>NC_073727.1:87361604-87973479 GCF_023634155.1 Falco peregrinus
AGCGTATTGTCCACTCAGTAGTGCTGTACCATTTTCCTTATTAACTAAACAAACTCCCGTACTTGATTTAATGGGAATCTGTTGTTCTAAACAAAATATATAAGGCAAGACGGTTTACTTAAGCTGCCAAGTACTTCAATGAAATGGAAAAGAAAAATCAGACCAGGCATAACACATTTCACAAAAGAGCAGCTATAATAATAATTTAAGTTGAAGTGGCCAAGAGATGAAGCAATAGAGAATTGGAAGCAATTAACATGTAATATTGAAGAAATATTAAATCCATACTGAAGACTCAACATGGCATTCACACAAAAAGATGTGATGATGAAAAGCAGATACTTTGCATAATCAGCAGCAAGATATTTCGAACATAGCCATCAAAACAGACGAGACAGGTAATGCCACACTGAGAAAAGCTAGCTGCGGAACAGCAGCACTGGCAGCGTAGGCAGGAAAGGACAGGGTGCAAGCGCCGGTGCATCACCCCCACCACCAGAAAAAGAGGTGACAGCTACTCACAGCCCTTCAGCTCTGCCCAGGCAGAAAGAGCATCCACTTGCTGCCAGCCCGATAGGTACTTACAGCTTTGGTAGGTACCTCTCCCTTGAAAGAACATCTCAATAAAATCAGAACCCCAACCTGTGCACCCAGCAGAATCACAGCGCCTGGTCAGTGCCCACTCCCACTGCCGGGGGAGCCAGCTTCACCGTCTGGGTTTCTCTTGACCCATGTAGGCACCAACACCGGCCCTTCTTCTAGCACCACCTGAGATGACCCTCCCCACCGGCTTCCTTCAAAATAGGACATCATGGTCTGGCTGTCCCCCATCCCCAGACCAGTACCATCCTCTCAGGCTCCCAACAGGCTTAAGCACATGCTGACCCACAATTCAGATCTAACTCCAGGTCAGAATCACAGGTCAGGGTCTGAAGGGACCTCTGGAGATCATCTAGTCCAACCCGCTGGTAAAGCAGGTTCACCTAGAGCAGGTTGCACAGAATTACGTCTAGGTTGGTTTTGAATGCCTCCAGAGAAGGACAGGTCCGCATGTTTACATCTCCCAAGGTACAGAGGAATAACTCAGACACACAGATAGATTTTATGTGGGCTCTAGAAACCAACTTTTACTTCAACAAGTACCAGAAGCGCATAGCCAGGCAAAACAGTAGTTCCCTACATGCTCTACCCTCTCTTTCAGCTGATGCAGAGCAGGATACAGTAAGTATTCTTGGGACATCACTTGCTGGTCCAGAATCACAGGGCTTATCCTCCATGTCAGGGGCCAACACTGCCCTTCGTGCCCTACATCAGACTGCAACGAGCCCCTGGGCTGAAACAAGCCCACTTACTACAGAACCACACCTCGCAGATCCTCTCTGGACTCATGCAATTCCTTACACATTCTCCCAGAGCCTCTGTAAGCTGGAGACTCCCTGTTCATGCTACAAGGCAAAAGAAAGGAGCTTGCCAACCACATCTGAAAGAGACAGAAAGAATCGTGATGACAATGAAGTGCTGGGTTTTCTGTCTCAGCTTTAGGTGGAACTTCAAGATGACAAAGAAACCTTCCACTTCATCACCGATGCAGCTGCTAAGAGAGCCTCTTCCTTTGTTTTTCTCTGACATTAATATTTCAAGAGAATGAAATAATTTATTATTTTTTAAACTGAATTGCCATGAGCTTTGAAATACCACCACACTTACAGTGTGTGGCCTGGCAAACTCTGAGGAAAATGGCCGATGAATTTCAGATATTTTTGTTCTGTTGTTCTTATGTTTGATAGTCACACTTTGAAACCTGAAAATATTGGAGTGTTATTGCTCTTCTTGCAAAATAAAGGGTGTTTCTACCACAGCCCTGAAATACTGCAGGGGTTACACACAACATGCACAGCTCTATTACTTTATTGTATCAAGCCCACAAAGTTGTTACCTGCAGAAAATCAATTCCTACACAGTAGTTATTACAGAACATTACCTTAATTTGCACAAGGAAAAAGTGTGTTCTCCCTGGGCTTACAAAATTATCTTTTAATATTACAGCCTTTTGTCTTCTTGGGAGGGATGAGGAACATCAAACTAAGAAAAAAAACCCCCACAAAACAACACAAAACCAAACAAACAGAAATCTGAGGTAATGAGAGAAACCATCCAATTTTCAACCACCAGATGCAGAGTCCTCTGGAAGGCAGGGAGGCGCTTGGGCATCCCGTTGGTCTGCACGGTGCAGGAGCTCTCTGCATCCCATTTTCAGACCCTGCTTTATGTGTTGGGCATTATCCAGCACAACTACAGGGAGTTAAATCCCCGAGGATGTGGAGTGTAAAGGGCAGGAAGGGGAACCAGTCAAGAGGGACAAGCCTCGGCCAGAGACACCACCAGGAACCTTAAGCAGATGATGGGGAGGCTATTAATTGGGAGGGGGGTGTGGGGCTGCATCCCCCCACTGCAGAGGCAGCGTGGACTAAGGGGAACAACACAGAGCTCATGAGGACAGAAAGGTGCTCAGCTAAGTGGGAAGAGATGGGAAAGCATTTACGCCACTGATTCTGCTACACGAGAGTAATTTGTCCTGAACCAGGCTTGGAATTTCTCTGGAAGCAGGCACAGAGCTCAATTTTCCAACGCACTTTTGGTGCTCACCTGGATCATGCTAAGTGGTAAGGCTTCCCTCTCCTGGCAGGGCTTTCGGGGGAGGCCCAGGCCAGGCAGGCGCAAGGCTGCGTGATGGGGCCCGAAGGCAGCATCCCCCACCGCAGGGCGCGTGCCCAGCCAGGGCGCGGGGACGTGCCCACGCGGGCGCCCAAGCTGCAGCTCGCCTTCAGGCCTGGCTCGTGCGGCTCCCAGGCGCAGTTCGTTTCTCATAAGCTGATTAAAGTCAACAGGTTTGTGCTCGTATTCACTGAAAACGCTTTGGGTATTTTGCCTCTGCCTGTCTTGCTTTGCTCGCTTTAAAGCAGGCTGTAGGCATCCCACAAGAGCCAGCCAGCCCTGCACAGCCCTGGTCTGGCCGTGGCTGCTGATGGCCTTCCCTCCACCCCACGCCTGACCCCGTCCTCACCAGCTAACGCTCCTCCTCCCCCCTTCCCATTGCCACCAGAGCAGACATACATCATGCCACCCTGCTTAGCACTTCTTTCCGAAGCCAGCCCTAAGGGGTAACTAATCCCCTCTAAGCCCAGGGAAGACAGGTAGCCTCCATTTTATGTGTACAGAAATGGAAGACGGGGTGAAGTAGTTCAGCCAGTTTCTTCCAGCAGATCCCCAAAGATCAAGCCCATCATCAGTAAGCATTTTAACTTAAGCTCTTAGGCAATACAGGGCCAACCTACCAAATAAACCTTAACAAGCAGGCACTGAATGTTTACAACATTTATTTACGTGACAAAAAAAAAATTTACTCTGGGCATGTTCATTGCTCTGTAAGCTTGTGTGTGCACACGTATGGCTGTATCGTCTCCTCTAATCCCCAAGCTAATTTCAGCTAAAGAATTGGCTGGAAGCAACAGGAGCAATCCATGCAGCCTTGCGAGCTTCCTTCAGAACTCTTTGCGTGGACTACACAAGCCACACTTCCCATTCCCCTAGCCTAACTGCTAGACAAGAAAGTCAGGAAGACAAACAAGAGCTGGAGAACACCATCTGCAGAAACCACGAGGTAGCCAGCTGCAAACCTCTCCAGCACAGGAACTCGCCAGCTCGCTGCCAGCATCACCACTGGGCATCCCACAGATCTCCTGCCCTCTGGGCTTCTCACATGCGTGGTTATTAGGTAAGGTCACACAGTCCAACACGTGTATTCCTCAAAGAGATGTGTTCCCTGGACCCCATCTAGAGGATCAAGGAGAGCTTCAAGAAAATGCTGCTGTTCAGTCAGTTGTATCCTGTTTGGACACTTAGTGGGGATGACCCTAATCTTCTAGGAGGTTCAAGACCTCAATGGAATTGTATTAATTAATACAGTGGAACGCCACAGCCGCATTACATGTTCCAGGAGAATGATCTCCAGTACCAACGGTGGTAGACATTATCTAGATGGAATACAAAAGTTGCTTTAAAAATACATAAACCTTTTAAAACCACTTTATAATGTTAAGATTTTAAAGTGACTGAAATAAATGCTATCTGCTAACAACAACATTTAAAGTGGGTGGCAATCCTGGTTCTAGCACACCTAAGTTTTGCATCAGAACAAAACTATCATAAATTGGTTAAAACCCACAGTGATATGCAGTTGACACCCACGTATGTTATACTGGTGCCCAAGACAAATGATACATGGAACATACTGAGATATATTATACATGTATCATCACTTAAGAATAATGCAAAGTACTTAAAATCTAAAAAAAATCTAATGCAGTTGGCAAAAAAAAAAGCCTCTCTTGCACACATACGTATTCCTCTACATTCTCTATAAAATCAGTATTGTTTACTAAAACATTCTTTGTATAGATAGCAAAAAATTAACCAGAGGTCATCAAATCGGAGAACATAAATGAAAGTGTATTTATAACTATGATGTCCTCCGGTCCTTTTTCCCTATGTTCCTATCCTAATACATACACTGAAAAAGGAAAAATCAATGTTGTTTATAAATATGATACATGGACACACAAATACCACCTGAAACACAAAATATTAAGCTGCCAAACATGGCTTCTAAATTACAGTGACTCCTTTGGATATTCCAAGTAACTGCAGTAACAGGAAACCAACTAACAAAATCACCTTGGTCAGGAGCAACTGTGCTCAATGGCCATAAATACTACTGATGTGGAAGAGTAGTACATTATAAAAATCATCTCTCTGTTTTGCAAAGAATGAAGTGCTGTCTGGCTCCTTGCCTGCAGCTCCACAATACAGTTATTCTGACTGACAAACTCATCTGATTTCCAATCTAAAGTTTGCTTTATCTCGGTCTGCAGAATTGCACAGATGCTTCTCCCATTAAAAATGAAATCCAGACTGCTGCTGACACATCGCTAGTAATCCCAAAGGCAAGAACTGTGGACACTTTGCAGTTTAAAAGAAGTTACACTTTTCCGCTAAAACCCGAGTATCAGTTCTGACAAAGTCCTATGTGAAATCATTTGCCTTACTTGAGGAAGAAAAGCTCCGTATGCTTTACTCAGCAGGCACTCCACAGACTAGCTGAGCAGCCCTTCACCTGCTGGTGCAGGGAATCTGTTAGAGGAAGGTTTCTCTGCTCTCACCTGCACGTCAAGGGTTTGCAGAGCATTCACTGCTTCCTTCAGGACAGGGGAACGGCCCTCAGCAGAACGCACAAGTAAACCAACAGCCATTACTCCCCTTCATCATTTGTTTTTCTTCTGCAAAACACACTCCAGCAGGTGATGCTGCCACTAAATTTCTCAGTGTTTTAACTACCTGCAAACACATCAGCAAAACTAACCAAGGTGAAACGACACTTCTAATGTCAGTTTCCCTGGGGTTCTTTCTGCTACAGAGGAAAACTTCACTAGGGAAAATAACTCTACATCAGTGTTTGGAACCAAACACTTGGACTAAACCTCGGAAATCAACTTGGACAGGAAAAAACAAATCTTTCACTTTATGAAGGGAATTGATTATTAGCTTGCATAATCCCAAATTCTCCTCTGGTTAAACAAGACATTCAAGACAAAGCATAGACAAAACCCAGGTACCTACTGGGACGGGACAAAAAAAAAAAAAAAAAAAGCGCAAAGGCAAGAAAGAGTCTTTTAGGAAGACCATATTAAATTCACACAAAACCCCTTTTCTGAAAGCCTGAAAGTTTCCCTGCATTTATTTTCCCACATTTAGCAGATTATTTCCCCAACAGGCTTGAAAAGACAAATACTAATTCTAGGTATTATTAATGATCACAGACTACATCTCCTAACTGCAATCATCCTAGGCTGAACTTCACGTAGTAAACACTGCATTCCACAGACTGATGAGCCAGCTTTCAGATAAACATGCTTGCTTAAATATCAAGTATTAACAGCCTATGGCAATCCAAGTCCACACACAGTGACTCAGTGCAATTATTCCGAGTGCAACAATAAGTGGGCAGTCATGCGGATTTGTAACTTATTGGTTTAAGCATGAAATTAAACAAGCAAGAGAAATTAATGAAAACTATTCAATTTTCAACCAGACTAGATACAAAATATGAATAAGTATTATAAACATGACATAATCTCATTTAAAGAGACCATATAACACACAGGTTTTAAAAATATTTACAGACATTAATCTTGTTAAGTTGATTTCCAGAGTTTTATTCAGTAACAGGATTGATTGGCTGGAGAAACACAGGCTCAGACAAAGAAAAAAACACAGCTGAAAGCTCTATTTTTGTCAGAATGATGGATCCTTTTCTTAAGTAACTTGTTTTGTTGCTTTTGTTCCAAGACTATAAACATATTAGCAGTTCTCCAACTGGCAAGAGAGGCTGAGATGTTTCATCTTCACCATTCTGGATTGCTTTTTGTTTTCTTACACAGCCCAAGAGTCAGGGAAGCGGCAACAACTTTGACTTCCCTCCCCTGTAAGATCACCTTTCCTTTGCCCACAACTGGGTCTTGCCTCTAAAGCAGTGCATATACACCCGTCCCATGGGCTCACGCTTGCTCTGGAACGAGATGAGTTGCAGATCCTGATAGGCAGAACTATTGCAGCCTACAGGAGTTTACATATCTGACATAACCAACATTAACATCCAGTTCCCTGTTGTTTATTTGCTTCCCATCATCGCTCATTTCCCACAGCTGAGCCTCCACACGGCTTTCATGTGGCCAGAATTATTTCTGTTTGCACTGAGAGGTCATTTCATACGTTGCTAGCAGAAGGGATACTGCTTTCTTCTGTGACTTCAGGCAGCTTTTAGGAAACAAAGATTTCCTGCCCCCTTTCCAACTAACGGCAAAGGTCAGTGAGTCTAACAATGAAGCACAGTGTTGTAGCTCGATATTTTAGTGCTAAAAAATTTACCCACATAAGAGGACAATTGCTATATAAAATTACACACGCTGGGCCCAAAACGTGTCCTGTCCAAACCATGTGCTTGTAGCCCAAGCAAGGATTTATGCCCACTAAAACAATGCTATTATGTATGTATAGGCTTTCCCAGAAAGATGACATGTTACTAAGCAAAAGTCCAGTACATTAGAATTGGTACATCTGTTTTTTTTGTAAAAAATGAAAAGTAAAATGCATGCAATATGAACAAAATAGGGTACCTTCCTTGCTGGACTCAATAGCTAATGGTCACATTCACGCTTTAATTCCACGTTATGACCTGCCCCCACCTCTCTGCCATCCCCTTGACCTATCAAATGCGTTACAGCCAAGGGCTGATTTTTTTTCTATCAACATTGCTAGGCCAATTATCCTCCTCTTTTCACTAATGAGGCCACATCTGATACACTGTTCTACCTCTATGGTATTCCTCATATTCAGGATCCAAGAGGAAACATATTGGAACAGCTCTGCTGTAAGTTTTTCAGAGCAGTATAAGAGTGTTCAGAGCACCAAGGCCTCACTACGTACTTACGAGCAGCTGATTTTCAAACAATGCCCTTCCCCAGGCACAGAAAATAATAACGAAAAAAACTCACATTGAAAATTGCTTCATTATTTGGGTCAGAGCCCGAAAGCATGGTCTTCGCTGTCCTGTACAGAGAACGGCAGCTTCTGTGCTAACTTTCACTGTAGCTATCCTACTCCATTTGGAGGAGATGGGGCCCTAAACCTGCACAGGTCAATGTGGTGTATCCATGACCCCATCAATCAATGGGAAGCCCCTTATCTATTTCACTGGATACAGCCCAGCGATCTGTTGGATGTACTATATTACATTTAGTTTTGCAGATTTTCATTTCTGTAGAAGCTAGGTGTTCCCCACACAGCGGTACTTTTTGTTTACACACTTTTTCTGTAAGACTTCCAAATGTATCATTTAGAGGAAATACTGGCAATGTTTAACAGTAACCGTATGATAGTAGTTCATACTGTACACAAGAAAATGCCTTCTCAGATCACGGTCCACTCCACCATCAGCTTCAGGCAGCAGAGCTACAGAAGCTTCAGGGCAAGGTACAAGAAAACTAACACTGGTCAATCACAGGAAAACCTACCCCATCCTGTCTCTTCTGTTCCCCTTGCCCTGCAGGAAACCAAGCTCTTAGGAAGATGCTTATGCCCCAAAGCACCAGGCTGCCAGCTAGTAACTGTCTCGAATAGCTTCTATCCTGGAAGGCCTCATGCCTTTGGGTTACTCACCGGGATGCAGAAAAGGCCCATGCAAACCTCTACGGCTTCTTCCATAAAGAGAAGCTGTCTCTGCCGCAGACGTTTAAGCACGCTTCCCTCTGCAGCCTCGGTGATCAGCATCCAGCCACTCACACGGGTGACAAAACTCACCATGCAGGGTGCTCACCACAGCACTTCCCAAACGAGTCAAGCATGGGGTGGAATAAGGACGTACGCAGAACAGAAATCCAGCTGCTTTGCCTGAATGGCTTCAGCAAAATTAAAACCCTCCATCTACTTGCTGACTTCCTCCATTTAAGCACAAGTAGTTAAAACGACATGCATCACTGTAGAAAACAGGTGTGTTGTACCCAGGGGTTAGAGAAAGACAAAAAATATTTACTATATAGGCAGACTGCCTGTATATGAGGAAAACAGACTGGTATAGACCAAACTTGCGCATGCATCAACAGCCAAGAAAGAAGAGTTAGGAATGAACAGGGAAACTTCTACAGTTGCCTCTTCAGCCAGCCAGAAGCAAGAAGAAGGGCCTCTGGCAGGTTGCACAGATGACTTCTCTTTTGACTGCTCTCCAAGGAAGGAGGCAGGCAGAAAAGGAAGCATAAGCCTTAATGCCAGAAGAGCAAAAGCCTGCTTTTCTCATGCTCCAGTCCCTGGAGAGCTGCTGCCTGACCTGCAACACACCATTATTTTCACTAGTCCTCCATCTCTCTGCTTGTGCTCTACAGGGACCCTGATTCATGCTCCAGCCCTCTGTCCCCACATTTCTTGTCCAGCCCCTCCATGCCTTGGTCAAAGCAGTGGAGGAAATGACATGGATGGCTGCATAATGGCCATGCAAAGGACCCAGCACCCTTTCAGTGGGACCTGGTAACTCCAGCCCAGGTAGTGGCATGGGTTCCCTGAACAACAGAGAACCTGCCAAACTCAGCCGCCACTCTAGCACGGTGTTCCTCTCCCCATGGGAAATCGCTTCCCTTACACTGATTCACTGATTTACAGCTGGTTAAATATCCACACACACACACCTCCTTGGTGAGCATGCACACATACACAAGCACATGGTCTGCAGCTGTAGGGAGAAACTCTAGGGGAGGCAGAGCAATTGATGTGCCATATATGGCCTGCCACTGGTTGAGAAAGCTCCCAGCTGAAAGGAGAAATTGCTTATCTTCAGCATCAGATGTTCTTCTCACTGTCTTAGATGAAGGATCAGCTCCCATGCCTAAGCCAAACCCCTCCCCATCCATAAAAATCACACAATAAGGATCCATAAAGGAAAAACCCTCTGATTGCAACAGACTGCACTGCTTGGTCCACGCAGCGCTTTCCCCCCTTTGCTGCCTTTCTCATGTAAGTGCCAAGACCCACGTGGTGTTACCTTGGGTTTCTCTTGTTTTGAGGACAGAGAAAGGCAGCTGAAGAGCACTCCTCCATACAGCCTTTATTTCGGGGTGGGCCAGGTCTAACTGCTGTCAAGGCAGCCACAGCAGCTGGGACCACCAGTGTGCTGTGCGTGGGGGCCAGCCTGGGCTGCAAACCTGACTCCCACTGAACTGCAAGTATTGCAGCTTGACTCCCGTGGTACCCAAATCAATCTGTTCTTGGTTAGGCTGGCAATTTCAGTGTAACGCTCCTACACATCTTAACTGGATCCTGTTTTCAAGGCAGGGGTGATGGCTTTATATGTTGCAGGAATTAAAGCAGAATTAAAAAAAAAAAGAAGTGATGGTAGGAACGGGACAGAACGCTAGCCTACTTGATTGGTGGAGTCCAAGGATAGTACACTGGCCCACATCCTCACAGCCAAGGGACCAGTTGGTTGAGGGTAGGTTCTTGCATCTCAGGAGGCTACTGATGAGAATGCCAACAAGAGAAAAATGAAATAAAAAGCCAGGTCACCAAGAGTACTAAATGCCAAGAGCTATGAGAAACATATGCAGAAAGGGTCATTAATCATGAAATACCCTCACCACTCCCTCCTGTGCCTTGCATTGGGGATCCAAGATAAACACATAAGTTTTAATCTCTTTTCAAGAAGTTACACCAAATGACATTTCTCTGTGTTTGGGTTTCTAGGCAATAAGACTTTGGTATAACCCTATTCCATGCCAGGTACTACTTTTAAAATGGAAGTCAGACCTGGCTGACATTTGATGGTGGGAGGTCTGAGATACTGCACTGGACCAAGTCTACTTCTCTGAAGACACTGTGGGATTCCCCCCCCACTTATACAAGAAGCGGCTGTTTCTTTTTGTTGTCGTTGGTTGCATGTTTTTAATGTGAATCCACTTCTCCTTCTCCAGAAAATGTTCCCAGGGTACTGTGGCACCCTGAGAGTAAGCCTCGTGTGGCATCTTGCTTGAAGGGAAAACCAAAATTTTCTCCTACAGAGAACTGAGGAGACTCAACAGCCAGGGTCCTCCCAGAGGAGACCAACAACATGCTCCCAGGGGAAAAGCAGAAGCCAGGAGCTCAGAACTGACATCAGGATCTTCAGCCTTCCTACCTAGTAACAAATGTTATGCTAGCACAGTATGTCTGTAAGTCTGAGATGTAAAAATAAGGTCCCTACAATTAAATGCTGAAGTAAGCTACACTGAACAATCTAAACAGGAGGACCCAACTAAGTCACATTTTTGGACAACTGCTCAAAGTGGGCAGTTCCTTACATAAGGCCTATTTTTAAGGTACAACTGTTATATAGGGACTTAACAGTTTTCTCTATCCCTTTGGCCCTTAATGGAGATTCCACGTAGAAGACCATTTCCCCCAAGGAACAAACGGCATTGCTGCAGACTAAGAAGAAAAAACAACACTGAAGGGTGCAGGCCCCACTGCGTGTACCTGCAGCAACACCAGCTCAACACATTTCCACCCTCCCCTGTCTGCTTGATCCCATTTCTCCTCTGCCACAACTCACTGACCCCTTGCTTTTTCCACTTTAAATTTCCATAGCCTGGATTATGAGCAACACAGTCAAATGGCTGGGTTTGAAATATCTTTAAATAAAGTTGGGGTGGGTTTTTTCCTTCCTAACCTGAACAGTTCATTGATAGGGGTTGTATTAGAATCATAGGATCATTTAGGTTGGAAAAGACCTTTAAGATCATTGAGTTCAACTGTTAACCTAGCACTGCCAAGTCCACCACTAAACCGTGTCCCTAAGCACCACATCTACACATCTTTTAAACACCTCCAGGGATGGTGACTCAACCACCTCCCTGGGCAGCCTGTTCCAATGCTTGACCACCCTTTTAGGGAAGAAATTTTTCCTGACATCCAATCTAAACCTCCCCTGGTGAAACCTGAGGTCAATTTCTCTCATTTTATCTCTTGTTACTTGGAAGAAGAGACTGACACCCACCTCGCTACAGCCTCCTTTCAGGTGGTTGTACAAAGTGGTAAGATCCTCCCCGAGTCTTCTTTTCTCCAGGCTAAGCAACCCCAGGTCCCTCAGCTTCTCCTCATAAAGCTTGCTCTCTAGACCCTCCACAAGCTATGCTGCCCTTCTGTGGACACGCTCCAGCACCTCTACATCCCTCTTCTAGTGAGGGGCCCAAAACTGAACACAGGATTTGAGCTGCAGCCTCACCAGTGCCGAGTACAGGACAATCACGTCCATAGTCCTGCTACGAGTAGCTATTCTGGTGCAAGTGGGTGAATAGTAGATGGCTGCAGAGAGGAGAAGCCTTCAGATGGAACTTTGCAGTCCTCTGGAGAAGCCCCACGTGAACCCACACTTTCAGCTTAAGTTACCAGCTATAGATGACCGCACACCTGTGAGATTCTGGCTTAGCCCAGCATGAATACGGCTGCCCTAGCTATGGCTCTACAGCAGCAGGTATGATGGTGACACACTCTTAACACAGGGCATGTTAAGGTGCCAGCAGAAGAGCAAGGTATGTGAGACTTACCTCTGGCTGCTGCCTATAGTAATGCACAGACCAACACCATCAGACCAAAGAGATACGGAGCAAAGAGGTGGAAAGGCCTTTCTTTCCCTGGAAAGCTACTGGAACAATAACCATGGCATAAAGGGTACCACAGAAACTTTGCATGCTCACTGCTAATGTCTGCACTGTCACGCTTCTGGCTCCTGGTACCCTGTCCACGCATACTTCAGACAGGGCAAAGGGGATAACCTTATTTTAGTGACTAGTTCAGCTATCAACACAGGCACATTCTCTGTTCATCATAAGCCTCCTTTGTATCTGCCCAGCACAACTGGAAGGGGAGGAAGATATTCTGCATTTATGCTTCTGTTAATTCAGCAAGAGAAACAGATCAAATGTTCATTTATTCTGCATTCCAGGACACTTCTCCTAGGCACTATATATAGATTCTCAGATACCAGCGTCTCCCTCACCTACATACTCACACTAATGCATATAAAACTATGAGTCATTGCACAAAGTTCCATCCAGAAGAGTAAGCCATTCATCCTTTGGGGGAGGAGGAGAAGAGGGGAAATTAAGAGCTGTTTCCAATTTAATTGGCAGACTTTACATTTCTATTCTGCTTCCACTGGAAAGTGTGGTGCTAATTTTTCTGCCACAGCTTGCAACCACAGCAAGATCTTGATCTGCTTCACTTATGTCTACCAGTAGGACCTCTAAAAAAATAAAATTAGAACTGTATTTGCCATAAGCCTCTGGTCAGCATATAAGTTCTGTGTACCGAACGAAATGCTTGTGTTGCTTTGGAGACTCAAATGTTTTAAAACTCCCTGCAACTGCTAAGTCCCATTTTCACCAAACGGATGGCAAAATGGCAGGGTTTAAATGGCACACTAACTCCCACAGCAACTGCTCAAGCCTCAGTGTCATATCTTGCGAGCACCTATGAGATACTTTCTGAACTCATGTTGAAAAAGGGAGAGTAACATGGATTCACTTACTATGCTCTACAGCATACCCTCTTCTTTTGCTTTCATACAATAAAGGACATATATGCCCCACCCTGTCTTTTTACTGTATCTTCTAGTCAAAAACTTGGTTTCCTGTATGCAGGCAGCTCTTTTTTTTGGGGTAGAGTTAATTTTGAAGTGAGGTTGCACAGAAAGCAGCAACTTGGAACAGGTATGTGTTTCAATTCCTACATCACCTACTTCAACACGGGAGTTTTAATTATGTGTTCCCCCTTCCAATGTGACAGAGAACAGGGCTTTGACTTCTCATTTTTTACCCTTCGTGTAATTTCTGATTTTTTTCTCAGCTGCATCTTGGCTTTGCATGACCTTCTCTCTCTCATTTTCTAATCCAACAATTCCAGCCTGGCAGCTGCACACAACATTTATGTCTATTTCAACTCAGCCTCCCTCATCTTACTCCTTTTTGCAAACAGTCCCTAAATCAGGGTGGCCAGTCTTTGCCTCCCGAGCAGTTCAGGGGCCATTCCCACAGACTGTGTCACCCAAGAGATGTGAGGGCTCAACTGCTGCAGGGACCGGCCGTTGCCCTGCCGGTGTTGAGATGGGTGAAGTCCACAGGAGCTGCTGAGCCCCCAGGACCACCAGCAAGGCAGCACTGAGCAGCAAATCCTCCAGAGAAGGACTGGCACCTTCTGCCTGAGCTGCTCTCAGAGCTCCTGTAGCTCTCAAGGATGGATGCCCAGGAAACATGAACCATACAAAGATTTTGACAAGTGGACTGTAGGGTCACAAAGACCGACTGGCCACCTCAAGAGCACAGCAAATCATACACAAGAAACAACAGCTAAGCAGTCTTTCTACAGGAGATGAACTTGAGCCAAACACTGTAAGACTTTCAGCACCTTTTCCCAAATTAAATCAATTCAGTTCTGTATGACTTTGCTAATGATTCCCCTATCTTGCTACATCTTTGTGGAGCATTAGAATTCCCCGCAGTTACTTCTTTTCAAAACATGTATCAAGCCTTAACATTTCCACAATGGCTGCGCATCATCTTCAAAAGTGTCAAACACACAGTGTAGAACTACTGTTGGGCCTTTAGCTGCAGTCTCAATTAACGACGAGATACAAGGTGGCACAAACATCAGAAAGACTGCTCTACACTTCTGCTTGATATCTACCAGCTACAGTTGACAGTTCATCCGGCTCAAGCTCCCCTGGAGCAGAGCATTTGGAGCTCCTGTCAACCACCAGCTGATGCCGGATATTCCAAGTATCTGCATGGGGAAAACACCCCTTTCTTCGCTAAGAAGAGGAGCAGGTAAATTCTATCCTCTCCATGGCAGAACAGGACATGAACCGGGGCGGGGAAGGAAAAAAGAAAAAAGGAAAAAAAGGTAATCAGTAGGCACTAAAGCTGCACAATCTGCTAAGAAAGGTGTTACATCAATGAGATGTACATCTAAGCGTAGGTCCACACAGGTCCCCCTCCCTTCCATTACCACCTCCCCCCCAAGCTAGCACGTGCAATTTTATCTTCACCATTAGCATAATGGCAGTGCAGCTTGCTAAGCTATAGCATTTCATCTAAAACGTTAGGGAATATGAGCACACATGCAATACACTCAACAAATATCCGAGGCATTAAGCAGCACCCGAACAGTTAAGGAAAATTACAGGCCCCCAAGTAAAGATTTCAAAATTGCAAGGAAACAAATCTGTACTTGCAAATGTTAACACCACGCTTCCTTGGGTACGGCTGCAGAAGAAAGGCATCTCGTCTAAATACCTCACAAACTCCAGGTATTTAAGCTTCCTTTTTATTGAGTTTTAAGGCTTACCAACAGTTTGTATTAGATATTTAAACCTTAAAGGCTATGAAATCATTTAATCTCAAAAAACTATCTTTGAAAGGCAAAAAACGCATACTTGTAGCTGACGAGTAACGATCAGGGAAAACCTTTTTCTTTTAAAATAAAAGTTAGGCTTCTTGCCTTCTAAAAGTTGTGAAAACTTTTAAAGATAAAAAAGGCCATGTCAAGAAAAAACAAACAAAACAACAACAAAAAGAAAAAAAAGAAAAAATGCAACACTAGGTAATTTTAAACACTTTGCATACCTAAAAAGGGCATATTAAACCACAACCCTAAGTCATAAACCTACAACAGCAAATCAGTAAGAGCAAAGATGAAAAACTGTGGGCACGACCTGCAGCCGCCTGGCTGTCAGCGAGGCAGCGGGTTCGAGCGCACGACAACACACGCCAAAGGAAGCGGGTGTCATACCTCGCCCGAGCGCCGCCTCCTCCGCCCCCCACCCTCCTCCGACCACCTGTAGCAGCCTCAGAGGAAGCAGACAAGCTCCCACATACTTTCCAGCTACGCTGCACCAGCCGCAAAGTACGCACGCAGCCATCGGCACACGTATGAAAATAACACACATGGAGTACCACCATTTAGTCTTTCTGCAATGATTAACCTACTTTGCAGGCAGCCAGACTTTCTTTCTTTCTTTTTTTTTTTTTTTTAAATTTAGGAAACAAACCAGAAAAGCAACCCAAGAGGCAAGAGATACCCCTCTATCCCATACGTGTCCTTCCCCTTTCTCCCCTCCCACTCACACCTACTCACTGCTGGAAAAAGGCTGTAAGCAGGGCATTACCACCAGTGCGTCCTGGGTATTGGGAGCTGCGGTTTTGAGATTAAACACCCAAAGAAATTTCACCCGTTTGAGCAGAATTTTCCACAAGCAATCAAACATGGGTTAGGAAAATAAATTAAAAAAAAAAAAAAAAAAAGAGAGAGAGAGAAAAATGTCTAAGTTTCCTCTCATGCTCAGATGCGGCAGTATGCTTAAGATCACTCCTCTGCGATAAGCTAAAATTAGGGCAAAAGGGGCACACACCAAGTGCCTGAAAGATGGTGGCCAGCTGTGGGGACCACACTGCTGGAGACACCGGGAGCCAGTGCCCAGGCAGCAGGACCTGGCTCCAGGAGTTCTCCTTGCAGGTTCCAGAAGGGCACCCCGCCTCCACTGGCTTCAAATATGTTGCTATTGGTATCTTTTCATCAGTTGTCAGCCCTTAAAAAAAAAAAAGCAACAAACAGCATGCAATCTAACTCTCAGAAAAAAAACCAGCACCCACAGAAGTTTTACCCCTGTAAACCCCAAATAAGCAAAGAGCAGAAGGGAACAAGTGGGGCTCGGCGAAGGAAGAGGTGCAGGATCTCTGCCATTACGAAAGCAACTCACTTTCCGAGGGTCCTCTGGAAACTCTTGGTGCACTTTGCATATTCTGCAACAACGATTTTCCCTCCTTGAGCTGTTTCAGCCTCGCCAATACGCCAGGGGAGGCACCCGTAGGTGGGGAAGGAGTTAAAAATAAAAACAAACACTGAAAAGCTATTTGTAAACTGTTTCACTCCTGCGATCATTTCAATCCGTGGTTTCTTTAACCGACCGAGCAGCACACCTGCAGAGCAAGTTGGGGCAGGAGACACCCCTCTATAAATACCCGGGAGAACCCTCACCCAGCTGTGCCTCCTCAGGCACCTCTTTGCGCAGGAGGATGACACCAAGCATGCCCATCTTCATGGGAATGTCTGAAACTTTACAGTCAAGAAACAAATTGAAGGGGGGGGGGGCGGTGTTTGCGGAATTCTCAGATGAAAATGCCCTGAATACAATTTCATCTTTGCAACAGTCACCACTGCCCTTACCTGGGCTTCCACAGCTACAAGGTTTCAGGCACTGGGTCATCTCTCCTTCACGCCACAGTCTCCTAACTAGCCAAAGAAAACAGCTGTGCAACTGTTAGACCAAATACAGCTGTAAATCCTGTAAAGCCTCCTCTGCCCTGTCCAGGTGACCTGAAACCTGAAGTCCCAAACCCAGCGATTAAGCAACCCCCAAACACTGTGCACCCCTGTGAAAGCCAGGTGCCCGTCTCCTCCGGTGCCAGTTCAGCACTCAAGGTCTGCAGCCTGGCATTGACCACTGGAGGTCCAGAGTAGAAGTCTGGAAGAAAAGGCATTCCTCAGTTTCAGTTTACTCATAACCCAATGAAACAGCACCAATTCTCATCTCTGTGTGTATTACTTCCTTTTAAAAAAAAAAAATAATTTGAGATCAGGCAGGGGAGCAGCAGTCATACAGACTGGCTCCTGGATGCCTTTCAACCAAATGCAGGTGAAAGCTCTGCTCACACTTGAGCCAACTGAGAAGCGGACACACCCAAGAAATTTTCAAATTCCAACCCAGCATCGCTCCTGAAAAGTAAAGCTCAACAGCTGAAACTAATACCTAACAAGAAACAAGTAATTTTTAAAATATGATAGTTGCAATCCATCTAAAGAGGCAAGTGCATTAACTAGCACTGCTGATGTTGGAAAACCTGCAGGTAATCTGGATGGGCAAATCCCAAAGGCTGGGGTTCAAATAAGCACCCCCAGCATGGCTGTTTGTCCAGAGCGTAATCAAACTACTCAAGCTCGCTGGCGTGCAAAATCAGTCTGCAAGGAAAAACCTTTCAGAAGCCATAATTCTTCAAACTGGAACATGGTGACCAGAATGTTTTGTGCATTTACATGGATTGGAACTGGATTCTAGGAACAGAGAAATGGATTTTTCCCTAACTCTTCCTCCAGACCAATTGATTTTTTGCTTATTCTGACAAATGCAGAGCACGACAGACTTCTGCTGTGACCCCATTAGACTGTGGCAGGAGGTGGCCACAGGCTGCCTACAGACCCTACCACAAACGGCTATTCCTTCCCACCCACTGGCTTCTATATTGCCTGTTTACAGAACTGTAGCATCGGGGACACCCTAAAACCATCTGCACCACAGGGTAACTGCACACAGAGACAATGACTTTGCTGCAAGAAATGGACTGAAGTTGCGAGGGAGGACAACAGATGCCTGAAGAAGGAACAAGGAAAGTGTTGGGCCAAGCAAACCACTCTTGGTACCCATGTTTATCACCCCCACCTCACCCTACCCCCCGTAGCACTCAAATCTCTCCTGCACTTTGAATTCCTTTGCTGCTGAGCACGGCAGTCAGCCCTTTCATGTTATTTTAGAGCAGACTGTAAAGACTTTGGTCCTATATAGTTCTCCCGTGACATTACTGACCTTGTTACTCTTTATGCTACTCCAGTTTCCGTAAGAAAGAAAAAAGTAGTTAAAAAATTCTCAAGTGATTCAAACAAGTACTGTGTTCATCTTCAGAAATGACTGGCATCACCTTGAGATCAAAACATCTACCCGATCGCTATAGGAAGGCTTTATAGATTCAAGTTCTATATAGATAACACTTCAACAGCACAATCACTTTTTTCCCTGCCAAAAAGAATCATGAAAAGCACCAAAAATATTTGCAGCAGGGAGCTAGTACCAGTTCCAGCTCTCCTTCCAAGCTATTTTCAATAAATTAGTCTTGATAGCATTGCAATTTGTTGAGGTAGAGAACAATATAAATTAACAAAGTCGTGGCAGTCTGGGAAGGGAGGGAGGCAGTATTTATCCCTTGAAAGTAGGAGCTGCAAAGAAAAACACAAAGCATTACACTGATTAAGTAACACACGGGTTGGTGTACAACAGAACTCGTGCATTACATTTGCAGGTTTGTGTTTTGAGTTAATAACTGGGGCTAGACTAAACAATTGGACTGTAGCTGTACCACACTGCATGCCAGACCTTACTTGCTTTGATCTCACAGAATGGTAAAAACTTTGAAGAGAAAGTTTGGAGATGACTTAAATGATGCTCACAGCTTTTTAAGCTTGGAATTTGGTGGTTAGTGCATTAAGCATTACTCACTTTCTGAACAAAGTGGAAAGTTAACATAAATTGGCAGATGACTAACTGTCCAAGAAACAGATTACTGAATGAATCACTGACTCTACTTTTAGCCTAATAACAAGACAAACGAAGAGGAACAAGAAGAGGAAAAAGACAAAAAATTTCCTTGCAGAGTGCTTGTATTTGCACTGGCCACCAAGTTCCAGCTACAAAAAACTACACAAGTTTCATTTACCGTGAGTGAGTTGTGGACCACACTACCCCTCAGTACACATTTAGTAACAGTTACAGGAATAAATGACAGGATTGGAATGAAGTTAAATTGTTGAGCAGTCAGAAGCATTTGGCAGGTTACAGGTTCGACACACAGAAGCACCTCAGGCACAGCAGATACCTGCACTGACCTGAAGCACAATTTGGGTTTCCCCACTCAAGAGCAGGACCTAACCAAAAGTCTGCAGACAGTTTGATTTTTGCTAGTCAAGTTCTGGCCAAAAGTCTGGCCAATACGCATGGCCACCTTTCAGCTTTGCATAAAATCCCCACTGGCGCTGCTCAGGAACACGGGAGCACGCCAGCAGTGCTGTCCCCCTCCCAGACACTGGCCAGCTGGCTCCAGCAGCCACACAGGGTGAAGCTATGCACAACAGCTTGAGGCAATCCAGGTTTGCCACCTAGCAAAGGTCCTGTGCCACCACCACTGCTCCACACCCCCCCCCAGCCCCATCTCTTACTCAAATTGTCTAGAAAATAACCCAGAAATCTAGTATCAAGAAAAAGCCATCATCCCCAGAGTGATGAAGGGTTGCAAGGAAGACCTGAGGGTCTAGGATTGCAGTCACCTGGTTCAAACAAAGGTCTCCACAGTCACCAGGTCTGCTCATGTCCTCAGCTGTAACTTAAGGTTGAAACCTAAATTCAGGGGAGCTCATCACAGAGGGGAGATTGGTGACACAACCAGGTCAGATCAGGCCAGCAGCAACCAGAATCAGGTATGAACAACAATAGTTATTTGAATATTTGCAAAAGACAATACTTTTGCATTTTGTTAACGTAGAAGACTTGCTTGAGTTCTGTTTCCCTCTATCGTTTCTTTCAATTGTCTGATACAAATACAAGCCAAAATTTAAAAAGCCCAAACTTTCCATGCCCTGGAAACAAGCTCCTACTGCCAAGCTACAGGTGAGGCTGGGCACAAGCTGCTAATGGTTTTCTGCAGTGCCACCACATAGCAAAAGCAAGACAAGCGTGATCTTCAGGAGATGGGGCATGATGCTGTGACAGTCATTGCGCTTTGGGGACCAGAGGTCCCATGGTCAGCTCTAGGTCTTTCAACAAATTTTGGTTTAATTTGATCCCTTACAGAGGTCCTTGCCAGACTCTCAGTAAAACCAACGAGCAGAAAAACAAACCCTATACATACAATGAATAATCTTCTGCCGATTTAGCTCTCGGGGCTGGCCCACTGTGGGGATGAGACAGGTGCCGGGGCAAGTGCAAGGAACGGAGAGGAGACGATGCAGAGCAGAATCATAGTCTCAAAATTCAGTAGCAACAGTGTCTGTCACCCCTTACAGGTGCAGCCCTCAGTGATTCTGGACACAAGTCCCATTTCCGAGTCAGCAGAGCTCAGAACATGGATGAGATTTAGACACATCATGACCCAACCCTCATGACACTTCTGATGCCAACCTTTTCTAAAGAAAAGCTGAAATCAGAGCACTGAACCTATGTCCTCTTGAACTCTGAGCAGCCAGTGACACCTTATTTTGCAGTCCTTACCGATTACTCTTCTGTGAACTTCAGTAAGAACTGTCCATAAATAAATCCTTAAGCTGGAAGTTGGCATTTTCTACTATACCAATCTGAAAATAGCAAAATCTGTCTTATTGTTGCCATGTAACAAACAACTGGATTTTCACATGTTTCAAAGTTGTATCTTCACAGGCTTCTGCGCCTCTATTTTTAGTGAGCCTCTCCCAGTAAGAAGCTACAAGACAAAGATTGTCCATCACAGTCTGGTTATACAAGCAACTAACACACCCAAGATATCACAGCACAATCCCAATTAACTACATAAATACATTTAAATATTTAGTGGAAAAACATGCCCATGACACGGAGGGGGCTGGGATAGGTCTAGATATTACTGAGAATCTGCCCCAGAATGGATTTTGTAAAAAGCACACTCTGCTTTTAAAAAAGAGTAATAAGAAACAAGGAACCATCACATTGTTATAAGGAATAACTTACTAGTATAAATGTTGCAACAACAGAGAAAGTAAACACCAAGGTTTCACAACTGTTGGAATTTTCACTCTTAACCAGGAAGAAAAGACTAGCTCTGCCTCATTTACAGTCTTTAAATCTTACAACAACACAGGCAACTTGAAAGCAGGCAGTCACACTCTCTGTGCAGCAGATCAGGAGACACTGATTGCACTGCCATTAAAAGAAGAACACCTTGTGTAGAAGAATTAAAATCTGATATACTGTAACAGCATGGAGGGCATGCTTTGTTGACATGTAAACAAAATAACCTCATGTTCTAGGAGGCACAGTTTCAAACAAGATGCAGTATGTGCCAGGGGTTCCTTCACCGCACTGAACATGGGGCGGTCTTTAGAAAAAGATTTCAGCCTCATAGGTAAACAGCTAAAAGGATGCCAGCACATTTGAAAACTATTACTTAAACAAAAACAAACAAACAAACAAACAGAGAGAAAGAAAAATTTAATAGATCACTTTCTGATTTGCCCTTTTTTCAGTATCACTTTCAGTACTGGAAGACGTGTGTTTCCTTCTAGGTAATGACAAACACATCCTGCAGTTGTCATTTATTCTTCAACTCCTATTTTCTGTTTACTTTCCTCTTCGGTTCCTCTGACCCCAGCTCCAACAGCAAAACAGGTCACTTGGCCGTCTTACTGTCCTCTCTCTAATGGAGTGGAAGAGAGGTGGAGAACAGCAGCTCAGCAAGACAAGGTAGTATGCCAAGTCTTCTCCCACTCAACATAAATAGATTATATTTTCCAGATGCACATCTCTTGACACCAAGGCTAAGTGTCGACAATACTCACTGCAGTGAAATGCAAAACGCTGAGGAGACAGGAGAGGGGAAGATTTTTAGCACTGCAAGAAGTGCTACAATTAGGGGGTTTTGGGAGGGTATGAGATCTTCCCCTGTTGCACAGCAAATCGCTAAATCTTCCATAAGTTTTAAAAAAACAGAAGCTCAAAGTAATATTTTCCAACCTTTCACTAAGAGTAGGGGCCAAAACCACACGTTTTAAAGGTCTTCCACAGTTTTATTATTAGAAACAGAAACACTACTGATACTGATGAGTCATTTGTATTGGCGGAAACCAAGAACACCCATTTTCTTCATCTGTTACAAAGCTTTCAATGTGGTTTTCTATTCATTACTGGTCAAAGTAGTTGACTAAAAACAAAACAAGTGACAAGAACTCACCTTGTTGTTATTAAAGCCTGTTCTATACCAGCTGATTTTGTTTATCACACTTTCACAGATTGTTTTTTGTCCCATTCCACAAAAACAAGAAAAATACACAAAGGACAACTACAAATCTAAACTCAGTGACAGTAAATCCAGAACTGCAGACGAATAATTCACTCCGCTTCTGCAAAGGCTTTTGTGATCGACTAAGAAAGGAAAAAGAAAGAAGGAAAGAGAAAAAAACCACAATAAGAAGATCAGTTAAAAATCATCAGTCAGCAGAAGCTATCATTTTAGGATCCTTATGAGTAATCAGAATAGAGGCTGTAAATAAAGAAGCAGTTTTACAAGAGCACAAGTTTTCATCTTCATGCAAATGAAGGAAACCTTTCATGCTAATGGGCAGCGATACTGCCACACAGGAGATAATAACCAAACTAAGAAACAGCAAAATTCTGAAAACTGAAGATGGCTAAAGCCATTTTTTTAAAGTTTAATTAGAATTCCTTGGTGGCTTTAAAGATTTCTGCCATAAAAAGGAGTGGAGGGTAGGAGACCGTACAGCTTGCAATTGGCAAGGGAAAATACAATTCATACGCTGGACTTGCCACATCCAAATTGGGAACAATGCTCGGGGGGATTGTTTTTTGGGTTTTTTTGGTAACATCCCATTCACAAAAAAAAGAAACAAAATAAACCCCACAGGTTTATTCCTGCTGAACATCTGCAGCACCTAGCTGTACTTTAAGCACAACCTCTGCAGTGGTACGATGGATTTCTACTTCACATATGCACCTAGGAGAACAGCAGCCCGGCAAAATGACAGTGTATTTTGATACTACTGGGGAAGAAAACCACAGCAAAGCAATGACCAGAGAACTGAAAATAACCTTTGAACAACAGCTCGGCACTGACGGTCTCTCTGCCTGCGCTTCCTATTGTGGATAGTTTATAGCAAGGGTAGCTCCAAGCTGCACCAGACACGTGAGTCAGCAAGAGCAGCTTGCAGGAAACTGCTGACATGTTCAATTGCTCTCACATACAGTGAACACACCTACCCACTAAATAAAAAAACAGGCTGCATGCAAATCGGGGTAAAGGAACACCTCCACACCTACAGTTCCTGTTTTCCTAGTTCAGGTTTAAATTTTAAAGCGCTCACTAATAAAAAAATAAAACCACCCTCAGTGGATGTCGGCTATAAGAAGTAGCTATGGTTAAGTCTCGAGGGTCATTTTGTTTACTTAAACAGACGTAACTGCTTTTCCTCTTTGCAAAAAACAAAATTGCTGCTCCACAGCCCAGCAGCCCTGTATGGTCACAAGCAGTAAAGGGTTCCTGTTTTTCTTGGTGGGGAGACTCCTTTTGAATCTATGCATCAAAACCCATCTACCCATCACAGCCCAGCTGAGTGTTTTCAAAGCTCAGGAGCAAAAACATAAGCTTCCAGCTTCTGTTGCAACTCCTACTAGGTGTAAACTGGAAATCCCCAGCTTTTTTGTTTCTAGCAGCTTTTCAAGCATCTGTTCAGCTGATACAATAGCAGAGAAAGCTGTATGCAAATTATAGGTCTCGGGAATAAATCTGGGAGAATCTGACCCTTTCAGGTCACCTTACACACTAAAAAGAAGAAGAAAATGGCATACCTCAGGTCCTGGTGCCTCTCGCCCCTGCAGCCACCACCACCACCACCTCCTCCTCTTCTTTTGAGGCACTGAATCTAAAGTGTCCCATCTTGTTCCGACGGCACGTTTGCACCAGCAAGTGTAAACAGCAAAGGGGGAGCAGCGGCAGAGAAGATCAGGGAAGGATGAGGGGCTATACACACAGTGCAGCCCTCTCACCCACACAGCAGCACAGTTCAGCCCCCGCCACGTTAGCCTTTGCAGGCAACTTGTTTCAAGCCAAACAGGGACACATCTATTGATCTACTGAGATGCCAGTGCAGCACAGCTGGTGCTCCTCTGGTTGTTGCTGTGGCTCTTTCTGCATAAAGATCGATACAATCAAGAGAGGAGCCTTCCGAGCCCAATTTTGGACAGATTGAAGCTCTGCTCTACATGTAAACTTTTAGCATAAAAGTTTTCCCAAACTTATTCTCTCATTCCTTTTTATTTACCTGTTCTGAACATGTGGTTGCTCTTTGATCAATACCATTACTTCTAGCAACTTGGGAGCTTTGAGTCCATCACTGGCCACAAAGGCATTTGTATACATTCCATTGCTTGCCTGCTTTAAAATTTTAATTCATAGCCAAGAGTGGCACAGTAAGTAGTGCTCTTTTCAATCCACTACAAAGATGTTTCTGCCTAACTAAAAAGCAGAACGAACACATTGCAACTCAGCTGGCAATATTCATACATTTTACATCTTCTCAATGCAAGCTTCAAATGAATGTGTAATATTCTAGCAGCTGCCAAGGTTAATGTATTTTGGCTGAATTTAAAGGAATGAGGACCATTTTTTTGTAAAAAGCTGAACAAGCAGTTTGAGCACTGTTCTGGAAAACCTTGGGGGGTTACTGGGGATAGAAATCTACTGCCCATTCAGCTACTGCAACCTACTCGAATATCAGTAAAGAACTGCAACACCAAAAAGATTCTCTTTGGTATGTGGTCAGGAAGAACACCGAAAGCAGCAGAACTAACTCGGACTTAGAGAAAGCTTTTAAGTTTAAATCCAAATTTTCTTCAACAAATTAATGGAATGATTGGTGTATTTCCCCTAACAGTTCAACTCAGAAACCACTAATATAGGACCATCACACCCAATACGAGCAGACCTGGAAATTCAGACCCAGAGGTGAAAGATGGAAGCATCCATGCCTTCCAACGTAAGTCACATCTGCTAAACACTACAGGTATGTTCACGCAACTTGTAAACTAAGAAGCCATTCAGAGAGCATTCCTTTGAGTAAAAAGGCACCTACATTTTGACTTGCATATATAAACCATGTTCATACCACCTAAATTAAAATCACAAGAGACTCTGTTCACCTCACAGAATAAATGCTATCCAATTTACACCAACAGTTTATTACATAAAAATGTCATTACTACCAAAATGATTACTTCGCATATATTAATGTTACACATCTCATTTTTCAGCTTAGCACTGTAATTGTCTCTCAGCTACGCTCTAAGAGATCTCCCCTTTATCTGTGCGTATGTGAAGTCCTACCCAAAAAGAATGTCACAAGCACACAATGAGAAAACATCTTTTTTTATTCTTCTTGGATTTTCTTTTTTAAACGTGATCGCTGGTTGTTTGGTTTTTTTTTTCCATGGCTGGTGATATTTTTAGAGAAAACCTTGAGGAAAGTAACTAATTGGCAATCATACTGTAGCCTCATTAAGAAAAATAGCTATTACACTTCAGAACAGAAAATCAAGCAATTGAAGTTTTAAAATAAACAAGGGCAAGCAACTCTGTCACATATTTCACACTGTACATCATCTATACAGGGTTTTATTTTCAGCTCTCTTTGTTATTAATTATGTACATGCAGAAAGAGATATGCAAGATTGCTATACAGTATGGAGATTTTACTAAACTCATCAATTTCAATGAGACTCTGAGGCCTTCTACAATGTCAAAGATTTACTAGAATCTCTTCGTATTAGGAGTGTCATGTCAATGCCTATTTGTTGGGATTTGGACCGTTACTCTCAACTAGCAACTCGGGTGCCATCTCCAACTTTCCTTCACGCCCAGCACAGAAGAGTGAACAGACAGTGTTTTCTTGCTTCAAAATGAACGACAGAAAGCAAAGAAAGGAGATGAGGGTGTCCCACCTACATCACCAGCACATCCTGCCAGCATGCACCACCTTAATACCAACAGATGCTCCAGATGTGCCTCCACAGCAGAAAAAGACTAGGAATACCTGCTCTAGTACTGTTTCCCCAGTTTGAGACATCTGGGCATAAACAATCGCTCACGATTAACCAGTTGCGATCTGTCAGCATGTGCATCGGTCATGTATCTGCTGTGCACACCTTTCCCATGTGTGCACCTTTGCCATGTGCACCTCACAACAGTAAAAGTTCTCAAAAATGTTGTTTAACCACAAATTGCACGGCAGAGTTGCCTAGCATTGTCCAGAAATGCATACTCTGCTTCTGCAGAGCACTTCTGCAAAACATCTCTAAATATCCTGACAACCACCCCATCTCCAAAATCACTAGGGACCTTTCTTGTCCACTTGACAGCTCAGCGTACTGGTGTACATCTGTTTGAATGGCTCGTCCAGTGTTACAGAGCTAACGAACACAAAAAGTAGACCTATGATCCTGATTTTTCAATCTTCTACTTTTCCAATTAGTCACGGCTTCCTTCCACTTCTTGCCGAGCACCTTCAGAGCAGCCTTTGAAGCTGGAGGGTCAAATGTGAAAAAAGATGCTGAAAGCACAGGTTCAGTACACCGCAGGGAAGTACAACGCCGATCCATTTTGCTGCACAAGTGCCCAGATCCCAGCGACGGGGGCAGGCAGGTGGGTACAAAAGGCAACACGGGCTTTTAAAGGAACAAGCCCCCATCTGAAGTGGAATTTTATTTCTATCTGTCAGATGTAAAGCCTCCTAGAACACTGGTTTCAAGCTGTTGCTACAACAGCCCCATAGACAACAGCTTCAGACGAAACCTTATCGCTTTATTCTATCCATCTCATCAAACGCAATTATCTCAAATTTCAGTATTTACGTACCTGAGCGAGTCACTTCACCCAAGCACCACCACGCTCTTCAAACTGCTGAGCATTCCACCGGCTACGGCAGAACCTCAGACAATTCCCAGCCTGAAAAAACCCGACTGGTTTCTAGCTCGAGCCCCGGACCGCCCGATTAAAATATGCACAAGTTTAGCGACAGTTCCAAAGTCTTTGAGAACGGGCTTTCATCACGAAAACACTGACACGGCTTCAACTAGCACAAACAGCAGCACCGCGATTTCCCAATCTTTCCAACACCCTGAAGAGTATTTCTAATAAGATGTCATCCCCGCCTCACGTTTATTACCATTGAATGACAAACGGGGTTTACTCCGGAGCTGCCGGGGCTTCGGCGACAAGGGCACGACGATCTCACGATAACTGAAGCGTTTGAAGCAAGACACCCGCCGCATTACAAAAATAGCCTGCTCCACAAAAGGAGAGGCACGATTTCACACTTAGAGTCTTTCATGACAGCCAGCGTCCCCGCGGCGCGCTGCCTTGCCTACACGCTCCGTTCTAACGATCCAAGAAACTGTTACCGGAGTTCGCATCCCCCCCGAACCCGCGCGGGGGGGCAGGGGCCGCCGCTCGCCCGGGGGTTCTGCCCGCTCGCCCCGAGCGGCTGCAGGTGGCCGCGGCGGCGGGACGGCGCTGGGCGGAGGGGGCTGCCCGGGGCCTCCGGGCCGCCCGGCGGTGCGGAGCGGTGCGGAGCGGTGCGGTGTGAGCGCGCACACGGACAGCGGGGCGCCCGCCGCGCACTCCCCGTTACGCAACGCGCGTGTTTCCCACTTCGGGGAGCGGGCAGCCAGCACAGCCCCGGCCGCCCGGGCGGGGCGCAGCCCCCCGCCTGACCCCGCGCAACAGCTGCTCGGCGAGGAGAAGGGGAAAACCCACGCTGCGCCCCCCGCACCCCGGCCAGCCTCCCCCCAAACTTCGCCCCCCCCCCCCCCCCTTCCCCAGCGGGGCTGCCGAGCCGCGGAACAGGCGCACTCACCTCGCCTCCGCGCAACTTTCGGGGGTCTCCCCTCTCGCTGCAGCCTGGGGGAAGGGGGGGGGGGGGGAGGCCGTGGGGCGGGGTGGAGCGGGGCGGGGGGGGGGGGAAAGACTGTTACGGCTGAGGAGGTTTGGGGAGGGGGGGGGTTGCTCTTGTTGTTTCTGCTGCTGTTGTTTCGGAAATTCTTATTAATACGTCTCTGCGGTCAGAAAACTGCACCCGCCCCCCCCCCAAATGAAAAAAAAAAAACCCGCCCCAGACGCTCATCACATGGCGATTGCTTTGAACCAGCTGCTTCCAGCGCCAAAGTCTTGCGGAGAAAAATAAAGGGGGAAGGGAGGGAGGGAAGGAGGGAGGGAGGGAGGGAGGGAGAGGGCTGGCAGGGGGGCCGGAGGAGGAGAGAAAGCCGCAGCGGAGGGAGGGTGGGAAGGAGGGAGGGAGGGAGGGAGGGAGGGAGGGAGGCGGGGGGGGGGGAGCGGCACCGCGGCGGCTGTGTCGCTGCCGGAGCGGCCCCCGGGGCGGGCGGCGGTGGCAGCCCGGCGGAGGCGGTGAGGGAAGGCGGCACCGCGCTGCTGCCGCGGCCGCTGCTGCCCGGCTCTGCCGCGCGCCTGCCGCCGCCGCCTCGCGCGCCCCGGCCCAGCGCCGCCCCCGCCCCTCAATCGCTACATTGTTGACATTCGCAGGCTGACATCATCCTCCCCGCCCCGCCGCCCGCTCCATTCACAATAACGCTACGCCAACGGCGCAGCGCCCGCTCCCCGGCCGGCCCCGGCCCCGGCCCCCACGCACGGCGAGCGGCGCACGGCCGCTCCGCCAATGGCGGCGCCTCTGACGTTCCCCCGCCCCGCCCCTCCGGCCGCCGAGCGGGAGGCGCATGCGCAGCCCGCCCTCCCGCGCTTCCCGCGGTGGGTGTGTGCGGGCGGGCGGGAGCGCGCGCGAGCGAGCGCGAGTGTGTGGTGTGTGTGTGTGTGTGTGTGTGTGTGTGTGTGTGCGCGCGCGCGCGCGCGCGCGCGCGTGCCGCCGGACCCCGCGCGGGGCTCGCGCCGGCGGCCGCAGGGGGCTCTGGGAGCCGTAGTCCGCCGCGAGGGGCCGCCGGGGCCCGGGCAGGCCCCGCGGCAAGGCCCGTCCCCGCGGCGCCGGCGGCGGCGAGGTGCGGCGCGCGGCTCCCGGGCGGCAGGCGCTGGGGGGGGCCGGCGCCCGGGCCGCATGGAGGCGAGCGGGGGCGCGGCGCGCGGGGGAGGCGGGGGGCCATGGGCAGGGCGAAGCGCGGCCGCCCGTCGCTGCCCGCCGCGCCGCGGTGTTGGTCCCGGTGGTCCTCCACGCGCCCCGCCCCCGGAGAAGCCTCATCCTACTGGCATTGCCGCCCGCCAGCGCCCAGCAGTCCCGAGTCAGCCCCGCCGCGCAGCGCAGGGACAGCTAAGCGCTCCCAAGACAGACAAACGAGCCCCGGTATCCCCGCCGAGTGCCGCCGGCGCGGGGGCCGCAGGGGGCCCGCCCGGGAGCCCCTTCTCGGCCGAGGCCGGGCGCCGCCGGGCCTTCTGCCCAGCGGGAAGCCGCGACTCCCGCAAGAGATCCGGCGGCGGCAGCTAGCGCTTCGGAGCGGGACCCCGAGTGTCCCGAGAGATGAGATGCAGTTGGGAGAACCGGCAGATGAATAAACCGCGTTCTGCAAGCCCGGGTTGCGCAGCCGGGCTGAGACGGAAAAACATAAAGATGAAAGACGGCTGATAAAAAGGAAAGTTAGAAAATAAATGATTCACAATAGGGGCTGTGAGTGAGATTATCTCTGGACACATCTCTAATTAAAGGACGTTGGATAACTAGAGGGTTACATTTTCCTGGGTCAGTGGTCTTGAAGAAGAAATTGCAGTTGCAGTAAATGTCAATAGAGAATGATGGTGACCTGCTACTAACAAAAGTACATTCATTAATTAACGTGGGCGTGTTTGTTATTTTTTCTGTGTTTATGTCAGTTTTATTGCACATTCTCTGTTTCCCCCTTTCACTACAGGGAGATGATAGATAGGGTTTTCCGTGTCTCTTAGAGTGGCGCAGTTTCTGTGAAGTTATTTCACTGATGTCTTCTCCTGAAATTGCAGCAGCTCCATCAGCCTACCTGTGTTTTCAAAGTCTACTAAGCTACAGAAAACTATGCAAATGCCGCATGCCAACGCAAAATCAACTCTTCATATGCAACGACAAATATATCATCACTTTTTAAAAGCATAGTTCTCCCCTGGCTTGCATTTTGCACAATTGCCCACTTGTGTGAAGTGAAAAGCGTTTCAGTTTGGTAGCATTTCACCCCTACTTTTCCAAGCTATGTGTGGCTGCAGAGTAGCACCCCACTGGAGAATTTGACTCATAAACTTCACTTGCCCTTTCCAAGTAATGTTCATATAAAGCCTTACTCACAAGTGCCACTTAGGTTCTGGTTCTGCAGACTTATATGGTGTTAAGCCTGTGAAAAGTCCCGCAGTGTGTAAGGGGACATGCCATGTTTAAACACTAGCAGGACAGCCTTCGTGTTGCCTTGTTTTTCCTAGAGACACAAAAAAAATTTTCTATTGGTGTGACAGATAAAAATACTGTATTGAGAAGGACAGGGAGATAAAAATAGGCCATGCAGCATTTGTAATGCTTTAGTTAGCATGCTATGTGCCCATTATGCTGCTGCATTCAAAGTGCACTTACTCTGTTATTTACAACACACTACAGGAGATACAGCTCCAGGTAGTTAAAGCCAGCCAAACAGAAAACTCGGCAAAGCGATCTGTATACACCTGCGCCCATGGCACGCGTTTCTGAAAGGTGCAGTAATTGCCATTTATCGTACTGGCCAACATTTTAAAATTAATGGTACAATTTGGCTTAAAGGAAGCGTAAAATGAAAACATCCATTTTAGATTTTATTCCTCTATTTACCCTGTGATAGAATTTGCAGTGACTTCAGTGTGAACCGGATCAAACTTGTGCGGAACTGAGATCAGCACAGAGTAAAAAAAGCCAGAGCCAAGCACGGACTGGGCACTTAGGCTTTTTGAAAACTCACCAAGCACCTCTGTGCAACTTGTGGTATCCAAATACTCTTAATAATGTTGTGACCGACTCATAATGGAAGACGGTGTTCAGATTCCGGTATATCATTCCGATCGTGATTTTATTGTAGTTGTTATATCTATATAACACTAGAATAAACTGGGGGAAAACTGACAGTTGATTTTCAAAAACAGAAGGAATATTACGCTAACCAAATGAAACCTACTATTTAAAAATGCTATTTTTATATTGTGTATTATACATTTTAATGCATTGGCTTCCCAGTTAATTCCCAAACTGCTCATATTCCAACAACAGATCTAGTCTGATCCTGTTTCCATTGCAATCAACTATTGCCACGCCTCAATTTTTGTGTATGTAACTATTTCTGGACCGTTTTTCTTGTAGTACAGCCAAACATGTATTCCAGACAAATATGAATTATTTGAAGAGATGTCATGTATTGTCTCTCAAAATGATCCAGAGTTTGTCAAGCAACATCAAAATACGATAAGAATAAATGTGAAGAGGTACAATTTAGAAGTTATCCCGTGAAAACCTGAGGGGTAACTTGCCATGAATGCTGCAATGCTATCCTCAAAAAAAGGCTAAACCATGCATTCAGCAACTGGTTTTAACCCAGCTCTATGGAAAAATTTCCTGGTTACACGTTACCTTTACTAATGTCTTAATTACATGGTTTCTCCACGCTGCCGTGACTTCACCCCTTTAGAGAGGACTGCCTTGTTGAGCTTGTGGCAGTTGACCTGCTTTTCAGTGTTTTCTTTGTGGATAACACAAAACTTTCCAGACTATCTGAATTACGAATATATATTTCAATCATGTTTCATATGTAAATTTAGAAGATTTTAGATGGAATCCAATATTGTAAAACATGTCCCAACATCCCTTTCTGAGATCTCATTTGCATATCAATCTTGGAACTTGAATAGTCTTAATAGTGCCACTTGTTGGAGAGCTCCGTGTATTGCAAGGTATTTCAATCATGTATCTATAAAAACAAATTGCTTTTTCCTGGTGATTGGTAATTCCTACTTTAAGGTGCTATGGGAAGAGATGAAAGTACTGCACAGAACAACTTTTTTTTCAGTCTCGGCTTCAACCACGCTGACTCAAAGCCTCTATGAATGAGCAACATGTTAGTGGATCTTATGCAACTTGATCTTTACAATGGTAATGAAGGAGTGGAAAAGGAAAAATAAGGACAAGTCTTGTGGTTTTTAATTGAGGAAATCGTCATTTCCTTCTGAAGTACATTTTACCCTGCAGCATTTGGGTGAAAAGATCAGCTTTCCTGGATAAGCCCTGGTCCTGCGCACAGATCCAAGTCATTATTGATAATTATGCACATATTCTCCTGGGTTGTGCAGGTAGAATTAATGAAATTGCATCATTTTCTTTGCTGTGATTAAGAAATTCATAGATGATTAGTGATTACACTACAGGCACCATACGTCTTTTCATAACCAGATCCTAACACACCCCAGGTACATTGTGTTTCCAGGAGCACTGACAGTACGAACAGCACGCCCTGAGTCAGTGGCTGTGACGGCTACGAAGGAGACATTGTCATGGTGTGTGATATCAAAGATCCACAATGTAATGTCTCTGCAGCGTGGCTTGACATTACATCAAAAGCTCCACAAAGGAACATTTGCCATGCACAGAGCATCAGATTTCCAGCATGATATTTTGAGGAGCTGGTGAGATATAATATTTGAAATATACTGAAGTATTAACAAAGCATTGTTGCTGGGACTAAAATTATAATGTCGGGAAGCAAGGCAAGAAAAAATGACAGGCACTGACCTTTAAAAAAATAGATGCAGATACCATAGTAGAAAGGGAATTTAAGGAGCTGTTGACATTGGGTGTCAGGAAATCGAGGGTCAGGAATCACTAAGGTTTATGCCTTATGTCTAAAACGTGTTCTGTGGTCACAAAGTCAGAAGGTAGGGTCTTCTCTGGTGTTTATCTTTTTCAAAAAAAGAGAAGTAAACTGTTCAGATCACCTGCTTGCTGGGGTTGATGGGCTTTGGTTTGACATACAGTAATCTGGGAAAAGTAATTGCAATACCTGTGCTAGACAGATAGGATGAATGACCTGAAGATTGTTCTTTCCATTGGTTTTATGGGAGGTCAGGGTTCATCAGACCCAGAGCAAACACAATCCTAACAGCCTTCTGGTGTCTTGAAGTTCAGTGCCATTAGGGGCAGTCCAAATACAGCCCACAGCAAGACCTGGAGATTGCCAGCTTTGTCCTTGCCCGTTTTGTCTTTAAATCAGTGCTGCCTTCTGAGATCTTACTCAGCTGTAGTAAGGCTTTCAAATTTACTTAGTACATTCATTATTTACAATTTGTGAGTAACACTTTAGAATTGTATTTTAAAATATCATGTAAAATTATATTCTTTTTTAACATTCTAAAGGTGACATCTGGCAAATTCCCTGATTTGGCAGGTCAGGATGATCCCAGAGTCTGCTTCCAAAGGCAAGGACATCCGTAATGACATATTTAAATCTCAGTTCATATTCCTTTATCACTAAGAATCAGCGTAGGCAAATCAGCTCCAAAAGTCGTCTGAGGGCAGTTGTAGACAAAGCTCAACCTCGTTTTAGCTCAGCTTGTTCAAAAGCCTTGTAATCCTTTTTTTCAACAACTCTCTGTCTTTACGATTACCCGGAAATGTGAAAATAGCTGCAGCAAGCCATCAGAGTGCAGACAAAGCATCTGCTTGGCCACGGCTTCTGCAAATCAAGGAATGCACAAGAGGGTTAGAAGAAAGCTCCTTTCTCTTGAGTAGTGCTGAGGGAGGGAAAACATCTTGGATGGGGGAACAAGGAGGGCAGGTGGTGGGTTATCCAGATGTGATGGAGCGGTGTTTGTACCTTGGACAGTAAATTTCATGCGGGAGACTTTTTCCGTTCCAGAGCACTGAGATACTTCTGAGCAGTCTAGGTCCCAGTTCTGACATGTCACAGGATGCCAGTAATCTGGCAAGACTTAATTCAACGTCATGATTTTGGGAAAGAACATAAGATGGGTAAGAAAAAAAACATTACTCCCTGGGTAAAGGTTACTATTTCTAAGGAGTCTTCTACTCCACATAGTCTTTAACGTCAATGAGAGTTTATGCACATGCACCAGTGGCTGACTAGACCCAAATCCACTAATTAAGAGTAAAAGCCTTGAGGTAATTATTACTCACAAAGACACGGAGTTGGTGACATCTCTGACTTTCCATTGCCCGTGATTCTGCTTTCAGTGGATAACTGTAACGGGGACTTCGTGCAAATAAATCTCTTTCCTCACAGGCTGGACTGTGCAGCCACAGCAGAGGGCATCTTGTTGTTTCAAGGAAGTCACAAGGAGTTTCTTTAAAACTGGCATGGCAGTGGGATGTTTGAGTGGGTGCCCAGCTGCTTCTTGTGCCTCTGGCGACCTCTCCCTTGGCCCTCAGCACTGGGCTGCCATCGTGGTGGCTGTGCGCTCCCCTTGCCCTCTGCAGATGGAGGCATACTTTGCCGAGCACACTGCTGCTTCAGCTGAGGAGGTATTTCTGGGGATGAGTCATGCAGGATGTAGCAGATGGTGGGAAACATGAAGCCATGAAGAAAATGCAGTGCTGGTGGGACTGGGAGAGGAGACTGGAGCACTGAGGGTGGGCAGTAGAGATGGAAGGGGGAAGGAAGCAGAGTCCAAAGCCATCAGCTTTGGCAGAGTCCGGTGGTGGTGGATGTAATGTTGTGGGGCATGGCCAAGGTGCCCATCAGTGTGCCTTCAGAGGGAAGAGTGGGAAGTCACATGCAGCAACATGTGGGAATGTAAAATTTAAGAGGCAAGTCTGATCATTGTGTAGCTTCATAATAACGTGCTTCATGTAGCTGAGACATGACTGGAGCATAAGAAGGCTTGTGGAGTTTGGGGATGGCTTCTGGCTGAACAGAAGCTGGAGAAGGACCGGCAGGAGGGCAGTTGGGGAACACAGAGGTTGCGGATGTACTGGCACTTAGCAGGCACACAGTGGCTGTACTGGTGTGATGGTCCCCACTGCCTCTGATGGTCTTGGAGTAGATGTTGGAGTATTTTGGACTTGGTGTTCCAGGCTAAACACCTGACACTGTGGAGTTATGAGGTGGGTTTGGAGTGCTTCAGTGCTATACTGAAGGCTTTAGCTTTTGCAGGGTCAGTTTATTTTGCTTTTAGCTCTAATACTAACCAAAGAGCTTGGGAGCCCAACAAACCTGTGGGTTTCCACTCACATAACTAACAACAGTTTGATTCATTTACTTCTCATATCCATTGCTTTCAGTTTTTTCAAAAAGGCTGCAGGAGGTTCTTGTACTTTAAGCAAGGACTGGGACCGAAAATATATTTCTGTAGGAATGAAGATGGCTCTTTCCATGCAGAGGCATTTATAAGCTGCCTTCATATATTTTTTGATTAATAGATAGTGTTGCTGAGGTGTTAGCACTCAAGGCAGAGGTCAAGTCTGTGTTATTTTTCTGTCTTAGAGGTGAAGGCAGAGTGCATTGGCTTGCAGCATGTGTGTGATTTCATTTTTTTTTGTAGCCATGGCAAATAATTGTGACCCCTGATTATTGGAGTGATTTAAAACTGCTCTTCGCTATGTTAACTTGAAGTTGTGAACTACAAAGGTCTGCTGTGAATAGCATATGAATAGAAAAGTGACTCTGTTGGAACTCGCTATTATGTTTGAAGTTGGTAGAAACTAGAGACTGAAAAGACCCACTAGTTCACTGAATTAATTCGTTGCACATACAAGACAGAAACTCCTTGTACAGCGCATTTCTCAGGAAAAAGAAAATTTGGGGAGATGTTTCTGGAGGAAATGCCTTGACACAATGCCGTCCATTAGGATGTCTACATTTTGACCTGGTCTGCCATCTAGGTAATTTTTGCATCAAATTTGCAGTGTCTGTTGCAGAATGACTAAAAAATTAAAGCTTCACATAGAACAAAGTTTATTTATGTATTACTCTTTCTTAACACTGAAAGGAAGTACTATTCTGTAGTTGTAGCCATTCTTTTTCTCTGAAAAACTGTCAGTTTAGCCTAAACGTAAATGTTGTGAAAACACAGGTGAAACACAAGGTTGATAATATATTTTTTATTTTTAAATACAATACAAGCCCAATGAAACATTTTTAAACAACTGGCAACCTGCAGTGTCTGAAATTCAGTAACGATACAAGTAAAACCTTGAAAGCAGTTGGTGAGGAATGTCACATTACGTGTATGAGTCTGACGCATGGCTGGGGGGGAAAAGCCCCCTCGTTGAGTCACGAGGTTCGGAAAAGATCTCCTTGCTCTCCAACTCCTTCTCAGAGAGGAGTCTGGGTGCAGATAGATCCAATCCTAGTCACAGACTTGGGCAACGGGTTTAGTCTAAAGGATACAGCCACTCACCAGAGTCAACGTTTGCCTGTCAGAGCCCTCTCAAGGACCTTCACTGAAACAATTTCATGAAGTTGAAGAGAAACAGATGCTTTATTAAGGCAACAGATATAACAGATTTGGAGTTGCTGTTGATAAGTGCAGTTACTGCAAAAATGGAGCTCGAGTTAAAGAGTGCAGTGCTTTTGTTAACAGTACCTTCCTGGGTAACATCCAGCGTAGTTGGAGGCACCAGTCTTACCACAGAGGTGTCCCTGCCTGGGGAGGGGAGAGGTCCAGGCCCATTGACCCCTCTGGTGGTTGGAGTTGTCATCCTCAAAACAGAGGATTCCAAACGATGAGTTTATACTCATGGCAAGAAGTGACTAAGTCAATTATCGTGTGCCGATCGGCCCTTAGCAAGGATTGTCGATTCTGGAAGCTCAGTGGGGCCTGATGGCTCAGCACAGGGCTGGGGATTTGGCACAGACCTACAGGGGTCTTCCTGGCAGTTACTGAAGCAACACCGGGCTGTGAGACCCCTACCTCACCCTCTGCATCACTCAGTTGGGTTGATTGTTAGACCTTATCCGTTACCTGTTCCGTGAGATAAGCGTGTTGCCCAAATTAACCACCCCCCCACACACACACCTCACAGCTTCCTGCTGACTCCTAGTAGCTTCTGTAATTGGCACCAGTGTCCCACAAGGAAACAAAAAATTGGTGATATTTGGTGATTAAACCAAGCGAACAGAAAGAAAATAAACCAAGCCTGTAAAAAGTGACAAGCAAATTCCATGAGAAGAAATTTCAGTCATCTAGTAATTTAACTTAATTTAACTAGACGTGTAGGCCAAAAAAACTTTTTTTTTTTTTTTAAATGGACTTTCATGGGAAGATGATAGAGTTCCTCAAAGGAATAGACTTGCTAGCTGCAATTTATGTATGGTACAGCCTACTTTTGTCTTCAGCTTATGAAATTTGGTCTAGTTTGTCATGACTACTTTCTTTGTGAAAAGGTAAAATGCACATTGGGCAAATGTTCTATGGCAATTTGCATAAAAAGTGATGACAAAGAGCAATTAATTCCTCATTATTATGCACTGAAATGCTACTTTGCTCCTAAGTGACTGTAGAGGAGGGTTTTTTCTCTGTGTGTAAATCTGTTGCGGCATTGTTCTAAAAATAGTACTTAAGAGCCCTCTGCACTCTTTATAAATCAGGGTCTTTGACACTCCATTCGATTCTCCACAGAGAGATTTTTCTCACACATGCTGTACACTACAAGTATCACTCCAAATGTTCATCACAATAATAATAAGCATCAGAATTTTGTTAGATAAAGCAAGATAGAGGAATTTAATATTTTGTCAAATTAGATCTCTATCCTTTTTATCTGGAGATCAGTATTCAAAGTACACTCAGATCACACACAAATAGAAACATATTCCTACCACACACAGTTAGTCTGTGCAGAACAAAGAGTCAAGATACCGTTTTCTATGAAGGCTTGATTCTGAGTACAGATTTCATTACTGGCTCACCATAGGATAATGAAATTCCTTCAGGGCAAAGATGAGGTACATCAAAGAGGCAGCGTGGAGAGGCAGACTTTGTTAGTGCATGCTCTGTCACCTGCATTACTGGTCCTTGCCTGCCTTTAATTTGTAAGGAAATGTTAGTAATTCAAATCCTTTATTGGACCAACTTATATTTATATATATACATGCATCACGCACACAGAAATATATATCTTTCAAAATACAAAACCTTCTGGAAGTTGTGTGACTTCTTTACAGCTGAAACAGAATATATAAAATAATTAATTTCTTACTAGCAAAAATGACCCAGGTAGGTCCTAAAAGCATCTTTGCATTTAGTAAATAAATGCTGTCTGCACCATGTAGATAAATAACCATTCATGCAACTTTGCTTTTTTATTTCTGTAGCAGTTCAGAGTGACTTTAGTGCTTATGGAAATGAGAGGCCGATGTTCGATGTTTGGTAAGACCAGGAGCTGCTGAAAACATGAATCACCAAAGCTTTCCCACAAAGCTTTGCCGATATGGGAACAAAAGGGTTGCCCTACAGAAATGCATCATGGGTCTATCTAGTCCAGCATCGTGCCTCCGGCAGCGGCTAGTAACTGATGCTTCAGAGCAAATCAAAACCACAGCCAGCACCTAGCTAATTATGAGATGCTATGCATAGAGGAAAAAAAGGTTGATCCTGACTCAGAAGAGAGCAGTTTATGCCCTGAAGCGTGAGGTTTGATTTCCCTTGTATCCTTTTGCTTAACTCACACAGTTGCAAATACTATTTATGCTTAAAAGAGTTTCTAATCCTCTCTTGGATCCTAATCAACAATCTGCCTCAATAACCGGAGTTACCAGGAAGTTCTTGGGGCTGAGCACACACTGCATGGAAGCTTTGTGCTTTGCTAGTTTAGGGAAAGTTTTCCAGCCTTGGCCTAATACCCACTGCCCTGAGGATCAGACCTAATTGTCTAGATGAAAAATACCCAAGCTACCACTCCCTTCTCCTTGAGTCCTCCCTAACTGAAGCAGTTCTTTCCCACCCCCCACTTGCAAAACTATTGCTTTGGGTAGATTTCTTTCGCTGGCACAGGGCAGTGGCTCCCGCTTTTCATCCTTCTAGGAGGTTTGGACAGGTTCCTCTGTGCATCTCACCTCAGCATGGGAGCGGTCTGCATGCAGGCAGAGGATGCTGCCTGGCCATGCTGTCTCCCACTGTTGCAAAGGACAGGGCAGTGACAGGCAGAGGAACAGGGCAGAGGAGAGGCTCACAGAAGGCAGCAGTGGTGCCAACCTTTTTCTGCTCTTCCAGCATTTCCTCATGAAGTAGTGGGAACTCCGCTTGGACTACTCTGTGAAAACATGCAATGCTTGTGAGAATCCCTCTCCTTCCCATCTCACTTGAGATTTTCTGCTCTCCTGGGCAAGAATGCAAGCAAAGTTTTAAACCTATCCTTTTATGACCTTGAATGAACTTGAACATCAGTGCAGAGTGATCCTGGCTCCATTAGAGCAGAGCAATAATCCTCTCTGCACTCTCCCCATCATTGAGTGTGGGTTTCTTCTATGTACATCGCAAAATGGTTATTTAAATCTAGCACATGGACCTTAACAGCAATACCAGCAGGTAAAGGACATCCAAAAAACCCACTTGACTACTCCCTATGGGGCCTCCATGCTTAAGCCTGAAGGTGTGACCTGAGCTGCTGAGCAGAGAGGTGCCTCCTAAACAAAGAGGTGCCCACACACTGTTGGTTTTCATCTCAAAGCTTCGCCTTCATGACCTGAGGCTGTCATTGCTACACAGGCACAGACAAGCCTTGGTTTTGATGGTGGCAAGCAGACTGAAGCCTAAGGGTGCACTTCTGAGACAGCTCCGAACAGCCCTGTGGGCACTGCTGCCATCCCATCCTTACCTCTGGCTGTGTTTTCCCATCTCTCCCTCGCCGCTTGCCCCTCGGGCAGACACTGGTGTTTGGCCTTGCAGTAAGCCAGTTTGAAAGCTGAAGTGGCGGCACATTTCTTTGCAGGATTAGTTTTCTGCTAGCTTAACTTCCTAAACCAGCTGACCAGGAGATCAGATGAGACCCAGACTGGTGCAAAGGCAGGAGTGGAACTGGAGGCTGGGGACAGCGCAGAGCACCTTGGGCTTGCGTGGACCCGCAGCCTCAGGAGTGTGGCCGTGAGGTGCCTCAGCCCCAGCCTGGCACCCCACAAGAAGGTGCTCTGCCTGCTTAATGCTCCCCAGCATGGAGGCTCACCAGCACCTGCCGTGGGGCAGAGCCGGCGGCACCACTGCATTTTAGCAAGGGCAGTGCTGTAAGACCAGGGAAGAGCAGCAGATCAGTGGGGTGGGAAGGGAGAAGCAGGGGCACAAGGGGGTCAGGCAGTGGGCTCAGACTGTGAAGAAAAAGTGATGAGTCTGGTGGCTCGCCACAGAATGAGAGCCGGGAAGCTGTTGAGCTCTGTGAGCCCCTTTCGCGTGAGGCAGAGGCACTGGGCAAGTTGGGAGCACAGTGAGGGCTGGGAGCAAGCAGCCTGCATGAGCAGTAAGGGTGGGCATGTGTGTGCTTTGCTGGATAAGGCCCATTTCCCTTCGTGCTTTCGCCATGCCTAACATTAGCCATGCCTCTGCTTCCATCAGCTTTCGCAGGATCTCTTCAGCTGTCACTCCAGCTATGGTGAACAACAGTACAAAAGCCAAATCAGAGCCCTTGTTTAGCGATGATCTGCACGCCGAGGATACAGCCTGCCAAATACACAGGTCTGAAATGGCCTGTGGTGTGTCAGTCTGTTTATCTAGCATGGCTCATGCTATTTTATTTCCTTAAGTGTCATTACCTGCATCCTGGGAGAGGTGGGAGGGATGCGTTCCATGACCTGTACTGAATTTTCCTGAAACCACCAAGCGAAGAGAATGCCATTTCATGTCAATAAACTGTTATTTCACCTAGGTGCGTGTTATGTTGTATTCTTCAGGCTACATTTTATATGCCTGGGGTGTATACGTGTGATCTACTGAAATCACTCACCATCTTCCATAATTTATGCTGCCCTTCATTCTTAGCAGAGTGCATAAACTTCGGCGACACATTGTCACTCCTCTCTAAATCATTGTGAAGGATCATCCAAGGAACAGCACCAGACCTGGGGCATTCTGCATTTTGCCTGCTCCGCTTTCCAGACCAGGCTCCAAGGTGGCAGGATGACACAGCAGAAGAAAAATCACAGCCAGCAAAGTGTGAAATAATGTCCCTGATGGTAAGAAATTAGAATGGATAATGCGTTAGCATGAATCTTGGCATGGCTGTTCAGCCTAGCAGTGTTGTCCTGGATGTGGCAGAGTCAAGGAGAACCCAGCTTTCCTGAAGGCAAATGTTCCCCCTTTTCTTCAGGCAGCCTCTTCATAAAGCCTCACAATGAGCAAATAGATGTAGCGGAAATGGGAAGGTGTGAGGGTTAGACTTTAAGTCACTAGGGGTTTAGGATTTACTGCTGTCACGCAGGACTCTACCGAGATTATTTATTTCCTATCGCTTAATCCATTTATAATACAGCATACTAATCCACAGTTTGTCATTTGACCCATTGCTTTGCTATGAGGAGCTTTGACAAAAGAATTTTGAAAACCCACTGACATTTCCCGCTTCCTTAGTTTACTGGGACTTTTTTGCATGTTTGAGGGGGGAGAGTGACAGCCCAGCTGGCCTGATCCTTCATGCCCAAATTATCCTTGTCCATGGTTGCACACAGTGGGCAGCCTCAGCCCTGGGGTCGGCATTACCTACGTTCATTTCTGACTCATATTTTGGAACAAGGAAATTCTTTACTTTTGGGAAACACCCTTGTTTTTCAAAGTCGCATTGCAGGCTCTTGCCAGTCGCTCTGTTCTGAAGTTTAGCTTCTGAACACTCCTGGATTCTTTTAACTTCATCAGCTCAGGTTTTCTCAACTTGCTCCAGCACCTCTTCCTCAGAAATGTTTATCTTTACAATATCACACTCATAATTTCAATAAATTTCCAAATCCCCCACTACAGTGAAGACAAACGTAAATAATAAATTCAGCTTCTTGAAAATGTCTTAATTCTTGTTAATTGCATCCTTAATTCCTTAATGACCTGGAGGGCCTACAGAGACACGCATGCAGCTTTATTTATGTTTAGTCTTTTTGAATAATTATGTGTTGTTTATCTTAATATCTTTGGCTATTTGTTCCCTCTCCTCCCTCTGAATTACTATCTATTTACGGTTTACTTGTGACTTGTGCTGAGCTGGTTTGGGCAGAATTTCTAACAAACACGCCTGTGTGAAAGCTCCCCCGGTGCTGTCCTGGAGGCAACATCTCTGAAGTTCACAGCACCACGCTCTTCTTCCACTACAGCAGCTCCTGCCTTGAAAGAGCCTTTAAGGCTCTGGAATTTCTTGTAAAGGTTTTGCTTGCCTCAGTTCAGTATGGTAATGCAGTACGATGTGATAATTCAGTGAAACATTTGATCTTTTTAAATATTATTGCCATTAACATAGATATTGTCCAGGAAAGCAACTTTACTTTAAGGTCGTCAGTTACTTTCCTCCTGTCAGATGCTCATAAACTGCCTCATTTTATCCATTGCAGATGGTTTCTTCTATGGTCTGTGTCAAGCTAATCTATTAAAAATGTGGGGGTTTTATGAAGAGGAGGGAGGATTTTTGGGAGGGAGACAGGCTGGGAGTTGAGGAAGGAGGTGAGAGTGGGGCTGAATTAGTAGCTGGAGGGAAATACCGAGGCTGCCTGACCCAAGGAGCACAGCTGAAACAAAGCCTCCGCACCCACCAGCCCCTCTTGGCTGCCTGTGCGGGTGACTTAGGGCATGCTTTCCTGGAGCCTGCAATTTGTACAAATGAGACTTGGGACGAGACTGCAAAATTAATTTCTATGTCTGATGTGAACTAACATTGAGCCAAACCCATAAAGATGCACTAGCTTCTGGTTCCAAGCAATTTTAATTTTCACTTGTCACTGAGAAGCTCATGAGAGAAAAAACCTTCTGCCTAAGTTACCTTTGCCTTCTTTTTATGACTTTGGTACAAAACAGATTCATTTAAAAGGAGAGAAAAAGAATCTCTCCTTTTCTCTCATTGCAAGATCCACATATGCTGCGTAAAGCAGAGAAAGAAAAGGAGTGAGTGCTGTAAGTAGTGGATTACATTACGTACTTCATGGGAAAAAAATGTCCAGCTCATTTCAAAGAAAACTGTGCCTACAATACTTTAAAGGGAAGTAGGAGGAAATAATAATAATTATATCTGAATTGGCTTAGGGCTAAATTCTGTAGATGAATATGGGTGTGACCGGACAAAATGTTGTCTTGATGTTAACCCGAAGGAAAAATGAACCTATCAAAGGTTTGCAATCAGATTCAGTTGCAAAAAGTGTTATGTGTGTTATTGTACATCCATGCAAGGATATTGGATTTTTTTTGATTTCTTAACTGAGTATGCAAATTAGCCTACTCCTTATTAGCCTTTGTAGAAGCATATTTGTATGAAAAAGTATGACAATTTAATTTCAGTATTTCAGTCTTAAAGATTCAAAAAGGCCAATGTAAATGTTAGCAGAGAACAAGGAAAAAGATAAATTAATTACTTGAGTATTTGTGGGTTTTGCTCTTAAGTAGATGGGAAAGTAAGTAAGGATTAAGGAAGGGAAAGACCAGTAAGCTTTTCTTTATCTGTGAGGTTAGTGATATCTTTATGGCAGATGGCATTATGTTATTGATCAAGGCCAATAGCCACAGTCATAAAGAGTAATAAATAAAAAAGTTATTGAAGGGAGCTAATCATAAGAAAACTTTGATTAGTGGGGCGTTACAGACAAGTTGAGGAAGGACTAAAGAATAAACAGAGTCCCACACTGTGTGGTGGAAAAGAGAGCCCTGCTGTAGCTCTAAACCGCAGCAGTCCTGATGTTACTGAGAAGCAATTCTTTTTCAGCATCCAGAAATGTATGAGTTAAAAATTCTTTCTCAACTGACAAGGGCTCAGCTAAACAGATCAAAAAGAGAAGGAAAACCAAAACACAAGCTCAGAAGTTGCCTTTGCCTTGTACCGGGAGTCAGAAAGTGTCAAAAGATGTGTCATATCTTGAAAGGCTAAATGAAAAGTTATAGTTCCTCAGTACATGAAGAAAGAAGAGCTTTATTGAAATAGTTTCTTTGTCACATCCTATAAAAATATTATGAGGACAGCATGTATAAAAGAATAAGAAAAACAGAGGTTACTGGAAATTCATGTAAAGGCGAGTTTCTCTGTTTTATAGCATAACGAGAGAAAGCCATCACTCCCAATACTAGTGTTTCTAATTATCTGGGATTTTTTTTTTGTTTTGTTATAGTTTCTAGACTTTTCTGCTAAAAACCTATGGCACTTCCTGAAAACAGACTGTTCTGCATGTTAACCAGAGTAGTTGGATAACCCATCCATCTTTCCTAACTCTGATTAAAAAGAAGAATATTTGTATTCTCCAGAAATGTGTTTTTTGAAGCCAAGGGCCGAGTTTTTCTCTGATGGATTTTGACATAGCATCCATGAGTGGTGACGTGCCAGCGGCCACTCCTTCAACAGCACCGTGCAAAGTGCCTTCCCCTGCCATGGGCTTCAGAGCTGTGGGGATGCTCATCTACACTGGGGCTGCCACTGCTGATCCTGCACTGGTTTTCTGTCAAGCCAGACCTTGAAAAAGGCTGGAGAAAACGGGTTGGGTCTGGCATATGGCAGCCCCCAAGAATCCTCCTGCCAGCTGCAAAAAGCTTAAGTTTCAGTAGTTCCAGCTGTTCGTCTTTCTGTCCCACTCTGAGCTGATTCCTGCTGGGTGCCAGGTCTGGATGGAAGCCGCTGATGGAGTTGAGCTGTACATCACTTCTGTAAATCCTGGAGATTTTCTTACTCCATTCCTTGCCCTGCTGGAAGTACATGAGCAGGGCTGAGGAACCTGAATGAAACTACCTTCAATGTCTGGGGGCGGGGGGGCAAGCACTGAAATATTTTCCACTGAGGCACAGGTTACAGATGTGGGCTAGAGCATCAACACACAAAATTACTCTCAGTTGATTTGAAATGCAGTGAAACTTTGAATGTGTGGTAAGCAAGGTGAGATATCCTAAATATCCCAGTTGAGTCTAAACCTTACTTCAAGAGGGTTTTGGATGCTACTGTTGAGGCCAAATTTTCTGAGGAACTGTGGTATTCAACCTGAGAGTCGTGGCGAGATGAAAACTGGCCAAAGCGAGGGGGCACTCAGGTGTGTTTCTGAGCCTGTTCAGGGCTGTGCTAACGCTGGTGGGGAGAGCAGTTCCCGTCTTTGTGCATGGTGCAGCAGCCTCTAGGTGGATTAGAAGACTTGCAGTGTTTCTTAGAAAGAGCCCAAGACTGCTACTCAGCCTAAACTCAGATTGAATGCAAGCACGGTAACGATTTGGGGGAGTTAGGACACAGGCGTCTTCAAGAATCCCAGTTTGGATACATCTTTTCCTCACCTATGACCAGGTTGGAAATGTCTCAGTTCAGTTAAACAGGGAGAAGTTCTGCCTTCAATTAGATAAATTCTGCTTTCAAATTCTTATATGGTTTTTTTTTCATTGCTTGCTCACTGATACCAGTGCAAACTGGTCATAATTCACTTCTGAAATGGGAATGGTTTGTAATAGGCATGCACCAGAGAAATGACTTTGCAGCCCACTGGAGACCCTGTCCCATCAACTTTGCTAGAATTAGGTGGCTGTAACTGAGACCGTTGCTGACCCCAGATACCCTGATGGACACCATCTATTTAGTCCACTGGCTGCTACACTTCATTGTTTTTTTCCAGTGAGACTAGAAAATGGGATAGGCATCTATAAAGCCGTATCCAAAATATTGTGTTTCTCCTCTTTGTCTACGTGCTGCAAGCTCTCCTTCTTTTCTTCTTCTCAGCCAAGGAAATACTGCTGCAGTGCATAACTGAAACCAGGTATTTCTGCTATTTTTATGCTACAGATGTGTGCTCTGTGAATAAGTGCTACATTTCCTTCTCCCAGCTGAAAACCAAGTAAAGGCAAACCTTAACCATAATACTGGTAAATAACTAGCTATGATTTCTGTTTAAAAAGCTTTTTTTTTCACACACAGTGGAGAAGCAGCAGACTGGGAGTGTTGTTAGCAATATATTGTCTTCTCACTATTGTTAGAGTGGCGCATCATCACCTCATTCTATTTCTTCCATCTGTTTCATGATGTGTTTGCTATAATGCTACTTTGAGGTTAGTACAATCATTTGTTTGTATTGATATCAGAAATAAATATAAAATGTTTTTGAAGGCAGCATAAGGGTAGAGAGTTTGATGGGATTACAGTAAAAGCAATCAAGCTGTGAGCAAAGACAGAGTGCTGCAAGATACATAATCCATGGAAGAAATGAGTTAGAGGTTATTAAGGGAGAAGGAGAAGAAAGATGTTCTTGTGACTAAGGCGCTGGACTTACACTAAAGAGGTCTGGTCTTAGTTCCTGGATGCAATATTGGATTCCCATGCGACCTGTGACAAGTCACTTAATCTCTCATTCCTTCAGTTCTTCGCCAGTAAAATGGAAGTAAATAAAATTTCTTTGCCTCACTGATCTACTTCAGAGATAAATCCATTCAAAAGTTATGAAATGCTCAGCTGTTAAAGTGATGAGCACAGGAGAAAACGAGTAAATCAATGAATTCTAACTCTCTGCATGTGATGAGTTTAGCGAGTCATTTCTCTGGCCAGTGAACCTGGTATGAAGAAAAGCTCTGGGTTTCTCCTAGTCAGAGAAACATCAATGACCAGTGTTTTGTGTGAAGTCATAACAAGGTCTGAGATACTCCTAATGATAATATGTCAGTAAAGGAAAAAAAAAGATGAAACCCCCTTTTTTCTTATTACATCAAGGAGGAAAAGACCCAAGAGAGGGAATGATAGATGTCCTAACTGCATACAATGAAAGCTTGAATAGAGGAAATGCATAGCTTTTCTACCACTGGGAAACTTTTAAAGATTAAAACATACATTTTCACTGCTGGGTACCTTGCACAGTCAATTACACGCACTAATAGTGAGAACAAAATGCTTCACATATAGCTGGTTGCATTTATATTCCCCTTGCACCTGCATAAATGACCACACAAGTCTCTAGGCATGGAGAATCCATTTCACATAGATTTCCAGCGTATCACAACCTGAGGATGTTGCTTTATTCCTCAGTACCCTGTTTGTCATCAAAGCTATAGAGATATGATGCAAATGCTATCAGTGAATCACACCCAGAAAGCTTCCTAATCCTAGATAACTACTATGTGATGCTGTATGTGTTTGGAACTGATAAAGAAATCTTTTAAATTTCCTATTATCTTTGGTTAGATGTGGGTTTGGGTTTGATTTAGTGTTAGGCACCTACTGTGACGAACAAAGGAGGTGTCACAGATAACAGAGAGATAATTGTTTTAAAAAGTGAGATCCCTAAGAGAATAAAAAGCAGGTTGTTGAATTTCTTCTCATTTTATTGATTATCCTTTCACTATGATTATCCATCTGCGGAAACATATGCTTTCAAAGGAGATAATCTTATCTGTGAGATGACTAGCATGCACCTAAATTTTCCATTGTTACATACCAGTGACACATCTTTAAAGCAGACCTTTCTCCTGAATGTGTCAAACACCAGTGACACTGACTGGTTTTCCTTTAGGATGAGGACAAGCAGTTTTCTTTGAATTGCTGTGTTTTCCCTTCATGGCTCACATTTGAAAATTATTTGCAGGCAGATGCTGACAATTTCCTGAAGAAACTTCATGGTTCATTACCTCCCTTTATGATAGCAGCAAAATAAATTGCTGTAAAGTCAGTTAATGTGATAGAAAATGTTCTAATTTCCAATAATAATAATAATAAAATCTCAATGCTGCTCTCTAAACTCTTCCAAAATACTTTCCAAATCACCTCCCCTTCTGCATTTGCACACAGATACTGAGTATTACTTTGTGCTAAGTAGAACAAAGGTTGCCTCTGCGATGCAAATGCTGCTGGTTTATGATGCCACTTAAAGAGATTCTTCAGGAAAAACAACGTGCATAATTTAGTGCAACTGCTGGATGAGCGGAGGAGAAACGGGGAATGGGGCTTGTTGCTTCTGCTGTGTGTTGCTTGCTAGGTCCCTAACACGAGTTGGAATTACAGCATACAACAGAATATTGGTTAAATACATGCTCACATATTCCCTAGAGAGGGATGGAATTATATAATAAATCATGCATATAGCTACTGTGTATATTCTGGGGATCATAAAATGAGTACAGGCAGTACAGTAAGCAAAAAAGAGCAGACAATCAGGCTTTTCCAAATTGCAGTGTCTTTGCCGTGCTTGATGTTAGCACTATTTGGAAGTATTTGTGCTGGTTTACGTTTTACTGAATGGTGCCCGGGTTTCCGAAGGGGCTTTAACCAAGCTGACTCTCTTCTTCGGAGGGAAATAATAACAGGGGTGCTCTGAGCTTGCTCCTGCCAGTCCGGAGGGGGATTTTCTCCAGGGCTAAGCTTGGATTCTGGACTGTGTTGGCACAGCCCTTGTGTACCATCACTGGCCATGGCTCTCAAAAGGGCAAAACGCAAGAAGGTGAACAAAAATAAGAAGCTGCAAGGGAGTGTGTGCGAGTGTGTGTGTGTGTGTGCTAACTAAAGTCGATTGTCTCGATCAGCATGGGAGGTCCTGCATGGTCAAAAGGGTGCAGGTGTGGTAGCCAAATGTGACCTGACCCAAGGCAGGAAAATGCTTTTGAAAGCTCAATGCTAAAGAGCTTGCATGTGGGTCAAACAGATAATATCCTTCTATTTTGAATGATAAAGTGACAGATTCTGTAAGTAACGGAGGCTTACCCCCAGGTCAGGCGGCTGGTTATGACCTCTGTAATGTTTGTTTGTGTCGATAAAGCACACAGGTAAGAAATAGTAATCTCATAGCAAGCAAATCATTCTAAAGAGATTTGCATCTGAAAAGCATGCCCTAAGCCAGAAGATAAGTCTTTCAAAGCCTGTATTTACCACATGTAGCACATGTTTAACTCTGGGTGATGTGATTTCTCGTGCAGTTGAACCTAATACTACAGCGCGAACTCCAGGAGAACACAGAGATGGGCGGTGTTTTGAAGTGTGTACCACTGGACAGGCTAACCATATCAGCTGGAAGAAAGAAATAAGGTTTCTGAGGATTGGATGAAACCACGGCGTGTATCCTGTTTCTTATTTTTCCATTAAGCCTGATCAGTAAGTAAAGGAATAGAATCGAAATGCAGACCTGTAAGTTCATCGCTGAGATAAAAGATGACACTCAGCGTGAAGGCACAAAGGCACAAGAAAGGAAGACAGGGAAGTAAAAGAGGAAGCAAACGGCAAAACTTCAGTAGAAAAATCCGAAGCATCAGAATGGCTGATTTCAGCTTCAGAGAGTCGCCCTGAGCATACATTAAACTGGGTTCAGCTGCTCTATGTACCATCAAATATTTCATATTAATAATTAACAAGTCACTGGCTGTCAGAGCAAGATTCAAATGGATGGAAGGGGAGTTTGGGTCACCTTCCCTAGGACTGAGAGTTTTAATGAAGGGATAGCTTTACTGCACTGTTGAGGAATGATGATATACTAGACAGATGGATTAAGGGATATACATCTTGAAGGCTCCTTCCATGCTTGCTCCCCCATAGGAGGGTATTTCATTTCCTCTTTTTATTCTTCTCCTTGATACACTGCCAATGTGTACACATAAAGGGCTCGGTCTTGCCTGCCAGTGTGTGATGTACTCCAATGTACATCTCCAGAAAATTAGCTTGCATATATGCAAACCCAACAGCAAAGGTGCTGTGTATCAGGGACATGACTGCATTCAATGACTGTTATAAATCAGAGTGCTTGGTGTGTCTTTGCTGGACACATTCTCATTTATCAAGGTGATTTTTAAACCTGTGCCTAAGTCCCATGTGTGAGAAATGGGAATTCACTGAAATCTCTTGCAATGCCTTGTTCTGGCTTTAGATTTTCTCCCCAGCACTCCTGTTCACCTTCAAACCTACTTGAACATAAATGATAGACTACAAGGCACTGGGTTTATTGCCTTCCTATCGATCACTGATGGGCTGTTACAACTTATGCCATCTCACGAGCAGCTCAAAACGGCACAGTCAAACCCCAAGTTTTCCTTGTTACCATCATGAGGTGGAGAACGAGCTCAAAGAGGCACCAGAAAGCTTTCACAGCCTTGGCTGCAGGACCACTAGTGACCACAGCTAGAGAGAATATCCCCCGCAGGATGCCACAAGCAGATTTTAAGAGAGAAACTGAGGAAACAACAGTCACTTCAAGATCAACTGTAAATGTTTGTGAAGTCAAGCTGCCATTTGCACCTCTGGCTTCGGATGAAAAACGAGCATAAAAGCTGTGCAGAATTACCTTTTTTCTAGTCCTGCAGAAGGACAGACAGACACATTGACAAACTCTGAAAGCCCAGAAGAAAAAGTGGCACATTTCAAAGAGCTAATTACAATTTCTTTCCCTTGGAGATTAATCCACTGACTGTAATTAAGCTCCCTCTATTTTTGAGATCTTGGCAAGATCTAAGAAAAGCGCGAGTGAGCGAGAGAGTGCCCTTGCTAGCCAAGCAGATTTTTTTTGCTAAGCTCTATCAGCCCTAATTAATAAACCTTTGTGTAAGACCAACAAGAAATCAGATTTCCAATGGAACTGAATCAAATGGCCTTGGCTACCTCTGCACACAGTTCGTTAGGAGCCAGGCCACAGACAGGATTTACACATTCAGAGGATGAAAAAGAGGCATAAGGGGGAGGCAGGATGAACAAGCTCCCCCCTCCCCAGCTCCTTCTTCTTTTTTGCTGCTGCTTTGTTCTGTTTGTAATCTTACCAGATGGCCAAGGCAGCCTAGAGAAGAGATTGCCTGAAACAGGCAGGTGATGAGGCCAGCAGCAGGGACTCCGGCAGCAATTGAAGAAACTGATACAGCTCTCTAACCCTTGCTGCTAACAAAGCGCTTTGTTATTCTTTTGCTCATGGCTGCATTGCATTTTGTGCCTTCCTGATGGCCAAGAAGGATTCTGGAAGCCAGATCATCAGCTGGCACAGTGAGGATAGCATCACTAACATTCCTAGAGCATGGCTGATCTGCGCTAGCTGCAGCTTTAGCCTTTAATTGCTGCACAGCCCAGCTCTGCTGTTCTCCTTATGGCTTCTCCTATAAGCATGCAGGCGTGTGCCTCTCAAAGCAGGGAGGACCTACCCCTTTCCCACAGCTATACCTGGCAGACAACATGTTTTTCTTTCCACCCACACTAGGGTAAAGCTACGGGCAAACAGTGGTGCAACAGAGACCGAACTGGGTCATGGAGAGCATTTGGAGATCCCCAGAAATCTCTAGAGAGAATATTGACTATGCCAACACCACCCTCAAGAGCAGACTTGACTGTTTTCCATATTGCAAGTCTGTAAGTGCAGCCTCTGCCTGGGTTCAAGGCGTGCTCTCTGCAGCAGCTGCAGGGACCGTGCTTGCCTGAGCTTGCTCCATGGGCTAGGATGCTCCCAGGTGCATTCAAACAGGCCAAGGGCAAGCTATTTGTGCGGCAGCTGTATGGACTGAAAGTGGGTGGGATGTGGGGCAAAATACGCTCAGAGTCACTATGGGGCTGGTTTTCAAAGCCACCAGGTCTGTTCATGTTCAGTGATCCTTTGTAATACAGATAAAACCATGGCACTGCCAGGAAAGGTTGGAGCAGCTCACTCTCCATTTCCATTGCAGGTGCCAGCAATTTGGTGTGAAGAATTAGCCCTTTAAGGAAAAAAAAAAACCCCAAACAAACAAAACCAAAACACCTGTTGGGTGCTTAATTCCATGCAATATATATTCTGGCCCTACTCTCATAAAATTTAATAGTGAAAACGCTGATGGCTTCAATGGGAGCAGAACTGGGTCCCATTACTGCACTGGTGAAGCTGTAAGAACAGAGCAAGGCTCACAATGGCTTCCAGTTACTGTTCAGTCAAAGACCCAACTGTCAGTTCTTTGGCTTGTGGATTGAAATGACAGAAATTGAAGTACATTTAAAGTTCTAATATTCACCCACAATGAAATAAATAACAATAGAAGGCTTGTCTTTGTACTTAAAAAAATAAACTGAAAGCCACAGAACAAAAGCTGAAATACCATGAAAATAAGGTAGGCATATTTTTCATAGCCAAGCTTATATGCAGTATAAATATCTTTTGTCTGACTTTTTCTTTCTGGATAATCAAGCATTGAATAAAAAAAAAATAGGAAAAAATATTCTATTTCTTTTTTAATCTTTATTTTAATTATTTTATAATCCTTTTCAAAACTGTTTTTCTATAGGACCTTAATAGTATCAATTTCTTAGTCTGTATCATTGTCAAACACTGCTAAGACTTTTTATATGTCTTTTAAAAGTGAAAGCACATTTACTGGATATGTAGAATTGTTTATTTGGACCAATAACTCTTGAAAAAAGACAAAGTTTGAGCACAGACATCTCGTATAGAAGGTTTTTCTCTGGGAGTTTGAAAGTTTTTTTTTACAAATGCAGTGATCAGGATGGGAAGAGCATTGTCACTTCTTTTGACCTCTACCACATGTCATATTTGCTTCTTACGTGTGGCCTCCTTGAAGTGGGAGCTACTAGACCTTCCATAGAGGGAAGAAGTTAAAGGTCTTAAGAAAAAGCTGATCATCTTCCACAAGGCCAAAAATAAGAAAGCTTTTATGAAAAGTTTCCTTGATCTGGCCAGTATTATGGCAAATCTTTCAAGCTTTGGCAGTGGAGGTAAGTTGCCCAGGGAACATGAGAAACAAAGAAAGAGGTTGGCAATTTGTCATGACCAGAAGCAGAAGAACTGGAACGTTATCGTCACATCTGGAGGTATGGAATCACCACCAGGTGCTGAATTCAGACATCTGAATGAAGAACCTGCAAGAACCAACTGGATGAGAGAACACACAGGTGGTGGAGTAGGAAACTGAGAAATGCTGCTCGTCTCTAGCTGGGCTGGGCAAACCTCCAAAGAGCCCATGAGGGCCTCCAAGCTTGTCCCAGTCAAGACAGACAATGCAGGGGGTCATCTCGGCAATGGCAGCCTGGCAGAGCTGGTAGTGCATATGGCTCTTGGCAGCACAGGTGGATCCCAGAGCAGTTTTCTGCTTTCCAGAAGTGAAGGGCATCATCACAGTGATAAAGGACACTCATGTGGGGCATCCCAGACTGGTATGTTTGGTGGGGATCTGCACTGGTGACATTAGTTTCACCTAAGGCACTGTCCATTAAGGACATTGCTACTTTTTAGAGCATTACAGATCATGACCAGGCTCTCTGAAAGGTTATAGGCTACACTTTCAAGTCGTGAATTAAAAAGATGTTGGTGTTGGCGAGCATTTATTAAAGTGCATCTAATCCTACATGCTCTTAATCTTTCTATATAATGTGCGGTAAAACTGCATTATCATGTGCACCTTTCTCTCGGGATGCACTGACTAGACTTCTCTGGTCAGTAGCAACATTTCCTGGGTTTCCAGAAATGATGAATGATTTCTTAATGCAGAAGTGCTGTGGCTTCACTGCAGTCACCAAAAGCAGATTAAATTAGTATTGACCTCTGTGCTGCAGTAGCTGCACAGCTAGCAGTAGAACGAACATATGACGACTCTGCATACCGGTTCTCATTCTGCTTGAAGAAGATGAGATCATCACTGACCCAAAAATTGGCAGCTGCCCCTGCACCAGTGAAAGCAGCCTGCTTTCATTGACCTTGTAAAGAAAGTGCCAACATCTATCACGTATATTTGGAACTTGAAAAGGGAGAGTTTTCCAAAAACTCAAACCTTTTGTGAACATAACTGATTTGTAACATGGGAACCATTACCTCAAACTGAGGATTGTTTCATGCTATCCGACCGATGTCCCTCAGCTGTGGTTCTGCAGTCACACAGGGAAGTTGTGCTGCTGGGAAGATTTCCAGGCTGAAAGGATGGACAGACAGTGAAGCTAACAACTGTAAATAATGCACAGCGATGTGGAGAGCTAAAGGAATCGCTCACATAGCTTGGGATTACACGGCTAAAGGCAATAAGAAGGTATTTTTGTCATATTAGGAATAAAGAATTTGTAGGTCAGGTAAGGGTCCACTGCTGCTTGCAAATAGTGGATGTGTAAATTGGATCTCAAAAAGGCAGACATTTTCAAAGAGATTTTTGTGCTGTAGGTGGGGTGGGGCAGGAGGATATGCCTGGCTCCGAGCAAGTTACAGCCAGAAGTGGGAATCTCTCCTGTACAGAAAAAGCGCATGAAGCAGCATCTGCTAAAGATCAAAATTTTCAAACCAGCCTGTTCAGATTAAGCACAGTCAAGGGGTGAAAGGAATGAGTCAGGGTGCTGAGAGCCTGAAAAAACTCAGACACCTAGGCAAGGAGTGAGCAGTGTGATTCAGGGAAGTATAAGGCCCTAATGAAGATCTTGGTCAAAAGAATAGAACAGTGAATTCAGGACTCTACAAACAATAAGCTCTGAAATTATCGCAAATATCAGTCAGTGTGGTTTCAGGGATGGTATGTCTCATCACACAAACCTGTTGCCCTCTTTTGAGAAGATTACTGGCCCACAGATGCATCTTCATATGCGCTTATACTTCTCAAAGCCATTTGACTTAATACGGCATCTTATTTTGATTGAAAAATTTGCACAGAATGAGGAGCACTTTCTTGGAAGGTGGTACTGAACAGAAGGGCACAGGGGTCATTGCAAATAATTACCCAACTACAAGCACTTAACGCAATACCGTGGTAAAAATTGGCCAGTGCAACCGGTAGATGTATAATATGGGAATATGAACTAAAAGAAAGAAAGTGATTTTGAATTAATGAGTGCTATTAAGATACTTTGTCCACTTCTCATTTTCATGCTTCAAGAAAGATGTGAAATACTGCAGAGAATTCAAAGGACAGCTACAAAAATGACCCAAGTGCTGGAAGGCAACCCCCGAAGATAAGGCTTATGCAGGCTGAGAGGTGACTTGATCTGTGTTTATAGGTATCTACACAGAGAAATGAGATCTAGGCCAATGTTTTAATGCCATATATAAAACCATAACAAGATCCAATACGCATAAGGTGAAGTTAAATTAATTCATCCTTGAAATAAAACCAGCTTCCTAGCAGTGGTGGTAAATGAATATCGAAACAGCTCGCCACAGTGCTGATGGGCTTGACATTGCTTTACATATTTAGGATGAGATGTTGCCTTTCTGAATAATGTGTCTTTATCCCACTACTGTCAGGAAGTCTGCGGTGATGCAACCCTTTCTGTCTTTGGGGAGGAGGAGGCTGAGCCCGCACCTGAGATTGATGGGAGCTGTGATAGAGGCAGAGTCAGGGTCAGGAGGGATATGGTTCTCGGGTGGCGCAAAGGGACGAGAACCAGGTCGGTAACTGAAGTCTGTGCAGCAGGGACAGAAGCATGCTGCTGGGCACATCTGGGCATCACCCCCCGGTTACGTCCTTTCCACAGTGGTGGCCGGAGGCATCGGGGGAAATCAGTAATTTTCCTGCATTGGTGGCTGAGGGTCCCAAGGCTTAATTGAAATTTGCTCCCATTATTTAGGCTACATAAGGTTTATATACAGGACAAAATTATTGTTCATATAAGGAATGTTAAGGAGCTAAACCAATATAACTTCTAAGTGATGATAAAATTCCTGGGTGGAAGTTTAAAAAAAAAAATTAAAGAAATGTTTGACAACTACCTGTAAATCATGGACCTACCTGATTCAGACCAGGGAGCACAGTGGGTTTCACAGGCTGGCCTGAGGGCCATCCATGCAAGCAAGCCAAGGCTCAGTTTTGCTACAGCTAAGCTGATGCAGCCGGTGCTTTCAAAAGCCCCTTCTACCTCTGGACCTTTGTGGTCCCACATCTCCCTGGCACTGCATTAACCAAGCAGGGGTTGCTGACCCGGCCCTGCAGTGACCAGGCTGGGGCAGAAAGCCAGCAGAAGCTAACCCCAGAAGACGAGGTGAGTTGCTGCCGCCTGGTTCAGCTCCTGTAATTGGAGGACCCTGGCCTCATATGAATGGCAGCACCCCAGGGGAAAGAGTAACTCGTGAGGATGATGATGATGTGGAGGACCACCATGAGGTGGCAAACCTCATCAATGGCGTGCCTTAGGTGTAATGTCAGGTTATGCTCAGAAGCCCCCTGAGTTCACCTATGCCACCCACTAACCTCAGAAGAAGACCTTGCCATCACAGGGAAGATTTTCAAGGCCCACCGTTCAAGGAAGGTTAAGAACAACAAGAGTAGGTGGTACCATCCTCTCCTTTCCATTCTGACTTGGTATGTTTCTGCGGTAATGACGGAAAAACATCAGCTGACAGAAGGATGATGAGAGCAGAGGCAAAACCCACATTATGTTGGTGTCACATCAAACAGGGAAATGTTTAGCCCCAGCTCTTGGAATGGCACCAAATAGGATTTGTCCTGGTCTCCATTGACTGGCACGTTGTGGGACAGTGCTGGCCCAGCTAACTGGGTTCCTCAGGGGTGTCTCTGAACAGCTCTGCTTTGTTCTATTATTTCTGTGTTTTGATGGCTTTTGTATTCCATATGTAATGAAAAAAAAACTTTTTCTAAATTAAAATAACTGTTAAACAGTTTATTATGCAAGTGACCTGTGTTTTTACAGACAGCATTCTCTAGTCCTGAGATGGCCATATTATTAATACTGACTTTTAAAAAAGAAGAGGTAATATTAAAAACTCAGATTCAAACATACAAGCAACGTGGTATAATTATTTAAAAAGCATTAAGACAGGTGTTAAAATTAAGAATAACAATAGTTTTGCTCAGTCACCAAGTTCAGGATCAATCATGTCTTTGGACAATCACGTCTTTGGACAATTCATGTAAAACACTTCTTCTTCCCTGTTCAAGGAGTGTGTGTGTGTTTTGACTGTAGGTGTGCATACAGATTAGGTCAGGAGAGGACCTAATGGTCCTAGCAGACATATAGGCTATCGGACATAGCTGCAGTTGGATCCGCTCTGTTTGTCATCAGTACTTATATATACATAAATGCACAAAGACACCTTACTCTGAGACATTTTTCTACTGGGATCATAAATTTATATTAGAGTACTTTTATTATAGTCTGTTTTTCTTGCCTTGAAACAATCAGAGTATAATTTAATCCTCCCCTCTTGCTGCCTCTCTTTTCTGTTCCTTCCCTGAAGTGAAGCAGCTTGCAGTCAGTAGTGGCCAGAAGATGCCCCAAGGAAAGCGTGGTCTCCCATAAATAGGAAATGAAACAGAAAGCTGCAATCATGAAAGAAAAGGCTAGGAAAGATTTTAATAACATTCTTCAAAAGTTGTCTTGTGAACACTCACCACAATTTAATCCTCGAGTGTTTAAGTGTTTTTGAAATGTTACATCTTCTAAAGGGAGGAAAAAAACCCTTTCTTCTCTAGTGTTTCTAAACCCCATCATTTTTTAGCAGTACTTTTTCTTGTAAAGCTAATACATGAGGAAGGGAAAACCCCTTGCGAAAGGTTTGCACCAACGCCATCCTATGCTGCCTGCCGTTGTTGTTAGTGTCCCCTTCCCGAAGTCAGCCAGAGGAGCCCTCAGGCACTGACTGCTCTCGTCCAAGGGGCTGACCGGCAGACTGGTACAAGGCAAATGTTGCAGGTTTGGCTGTTTTACAATGTGCTGGTAAAGCTGCATAGCTGCATTATGCCTCCAGATATGACCAGACCTGCTGAGTAAAGGCTTGCTGTCTGAAAAATTACATTCTCACCCTGAGCTTGCCACTTTCCCAAGGACGGCACATGCTGGGTTTGAGGTGAGGGAGACCAGTGGGCTATGGTGCCTTTCCTGGCCCTGAGGTGGCCAAGGAACTGCAGTGGGAATTGCCCTGGGAGCTGGACTCTGGAATCCTCCGGACTCCTCTGGACTCCCAGCCCTGCAACGCTGGGCACTGCAGGAAAGAAAAAACCTTTAGGAAAGGCACACGTTGAAATATCCGAGCGAAGAAAGGCACTGCAGAGAAGGAAGCAAGCGTGTACTGGTCAAGGAATTAGATTACTCAAGGTGGTGACTCACCCACTAAGTATTCAGTGTTTGCGGTTAAAAGAGAAACCATTGCCAGAGAATGACTAAAATCCATTGGCACAGGCTCTAAAGGAATCATGACTGGGCCTAAATGACTGTGTACGCAAGTGAGTTATTTTTCCGCCCCTTTCCACTGAAGCAAGGCAGAGGATAAAAAAAAAATACACCATCCCTGTTTACGTAGGTTATTACAGCGCTGGAGTTGCCTCAGGGGGCCTTTCCAGCAGCCGCTGTCGCTGGGGCCAGGTTCAGGCTTACATTTCCCTGTTCAGGCTGGGCTGTGATTTTTGAGTTAATTTTAAAGGCTTGAGTTGGCAGTGTACAGCTAGCTCTAGGGCATTCATTCTTGCTTCATTGAATGGTATATAGGAGGAGAAAGAACAAATTCCAGGATCTTGCAGTTTTGCCACAGAAATGAAAAACAGAATGACTGGATTTTGCAGGCTGCACCAGGGTAATCTGGGACTAATCTCGGCTCAGTCTCTCTGAGCTGCCGAGTCTGGCTGTGGCTTGTTGCTCAGCATCTGGCAGGATCAAACCCAAGTCATCTCAAGTAACACAGAGAAAGTACCACTACATATGCAAAAATCCAGAAAGACGTGGTGCGATTGAGAGATAAATGAGATGCCTGATTTTCTTCCCACTGGTCTCCAAAGTTGTTTTCATGTTACCATTTTCTTTGTTTAATTCTGAGATCCCCAATGCCCTGATTTCTTTCCTCCCTACAGCCTAGCAAGCCATATTTGCTGTCTTTGTCAAAGGTCAGTGAAATATTTCAGTGGCACAGGCTGTCAGCAAACATGCTTAGAAGAACTTGTGAGTATTTGGTTGCTTTTGTCATTTTTTTGTGGCTGTAAGGGAACTATGGCATGCACAGATGTGTATTTCCCTCCAGTAAAGGTTAAAGCACAGCCTTGGCATTATTCAGAAAAGCCTCCCCACACCTGCTTTTCATTTCCTTTTGCTATTTCTGGTAATGAAAATTGGAAGTGTTGCTATAGATTTGGGGTGTAGAAGGCCTTCTACACATTTTTTCATAAAGGCAGGCCTGGGATTAAATGAATGTTTAAGACTCAAAAAGATGAAACTAGAGAATTTCTGGAAGGAGGAGAAGAAAAGGGAATAAAGCTTGCTCGCGGATATTATTTTTTACTATTGATCCAGCTGGGAAGCTCAAGTTGCCTTTCGTCCTTTTCAAATCTCCACTGTTTTTGCACCAGAAAATCCACTGCTTGCTGGAGCTGCCCCTTTCTATGGTTTAACATGGAAACAACAGAACTGCAGACTGTTTTACAACAAGCCATTGAGCTTCCTGTAGAAACAAATTCCTTTCCAGCACTTTCTTCCCCTGCCCGCCAGTCAGCCTTTTGTTCTCTGTCTTTTCAAAGCTTGGCTGCGCTGCCTGAAGGAAAGGGGCTAGCCCAGCCAAGTTCGCTGCTCCCCCCACAACCCCAACTGCTACTGAGACACCCCCAGGAGACTCTGGCAGCAATTAGGGTGCTCAAATCCTCAGGGAGATCCTTGTTCATGTCTCCCCCTTTGCTATCGTCACTTGGCTTCGACAGGACCTTTGGGTGTGTTGTGTTTTTCTGTGTGGGATTTCTCAACCCCCGGAGGCAGAGCAGTGCCAAATTCCCACCACTCCTGGCAAAAGAAACTGCTGCCTTAATGGCTCTGTAAACAGTGCAGGCGAAACCCTCAGACTGCACTCGAGTTCATATCTCACCTGAGCGTGTTTAGAGCATTTCCCCAGAACATGCAAAGCCCAAGCTTCGCTCTTGTGCTCTCTCATTTGGAGGAACCGCTTTGAATGCTTGCATCCCATAGGATCCCACCTCCCACAACAGGCTATGGACCATTGCAACTAGAATGGCCTTAATAGAGGAGGATAAGACTCATCCAAAGCTGTCACAGTCTGGCAGCGAGGGCAGCCTATGTACACGGTGGATGTCCTGGACTCCATAAACGGCTCCATCAGATGTGTGGGGCTGTGAGCACCGCTGCTCTCCCCAGCCCGCGCTCTGTTTCGGGGCTAATGGGCATACAAAGCTGGGACAGAGCAGGAAAGCTCTTTGCCTCCTGCAAGAAATGCTTGGGCAAGTTTTGGCAGCCAGCTCCAGGCGAGAATCCCAAATGGAGCAAAAGGTACAGCTGTCTACTAGAGGCTCTGCCTAGCCTGCTCTTGGAGCTAATGGCCACCCACTTTCACATGGCTGGTTGCTCATTCCCCACTCATCTCGCCAGCCAGCGTTTCAAGAGCCCACTGTGAGGCTGTTTATCCTCTGCCTGCAGCCTGTGGGGAACTGGGGTTTCTGCCCTGGGGCTGTGTTTCCTACTGATCTGAAGGGCTAAGTCAGGCAGCTCTGAGTCAGGAGGAGATTTAGCCTCCGGTGTGCCAGCACCCTCAGGCATATTTGCAGATCCTGTCCTATGACTCCAGCCTCCTTTTTCCTGACAATGCTTTTTCTCGTCCAGGGTTTTTTTGGTCAAATGATAGTGATGCAATGCCTGTGTCCATAAGTGACGTTTTGAATACATGTGGATGCGCAGATTTGAGTGTTGTGTTCTGAGATATGGACGAGACAATCTCCAGAGGTGCCCGCCTACCCCAGTGCTTCTGTGTGATTTGGGGTGTGGGATTTTGTATACGGACTGACATCCCTGCCCTTCCCACTCTCTCCATTTTTAAATTCCTTTTGGTACCTCTCCACACTTTTGCAGTCCATTAACGTTATTAGCAGACACTTAGGAAGCGTGTAGCTTGGCCTACCCACTCTGAAAGCATCCCATCTAAATGGGAACTTTATGGGCAGGTCTCAAACCCCGCAGGTCAGTTTAGTGTTTTCCAGACACTGCATGTTCTTTTTTTGGCATTCATAAAGCAGACTGACTCCATCACTTTATCTCACGGCTTGGGAATAGAATCTCTCTGCTTGCTAATATCCTTACTTTAACATGTAAGACAGAATCCCAGTTGCTGTATACAAAGAGTGAAACTGAAGATGACAGGCCTTGAAAACATGAGCAGGATCTGGTCCTGAGTTAAGTACAGCACTGCACTTAGCTCCAGGGAAAGCAGGAAGGATGCAGAAAAGCAATCTCCACGGAGGCATTCCTTTAGTACAGGTTTTGTATCTCATCTTTATTCTCTGTCAGGGTTTCCTCCACCTTCTTTAAACCACAGTGGATCGTGTGTGCTCTTTTGAAAGAAACATTCAACTGTTAATCAGTGTATGTGATGCATAATAAAGAAATAAAGAAATAAAGAAATTTAATAGCTGAAGCTTTTGACTTTGGCAGTATCAAATGTCCTGATTTACCTATGGTCTCATTTCTTTTTGGTAATATACGCTGAAAGTGCTGTAACATCCCCCATCACGGTAAGAATTCAGACTTAAAACAACAACCCCATCCTTTCTGCCTTTGGCACTATTTGCTGATTAACCATCTGCTGTCGTCAGAGTCCTGGTGAAAAAATGTGTGCTCCGCAGTGCTGGCTGAGCGGGTGGCGACTGGCAATACCAAACCGCAGAAATACCCAAAGCAGCATCCATGCAAAGACCAGAGCCCCAGGCAGCGTATCTATTGCAGGCTGGGCAGAAAGCCAAGGGAAGAAACAGGAACCCCTGGTGCTGTGCAGGGCTCCAGTGATGGGCATCGCTACTGTTTGCCTCGGCTGTGCTTCCCAGACAAAACGTTTTCTTCATGGGCTGCCCCATGATATTAGTCTTGCTTTGGGCCAAACCTCCTCAAGTATTACTGGGGTATGATACTGGCTTCTGTGTTCAGACTTTCAAGTGAAAAACATTCACAGGAAATGAGCGCTGTGAATGTGAATGCTGTGCTATCTGCTCTAAATTTTTAGGAGGAAAGATTCCCAAACAATCAGGAACAGCACTTGGTCAAGAACACTCATTTGTGCCAATGAAGCAGTAAAAGTGCTGTGTTTCAAAGAGAGCTGACCTCCTGCGGTGGAGTGTTGCTGCCCCTTTGCTTCAGGTGCTCATTGGTTTTCATTTGCCATGGTGCTCTTAACTCATTATTCGCTACAAGAAAATAACTGCCATTTGACCTAGTGATGCTAGTCTGGGCATAATAATAACAGCAACAACATCACATCCAGTGCGCCATAATAATACATTACATAAAGACTCTTTCTAGCGAAAGAGACCTTAAAAAAAGAACATTTTCTTGCTTGGTTTCCTGATTATATACCACACGCTCGGCTTGGAAGGGTGGATCTGTGCATGAGACATATGAATGACTCACTTGGGCACCTGTGCTGGCCCACAGATGGGGAGGGGGGATGCACCTTTGGCAGGGTGCAGAGGACACCAACGCCTCCTGACTCTAGGTGGGCAATGAATTTGGTCCCAAATGAGTGGCAGGAATATGGCCCACACCTGGGTAGGGCTCTGTTTCACGGATCCCCTCTGATGCCAGTGGCCTCTCCTGCTGTAGGATTAAGCAGGGTTCAGGACAGCCTGTTTGAACACCCACATTTCAAGACCAAAGGCCCTAAGCTGCTTTCTGCGTGAGGCTGACGGAGAATGCAACTCACTTTGCATTGAACTGTGACAGAAATGCAATGATGTGAAGAAAAATAATGTAACAAATTAGGGCAGGAAGGGGACACTTTCCCCACACCTGAAATTACTGAGCGAACTCTAGGGAAAAGAGTATCACCTTGGTGGAAATTTGGCTCAGGTGCAACATTTAACCCCTCTACTGAAAGTGTATCTGATGTTCCTTTTTCAATTTCTGGTTAGCTCTTAACAAAATGTCTGTTGCAATTGGATCTCTACCTAGTTGATAGAGATCTTCTCCCAAAACCAAGAAAACAGAAAGCAAAAGTGCAACAACCCCTATAGGTGGAGAACAGCAGAAAATCTCCCTGAACCCGTTAGCTGGAGAGAGTGCCAGAACACATGATGGGATAAAAAAATGCGTGGTGAAAATTTAACACACTCCCTGAAGCTACAGAAACAGGCTCGCAAATTTTAAACAATCCTCCAGCGTCCCCAGTGCTCCTATTTGGGACCAGTGATTTATTTTGCTATCTAGTTAAAAAAAAGCATGTTTTGAGACGTGGCTGAGTGACAGTAGGAAAGCCAAGCAGCAGAGACAGGTCCTACATTACTATACACAATAGTTATTGCCATTAGGGGATAAAGGGATGCAGCAATTGCCCTTAATTTAGAAACAAATGGCAGAGGGACAACTAGCAGCTGAGGGAGTCTGCATGCACATGCCCTAACAGAGAATCTATAGCATGGGAGCAAGAGGATGCATTTTCAAGATGACACGGAAAGAACCCACACTGAAGTTCCCAGGCTGAGTAAAATCAATATCTAAATGCTTCAGTGAAACGTGTTTGATGTTGTCTACATGTAGAAACCCAATAGAGGCCACTTATTATTGAATAGTACTAGGCTGTGCAAAGTAGGTCATATTACAGCTTTGTTTGGGAAGCAGTATTGTACCTGCCAGAACAGCATCCTTAATGCATTGTATCTGGCACTGGAGAATAAGTAGGATCTGCACCCAAACCACCTGCAAGAATGAGTACACAGGCAAACAGATCTAATCTGTGATTGTCCTCTGAAATAATCCTTGGTCAAATTGCCACATTCTGTGAAGTGGGTACTTGAACCCATCTCACATGCCAGGCATTTGTAAAGGCTATTTATAGACCAACTGTGACTGTGGTGGTGCTGAAGGTCTGTCAGCATTTCCATTACAGGCTCCTGTAACTTGGCAGTACGATACCCACTCCAGGCTATAGCCTGACACGAAGGGCGGGATGTTTTTTTAAAACAAACCCCTTACATTTGGGTTTCTTTCCCTAAATGCATTAAAATTTGTTGGTATCTATTAGACTTTTGAGTTTCTGCTGCTTTAAAAAAATAGAATATAAATCTTCTTGATTTTTTAAACAGTTGTTTTTCATGATGAAAAACCAAGTTATATTTTCCTGTAGGGAAAACAGAGATGTCTAGAGAAATGGCAATGGCAAGTGGCTGCCCCTGTGCTTTATTAACACCGTTGTTGGCTGATGGCTGTATGTGACGTGGGGATGCTGTGTTCCTGGGGAATGCGTGACATTCTCTCTAGCCACGTGGAGGACTGTCAGGTGATCCTCGCAAGACACAGAGAGCTGCTCCACTCTTGTGCTTGACAGCCTCTGACACCATCACATGTTTCAGGGCATAGTCGTTCAAGCACACATGGGGCTGGGTCTGTCCAGACCGGCAGCGGGGCATGGCACCTGCCTGCATGGACACCTCTGTTTCTGGGGTCAAGGAAAGGGCTTCCCACTGCTGCTCTCGTTGCTCAAGGCCCCTCGTGTCTCACCTCAGGGACAGCCTGGGAAGAAGATGACCCGGCTTGCCCAGCTGCTTTGTGCTGGGGTAACTCCACCCATACGCTGCCTGAATTGTGGGCAACCCCAGCTGCGGCGCGAGCGCTGTGTGCACAGCTGGATGGAAACATCCTACGCCCACGTGTTCGGCAGCTGTCCTGCCTGTGTGTGCCTGTACATCACGCCTGGCTGGAGCCACCTTCTTTACAAACGGGAGGTGGGCTAGGTGGGCAGAGGGTGCAAGATGCCAAATGCTTCCCTCTGATGCTCCCCGCTGTCCGCGGGCACCGCAGGAGATGTTCTGCCAATGTGCCTTTCCTTGCTTACCGCCTCACTCTCGTCTGGCCCAAGAGGGACTGCAGTGCCTGGCAGCCCCAGCTCCTCGCCTGCTCTCCTACGAAGTCTGGATGCACATTGATTTTTCTGCTTTTCTCAGACTGCACTCATCCGTCATTTTATATTACTGGAGATACCATTAACAATAAAATAAAGGATGAAAGGTACAGAACCCATTAGAGTGCTTACTTCATGTGTATGAGAGAGTGAGTGAAACAATTAAAAGCACATCATCTTATAAACATGCTGATACAGTTATTAGCACAGTGAATAACATCCAGAGCATGATACCAGGGGATAGAGATGAAATCTCCACTTTCCTTTCTCCTTTTCTTCCCAGGAAGCAGAGGGAGAGATCTGATATTTCATATTCGTGCTGAATGTATGTAGCCATAGATATTGTGCATGAGCAAGACGAAAAGAAGATTGAATAATAAAATCAAGGGACATTACACAACAACCAGTCCACAGTTGGCTTCTATTTCAGACCTGATGAATTTCAGACCCACAGTGGTAAAACTGGAGTGACAGGAAGGTTAAATGTAAAAGAAGAGGTAGCAGTACTGTCCTGGAACTAGTTCATAGTAAGCTGGGAAAAGCTTCAGCAAAGAAGAAGTTTCATTATTCCCATTCATGGAATGATTTAACCAAAATCCTTCTGAGAGCTTGATACCCTGTGAGGATTATATGAGCAAGAATAAAATGTGTATAAGTATTAGATGATAAGCAGGCACTTGCTCACCTTTCTGAACACTCCAGTGTCATTTGCAAGGAAAAACATCTGCTGTGTAAGTTTCGCAGCTTTTGTTTTTACCTGCCTTTCACTCTCAGCAGCCTCAGGTGAGGTGCCCCGCATCGGGAGCCCCATGTAACTTCAGTCAGAAGGGCTGATCACCCCTCGGTGGTGGTGTTGGGTCTCTCCCTCCAGGTTTTAGACCCACTGACTCCAAAGGGTTGTGTGCATGGTGCTGCTGTGGGTTAGTGGTCCCCACTGCACATAGACTTCTGGCATTTCCAAATAGTGTTCCAGACAGTGTCCTGGGAGGTCAGGCCAGGTTAGGACCAAGCCATTTTGGAGGCTGACAGTGCTTGAAAACTTGCACAGAACACCAAGTTATTGAAGAGTTGCACTGCTGTTTTGGATGGGAGTTTTTATGAAAGGTCTTTTTGATGAGGTCAATGTCGAAAAAGCATGGACTTTCTGTATTTTTATGTTTCTCTTCGAGACTGCGTAGAAAAGAGCTCCTGCTGTGACAATGTACTGGACAATGATGTACCAAAGTGGGGTGGGTGAGTCAAGCACGACAGGGGTGCGGAGGCGACACAGTTAGTTAGCCCAGCTGACAGCCTGCAGCTGCTGATGCACCCTTGCCTTTGCACATTTTCCCTGCCCTGGAGCACACTGTCCTTGGTCAGAGTCTTTGCGATCCTTGGTCCTGGTGGTCGCTGTTGCTACGTGCTTGTGGCTAAGAGCTCAAAACAGCCAGTGAGCCAGCTGAACTCAGTAAAGCGTAACCGAACGTTGTCCACAAAGTGCTCTCTGGGCACACCACCCTCCTTTCTAGAAAATGGTATATGAATACAGATCTTAACTCTGCAGAAAGATGGTTGCTAGAAGTTAGAGAGTTTGTCCACACCCACAGTTTAATTGTGAATCTCTCTGGCCTGGTTGGGGATGTGGTAATACTCATTTGTCTTGCTCTATGTGTAGAAGCTTCAGTTGAGTCCTATGAAGGATACCTGTGTGCCAAAATCTACTCCAGGGTTCACTGAGCAGATGTATTCACACTGATCAAAACCTGCTTAATACCTCACCTGTAAGCTAAATGAAAACAACAGTGTGTTTACATCAGGCTTAATAACTCCCTGTGGAGTAAAACTGTGGTGCCTCCATGCATGAGTTCAGCCACATTTGTGCTTGACAAGGATACAGACGGCAGAAATTGAAGGTGAAATAGAACAAAAAATGCCCTCAAAGTTATTAGTTTGGTAAAGGGGGATCACTGTGGGGGGGGAAAAGAAAAAAAGAGGAGGGGGAAATTATCTTCTCATTTTGACCTGCGTAGTGTTTTAATCTTGCTTTGAAAACAGCCACTGCAATCCTTCAGTCTCTGATTTGACACAAAGTTTAAAGTGGAGATAGAAAAGACAAGATGGATCCTGCAAGCCTGAGCAGGTTTTGAGAAGACGCATAGCGTCAGGACATTTCCATGGCCCAGGGCAGGCAGCAGGGCTGCAACACACCTACAAGTGGCATGAAGGCTCCGTCCTGGTGAGCAGGAGGCAAGTGTGCACAGGGAGAGCAAAGCACAGCTCTGGTACACACATACCTCGGTTCCTGTCGCGGGATCAGGAAGGAAATGCTGACTAACAGAAGAGCTCTCAACTGGGTGGGTTTTTTTTGTCACTGATCTCCTAACATTAAACAGTGATTTTGCAGGGACTGACTCATTTCAGATATCCTAAGTACGGAAAAATAACTGAAAGATCCCAAATCTATCACAAAGCTCATTTTGATTTAGGTATTTGCCTGCTCAAATATTTAACTAGATCACATCAGAACAGCAGCATACCCCTTCTGGATGCCTCGGTTTGTGTTCTCAGGGAAACTGCCAAATGCGATTGTAATTTCCCTTTCTTGTGTGAAGCAGCAGTGCCCAAACTTTTCTAGGTGGCTGGGCCACGTGGCTTGTCACGGCGGCAGGCAAAGCTGTGCCGCGCAGTGCCTCTGGCCGAGTGTACCTCCTGGGGCTGCTGCGCGTGCACTGCACATCCCAGCCAGACCGTGGGGAAGGGGCTTCGGGAGCCAGCAGCGCTCGCCCACAGCAGTTCATACAGCTAGACCTGAACCAGTTGCTTCCCACGGCAAGCAATTGGGCAATGGACTCCAATGATTTGGGGCGGCAAGAACCTTCCCTGTCTCCCTGGGACATCGGGACACCTCTCTGCTCCCCTGCTGTGCAGTGATACCACACGGCCATGCCAGGGCTGTGCACCCATGGGAGAGGGGTTGCTGTTATCACCGCTGGATTTGGCCCACTCCTTTGGATTTCTGGGAAAGGGGATGACTAGGCCATGGGATACATGATGATAATGTGGCCAGTTATCTGGCACTGCTGATAAATGGGCTGTGCAGTGAGCATCCCACAAGTCCTCTTAAAATGGTCAGGCACAGATTCTCAGAGGGGATTTCTGTAGTGCCTCATTCCTAAGGGCTGAAAGACCTTGTTTAACTGAAAAGACCCTTTATTTACATTCTTTTCTTCTTCTTCAGAACAAATAAGGTTGATGGAAACAGAAAACTGCCAAAGAGAAAACCTTGTGAGTGGGAAAAACAGAGTAAGAAACAATGAGAAGAAAAATATGAGAATAAGCCAAAGCCACTCAGCTCTTTGCTTTGCCACAACTATTTCCTGACCTGTTTATTGCAGTAAGTGCCTATTAATGGGCTGACTCGAGCTCTCAGATGTGTGAGCTCCTGCCCCAATAGTTATGTTGTGGTAAAAACAAAGCATGAACAACAACAACCCCAAACCCTCCACAACCAGTTCTTGGCACTGAAAGTGTTAGCAAGCACTAATGTAGTAATTAAATGTACCCGATGCTTTCTGACTTCACAGATGACAGTCTGTGGTTTGCCTGCCCACCCAAAACGCGTGGGAGGGCAAACCCAAGTCTTAGAGCTCTAGCTGCGCGAGTGTCTCATCACTTTCCTTATCAAGATTTTCAGTCACTGGGAAAGGGTTGCACCCATTAGCAGGAGACATTCCAGCACAGGAGATGAGATGACTTTCCTACAATTCAAGTTGCACAGGATTCCTGCATAATCATACTCCATATCTCATCTCTTTCTGCTGTGCACCTCTTCCCTCCTGTGAAATTTTGCATCGCTTCTTCGTCTGAATGTAAAGGAAACGCACAGGAGAAAGCAGGAGTTTAAAGCAAAAAGAAAACACTACAGTTCCAAAGAGACCTTAGAGGCACGGCCAAGGTAGTTCTACGGTGACCCTAAGTACCCCTGTACATTCAGGAAGCCTTTGACAAAGTCCCTGACAAAAAGTTAATAGAGCAAAGAGTCACAGAACGAGGGGAGCTGTATTTGATGGCTGAGAAATGCAGGGCAGGATTAGACTGGCAGTTCCCAGCATGGCTAAGTGCTAACAAGGAGAAGCTCCAAGCACCTTATCTAGAGCAAGTGCTTGAAATACGTCAGTCTGGAACGGAGGGAAAACCACTGCAGCCACAAAGATGTACACAACTCGTCTTTGGTTCGTGACTCAGGAGAGGGCAGTGAAGAGCAACAAAGAGACCTGAGAAGATAGACCAAGATGGCAGGAGGGAAACGGTGCAGTTGACAACAGTGGTATAACGCTTTTGGAGGCTTGGGTCTGCTAGGGTTCTTGCTTGGCAGCTGTATGGAGAGGTGAACTTTCTTTCTCCATGCCTTTAGTTTTTAGGGGTCAGATAGCTTAAACAGTATTTCTGGCTTTGGAGCTATAGGCGTGCAGTTTTGCCAGTGTCCAGGTACCTGTGTTTTGAAACAGATGCATCACAAAGGTTTTCCTGTCTCCTTGCTGGAAGTCCTCTATCAGCTTGGTGCTGCTGACAGATGTCATCTCATTGCTCTTCTCCCCTTCCTCCTCCTCTTGCTGCTGCTGCTGACCAGGAGTCTCACCCTCTTTCTGACACCCACTGAGTCGCTGCTTGTCAGGCTGACTGTGGAGCTTAAACAGCTACCTGATCTCTTAGAAAATGTCCTTTGCTTCTGACACCCATTTCCTTGTTTTGAGAACTGCTTCAGCTCAGTGAGAGATCCAAGAAGCACCGGTGCTGCAGGATGGGAATCAGTGCAACTGCATGACCAGGATGTAGAGGTGTTGAGAGGAAGAAGTGGGGCATCACCTCCTGGCAGCAGTGACCCGGTCTGACAGCAACTCAGTCATGGTGCCCTACAAGAGCTCAACCACCTCTGTGGCCCATCACCAGGGGAGAGCTGGGCTGGCTGTTCAGGTTGCTGAGTGCTGTACAGCTCTAGCCCAAACTGAGATTTTCCAGAAGAACCAGAAGGATTTGTGAGTATTTTTGTAAACAGCCACATCAAGACACCACACAATATACCATAGCTATTAGAAAACAAGAAAGATGCTTTGGACAATTTAAAAATGAGTGAGAGGATACCCTTCACATCTGCAAAGGCATTATAAGGTAATCTGTCATGCAAGGTATGCTCGCTTTTGTGTTAGGCCAATCTTTCCAGAGAGGATACAGAAACCTAGTGAAAAAACAACTAAAGTAATGGGAGACTTCTTGATGGAAAGTTGACAAAAAGGCTAGGCTTGTTCAGTTAGACAGGAGGTGAATAAAAGGAGACAGAGAGGAGCATCGCATGGCACACAAACAATGCATATAGCACTGCCTGAGTTAAAAATGAAGTGAAACTGAAAGATAACCATTTCCAGTAAATTGTAAATACTTTTTCAACAATTTGTCAATTTCATTGCCTCAAGACATGAAGAAAGTTAAAGGCACTATTAAGCATTTAGACATTTACATCAATAAAAGAATACATACCATCATTCTGTGTAGGATAACTGGAAAATCTAAGGAGAGAAATACATCGCAGATGATAAGCCACTTCCTTTTCCTGTTGCAGGTAAATTGGAAAGTGTTTTGGAGACCACAACTACTTAATAAGATCCTGGCACCTTTCTCAGAAACATCTAGAATTGGCCAGTCTCAGGCAGGACACAAAAAGCTTTAACCTTCTATGGAAATGCTCCTATTCCTAGCACAATAAAGAAATCCCATGTGAGCACAAGTGCAGGGAATGTCGGGAGCTCATTTTTCTGAGACGAAGAACCAGGGATGTTTGAAGGAATGGGTAATGGTGTGACCCCATATGCCCATCTCTGTCTCCAAAAACGGCGATCGTGAGGTGCAGTGACAGCCTCTGAACAGCCATATAAAGGCATTCAGGGCAGAGTGCAAGACCCCTCCCCTCTTCTTCTCAGCTTTAACCCAGGAAATATTCAGCAAATCATGTAACCCAGAATTATAACAGATTGTCTCAACAAATGGCACTGCAGGGCTGTGTGATGTGAGGGTCTTCTGGCATGTATCGCCACAGAGGTTAAAAGAAGAACAGCACCCACCCGTGAACAGCATGAGCCGGGGAAACTGAAATTGAGAAGGCTGCTTTGTGTTAGATTAACAGCTCTTAATGGCTTTTTGATCTGCCATTCTCTATGAATTTATAGTAAAGAACTGACTTGTTTTGGATCCATAAATAATCATAAACAAATGTTGGACCAGACAATCTTGCTCCTCCACACAAAGGAGGATTTTGCAAACCTTTCAGAAACATCACGTCTTGTTGCATTTGGGTACAGCAATTAAAGTTGCCTCGAGGCAGCTTTAACTTGTGTGACCGACACTTACAAAGCGAATCACAGTAGGTTTTACTGACCTTGGCAAAATCAGAGGTCATATTTTCACAGATATAAGCCTTTTTAGACATATTCCCCTGGCGTATTCACTGTGAAAAGGTTTCTTTCTGTTACCTCTACAGAATGTAATGCATGTCCTCACCTTCATTCTTCTCTCTTCAAAGTATTAGTGAGGCTATCGAGAAGAAAATTAAGTTCCTTTTAGAACATTTCAGTACAATTATTCAGGGCAAGATTCTCTGCCACGCTCTCGGGTATTTTTATATTTATGAGTTCTCTTTAAGGCTTTAATGGGGCAGCAGCCACAGCAAGATGAACCAAATAGGACTCTTAAAGAGAGACGTGGTACATTAGGGGCAGATTCTCCTTCTTATTAGCCTTGTAATTTTTAATCCTCTAAGCAGTGGCAGTGATTGCAATGTGACTTGTATCTGAGTGAGGTACAATGTAGGTTGAATCCACCTTTCAGAGTCTGACCCTTCCCTGTTCCCCTAGAACAGCTCAGACCAAACGGCAGTCATTTCCTGCTGCAGAACAAGGATGGACAAGGAAGGTTATTGGATCAGCATATCTTCATTTTCTCCATAAAGGAAGCATCACTGCTGACATTTCAGGTAAAATAACGAAGAAGACAAAACACAGAAAAAGAGTGATGTCCAGAAGGTTTGCAAAAGCCTAATACCAAACATTCTGTTTGCCTTTGTGTGTTCTGTGAGTTGCTCCTTTTAGTGCCAAGTAAAAGAGCAGGCAATGCCAAGGTGGAACGGAGTAGTACCATAACTGTGTGTGGGCTTTTATAAATTTATGGTAAATCTGAAGCAGCTGATGGAGATTAGCTTTCAGTGAAAAACATTCAGTTATGTCACGTATAGCACAGCCCGAGATCAGCTCCTATGGCTCAAATGATGCAGTATGAGAGGATTTTGCCCAGGCTGAAGCCCCAGCTAGCTCAGTACCCTGTCTCTAACAGTGACTGACAGCGGATGGTTTTGGGGTGACAGTGATACAGGTATATTCCCAGCTCCTTACAACCTCTAACCTAGAAACTTCCTGAGCCAGAGGTGGCATCTTTGTGCATAACAGCTCAGGGTGGCCTTTTCCTGTGACTTTGTCCAATTGCTTTCTGGAACCCATGCAATCTTTTGGGATTTATAGCATCCTGTGGTAATTAATTCCTCAGTATACCCTTTGCGTTGTGAAAAAGTGCCACCTTTGTTTTGAAGCTATCTGGTAGGTTCAGATTTTGATGCAGTGTACATCCTGTTGTATAGGAAGAGTGAATTATCATTCCCTATCCATCTGCTCCATGCCATTCAAGGTTTCCTAGATGCCTGTCATCTCCCTGTGCATCTCCCTTTAGGTGAAAGACTCCTAGGTTGTTTACTTGCTTCTCGAATCTTTTTTTCCATACTTTTAATTGCTTGTGTTGCATGTCTGTCATTTTTGTAACTGTACCGTATGTTTTTTAAGATGGATGGGAGGACTGGAACTCCACAGAGGGTTCAAGGTATGGGAATAACAAGGACTTTTGGTCTCTGTTCCTTTCCTAATAGTTCCTGAGATGCCATTTGCTCTTTTGGTGCTGCTAAACCCTCAGCTAACATGTTTGTAGAAAAGGCTGTTGTAATGCCAGCCTTTTACAGGGCTAACAGGCAGCTCAAAAGCCACCTCTTTTTGTTTCTTTTAACTTTAATCCATGAAAGAACTTTCCTCCTAGTTTAGCATCTTTAAAAACCCTTTGTAATGGATACTGTGAAACCTTGCTGAAAATCCACTCCTACTTTATCAACCAAATGAGCTGCATTTTACATGCTTGTTACCTCCTTTAGAAAACTCTGGTAAATTTGTGAGATACGGCTACCATACTTTTCCATGTGTCTACTTGTTCTATGCTTTTTTTAAAAGTTTCTATTGATTTGTCCAGTGCAGCTGATGGTGTTACTGATAGGGCAGCTCCCTGTTTGCCCGGTCTTTACTTCATGAAGCCACATGCCAACCAGTGATGTCCGAAACATCAGGAAGAGAAGCCTGGAAGATAGAGTCTTTCTGAAATGTCCAAGGGATGCAAAGATTGCTACACAGACATTTTCAGGCCTCCTTCCTGGAACTGCCATCTGCTAGCAGATATGTGAGCATCAGTTGCTATGGTAGCACACAAAATACTATGTCCAAACCTTGGAAACACAGAGTACAGGTCTAGAGCTGGGCTGTGGACCAAGAATCTCTGAGAGTTTTATCCCCTTCCTGGCCTATGCAAAGAAATCTTTTTACTGCTGTATAGTCTCACGGCTGTTCAGTGGCAGATATTGTCATCCTGGCTGGGGATGACAATATGTAGAGCTTCTTGTAAAACAAGCCTTACTTTTGTTTTGCAAATCTCCCAGAGGAGAGGCCTATATGGAGGAGCAATGGGCTGCAGTGAGACATTTCGGCTGTTTCCCAGTAAACTTATGCAACAACCATTGTGCTTGTGCAGCCTGTTGCAAAAAAAGGATGCCATCCCCAGAATGTTGGCTGAATATTGATTCAGCAATCGGGGAGAAAAAAGGAATGAAATAAAAGGCCATTGTAGCTGGTACTGCATATAAATAGCTGGGAGGTTAATTTATGTTATCTATGGAAATCTGGAATACTGGGAATGCTCTAACGCTTATCCCAGCTAGACTATTAGTGCTGTTCAAGTTCTTATATGCATGCATCAACGTGTTATCTAAGTGTCGCTAAGCCCTCTTTAAAAGCAGTCAGGCAAGGCTTTAAACAGACTAGAAAGGGGACTGTGAAAAAAGTATCATTTTCTGTATCTATTTATAAACCTAAAAGGATGCATGTAATACAAGTGCATGTAAGAAACGCTTTTATTTACCAAACAGTAGAGAAAAACTGCAATAAAAGAAGGAGAAAAAAAAATAACATCCCTCCTCCAAAAGAAGAACGGTGCAGGGTGTTTTTTTAAAAAACACATATATAGTGCTTTCCTTTTTTTTTTTTTTTTTCCCCCTGCTGGAAGGGTGTACATATGGTTAACGGAATCTCTCTGAACCAAAGAAAACAGTTCAGACCAATTTATGTTCAACACAAATTTACCTTGTACAAAAGACACACTCCCCTCACTCATTTGATTATGCAAATAAATTAAGAAAAGAAAAAAAAGCAAATGGAATCTATATCTCATCTCTTACAGGGATGATAACCACAGCACTTCTACGAGGGGCACCATGATTTGCTCTCAAGCCTTCTCCTTTAACAGCTTGTGGAAAAGGTGTGACAAGGAGATCCAATAGTGAAATGGCTGTGCTACATCAGCTAAAAATACTCCCTGGTCAAAGCAAAGAGCGGATGAGAACGTGCCAGAGGTGGGGAGGGAGGCGAGCCTGCAACGTGTATAAACAAATGCCCTCGTGACAACCGGAATGTATACGAAGTTATTGTCAGAGATTTCCTACACCTTCAGGGGCTCATTCTTCTGCTGAGATGCACAAACATAGATGCTGTTCTGACAGAGTATCTCAAAGAGTGTAAAAGCAAAAGCCACTGCTAAATATAGATGGCTGTCACATGTTGCCTTTAGTCACATTTCAATTCATTGTAAACTGCAGCATGCCTCACACCATGCTTCTTTTAACCTTGGCGATGCGTTTGAGGCATTTTGTGTTTGTGCACATCCCTTCCCCCCCCCCTAATTTGGAAGTGCAAATGTAGATGCACAGTCAATAAACAGGCAGTTTTGATGGTCCTGTTGAGCTTTAAAATGTACAGGCATGTCTGAAACAACATGGAAAGTGCTGGTGGAAGGGGGAGTGAGTGGATGAGTCACTTCTAAAGCAAAGCAGGCAAACTGGAGCGAAAAAAAAAGAAAAAGATCTGTGTCTTGACTCAGTGCCCAAACTCTTAAGCTGATGCTTCACCGCAGACTCTGAAGTTCAGCTTATTTTTCTTCTCATTTGTTCTCTTATTTTTATGTCTTACATAATGCAGCTTTGATTCATAGAAATCTATTTATATAGTCTAGGATTTGGGCCAAACTCTAAGTCCTAACTCTGTCTTTCCTCAGGCAAAATGGCCATTGTGGTTAACGATATGAATGAGGTTTGCTAGGACTGTGTGTTCAGAGCTGGATTCCTGGGGGACTATGCTTGATCGCCCCACAACTTCTTATATTCTCGCTAGAGCAGTGATTTAATGTGAGGAACTCTAGGCTGTATTGCAGCTGGAGGACAAATTGCCCAATGAGAATGACAAAATATCCCGGCTTTTACTGGTGAAGCCAGTACGAGCCTGTGCTCCCTCCACATGCCCAAGGGCCACCAGTCAGATCTTTGGGTCCCAGCTTTTTGCCTTATTGCCTTCCTCCACCTCAGTCCTGCAGCAAGACAGATGTGGAAGCCACCCTCAAGCTGCTTGCCGGGAAAGCCCTGGCCTGAGGGTGGGGATGAACTGTCCCTTCCCATGGCTCCAACACGGGATGCTCGCTGCGGAGGAGGAATGGCTGGACCGTGAGGCACCGGCACCACCCCAGCTGCAATATGTCTTTCCAAGGGCTGCAGCTGACTGGTATGATTGAGGGCAGGTTTGCAACTGAGGAACTGAATCTTGGGAGTGGGGAGAAGGAGCTGGCTTCTCCTGGGGCTGCTTTGCTTGAGGTGGTTGGGTGCGAGCTGTGCTAGGTCCATCTGAGGAGCTGGAAGAGCCAAGCTGACCTTTTATCTGACAAGCTGGCAGCGAGGAGACGGTTGCCAGAGAGCGAGCTCCCTGCTGACATCAAGAGTTATTCTTGGGGCTAGATGGAAAACAGTGAGAGATAATGCTCTTTGCTGTAATGATGAGGCTGATTTCAAATACTTTGCATGAAAATAGCAACCCAAAGCCAACTAAGTAGGTCAGAGGAGCAGAACTGAGGGAGGTTGCTTCTCTGTGGTACTGTGACCAGGGCCTGGAGTTTCTGCTCTCTAATGAAGTGTGAACCCCAGAAGAAGCTCTTCTAGGGGCCAGACATGTCCAGGAATATTCTTAGCAGTCTGCTAATACCTCAGCTCACAGTCCAGCATTTCTTCCAGTGCAAATGCTCTTATAATCCTGTTTTTTAGTGGATGCTTGTGAGAATGCAGCATCTTTGATACTGCTGCCTCTTGGTCATATCTGATGATGCCACGTTCATATTTTAGCCAGACTAAAGGAGATCACTGTAATGATTCGGGGGAATCAGGGGAAATGTTTTCAGTTTATACTAGAGTACATACACACATATTTATATATAGCGTACTCTCTCTCTACATTTTTGCCTTGTGACTACTTTGCCACAGTTCAGAATGCAAAAGCCATAGGTAAAGTACTACAGTTTTGGGCAATACCAGAGTAATGAAATAGCCAAACAAGCACTCCTTAGCCCTTCGCTCCCTCAGCTATTAATCTTTGAATGTTGGAGATAAATGTCATTTGTAAATCCCACTCATTGCTAACATTAGTACTATGCATATGTACTTCCTTTGACAAGTAACCCTACTAGTGAAATCTGTAAGGCAGCAAACTTTAAATGGTTTTCTTTTAAGCATGGATAATTAGAAATTGGGGGCATCTGTCTCTGCTCCCCACTCTGCACCCACGCTCACTTTTCTTTAAGGTGTTCCAGCTTGGTGACTTACAAAGAGCCTTGAAACGTTTGACATCCTTTCTCCTAATTATGAACTTCATTATCAACTCTCTCTCTGCCTGAGTGGCTTTTCCTTTCTCTCCTTTTCTCTTTCATTTTGCAGCGCAAACTCTGCCTATGTGGCTCGAGCTATGCTCCTTTTCACTTACAGCCCAGTAAATTAAGCTGACCCACAGGGTCCAGGACAACCCTGAAAGACTTGAGCCTGTTGGCTCAGCCGCTGCCTGGCCCCCTGCCAGCTCTCTGGGACCGTCACACAACGGAGAGCAAAGCTGCTCTTGTACGATGCCATCCCGTGCCAAGAAATCTGAGGACCCCACTTGCGTGGGAGAAATCATCCCTTTTTCCCTAGAAAGATGCTGCTCCTCAGGAGCCTGTTTCCTCCAGGTTGAAGCTTGTTTCTGGTTATATTGCCACAGGAGGCGCCGGGATGGAAACAGATCATCCAGCCCAGCGTGCAGAGCTACTTTTTCCATCAGTTACTCTTCATCAGGGAGAAGAGTGCATTTTCTCCCTCTGCTTGTCTCCCAGGGTTTAACCTAACAAGAGGGAGAGTGATAACATTAAAGATACCTCAAGCCAGTGTCACTTGGCTCCTGCTGTGCTGGAGCACAGGGGCTCCAGAGGACACTCCAGATCTGAAATCTGTTAAGGTCCCCAAAATGCCTTCTAGATTTGCCTTTCTTTCTCCACTAACTCCAGCGGACCCTTGGGAAACTGGCCTTCAAAGTTGGCCTAGAGAGGAGGCAAAATTCTAAAAGGTAAAAACCATCTTTGCTTAAATTAAGCTACAGTGTGAATTTTTTTTTTTTTTTCAAAGTACAATGATGGCAATGCTGATACACAGAATTTAGGAAATAAATGTTTCCAGGCTGAGATTTTTATAAGTCAACCATAACACCCTTGCAAATACTACCACAGTTGCCAAGCTATACACTTCTAAACCCAGAAGTTAATGAGAGACATTGTCACTGAAAGACCTTTGATGGTAACAACACTAACGGGTGATAAAACAGTAATGAAAATAATAGCTCCTTGCAAATAAAGGATGGGTAATGTCTTTCCATGGTAGCCCCATACCACACTGAGCACACAACGCAGTCATGGCATCTGCACTTTTCAGTGATTTTATGAAAAGCAGTTTGCAATTCACTGACTATGTTACATTTTGATTTCTGAATGGATATTGCAAGGGATTCAGGTACCTCTAAACTGAGGAAAATCATGAGAAAATTATGTTTCCTTAAGTTTACTTGACTCCTCACTGTAATCATTTTTCTTCTTAACAAGCTTCAGCCCATGTGATCAATGAAGAATGCATGTAGCAGCTCAGCGTTGTGGACCGTTTCATCAGCCGGGCAGCTCTTCTGTCCTGCCCCGGCCAGTGAGCTCCCTGCAGCCCTGACACACACGGAGGTGCTGTGGTGGCCTGGAAGGGACCTGCATGCCACGAGGACCTGCACGCCCCAAGTCAGCCCTTTGCCAGCTCTTTCTAAAACATGTATCGCAAGGGAAGCACCATTGGAACAACGCAAAATTACTTCACCTGATGCTGGAGGTGGATGGAAGAAGTATCCAACAACATGAATTTTCCAGAGTTGAGTGAAGAGGAGAAAGCAGGTAAGCTGCAGTGGACTCACCCATGCTGCCAGGTACTGCAAGAGCACACCTGGGGCCCGATACCCCTTAGAGTATGTCTGCCTGCCCCAAATGGTGACCCAAATGCATTTTCAACACATATTCACAAAGCAAATATAATTTATAAAAAAAAAAAAAAAAAAAATTCTTCCTTTCAGCCTTGGCATTTCAGGGCTTGAATAAAATTGCTTCCTGATATGTGATTTGCCAATCTTTTAAACACAAAACATGCTTGCCAGATGGGCAAAGCAATGGTTGTAAAACAGTTGCACCGCACAAAAGAGGTGGCAGTTTAGTAGTAGTGATGGAGGGCTGCAAAAAGCCCTGCCTCCTTCAGACTCAGCAGTACCTGAGAGCAACACCAAACATCTGCAGCTGCTGCCTCCTTCACCCCAAAGCATGACAATAGTTCCAGGCGATTTTTTCTTTTGCTATTAGCAAATCTGGTTGGTCCTATGGGTTGCTGCAACTGGATGCTTATGTGACACCTCTTAGTGTGAGCACAAGCTCGTAAAGAAAACAGCATGCCTGAACTGGAGATATTTTTGTGAAGCTGTGACTTATGTTTTCTTTTCTCAGTACGCTTTCCCCTTTGTCTTCCACTGCTGTTGAATTTTTGTTTTACCCTGCAGTAATCTCTGCAAGCTCATCTGTGGTCCTAGTAAATTTTTTTTCCCCGACAAGGAGGAGTCCGTTAGTGCTTCAAGGAGGAGAGAAAGTGTTAAGTAGCTTTTGGGCTAGGTAGAGAAATCCCTGCTGGGTATTTAACCTACATTAGTTTTCGATTTACAAGAGTGTTCCTGTCTAAATCTGCTGTTAAAGATGAAAACAAAGTAACTCAGGTAATTCAACAGGATTTAGCTGAATTACTGAAGGGGCTATAGTAACAACATTTGTAGAGCCTTTTCATAGAGATCACAGCGTCTTGAAACAGGGAGGAGATTACTGGAGAAGTTTAATTTCCTCAGAGCTGACAGTCTTACCTTTCCCCAGTTAGCAGCTCATTTTAATTGAAAAGGAAGATGTTCGCTGTCCTAAGCTCAGCATTTGACTGACAAATTCAACACCACGTGGGTAATATTAGTCCCTGGCAGCCCTAGGCAGGTTGATGAGAGAAGCAAATTCTGCAAAACAGGGAAACAAAGGCAAGTGGCAAGCCACACAATGCATTTTTTGTCTGCACGTATGTGAAGTTCATTGTCAGAAGCCATCCTTTCCTCCAACTGTAGGAGAAGGCTGCGATTGTGGAAATTCCCAACAATGGTTTTGAAGTAACAGGGGCTCTATCGCATCTAGGCAGAAGTACTGGATGTTCAAACAGACAAAAGGGAAGGCCCTCTAAAGCCCAAGAAACTGGAACAAGGAAGGATAAACACGTGTTCTCTTTATAAAGCCAGCTACTGAGCAACTCTGCTTCCCTTGTAACTCCCAGCTTTTTAAACTCTGCTGCCAGATCTGCTGTACCTTAAATTCAGCATTAGGTGCTGCATCTTGTAACAAGGAACTGGTTAAAGGCAGGGCAATCTTTTAAAATTCTGCTGAAGGATTTTGCCTAGAAATTGTCTGCGTAGGAACATTTTTTCATGCTATGGTCCTGTCTGTGCTTTCATTGTGAGTCTGTAGTTTCACATCTAGGCTGTACTTAGAGAACATCTCTAGGCCCATGCATAAGTAGTTACAGAAATAGCTGAGAGTGGACAAAGCAGTTGCTTTGGTGTGTCAGGTAACTGTTGGGCAAGTTACCCAAAAGAAAAGCTGACTTCTTTCCTGAGAAAGGTGTAACAGTCCTTCTGGCTTAAGGATTTTCAGATATTAGTGAAAGCACTTTTTTTTTTTACTTATTTTTTTTCTGATGACCTGAGTAATTAACATTTTCTCTTTAAATAAACATGCCAAGTTTATGCCTTGCAGATTTCTTGTTCATACTCCATCTACATATAACCTTTCCTGGCTGTCTGCATAGCTTCTTAGCATCCAGCATCTTAATGTTTTCATTGCAGCAGGAGCTTTGCTGCAATGGTCATTTCCTTAACCCATCGCTTGGACTACTCCATCATCACTTTTTCTTTGCTGGTTCCTTTCTCTCTGTGGTGATCACATTCTTATGCTGGCTCTCACCTCTTTGTGATATGAGGTGGAAATAATTTTTCTTCACTTGCAAGCTCTATTAGAGCTATCCCCACCCTGCCCTTAAACCTTTATCCACCATCAGGAGGCTGGCTTCCACCTCCATCAACCACAAGCAAGGACCTCTGCTATTTTCTCCTCGGGCTTGGGAGGAACTCCTCATTAAAAATGTGCAATGCTCTCTCCCTTTCCTCCAACCCCTGTTTTCAGAACGGCTCTGCTTTGAACACTGCAGGCCAAAATCTTGTCAGTAGTTCGTTGGACCTGCAAAATGGCTAAAATTGCCCTGTGCTCTTTTGTGTCTCTGTCTCTGGGTCAAGATTTTCATGTTTGTGTTGCAAGCAAGAGCCATGTTCTTGTGTGTTGACTAGTACAGTGGGGATCCCAAATGTGTGACAATGAACCACCAGTGACTCACTGTATGGGAGCATGCTTGGGCAGAAGGAGAGGAAGGGAGGGGAAGGTACACAGGGATTTTAAGAAGCTCCTCTCACTCCCTTTAGACACTCCCTTTGATACACCTCAGCACCATCCCTCCAGCAGAGTGCCGTGTAAACCTCGCAGACCTTTACTTCAACCTCCAGCTCTGGCCTGGCTTTCTCCAGGAATGCAGGAAACTACACAGGATGCTTTCAGATATTGCATTACTGTCTGGAGCCGAGGCAGTGCTTTCGAGTGGAAAACCCAAGTCAGCCTCAAAGAATTGGGAATTTGGTTGGAAGCCAACTCCTTCTGTGCAGCTCTGCTTTTCACATCGCCCTGCCCTCCCTCTTCCTCTAGACTTAGTCCTGCGGAAAGTTAGGTTCTTGCTTTCTCCAAGGGTTTTACTATTCTGAACGGTGCAGCGTTTTACCCGGCAGGTGCGTCCTCCCTCCGTGACCATCCCCAAGAGGAGTAGCAGCGCAAGCAGGAGATAAGAACGTTGTGAAGGACAGTTTATAAATGACTTTAGTGAGGCAGAGTGATGTGTCAGTCTGGCAGAGAGCCCATTAAAGAGGAAGCACTGCTCTTGAATGCGTTCAGCTGGGGTTTCTGAGAACTCCTTTATACCCACTCATTATCCATTTCACATTCTGGAAGTGGATGGTTATGTTTGCCTATGTGACGCAGATCTTAATAGTTTTCTGCAGTACTACATCATTTAGCTCTCAGCTAATACAAAACCAAGCTAGTAATTAACATTAAATGCTGAGAAATGGATCTGATGTGATGAACACTCAGCACATAATGAGAACGCTGTGATTTCTTACTTGGAAGCCATTGTGGTCTTACAACGTAACCAGTTGTTACAGATGCCCAAACAGAGCCAGGATTAACAATAGGATCTGGTTACACTTGCAAACCTAATTGTTGCTAGTCTGGTAGAAGTTACGCTCTCGGGCTCCACTTCGACGGATAACAGCTCTGGCATCTATTGTCATTTCATAATGGTGTAATGCTATTTATGCCACAGAAATCCCAGCTGAGCCATGAATTACACGCAGATCAGGCACATCACAGAAAATGCAGCTGTGTCGGGGGACGAGGCTTGCAAGCAACTGCTCTGCAAGGCCAACTCGTACACTGTGGAGTGGGACAATGTAAGTCAACCATAACAATTATTAATAAAATGATTTGTTAGAACAGCCATTAAAGGGCCAGCAGAACTGGAACCCGAGTATGTCAGACACTGCAAAACCAGCAGCTGGTTCCTGCTAGACAAACAGACAGACAAAGCCAAGCCTTAGCAAGGGGTAGGCTGGACACCTTGCCCTTGATGCCACTAAGAAGAGGGATGCCAGGAGAGGGTAAATATGCCACAGCCTTTCTGGCTCCTGATGCTGTCCTGGAACTGGTGGTGGTAGTGACTGGGAGGGCTCCTGTGGGACCACAGCCTCCTCGGGGTCAAGGACGAGGGGACCAAATGTCCTGGGATGAGCCCTGGATACAAGGGCATGTTCCCAGTATCCTGGTTATTCAGATTGAGTTGTGGAGGGGAGAGGCCCCAGTTTCTCGCCCCATGCAACCTTGCTGCAGAGCCCCAGCCCTCTCCATGCTGGGGGGTCCAGGCCCCTTAAAAAGCACCCAGGGAAAACCTGTGATAGAGAAATACATGGAGAGGCTGTCCTCCACTGTGGGATGGTGACCTTCCCCTCTCGACAGAGCCTTTGCCTCCCCCAGTTTAGCTGCTACTGCTGCATTTCTCTGTCAGGAGGGAGGAACTCATTGGGGCAGTGGAGATGACCAAGAGCCATGGGGAGGAGAGGATCTGCCCCCCACCCACAGGGTGCCCTGTCACCCTGTGTCTCTCTGGCCTGGATCCTCAGTGCTTGTGGCAGGGGAGGAAAGGAGACACAAAGAAATGTTTAAGAAAAGAGGGAGAGTAAGGTGGCCTCAGTTGCCAAAATGTCTTCATCTAGCTCTGGACTGAGGCAGAAATGAGATGTAATGTTCAAGCACAGCAAATAATGTGACGGCAGCAAATACGAGACTAATTGCATGCTTCTTGTGTGCTTTGTGCTTTGGTTTTAGGTTTTGGGTGGGGTCTTTTGTAGGGTTATATCTCCAGCTGGGAAGGCACAATCCAAGTGGAAATGAAAGATGGGTGGGAGGAGGGGTTAAGAAATGAGAATAGGGAAGAAACAGGTGAGGAGAAAAGAAGAGAGTGAGCCCAAGGTGAAGAGATCACAAGCAATTTACACAGATTTGAAACAAAGAGCTGATCAGCCCAGGCCAGCGAAAAGCCAGCCTGTACTACGGAAAATTTTGAGTGTGCTGTATCAGACTTTAGCCTCACCCTGACCAAAACATTCCACGTCCATATCAGGCAGATAATAATGAAACTTCCTATAAAAGTTCACAGACAGCAATGCCTTGGAAAATACAGTGATGTGAATCCTACGAGTGTAAAAATAGGTAGAGCACTGACAGGTATTCACTTGGTTTACCTTGTAAAATTCAGTGTTGCATTGATTCTACTAAAATTGGAACTTGTCTCAAACCTGAAGTCTGGATCACAAAACTTGCCTCCTTGGTGAGCGTGAAGGAATTCTTTGCAAATGGTAATTAACTTGTGGCTTACCACAAAGTGCCTTATTTTCCCTTTTTCTGATAAAAGTACATTTTTTAAACTGCTGTAAACTGAATTGAATAGAAACTTTTCTACCAGATACAGGGTGCTGAACACTGAACACGCTACTTGATGGCCATCTCTCTTGGGTTTAAGCCTTTGCTTTGTGTGTTTTTAAGATTTTGTGTTGCTTAGAATAGCCTGCAGTTGAATCAGCAGGCATTTATAATATATCCACAGTCCTCGACCAAATTAATCCCAAAAGACACAGAAACAGGTTGTCAAGGGGGATTCTTCATGTACCGTTTCAGTCAGTCCTTCTTTTCTCTGTGCTTTTGTTTTTCAGTTTTTAGTGTAAAAATATTACATTTGTGATCTCTCTTGTTTGTATGCTGGTGATTTCATTTCCCAGATTTGTTCGGTTCCCCTTGAGCTATTGGATCCAAAATGCACAAAAGAAAAATAAAAATATTTGAGTCTAGTGGGGTAGGGTCAGCTTTGGGCTTGCAGTATTAATGAATGGGGAAAGGATAATCTCTGACAATGTGTCTTCCTGCACATTCTGCGATGGCATATATTAATTTTTAATCTATTAATTTTCTAAATTATTCATGTCAGAGAAATAGAATAAAGAGAGGAAAAGCAATGGCAGTCAGTACCTAAAAACTGAGTTCCTGCGCAGCTAATGGTTTCTTTCCCTCTTGGTATGCTCTATTTCTCCTTCTCTCCACCCCGGTACTCTTGCAGGCACAGCTGTGAATGGGCATAGGTTACCTGGCAGCAGCAGAGATGCCCATACCTGATGCTCTTGAGGCTGAGCTTTGCAGACATCCCAGTACTGGTGTCAATGCCAACTTTGGGAGCCTCCACCTCATCTTCAGCCACTCTTTCCCTCCCTGCAGGGCTCCTTCCTCTCAGCTGTGCTTGCAGAACTGCTTGTGGGTCCATGCTGTAAAGTCATCTTCTGTAAAGGCATCTCTTCTGTTTAAAAGAAAGAAGAAAATGTGTATTTTTGGGGTTCCTAGGCCTAGAAGCAGACAGTTCACAAACAGTTGTGTTGATACAGATGAAGAGAGGGTTTGCTGTGGTGTGAGGGTGGAAGATGGGGTAGGGCCGCCTCGTGCCAGTATTGCTACCGAAGCCCCTGCATTGCTACGCCATAGCCCAAGTCCATTCCTGCATGAGAGGTGTAAAGCACCCAGAATCAGGGGGGAAACAGCCTTCGAGATGTGCGGCTTTCCTGAATATTTCTTGGTAGGTGTCTTATGGCTTCGATGCCTCCACAGTGTAAATGGGTGTGGTGACCATGCGCTGACTCGTTGTGTATACATATGTGCAAAGAGTGGACTGAGGATTTTGGGTGTCAGCTCAGGAAAAGAACCAAAATTCAGCTAAAAGTACTCCCAGAATGGATGCAGCGCATGGGCAGAGCTGTGATTTTGTAAATCAGATCAAGATATATTTTGACAACACCTTGTCTTAATAGTGTCAGTAGTGCACATGTGTGCAGATAACACTGTACAGACCTGGCCTCTGGCTTCTTCAGCCTCTGCTCTATCTGTCAGATGGGAGTTGATTTTACCTCAAGATGCTGTACAGATCAAAAGCAGCTAGTTAAATATGCCTACGGATTTTCAGACCTGCAACTGTATCTCTCTGTGTATTGGGGCGACACACAGCACGACTGATGCTGATCTTGATTGTGCCTTTTTTGCATTACCGACAAACAAATGATGAAAAAGCCACGACTGGCATCCTCTAAGGTATTGCTGTCTGTGTGCCATCTCCCCGCTTGATTTCTTCAGATCGGTAAGACTGTAAGAGCAATCCTCTGCAGGAGCTTTTGTTTTAAATTAAAGATGCTACAAGACTGTCATGAGGCATCATGAAAAATTTGATGCTTTCACCCTGAAAGTGCACAGTGCAACAGCTACATGCATTGCTGATGTTTGTGTAGGCACTGTGTAAGGTCCTCGAGGGCAAGCAGGGAGGCACTGCTTTGTTCTCTCACCTGTGCTGAATAAAGAATGTTATCAGTGCACCGATAAATCCTGCCACAGAGTTTTGTTACATTTGGAAGGAAAATAACATGATGTGTTACAAAGCCCAGTAGGTGATAAGAAAAGTAAAAGGTTTGCTTTGCTTTGTTTTAAGTAGGAGTTGTTTTGTGTGTAGGCATCTGCACAAGGGGATACAGCACCGATGAAGACAGCCAGGTGTGGAGACAGATAGCTGTGTTTAAAGACCCGAATTCCAGCACCTTGCTCTGTGCTTATTTCTTGAGCCATCTTCAGCATAAGTCTCCAGGTAAAACACTGTCTAACAAACAGTGCCCCTGCTGGAAAACTCGAGGCCAGTTTTCTTCATTGCCCAGGTGCCCAGCTGTCAAAGCAGTGTGCAATTCAGCTAGCATCTCTAGGGGTGAAACTTAAAGGAAACCTGGCCTTATGTTGCCCTCCACAGCACCCACTCTTGGAAAGATGGATGGTGCTCTGCAACACCCTCTTCCCGAGCTGCCTCTGAGTCTTCCTGCGTGCAGCCATGAAGCTGTGAGCAAACCGTGTGACAAGACTGATCATATCCTCATGCACCTTCTGGCGGTTGGCCTATACAGAACCACTCGGGCACAAGGCAGAAGGTGTATCCTGGTGTACGGCCTGGCTGGAGCCCGGTGTCCTCCTTGCCCTACCAAAAAAAGTAAGTATAGGATTGCTGCTTTGGAAAAGATGTCTGCGACAGCCAGCTCTGCGCAGAGATTGCTGCTGAGGGTAACGGGGTTTTGGATCAATTCATGCCACAGGAAACGGGAAGATCTGAGGAGAGCCCAGCACCAGTCTAGGGAGGAGAATGGCCCCAGGAGTGAAGTAAGGGTGTGAGAGGCAGCTCTGCCACAGATATAAGGTGCTCCACACAGCACCTAAGCCTGGCCCTATGGATAGCCCTGGGAGGGGTGAATGTCCCAGCTGGCACATCTGCAGGGTTTATCCCTTCTTCTGACACAGCCAGACCAATACCCGCATGGAGACCCCCAACAGCTGGGGCCAAGCCTCTGCCTTGGCTTGGTGGCCTCCTTGTCAGGATCAAGATGGCTTCTGACTGTCTTGAGAAGTTCAGGTACACTGGACAGAGTAAATGACATCCCGGTTGTTGCTGAGGAGGCCCAGAAGAGTTACATTTGGAGAAGATCTCCTGAAAGTCACATATTTAAACAATGAGCCACACCTGGACTGTTGAGAAAGACCCCAGGGAGCAGCAACCCAGGCAATCCTGAGGACACTTGGCAGCAACTTTACTGCCAGAACTTAGCTCTGCACCACCTTGTGCAAGACCATGAATGCGTAGCCACAGTTGCCCCCCACACCCCCTCAGTGCATCAGAGAGGGGTCATACTGGCTGGTCGCACCACTGCGAGCCTGATGGCTCTGCCTAGGTAGCCCTGCCTGTGGGACATTGGCCTCAGAGCCGGGCAAGTGAGCTGGCAGTGGTTCGCCAGGTTGGTAAAGGACAACATGAGAAATGAGAACAGGACCCAAGGGAAGACCGTTGGGCTATTTTCTGGATTTTACACCCCTTTATTTTTCTTTTGGTAGGGTAAACTTTCCTGCCTCTGTTCTTTTATAGGTGACGGTAACAGATCCACAATACCAAGAAGATGGATGGATAGCTCATAATCTGGATTCGAGACCTGACGTGGTAAAGTCAGAAAGGGCTAGTGGCTGTAATGTTTTGTTTATCACACTTCTGCAAACCCCAAGTACGTGCTAAAAGGGCAGACTATATTTTTTTTCTTATTTTTAAGGCTTTGGCCACATTACAGTTTTATGCTTTCTGTGTTTCTGCACTAACTTATTCCAGCCATAAGCCAGTGACAGTTTGGGCACTTTTAATCAGAGGGGATTCCAGATGGCTGTCGTAATAGAGAGTGACCAGCCTTTCAGTGTGTGGTCTGTGCTTAATCTGAGCTGGTCCAAATAAAAAAGCGATATGGAAATACCTCTGTATCTGTGGATTCTCCAGTGAGAAAGTCTGGAACTTTTGTAAAAGTTTCATTTTATTTTTAGTTATTAATGGCACAAAGCTTTTAAATGTGGACCATTTTTCAGGTTTACCCCTTGCCAGTAGCCTCTCTGCAGGAAACCGTTAGAATTTTCTTGCATTTGAGAACAGCAGTTTTGGCATTTGACAATTGCAAAATATTTTTGCACTCTACAACATCTGCTTGTTATTTTGATTTAGGGTCTTGGGCAAACTCTTATTTCTCACATTGTCTTCCATCTCATCTGCATGAAAAGCAATTGAGGTTCATGATAGGTTCCCTGAACTTAACAGCATGGTAGAAGTAGCTTCTAGAGATTTTCAGAATTCCTGGTACAGGGCAGACCAGTCTGCCTGTAGCCCTCTGCGTTTGATCAAAACATGGATGGTGTTATTACCCTCCTTTTCTAAAAGGTGCCTTTTTGCACACCCATATCCATCTACTTTAGCACCATGATGAGTGGGAAGCTGTGAGCTGCAGGGGTTTAAACACCTGACATGTCTGGAGTTCCAGGGGTTGGGTGTAAGAAGTGCAGGCACCTCAAGTATGGGACAAGCGGCAGAGTGACTCTTTGGGTCAGGTTGTTTGGTCAACCATACCCCTGGTCTGATAGCAGCTAAGGTATCCTAAGGGCTTGCACCATGGTGGTGGCCTTCAGGAAGGACCTCACCAAACCTTGTGGGCACTGCCTCAACCTCCTGGGGCCTCTGTTGTGAGCATAATGGAAGATAACGATGCTTCTGTACCTTACGGAGGTATTGCATTTGTGTTTGTAAGGTTTTCTGCAATGGAAGATAATTATCTAAGCAAGGGAAACCAAGTACCTAATGTAAGTAGACGAATTTTCTCATTTGCTTTGCCTCATGTCTGGCTGGAGTAACTCCAATCACCAGTCGCAATTCCCCCTCTCCTTAAAAAATCAATACTCCACTAAATCATTGTCTTTTTTAACTCCAGACATGAGCATTTTATTGCACAAGGACATCTACCTCAAATCCAGGCATTCTTTCACCCTGAATGCCCATGAATTTTAGGGGCCAACATCTGATAATGTTGAGAATAGCATAAATGAGTCACATTAGGTATTTTGGTTTACAGGTTCTTAAAAACACTGATAAGCTCGAAAGAAATATTCTGTCAAATGCAGCACAGAGCGTACACTGATACGGCATAAACACACCATCTACTCTCCCTGGAAATATGACATGACAATTTACTGGTCTAGCATAAGGTCTTTTCACATAACCAGTCAGCCCACACCATATGGGAGTCACCTGCCTGTATCTTAATTACATTTTATAGTCTGGCACCAGAGCCACCCTCACCGTGCGTCAGTAAGCAGCCCATTTTCTAGTGCTGTCAGACCTATAGAAAGGAGAAGAAAATAATTGTTAATGTTCTGGCAGAAAGGCTAGGAGAGTGATGGGGACTTGCGGGTTTATTGCTGGTAGGTTTCCAGCCCTCAGGGTGGATGTAGCTAGGTACACTCCCAGGTACGCTGCCTCCAGATGGGGCAGGGTGGGTGACCAGGGCATCAGTGTGAGCGCCAGAAATGCATCAGGACTTGTGAGCTTGAGCTGGGTTATCATCTGCCCGTGTGGCCACCACAGATGCTCAACGCAGAGCGATCTGAAAATCACTGTAGGACTGCCATGACTAAAGGTTTGAACTTAGCAGCACTAATCACTGCCAGCGTTGGTCCAGCAGCCCGCTTAGAGGCTGAATGAAGTGTCCTTCCTGTAAGCTACGTGACATGTCAGGACAATGGCTTGTTTGCATTTTGATCCACTCTTTTATGTGAAGATGACAAGTTTATTGAGTCAAACTGTGAAGCTTTTGTTCGGAGTGGTGGTGTCTCTACTTGACTTGAGGGGAGCTTTGCCAGAATAATTCCTGAATGAAAAAGGAGGCAGGGCTTCAGGTTTTGATGGAGGGTTTTAACTGACGTTTTAAGTTGAAACACATTTGTGAGAGGACTCTGACCGAAAGGAAGTTTTTGTGGCAAATGTAGCAATTTGGGATTCAAAAGAAGTTGGAGAATTATTGCCATGTGTGCTGAATCTTATTCCATGCAGGAATCCTTCAGATAGACTTTAACTAGTAGAGTGGGTGAGATTAATAATGATTTGAATAATTTATATCACTGACATTTTTGTGGGGGTTTTGCACTTCCTACAGATGTCTCAGTTGGACTTTTAGCCACGACATCTAACAATTTTGAATACATGATTACAAATGCTTAACTTACAACAAGTATGTAATGCTTTTTCATGCTATTCACCCATTAGTAGACATCCAGAATAATAAAAGCTGATCAGGGCATAAGGTCTCCTTTCATAAGATCTCCTGTGCAAATATCTTATGAAAACAAAGGCATAATGAAGGTACTATTATTTTCTCTTCACATCACTTGCATATGCCACAGAGATGGAAAGGAGGAAAATTTTACCAAATAAGGAGAAAAGGAAAGCTTTTAAGTGGGTCCCGAGTGGGTTTCTTTCCCAAATGGAGCTTATTTGTCACTTCATTAACACAGAAGAAGAGAGCGAAGGTGGGATCTCAGGGCAACCCTGCCTGGAGGCACACCTCAGATTAGAACGCCACATTACAGCTTTGTGGCTATGTCTACCAGTGGCAGGGGTGGAAGCCGTGGCACCTGTGAAGACTTGGCCTGGAGAGGTGAGGAGAAAGCCTGAGGCAGCTGCTGACGCTGAGCAGTGCCCACCAGTAACCCACCTGACAGCACCACATCAGTGCTCCAGGTCTCTCGCTCTTGCTCGGGGCCTCCTGCTCACAGAGACTGTGTTCTCACAGGCATGTTGTGTTCACGTCTTACTGCCCACCGGATCTTTGAAAGAGGGATGGGTTTTTTTCTGTTACAGGGGTGTTAGTGTCTCACCGTGTTATGCCATGGTTCTCTTTTAGTGCTTACAAATCCAGCTGCAATGTGAGTAAATCTTCCTGCTGCTGTTGCTGAGAGTGTTAGCAGTGAACCTGGAGTCAAAAAGGTAAAGGTGAGATGTGGGCTGCGTAAGAGATATTTCAGGCATCAGAAAAGGCCTAGGTGTATGAAGCCTCCTGCATCCCTGCAAGAGAGCCCTTGTCCCTTGCCGTCCTCCCCATGTCTTTGAGGGGAGGGGGACTGGGTAAGACCACATGGAAAAGCTGAGTGAAAATGAGAAAACGTCATTAAAATTGTTCAGTGGACCTCAGTAAAAATGTACTGAGCAGTCCTGGCTGAGAGAGACATTTTTCACACTGTAATGGCCACATGGCTCCCTAAGTGGAAGAAGGAAGGTCATTTGCTTCACAGAAGAAAAAAAAAAGTCTATGAGATCATTTATAACATTACTCACAACCATTATCTATCCCAAATAATTCTTATGCCTTGTCTGTGATATTGGCTGCCTCGCAGTGCTCTGAGTCTCTCTTAACATAAAACCCTTTCTTATTCCTTAATGGCATACCAGCTGAAATATTTAAAGCATTTGCAGACAAATTATCTAATTGTATCCGAGATGCAGGAAGGCCCCGGGGAATGCGAACTGCTGCCACAGTCACATTTACCTGCCCTGGGGGAGGCTGTTGTTTCAGTAAAAACCCTGTCAAATACAGGTTGGTTAATAAGAAAATGCTTTTCCATAAAACAGAGCGTATTTAGACTCACGTCCCGCACTGACACACTCTTTGGAGTGGTAAAAGCTTCCTGAGCTCTCCCACCGCCCGCTGGCCCGCTGCGCCCTGCTGGCAGTGCCCAGCCCACCTCCAACCACCCCCGGGGTCCTCCTTTGCCTGAAGAGGGGGGGGGGGTAGGGGCATGGACCGGGTTGTCCCCCAAGGAGCTTCCATGCTCAAAGCTGGCCCTGAGTGCGTGATTACATACAGGTGCAGAAGAAGGACCCACACGCTTGTTCAGGGTCAGGCAATGGAAGAAGACCAGATCCTTGTTGGCCCTGAGCTGTGCAGTTTCTTGCTGGGTTTGTACTCGTCCCCACGGGAGACTAGCCTCAACCCTCATGTGTGTGAGAATGGCTTTTCATGTGTGACCCCAGTGGAAACCCCTGGCCTCCAGCCCACCGTGATGGCTGATCTACAGAACATTTTGAATAGTTTCTTGCCTGTGCACAGTTTTTAGTGGTTGGGCTAGCAGTTAAGGAGTGATGCCCGGTCCACCGCATGAGGGGCAGGTAAGGACTGGTCATGATCTCCTGAATATTTTTTTCCTCACTCACTGCCTTTATTTGCCTGTAAGTCTTGCCCTGCACTTTCCAAAAAACATTTGTTTTGACTCTGAGTCCAGGCTGCAGAGCTGGATTGATGCATTGCAGGGACCTGGGGGAGTATCTGCATTCCCCGCCCCCCCCCCCAAATCATCACATTTTCTTCAAGAATCTGGCGCAGTTGCTTCCTCTGACTGGGGCTAGTGAGTGGGTCTTATTTACCATTTGCTGGGAACATGAGAAATGGCGATGTGCCTGTGTGAGGTAGGGCATCCAAAAAGAAAAATGCTTTTTGGTGTGTCCCAGTGCTGAAGAAATCACAGCTATTGCTCAGGATCTCTGCAAGCAAACCGTGAACCCTGTTTGTTCCCTAGCATGTTCAAAATAACCACCACACTGGTAAGACATTATTTGAATAGCAGACAACTGTGGAAATGTTTGGCAAGAAAATGTGTGGGAGATAACAAAGCAATTGCAAACTTTGGCTGCCACGAAGCAGAGTGTTTGAAAATCCTGCCCAGAAAGTCCTGAAGGGAAAATGTTACTTGTGGTGCCCCAGATTATTTCATATGAGACATTAATATTTTAGCTGGTAATGACTGTTGCTTTTCCCGTGCTACTGACGGTGCCCTAAACTGATACAAGGGCAAAAATAAATTGTTTTGCCCAGCTCTTATAACTGCAAACCAGCATTCCCTGTTGCCCAGAGTAAAAGTGGTTGAATGACCTACTCTAAGAAACATGACTCCAACTATTTAGTGGCAGCCATCTCAGATCACAGCAGTGCAGCCTCAATTAAAAAAAAGAAATAAGTTGAGAGGTGGGTGGAGAGCAGCTGAGAACACCGTGAATGAACATGGGTTTGTCCTAAACCTGGGTTAAGACTCACAGCCAAAGAATAAAGGAACTGGGGGTGGGGGGTGGAACATGTTGTTCTCATTATCTGCCAGTGGTTGCACATCTGCAACTAAAAGTCAACAAAAGGGCATTTTTTGTACAATTGCACATTGTGTAATAAGATAAGAATAAAACTAATTCACATTTATCTAGAATGTCTCAGAATGGTTGTAGTCCCTGTAGACATAGCTGACTTTATAAAATGTGAAAGTCTGAGTCACACCAGCAGATTGTACATGGCAAAGGAAACTAATCTGATGTAATAGAAATGTTTACAAGCCCCATAACCCTTCTCCCTCCACCCTCCCCTGCTTTAAAAAGCCACAGAAGGCCATGGATCAAAGCGATGCAGTGGCAGCATACTCAACACTGAAACAATAACAGCCCTGACTTCCTCAGACGTCAATAGTACAAGTTACCAGAGGATTTTTGCATTCACTGAAGAATGAGGTAATATAATCATATGCATCAAAGGCTGGAAATGGAGCTATAATACCACCAACTCTTATCACTAAAATATTGCTAAACACGATTAAACACGGTTCAGTCAAGCTGACTACCCAGTGGGATCAAAAAGGCAGCAAACAGTTCAGAAATGTGTACTCAGTTAATGCTTACCAGATGCAATCAATTTAGACTAATAGTGAGCTCCAGTCCTTAATTTATATCTTTATGAAATGAGTACTCCTTTTATGTCTAATAGGTCTAATAGGTTTCCTGCCTCTATTTTTTTCTTTCTTTTCCAAGGAACACACCACCTTTGTTTTCTTGAACTCTTCGTCACTCCTTAAGCAAGCCGGAGGTTCCTTCCAGAAAGCAAATTTGCTGTTGCTTCCTGAGCAGATCTCAGGTTTGGTAAGGGTAAATGTGATGACACAACACATTTAAGGTTTTGTAAGACATGTGAAGTCACTGCGCAAGACACTGAAAATAAATGAGAAGTGCAAAGTCAAAAAAGCCCATACTGAACAGATTAAATGTTGCCTGTAAAAGAGAATTTGTCACCCTGGGGGATGGATCCTTGCAGGGTTCCATGTGTTTCCTTTCTGGTCCTAGTGGAAGATCTGGAAATAACAAAAAACTGGTGAAGAAGCATTAGGATAGGTCAGCTAGAAAAATTGATCTGGATTACTTGTTAAAAGAAGGTCAGTTAAACAATATACATTTTGACAGCCAGATGAAAGACCGTGAAGCTAGGGATAGATAAAGGCAGCTTACCTACAGGAATGGGAGCTTTATTCTAGAACGTGGTGGTTTAGCAAAGGATTTAGGTGAATAGGCTGGTGACCAAGCCTATGGGAGCTCTCAGGATAATTCATAGCATGGAGGCTGATTTGAATCTCAAAGAAGAGCAGCAATATATTTAGCTGCCCTACTAACACGCTGGAGAAAGCCCAGACAAAAGCAACAAGAGTGATCAGAAGTCTAGTAAATGTGAACTTGGGGGAAAAATTGAAAGATGAGACTGTCTAGTCCAGAAAACAGAAGATGGCAACAGCCTTCAAATATGTAAAAGGTAGCTGCAACGGAGAGTGTAATAAAGTGTTGTTCATATCTGCTGGCAGTAGCACACCAAGTAACATGCTTAAATTGCAGCAAGGAAGATTTATGTTAGCCATCAGAAACAGTTTCTGATGATAAGGACCACTGACCACTAGAACATATTGCAGATTACCATAGGATTAGGAACTGATTAGGCTGGTGGCTTCCAACCTTTATTTTGCACCAAACCTCAACTAAGAGAACTGGCAGGGTTTTGCCTCCCATTGTTATGTTGCAAAATTGTTTTGTCTCAAAACAAAAAGCCTTACAGGCTTTTGAATACTGGGAATAATGATGGCGATGAAGATGACACGCAGAAAAGACATCACACAGGGAATGCACCAGCTCTATTAAAAAGAAATGAAAAGTCAGCTTGGGAGTTAGCCACCTCTTGTAATGGTCTTTAAGAGTGGGAGGGTGCTGGAAGACTGGCTGGGACGTGACTGGGGTGTGCAGGAGCTCATATGGTAGTGGAGGCTGGGAGGCTGTGCAAGAGGAGTCATTGCAGAAAACTGCGATGAATCAGTTTTCAAGCAAGCAAGAAATAACGGGGTTTTGGGATGAGTGGAGATGAAGGGGAACTAAGGACTCCTGTGGGTGGTCATGGGATTACTGGCATGACACAGGGCTGGGAGCAGAGAGGACTGATGTGAGGGGCATGAGATGATAGTAAGGCAGAGGGCACAGCTGGAGGCATTTGCTGCTGGGTTGCAGCAGCTTTTCCTTCTCCCTTCTGCCACAGCTACGGTGACCCCACAGTGTACACCTCGCTGGTGGGACTCCCAACAGAAGTGGCCATGCACCTCTGAGGGAGGCTCAGACCCAGTCTCAAGGTGACAGTACTCAAGCAGGCCTTTTTATGATTGCAAATACCTACTGAGCAGCCTTTGCCAGATATATTGCCCTTGCCAAGCCAAAAGTGATGCAGAGTGCTGACAGAGGGGGTTGTCTTTCTGTTTTCTGTGCTGTTTAAACTGTACCTGTCTAAAGCCTAAAAGTTGCGCACTGACGTAAATATGCATGTGAAAATGGGGAGGTCCTGCTCTGCTGCCCATTGAGGGGCTGTGCAGATAGTGCCCTCAGTCATTCTTTTCCCAAAAGCCTGGGGACATGTCCTCACTCCTACAGCCCCAACCGAAATCCCTTATTGCTCATGTTTGGGAACTAGAGTCACGATCTCAAATGTTGTCACAGTAGCTGGGTAGAGAAATGCCAGGCCTCCCACTATGTATGTGTGGGTAGCACCTTTGATTAGCTCAGAATACTTTCTAATAGGAGTTAACCTTTGTGACATCCTTGGGAGACTGGCCCACTGTGATTAATCTTAACATCGCTATCTTACAAATAGGAAAATCATTACCAAAACTTGTTCGACATCATCCTCTAAATCATTGCTTAAGCCTGGAAAAGAGTATGCTATTTCTTTTTCTTTCTTTGCCCACTCCCCCCACGCCCTCCACGAGCTGCTCTAGCAATTAAAATGCATTAGTAGATAAAGGGAAGAAGTTAATTGTTAATTTGGAAATGCGACTCCGTAACTGTATCTGTATGTTAAAGGTGGCCTTACTGGTATCATAAGCCCTGACGGGACTGGATGCATCTCTACATCCTCTCAGTTCCTGGTCCAGCGAGAACTTGAAATGTGTCTGGCTGAAGTCACAAGGCTCCAGTGCTTCCCCAGTGCTGTATATTCTGTAATTCCTCTTGGAGGGAGTCCCAGCCCATGCTCAGCACCCTGGGATTAAGAAATGCTCAGAAGTGTAAAAACACAAATCACAAAACAAGCTCAGTGAAGTTTGAAGAGCAGTTTTTGAACACCCCGATGTGGACGGTAAACCACAACAACAGTAACAGGAAAAGCAGCACCACAAACGAAAACGCAGTACTCCATTTGAAACTGAATTCATTTAATAAACTAGAAGAAATTCTCAGCAATGAAAGACTCCAGCACCACCACCCTGACCACATAAGATACATAAGAATTAACAGACTTGTGGGCACACCTCAAGCAAGCTTAAAACAGCATCCTCCTCCAAAACAGTCTCCACACTAGCAAGGTGATCTCACTGTCTGGTAGAAATAACACTCATCAGCCAACTGTAATCAATCAGTTTCACAGGAGTGCTTGCTATATATAAAAACGGAGGTTGGTAAAATGTACAGGACGTTTGTGCCAGACCACTGTCTTCTGACCTCGATGAACAAACTGAAGATAGTTCTCACAGAAAACAGTTTTAGGTTACAGATGAGGTAATAACTTGGGAACTTCATCAAAGGACAAATCATAGTTCAGCAAACCCTCCAGAAAACGTCTGCAGTGACGCTTTAGATTTGGTAGCAAAGTCCCTCTTGGGGTCTGCTTTTGCAGAGGGGTCCAGGAAATGAGTTTTATTCTTGCTGGTGCCCTGGAGTAACAGCTTTGGAAGGTGAACGATCTGTGTTGGAGAGGCAGGTCATAAAGGGGATGAAGGTCTACTTGCTGCAGTAGGTAGCAGGCAACCATGAACCCCTTTCTGATGCTTGGGCACAGGACTAATTGATTGAGCAGGGGAAACATCTAACTTCTCTGATAACGAGCAAGACTACATGTAGACACACAAGTGTCATATCAGCAAATGGTAAATTACAACATTTCTTACTCACTGTGTGAGAACTAATTTTTCCGTGATTTGTGTCAAGCCAGTTGATGGGCGGAATTGGAAAGTCAATTAAAAGTACACAATTCAGATCTCTTACGGTCATTTGCTATTAATAAAAGAAACCCAACTGTTTCAAATGTGCTAGGTGTTTTGTGGGGAAGGTTGAATAGATGAGGCATCAAAACAAGTTTTGTACTTACATCTAACGGACGTACTAAATAAAGGAAGTAGTAACTGTAGTTTATGAACGGACAGGCTGTTTCTGGTCACTGTGAACTATATATTCAAAGACATATAAGTGCTTAAAGATACCGATGAGCACTCTGGTGTTTCTCAAAGCATCTCACTGGAAATCAGTGACAGTTGTGTGAAGTGGGAACGCTACCTGCTTGAGTTGCAGTTTGGAAAATCTCACCCACATCCTTCATGTTTCTAAAATGAGTGTGTCTTGACCTTGCCCACCTGTTTCTAATCACAGGCTGGAAGAGGAAATGAGCTTTGCTGCTTCTTCCACTCCCCAGTGATTTCTTAACTGTGAATGAACAAGTCCAAATGAAGAAAGTGCTCTTTTCACACCCATTAGCTAAACTGAAACCAAAAGTCACTGCATGACTTTTCTGCATAACAGAAAGCAAAAGTCTCTGCATTTAAAAAGGGTAAATACTGAACAGAAAAAATATTGATAATGCGATGCATGATGTTCCATACCAATCTTAAGAGTTAAGATGGTTTCCTCTTTTTTCCTGTGACTTTGAAGCTTGTCTTGAAAGTCAATGTTTTCAAACTGGCAAATCAAGGGCAGAAATTGCTGGAGCTGAAAGAAAGGTTTGTCTGAAGTCTCTTCCTTCTCTGTGTGACCTCTTCTGCTGGGCAACACAGATGCTCTCCACCCAAGAAAAGGGCATCATGGCACTAGGCCTTCTCCCAGTGTATAAGATGTAGTGGAGAGTGCAGATGGAAAGGATAAAAAGGATGACCGATGAAGAAAAGGAAGGGTTTGTGAGGTGCTGGGAAGCTGGGTGTGTTGTCCGAGGCCATACAAGAAATTTGTGGCGGGCAGGTGAGCCAGCCACTGGCACTAGTGGAGGGTGTGTGCTGTTTTCAGTGCCTCTTCCTTGAGAAGCTGCCAAGGCAATGATATGTGGATTATCAACTGTCATCCATGTCCCTTCACAGTGACATTATCATTCATCAACTGCTGGTAGAGTACATCCACAAGTGACTCGGCACAGAAAAAAATGATCTTTTGTGCTAAATGACATTCTGCTGTATTTTGCACAAAGCAGGAGGTATGAGGACATCTAGCAAAAAGTGAAGTAACTGGAAGTCACCTAGTAATACCATCAGGTTACATTTGATACTTAGCCAAACCCATCCCTCTCAGATCCTCAGATTATGGACTAATTCAGCTCTACCCAGGCACACACAAGCTGCCAGCCTGTGTCAGCATTTGCAAGATTGGTGCTGAACATGGTAAGCAACTCTAGTCTTCACGGTGGAGGTAATTTGGCAGAAGAGACAGTAAATTATCTCATAGTAGCCAATTAGGAAGGATTCTCTGTTTTGACAGCAGCTCTGCTACCAAGAGGGAACACTATGAATCTTGATGCAAGCGCAGACTACAAGTTAATAGCCCTATAGGAGTTCTACCATGTTCAGAATGCTTGTTAGCATAACTAGTCTTGGGCAGTTGTTATCATTAAGCGGGGAAGAAGAGGCAGAGAGTTACCTGCCTTTGCTAAGACCACTGAGGTAGGTAGTGTTCCAGCCAAATTCCTGTAACTTGTTTGCAGAGATCCACTGGGTCTCTTTGTATTGTCCTCACACATACTCCACAGCATCATACTCCAGCACCCCCCACCCACCCCCTGCCAAGGCTGGGGAGTGGGTGGATGCCACAGGTGAACTTTGCAAATTAGTGAACATCAGGGATTATTTAAATTCTACCAGGTTTGGGAAGGGGAAACAGGGAATGAAAGAAAACCACTATATGCTTTCACCAGAGGAGTAGGGCAGTGCCTACGAATGGAAAATGGTGGGTTTTCTTTTGCAACATTCATAAATCTGGACTCCCTTCCCTTACTCCCCACACCCTCCTGGGAGCTTCTGCTGAATTGTAGCTCCCTTGACATGGCCCTCAGAGCGGTGTGTGGCTTTCAGCCACAGTATTTCTAGCTCTCTTTGGGATACAAACTTTGGGTTTCATTCAAGAAAGCACTTAGGCATGTGTAATTCCTTAAATTTCAATGTGACTATTCATGAGCATAGAGTTAGCACATATTTAATTGCCTTCCTGAATACGGGCCAAAATAGACAGGATCCCAGGAGTGCACGGGAAAGAAACTTAGTTTTCATTGCTTTAATAGAGATAGCTGCTCCACTTATAAGCATTTGCAAATGGTTTGGGAAGGTTTGGGAATTCTTGCTAGCACATCTCTAGAGAGTAAAGCAGGCAACCAACCCTACTGCAAATGAGATGAGGAAGGCTTGTGTCTGCACCAACCCAAGGGGGAGGACTCACATGAGAATTGATACTTTTTCTCATTTTTTTGTATGTCTGCCCAACGAGTCCTCAGCCCCAATGTTCTCCCCATTCATTTGTGAATTTATCAGTTTTTATTAATGTCCTTTGGGAAAGAGCTCTGGATCTAGAGTATTCAATCGTGCAGGTAAAAACAGAAAAGAAAACTTTTAAAGTGTCTCATTTTTAAGACTCGGCTTTCCATTTTAAAAATAACTGGAAGGTGATGAGGAGAAAACCACGCTTTTCATGTTAACTCTGACATGGTAACAAGTTAGAGGTACAACACCAGTAATGATGATACATTGCCTTAGCACTCAAATTGCCACCTAGATCCCACAGACCTCCACTGCGTTTAACTGAAATTGCTATTGAGTGTGAAAAAACACCAAAATCTTTAGTATTTACCACCAATTCTTGACCAAATACACTCTTTACTTTTCAACACCAGCTCTAAAACATAGTGTGGGTTGTCAGTGAGCAGCAGCAGTTTGCATTTGGCTTTTCAGTTGTAAATAGCGAGCATCTGGAACTGTGCTTTAAGTTCAAAACCGAAGCATTTTGCCCCAGATCTACATTCATTTATCCACATGTGAGTAATTATGGTGGATATCTCCACATCTGTGATAAGATTCATCTCACCTTAAAATAGACATCTCTTACACATCTTTTAATGGTAGCTTGGCCTGCAGCAGTCATGACCCATATACACACATGCCAAGCCAGCTGAACCATGCTGAAGATTAGCAGCCTGACCGCTGCTTAGAGGGTTTTGGGTTGAGTCATGTGTGGGTGGGGGTAAGGCTTTCTCTTTCACAACCAGTGTTATTTTCACTGACTGCCTGGGCAAGATGGGGGAGGAAGGAGGCTAATCAAACAGCATGTGTGTCCTGCCTGTGGCAGCATCAGACATGACTGTTCAGCATGCTGGAGTTGAGGGGGGGTGTCTGGCCTCCGCAGTGGGCGAGAGGCTGTTGAAGCCTGCAGAGGGCACATGGATGGTGCCTTGGTAGCTTGAGGCCCCTGGGGTGTAGAATAGTCCTCTTTTTGTGGAGAGAGGCACAGCTGAGCCCTGAGATGGGGCTGGTACTTTCCTACAGCACTGCAGAGTGCTAGGGACTCTGGGGAATGGCTGGGATGTGATGGGGGCTTGGTGCAGTGCCTGTGTGCTGCCCCGTCCCACAGCTCCTTCTGCCCTCTCTGCAGCTGAGCTGCTCTTCTTGGCATAAATGCTCCTTCACCTAAAGGATCCCAGGCCATTCCCAATTTTGCAATGGGAAGAGCTGCTTGGGGCCGTAGGGTGAAAACAGATTAAGCCATGGTCCTTCCCTGACGTGTAGGAAATGGTGTCAGTGTGCACAGGAGCGTGTGTCTGATGATGCTACACAGCAAAGTACATTGCTGATATTGCAATACGCTTCTCCACCCAAGGCAGCACGTGAATGCCTCCCGGATTTAGGCGAGAGAATTGCTTTTGAAAGACATATGAGAGAACTCCAAAGTTAATTTCTGTTTTGGCTGTCCTCAGGAGGATAGCCTAGGAAAGGCAAAACACAAGGGCTTACTCACATTTACACACAAGTACTTTTGTATGTGGTATGTGAGGGTGCTGATCATGCTTGGAGACAGGGAACAGAAAGTTTGCCCAGGAAAAATGCAATTCTAAAGCAAAGCTGACCCGTACGAAGAAAACACACTACAACCGAAAGGACTGTTTTCAAATTAGTGAACCTTGACGGTACACTTTGGTGTTTTTTAGTTTTTTGGTTTTTGTTTTTTTTTTTAATAATCTTACTTCTAAATATAAAGCCATGCTTACAGTGGCATCTAGTGGCTATTTTGTTTATGGAGCTCTCTTACCCAGCGGCTGTTGAGTGTAGGACTAGGAGAAATTTGTGACACCAGTTGTGTTTTTGTCCAAGACTGACTTTTTCAGAAGCATTTTTCTTGTGTATACCTTTTTTTTTCTCAGAATATTGTCTTAAAGATCAATGCTGAAGTCAGGGGAGTCCCAGACTTTAGGGTGAACGTTGGGTTAGAGCACCATAAAAAAAAATCCAGGTGAAGTTCTGGACTCAAATCTTCATTTTATTTCAGAATAGAAAATGAATTTGAGAAGGCAAAAATTTGGGGTGGTTCAGATTGACAAAAGCTGGAGGCAGCTCAGACCCAAGCTCTCATTTCATGTGAACTTTTAATGTTTCAGCAAATGGGAAAACCAAAGAGCAAGTGAGCTGAGTTCCAACCGTGCCTCGCTTTGTGCTGGCTGGCGCTCACCTGGTGGGACGGAGTCAGAGCATCTGCTGGGAGATGGGCCATGCCTTCTCCTGCTAGTGAGTGCCCTGAGGGGGACACTGACAGCCACGTTGCTGAGCCGCTAAGCGCTCCTCCTCTCAAGAAACTGAACTGGCAAAAGAGTGCTTTCCCACAAGACAGCAAGAAAAAAGAGGGAGGTCAGCACTGATGGCAGCTGCAAGGCCATGCCAGAGAAAGTGCAGCTCTGCGGCCTTGCCTCCTGCTCCTTTCCTTTGCCTGCAGCCACCTGACACGGAGGACAAACACCCTCATCGCTCCTCTTAGCCGCCTGCCCGCCTTGCCCCAGTGCAGGCTTCCCCTTCCTCTCCTCAGGCCTTCACCAGCGACCCCAGCTCTGCCTGCTCCCATCACCCCAGCGCTCCTCAGACCTCTAGCCTGTCAACACCCCCACACTGGCGGCCCCCGTGACATGCTGCAGCCCAGCTCCTCGCTGCTCACAGCTTCCAGCATCTCTTCACTTCCCTCTCGGCCGGCTCCCCAGCTGCATCTCTCCCCTTCCCACGCTGTGGACACCACCGATAGGAATTTTAGCTCGATACTGAGATTTTCTAGTGCAGACTCCTCTCTGTTTCATCTGCCATTGTGCTAGCTGGTGTCTCCACCTTCACTGAACCCTACACCAGGAGCTGCAGCTCATTTTCACCTACTTTGGCCCATGCCTATCTCTTCCTCTACCCGATTCCCTGCTGCCCCTTTCTGCAGAGCTCAGCAGGTTTTGCTAAGAAAAACAGAGCGCTCTGCTGTGACCTATCTCTTCCATTTGACCCACTCTTTCCTTTAGTCACCACCACAGCTTTGACTAACGATGTTATTCTGGGGATTACGGCCTCTCCTTCTGCGAAGTTCAGGTGTAACAGCCATGCTTCCGCTACAAAACTCAACAGGCCAAGGGAAAGGGCCTCAGTGGTGGCGCGTCATTGTCCACACAGTTAATTAGCAAGGCTGTGGCACACTAACACTCTCTCATCAGTGCTGAGACATAGTCCAGGACTGCTCCCAAGGGGCTGCAGCAGCTGGACGGGGTTACCTGCATGGTGTGAGCGGGTGGGTGTCAGCCCTAAAAACCAGTCTCAGACCCATTTTATCTACCAAGGTAGCTGTAATCAGCATGATCAAAACTGTTATGACGAATGACTTATTGGCCAGAAGATGACACCAGTCCTCACTGAATAGCACTCCGGTCCTTCCTTCTCAGCAAGCAAGGGCTGTACTGGTGGGGCTGTGCACCTCCTGTGAGACCTGCCCTTCCCTGCAGTGCCTGTCGGGAAGGTGTGACAGATGTGAGGAAGCACTCAGATAAATTAATGGCAGAAAGACCCACCAAGGAGCTTCAGACCCTTCATGCTTTCTTCAAAGATACCCCAAGCTCCAGGTGACTGAGGTGAGAGGAGCAATTGGGCGAGGAGGATCACCTCATACCTGCTCTGCTTCTGACATGGTTCCCTAAGCATCCCCCACCGGCTGCACTCGGGGACGGGCTGGATGTGTCCTGGGTGGCTGTTCCTCTTTGCTTGCCTTGTATGCAGTAACAAAAGCAAGTTCAAGGGCCAGAGCTCTAAGGATGGCCTTTTCTTCAGTGTGAGGACAGACTGATTTACATACTGAATTGCTGTGTTGAAACAATTCAGGCAACAACATGGGGGAAGACCTAGAGAACTCATGCGCTACAAAAACCCAAGGGACTTTTTTCTTATGTGCGCATACCTTATACTGTAATGTATGAAATATTGTAGCTAGTAAGTCCCATTTACCTGTGATGTTAATACATCCACATCCTGTACCACTTTATCTTTTGACATTTTAAAGCTGCCTTTTTTTTTTTTAATGGAAGCAATAATTTTCTTGAGTATATTATCATGAATTTAAACACCTAAAAGCTCAGCTATAGTCTAATTGTGACATTGATATTGGTAATACGAAATCTGCTTTTGCAATGCAAATGTCTGTCTATTAGCAGATTCTTGTAAATTTGATTTTGAGTTTGGAGCAGCAGCTGTTTACTCAGTTCGCAGGTTTCTTGCGGTTTGTGGCTTCTTGTGGTTTAAACATCTGCAGGGTGTAGACACTGAGAGCACTGGATTGTTTATGGTGATCTTTGAAGCAGCATTGCAGATTTGTTATGAATTTTTGCCAGGCCAGCAGAAACATATTAGACTTTCCTTATGCAAAGTCCCACGTGCGGAGTAACCTCGCTAATCCAGTGCTTTGGGACCATGCCACCATGCAGGTCAGTGAGAGTTTATATTGCTACCACGTGGCAGTTGATCACACCCTTTCTTCAGATCTATTATTTGGAGGATTGTCTTTTCCCTGAAATAGACCATTCAGGCGCAGAGCAAAAAAAAACCCCAAACCAAGCTATTTTAAAGTGCTTACATCAAAAGCCCATGTAAAGAGGGCTGGCCAAGGCAGAAGGTTAGTGGTCATCTCAGTGACTCATGAATTAGCTCTGTAAAGGTGACACTGCACCGGGAGAGCATGAATGGGCCCTCCTACTTGGAAACCCATCTCTTACAACAACAATCTCCTACCAGAAACAGTGAGGCAGAGATCCTCTCACCTCTTCTGTGTACTTTTGCTGGTAATTTCATGCTGGTTCCACCACTGCCTGTTTTCCATTTGAGTAGTCAGCAAAATGACTTTCCAGGAGCCCAGTCAATTCGTGCCACACTCCCTTGCATGAGCTACAGGGAAAATGCGCTGGTTATCCCAGACTCAGAGAGCAAGTGGCCAGACTTGTCCTAACGACTCCTGAGTTCTGAGTACTGATTGCGGAGTGGTCCACTAGATTATTATCACCTTTCTAGGGAAGGAGAGGAAGCTTAGTTGAAATACGTTGGGCAAAAGAGATATAATTGTTGAAACAATATTGCACTGTGGAGGAATAGGAAAATTAATTTCACAGGCCCTTTCCACCTAATTCTTGATGACACGCAGTCTTCCTTAGGTACATGGCAAAATGGAGCCCTCTAGGGTAAGTGTTGTATAGGAAGATGACAGTTTTGCGGTTGGTTTCATTTTGTACTTCAGCAGCTATGAAGGTTCATGAAAAACAATGATTTATGTTGCAGCCTCCAGCTCAAGGGAAATCCAAGCGGCTCACCCAAGCCCAGGACACTTTGCCAGCAGAAAGATCTCAGACTCTATGTCTTGTTTCTCTAAGCATCCTTAGAGAAAGGCTGGAAGGGCTGGCAAACCTTTGTAATGGCTCAGTGGCCATTCTCATGCTCCCTAAAATGGGGTGTGGATGGATGAAGATGAATGAATGCTGGGGAGTGGACACCCTTCTTACCCAGGTCCCATGCTGGCCTTCACTTTTTGCACTCCTATGAGTGTGTTACAGCTGCTGAAGCCCCATGTAAAGGTGCTGCTTCTCCTTTTCCCATCGTTACCCACCATCACACGCTGCTCCCACTCCCGGTTACCTATGTGCTGGCAGTCTGCCAGCCATTGTGTCCTATTTGGCTACTTTTTATGTAATTATCATGTCTTTTTCTTGCCCTGCTCTTGGACCCCTTCAATAAATAAGCAAGCCCACGCTGCTTGGCTTGTGTATGCTGCAGGGGGGGTGAGGAGCACAGAAAGGCAGGAAGAGGAGAGCAGCTGTGGTGTCAGTGCTGGGATGAGGAAAGAGGTGAGGGAGGGAAAGGGAAAACTGGAAGGAGTGGGATTGACTGCGATATTTAAAAATACAAGGAGATCTTTGTACCTAGCAAGTTAAGTGGCTTCTGGTTTATGTAGGGTCTTGTCCTTGCTGTTGACTGAACGCAAGGCTCAGACCGGCTCCGGTCCTGTGATGGCAGCCCCGAGGACAGGAGGATGCAACAAGTCCCTCAGCACCCAGTCGGATGGATGTCCTTCAGACTGGGCACGAGTGACCCCAGCCAGCAGCACCTCTCCTGCCGCTGCCTCACCAGCCCTCCCGTGGCACCCGTCTCCGAGGCACCACATCTTCCGGGCTCTGTAGCCTCATGCCCTTTTCTCAGTAAGGATTTACTGTTGTGTCAAGTCTAATGATACTCCTTTCATTCTCCCTGCCATTTTGCTAAAGCACACAGCCGTAGCTCAGGTAAATTACAGGTCCGCAGCAGAAATTACTGGGTGTAACTCCCTGGCCTGAGTTAAAAGGATGATAGAGCCAGTGACTTCAGAGCTTCCTCCTGAGCCTGAGAAACCATGAATCGCCTTGTGAAGCCTGTGGTTTTGCACAGTACTGCAAAGTCATCTTCTTTTTTCAGTCCCTTTTGTTTACCACCCCAACGCCAGAGCTTTTACTGGCCTGGGCAGCTGCGCAGCTGAAGGACCATGTATAACTGTATGTTCTCTGGTCTTTCCTTCTAATCCCAAAGTACCACAGACAGCAAGAAATTCTTGTTCAGAAATTACTGTCAGGGAGACACTGTAAAGCATTTTCATTTCAATAGGATTTTCCATTTCTTCTTTTTCATCTCTCATGCCAGAGAACTAGAAACAAGCGGTTTTGCCTTGGGTGCCAGCCTGTGGTTGCTCCTCTGCCATGTGCAGCAGCTTGGCCTCCTGCTCCCACTGGGACCGAGCTTTCTGTGCAGCGCCTGACTCCAGGCCATGAAATATGAGGTGAGAGAGTGCAGCTGTTTGGGTGAGAAAGGCACCGCAACTCTTGGATTGCTCTGCTTGTTAGTAATGGACTAGAGCAAGGGTAACAGCAGCAAAATTCATTTCTCTTTCTTTCCTAATCAGATGCCATGGTAGCATCAGGGATAGCTATGTGAAAACTTCCTCTCAGACCTCACTGCTGACCTGGAGTATGCTTTAGATTTCATTTTTTTTAATTCCTCTGAAACTTTCATCCAGTTTTGAACTGGTTTAACCTGGGGGCCATCCCTATGTCAATGTGCCCCTCTGCTATCTGTGGGGGTGTCTGGTGAGTGCTGTGGCTAAACACGTCATGCTTCGCCTTCTGCAAGGATACTTCACTCTGCCTGCCCAGACTACATCTCCTATCATTTCTCCCTGTCCCATCTGACTGAATTTCTGAGGTGCATCCTGGTAACCACACAAGCACAGAGGGGCTGCAGGCATGGGAGCATGGCTCACGGGAGCAGGGAGGGCTACGCTGGGCAGAGCTCATGGTGAGATCCGGCTGGAAGGCAAGGCAAAGGGAGCACTCACCCACAGGGAAAAGTATTTTCAAGAGCTACCATCTGGCACAGTGCCCTTACCTTCCCCTGATGGCAACAGCCTGTTTTCATCAGAGAGCTGTGAAGGCTTCATCTTGGGTCACCAAATGCCATCAGTCTCCAAAAATACTTTCCTGCTTCTAACACAAACCTGGTTATTGGGTCAAGCATATTCAATACCCAGTAACTAACACAAGAGTCTGGCTGTGACAGATGCTGATTGTGAAAGGTTTCTCCTGATAAAGAGTTGCTCAATTAGTCAATTAGTTGCTCTAAAGGAACAGAGAATGATAAAAGACCAGATTTTGGGGTACTGGTTGCCACCTCTGGAGTGGCAGAAATCAGAAAGTGTAAAACACAGCACACAGGTGAGTTACACAGTGTTGCCAGTGTCCTGGTCTCTGGACCAGAGAGGGGAGGTCAGAGCGTGACTGTCTTGTCTTTCACACAGGCTTTTCCATCCCAGCAGGCTCAATGTTTCTGACACATATGCTCCTTTTCATCCAAATACTCCCTTTTTGGGGGAAAAAACCCCCAACAACCGAACAAAAACCAAACAAAACTTTAAAAAAGGATTGGCCAAAACCCAACCAACAACAACCAAAGAAACTAGCAAGTAAAACTCCATGAGCTCCCTCCGGACAACGTTTCTGTTGCCTCTTGAACTTGAGAGACTCATTCCCCATGGTGGTGGGGCAGCACTCTAATGCCTAGCTAGGTAGCAATGATGCCACATGCAAATTAGTGTCATCCACTGTTTTACAAAGATTGGTTCATCAGATGCTCATACAGACGTTGTAGCTCCAGAGCATTTACAAGAGGCAAAGAGTGACTTAACAGCTCCCAATTAGCTTGTAGAAAAGAATACACGGTGCTTAAGATATGCCAAAAGAACAGCATGCAACTCGTCTGAAAAAGCAGTGCTGCTACTCCTTGTGATGCTTTAGCCTCCTGCGGTGCCAGATGTAGCTAGTGTTTTACTGTTTCTTTCTTCAAATAGCAGTGCTCAGGGGGGATAAACTTTACTTAACCTAATTAATTTTAATCACAGCTTTCAAATCTCATACTGTGCAAAGAATTACAAATTGGAATACATTAATAGTAGGCATGGTTTATGCTGCAAGCTAATCGGGAAGTGCACATTTACATTTTCTGCATGAGTTTGCAATTACCATTAAAATAAAATTCAGTTATGTCCTTTTAAATTACTAAAATGTGAAGAACAGATTGAGCTGGTCCCATTTGTTGTAGAAAATGACTTCAAAATGGCCTACATTTCAAAGAATTAAATGATTCTTACTGAATAAGAGGGTTTAGAAAATGATTTCCAGTTGTCTAGAGTTAAGCTGCTTCCAGGCATTCTGGTTTAAACAATCTTCCTTTTAAAATAATGGATTGCTTAATGTTTCCTACCTGCTTCAGTACAGGTTCATGGAAGGAACAAAGAGAGTTCTCTCACAAAGCCTCAGCTACATCTTCCTTTAAGAGTAAACCACAGAAATAACAGCTCAGCGACCACATCCAAAACCTAACTCCAAGGTATCACAGCACTAAGGTACCACAGCACCGAGCGTCAGTCCAGAAAATTTCCTTCCTAGTGGGGAGGTTTCTCCTCCTGTTGTGAATAATGGGGTGGGGGTGGGCAGGGAGATTTCAAAAATATCCCCAAATACTAAAATGTAGCAGATCTAGGGTTTCACTACAAACACAAAACTCCTCTGTGTGTCGCTGAAACTGTAATTCTGGTAGGACCAGGCTAAAGATTTTTGTACCCACTAATTTAAGAGCCTTTGTCCCATTTAAAAAGAATAAATGTATCCACTTGGAAGACTGATCCCTTCAGCCACTGATGGTGACTGGGGCCTATTCCCCAGTGTGGGATTGCTGGACCACTCTTCAGCAATGCCTGCTTTGGTATTGGGAAGGTTAGGTGCCAAATTTCTGTGGTCTGCGTCACCCCAAGTCTAGGGGCTTACTTTTCAGGGGTGCAGTGACTACAGAAGGGGTAAAAATAAGGTGCCCTTGGCCTTGCTGATATATGCTGAAAGAGCTGATCTTTTCATTTTACAGGACTGTGATGCTAGATCAAAATGATTTGGCCAATTAGTGCTCATCTTCAAAAGAAACTCAGTCTTTTAGGAAACTAAGTACCATTGACTTCAGCGGAAACCTATGCTTCAAGGTGCCAAACACCCTTCTGAGCATGCAGCTCAGACACCTAAGTCATCTGGCTTTTCTGAGAAAGTGTTATCTCACTCAAAATGGCCTTGTTTGCCAGAAAAGTTGAATTGTTCCCGAAAGGAGCGTAGCCCTCAGGAGTGTATTCTGTGTTGGACAGTGCCCAAAATCTGTTTTAATATAAAGTTTTACATCACAATGTTAGTGTTCAAGAGAGTACAGCAGTGTTTGTATTTATTTTCCGGTGTAAACCTGCTGTAACTTCACTTTTTTTTAAAAAAAATTCAAGATCATGTAAAGCAAACAGTGCAAAATCAAGAGGAAAACCACAGTCTCATCATAGTTTGTACAGACACAGAAACAGCTTACTGTTTTGTATAGCAAAGAGGTCAAAATGATGGCTTTTGGGAAAACACAAGCAGATGTGTCTATTATAGATGATAACCTTTAGCTAAGTTGTAAACTTCATGCTTATTAAATAATTGATAGTACATCAAAGCTTCAGGAAAGCCATGTTTAACATGCTGAATTTAAATAAAATGGCTTGTGATAACGATTTCTTGTAAAACATAATACAAAGTACAAATATTGACAGACACCGACAGGATGAAATAATTTATTAAACAGATTATTATAAGTAAAATAGCTCTGAACCTCACTAAAATCTCTGGAAGAGGAAAATTACCAATGAAATATCACTTCAAACTTGTATTCACAACAGAAGGCTTGTTGAGGGTTTCTTATCTTTAAAAATGAAGCTTAAATGCTCTGTAGAGTGCTCATAACCACAGAATGATATAAGCAACTTTAAGGAAATGATGAGCTGATTCTTAACTGATGTAAATCACCAGAGCTCTGCTAGAGTAAGTGGAAATCTACTCGATGGACAATTTTAATTTTAAACATGATACAGACTGCAGGTCCACCAAAAGAGTTTCCATATACTTTCTTTAAATTGCAATGAGAAGAGAAAAATTTACTTTTCCACTCCTCCAGTTTCCACAGGTGACTGTGAGACTACATGTTCATTTGGCAGAAGGAAATGCGAAAATATACCTTGTTTTCCTTTATGGCACACTCAGGTAAATCACTGGTAAGTTTAGGAAGGTTGCAGTGCTGCAAAAAAATAGTCAGAGGGAGCATGTAGTTAAACACAGAGATGCCTCATCTCTAAGTGATTCATCTGCATCTTTTATGCCAGCCAGGAGGATGAGAGTGGTGCAAATGCCACACCTGCCTTCAAAAGAGCCTTGCCACTGCAAATTGCGAGCATCCTTTGGCTGCTTGAGTAATTTCAAAAGCTACTCCAGTAATTAATCTGGGTGATTTTGGCACTGTGTCGGTTTTGGATTTTTTTTTTTAAATGTGGAAAATCCTAAAGCAAAAGTTACATCCAAGGTATTTATTAAAAATAAATAAAGGCTAATTTCAGATACTTCTAAGATTACTTCTTCTTAACTGCTATAATCCCACTTCTTTTTTGAGTCCAAGCTTGTCCAGCTGCCATCAAGGTCAGCCTGGGTTTTCAGTAGGCTCTTTGCAGTAGCTGCAAAGCCCAGCCTCTACCCAAGCGCACATTTTCTTTTCTCTTCATTATTAGTGATGTCTAATTTCAGACACAAAGCCATTTTGCACCCATTAGAGAGGCTCTGTGCATTTAACGGGCTCCACGTGATGTTCCTTCCCAACAATTCTGGACCAGGAGGAAAACACTGCAATTCCCATTTCCAAGCCGTTAAGCAGCTTTCAGCACCACCAGCTGACTACTTACTGCATTTTAATTAGCTCAGGAACGTTCCCAGGCCACTGCGTCAGATGAAATGTGCGCACAACTGAGGACTCACTCATTGGCAATCACATTTTTAAGTTACCGGCCTGCAGAGTTCTCTCTGCAGAGCAGAGCCGCTTCTTCAAAAGCAGCGATGCTCCTCCAGGGGCAGGGAAAAAAAAGTAACACCCCACACCCCCTGCTTTATCCCCCCGATATTTTTGCATAGTCACAGCTTTCAGTAGTACCAAATCTAATGCTCTGTGGGAAATGGCAAAACAAAAAGTCTTGGTAAGTGCAGTGTCCTCGGTGCTCTGACATATTAATGCAAGGGGAAAATTGCCTTGCACAAAAGAGATTATAAGGGCTATTTGGCACCATTTCTCTGTTGCCAGGTCTTTTTTCAGGCTCTCATTGCAGAGACCCTCTATGGAGCAGAGCACCGTGGTTTGAAGGGCTCCGTGAGCAACAGAGCTCAGAAAAAGCTTTCTCCTGCTGCTCAGCCCTGCTTCAGCAGAAGTTTCTCTCACCTCCAAGAAACTCAGGTTATAGCATGATGTAATTTAGCCCCTGCTGGCAGTCTCAGTATTGTTTAATTAACTTTTTCAAATTTATTGTGGTTTCTTGCAGATCCAGCGTAAACGCTGTGTCTTGGCTACTGCAAAGCTGACACTGAGAAACTTTGCAGAAAAGCTACATGTATTTATTACCACATACATAGTGAAAATATATTGCTTTTGGCTATTAGTATGCACAATAAAAAAATGGAACACCACATTTTTCTTTTTCACTTTGCTTGAATTTAGAGGCTGTTGTGTCTGTTCTGTATTTATTTCTAGATATATTTATTTCTATATATATATTGGCAAATAAGGTCAATAACTGGGTAGTTTAAAACCCATCTGTGCATATGTCTAGTCTTACAACAGAGATTACAAGTATGGGATGACTATGTAAGATCTCTGTACTTGCTTGAACTTCAGTAATGAAGAATATGGGAAAAAGAAACCTGAGCTGGGCATGAAGAAGCCACTGATCAAAAAATCAACCGATAATTTGAATCATAATTTCGGGAATTGGTGGTGCAGATCTCTGGCATATTCCACTGGACAGGCATTGGCCTTGGCTGGCTCCCTGGATGGGGCTGGGCAAGAGTCCCCAGGGCAAGTAACAGCCCCCCAAGTTAAGGAATTATAGAAATTTCAGCAAGACTCAAAAAGGCGATTCTCCCTGCAAGAGATGACAAATGGTATGCTGAGAGCAAACAGAGAACCCAGTGCCATTCTGTAGTGTTGTGGGTTTTGGCTGTACCCTCCTGAATTCAGCTGTATTTTCTGGATCATTGGAAGAAACTCTGGTATTAATTTTTTTGGGTTTTTTTTAGAGTAAGGAGAGCTTGGCCCCGTTTCTCAAGCTAAGTAGGCTACAATTCTCTCAAAATGATGGGCCTCCAGGGAGCCAGGAGTAACTGAGCTAAATCAAGAGACCAGTGAAATTTATTGGTTTGTAGAGCTTTAAAGGTTTTTCTCCAGATATAAGTGAAACATGCATTTATATATTTTTTCTCTGCTTTCTTACTGGCGTCACAAGTAATTAATGCATTTTTATTCACAGCTTTGCAGACACTGCTGGGTTCATAAACGGAAGATGGTCTTGCACTTCCTGTGTTCTAAATAGTAGAAAAGAAAGAATTTGAGCTTGGTGAGAAACTTTTTCTTTTTATGAGTACTACATGTGGAGATGCGGCTTTAGGCACATTCTTTCCTAACTGCACAGCATTTTAATGTAATTAAGCAGTCACTTGTAAGGACCATCATGAAGTTTATAACATAAATAGGTTTCTGTTAACCTCTTACTTAACAAAAAATGATACCATAATTTTAAAATGCTTTTACAGAACTTTAAACAAGCAACAATGTGTTTGGTTTAGAATATTTTACTCTTTCCCTGAATGACAATGTTATTTAGAGCATTAACAGAAATTTGCCTCTTAGATTGTTTTATTTCATTAATAATTATGACCTTGGGCAAGATTAAGCAGAGTCAGCTGGTTTGCAGCAAGCCCAAAATCCACAGTCTTTTATTAAAGCCTTTTATATGTAGGAGACACATTATCTCATACCAAGATGTAGTTTCACCACCCTGCTATGCATACCCAAAAGATGTACCCATTCATTCATTGCTATCCCGCTTTCACAACAGCAGCTAACCTGGTTTGTAATTGGTTTACTTCCATTTGTGTAAGTCTTATCAACTTAGCTGCAAACAGCAGGTAAAAATAAAATTTATAAAGCACCCAATCCTTGCTAACTAAAAGGATGTACTCCAGCCAAGCTAGATCCAGGAAACCTCTCCTGAATTGTGCTGCTTAACTGATATATAACCAGGGACAGAATCACTGGAGCCCACTACATAAATTACTGGTTGGACAGGCAGGGAACTTGGATCTTATTCCCAAACGAGGTATGGACCTTCTGGAAGGTCAGTTACGCTCCCTCGGCCCTCTATTTTCCTGTAGTCATGCTTTTTGAAAGTGATTTGAAGCCTTCAGGTGAGAAATACTCTGCAAGTGCTATATATCCGTAATACAAGTAGGCCCAATGACCACAACTTGTTGCCTTAAAGGCTTCCCGTGGGGCCAGCATCACCCATAGAGACTGTTCTGCAGCATTTCGCTCGTGTTTTCACCCTATAAATTGTTGCAAGATGGGCTTTAGTCACTGGTTTATCATTAGAAGCCTGGGCTGAGACTCGTGCATCTAAATACTGGTGAAACCCCCGTCATTGCTGTAAATTTTCGTATTATCTACGCTCTGTACATTGCCATTTAAGCTATTGCCTCCTGGTTGCTGCAATGACGTTTTTTACAAGACACTGCTGCCTGCGAGACCAGATGACAGTGCTAACGATCCATGTCCTTGTTCTCTGCTTCCCTTGCTTACGCCTCTTGTTTCTCCACACTCAATTACAGAAAGGAATTGAGGTTAATATTCCTGTCCTTGAAATTAAATCTTTCCTTGCCCCACAGTGCAATTAATGAAAACAATTTGGATACAGAGCCTTTCATCTCCAGGCCACTGTTTATTTTGTAGGGGTTGACAATGACTCACACCATTTCTTTGTCTGCTGGGTGGCAAACAGAGGTGAATCAGCGACGTTAGCCTAGATTGTAGGCATTCCCCTTACAAAACCACTGCCACCAGTTAACACCTTTACTACTCTTTGAGATGAAGAACTGTGGTGGCTACAAGACTTCTTGTGTCACAGGTCCTCTGGCAGCCTGTCTGCAGACACACAAAGGGTACATATGGCCTGTGCTGCTCTTGATACTACTAATTCTAGGGATAATCAGAGAAACCTGGCTATTACACATCAAACATTAGCCTTGGTCCAAATAATAGGGCAAGTTATGCTATGCACTCTTACTGAGAAAACTGCAGGTCAATTATACATTTGGCTATTAAATGATTTTAAGGCCCAGAACATGTTCAGCAGCACAGACACAACAGGAAAGTCGAAATGGGGGTAGGTATCATCTCTGGTTTTCCTCACGAGCAGATGCTGAACAAACAGGGAGTTCTTAGGGTATTCACAGACGCTAAAAGGCACCTGAGAGCAACCTCTTGCAGATCCACCTGCATAGTCTGTGGGGAGGGTGACTAGCAAGGCAGAGATGTGTGTTCTGCATCACCCACTTCAGAAGCCCAAATTAGCCTCACGGCTTGAATTACTGTGGAGGAACACATCTCTCCCTCGCCTGTAAAGCAAGTGGGAGAAAGTGAATACTGCTACCGCCCCTCCAGTTACCGGCTCAGAGACCGAGCTCTGAGAAAGCGGTTAGTATGGGAGGAATAGTCATATACTGAGTAGAGACAGCACCATCCCTCTATAGCCCGGATCCTTGTTATAGTGAAGGCTGCATAACTTCAAGCTCACAGCAACAGGAACTTCTTCGATTTGCTGCTGCCCTGCCTGATGGGATAGGCTTTCCAACCCTGACAAGCACACTCAGCTCTTGGAAATAAGAAGAAACTCGTAGTTGTCTTTCCCACGTCTCTTCAGAGCAAAACAAAAAAGATCCCGAGTTACGGCTTGCTTACAATCATATTGAAAATTTTTGAACTCTGCTGTGCCTGCAAGAAAAAGGAGCCGGCATTAGTGCATTGCCATTACTCACAGAACAACGATTAGGCCTGAGCAGATACCATGGGGAACATTAGTCCAAGTAAATACCAGTCACTGGATCAAAAAGGTTCAGGAGAGCTCAAAGTGCTTAGTGTTCATCATCTGATTCTTAAGGGATTTGTATTTATGCCAAGTGAATAAGTGAGCAGCATAGCCTGTGATTCATTGCCATACCGTACAGCAACATTTTTATACAACTGACTGCAATAACACTGATGTTGCATTCAATTTTTGACTGGCTTGCGGAGGCAGCCACATCTCTTGATGTACTCAGGCTGGACCGCAGGGCAGACGATGGAGTTGATAGCATTGAGATTTGAGACATCTGTTGTGATGATCTTGCAAAAATCTCCACAACAGAGTGCTGCTGTGGTGGCTTCAATACAGATGAATAAACGCCTCGCCTGAATGCTTCTGTATTTAAGGCATATTTTAGAGCTACCACACGCTTGTCCACTGGTGCAGCAGGAGGGACACTGAAACAGAACATAATCAGTCAGCACTTTTAAACTTCTTTTAAGCACTTTTAAAAACATTCAGTTCATTCATCCTGCAAGCAAAACAGGCTCTTGAGACCTGGCAGCGCTGGCTGACAGAGGGCTACTACAGAGAATTCTATATTACAAAGCCAGCACGGACAGGTCTTTTGTTTTAATATGTGATCTTAACCTCAGATTTCTTAAATATTAATTTATAGATTACTTTTTAATTGATTCTAGTGTATTTTTTGGGGGGGTATATAAATAATTATGAGAAATGCTGTCTTTTGGTGCCAGAAGCCAATTCAAACAATGAAACCTTAAGCAGCAAGTTGCTTATCATGCTAAAACATTTATAAGAAACTCAGCCATCGCAGCTGCTGCTGTGACATTAGTGAGACTTTCCTGGAAAATGTGGAAGAAGAAGATACCCTCTTCCTACCCCTGCCTGCACTGTCACTGATCACGGACTGTATAGTCCTGGGAGCCTGATACTTGCTGAAGAGCAGAGTGTGATACTGTCTGTAGCTGACAGAAAGGGTCTCAGCCAGGCAGCGTTTGCTGGAATAGTAACAACCTCTCAAGACCAACAGAGCTGGAACACCACCTCCCTCCTGCAGGTGTGAGAATAATAGACCAACCATTTGCTTCTCTGTCCAGCCAGTTTTAGACAGCAGGATTAAGGTGCCAAACTGACTGCAAATTCATTTTTCTCACTGCCTTAAATTTTCCTGCAAATTTTTGAAGTTTCAGTATTTCGTTTGATTTCAGAACGGGACTCTGCAGATTCACTGTCTGTGAACCCAAAGCTCTGCCTTTCCCCAGCAACTTCAATACCTAGACTAGAAATAACCACTCAGGCAAGTGAAGATGCATTGCTGCTTAAAAACTTGTAACATCAACACCTGCCATCAAACTGATGCTCTCCCTATTAAAAGATATTCTGAAAATGATTCACTTAACTGTTAGAAAATCCGCTCCCAAATAAATCAAGGCTAAACTTCTCTAGAGTTCTCTTCTTTGTAGTTAGGTTTTATGAGTTTCTTTAGCAACTGTTTCATCTCTGTAGAAAAGCCTCATTGGCAGAGACTAAATTTGTAGGAGCTGAACAGAATACAGAAAAGCTGTGTGCAACTGGTTACGTCAACTAGCTCCTCTTCAGGCTCTGAGACTGGGCATCAGGGAAGGAAAAAACTTCCCAAAATCTAAGCTCTCAAACAATTAAACCAAGTTAGATTCCTAATGTCCATCCCTTTTTGCGCCTTCCATGATTTATCACAATAGGACTATACTAAAGAGAGATCAAGTTCTTAGCCTGAGGTCCCACTCCAGTACTTGGATAAAAGGTTACGCTTTATGGAGGGGCAAACTCATCTCTCCCTCCACCTGGCTCAAGTCACTGACTTGGAGAAAAGAGGTTGCTGCTGCCGGTAGCCCTAACGTGAGCACACTGGCTCCTTCCACTCTTGGAAAGGGGCGGCCTTTTCAGCTATGCCCGCTCAAAGCCAGTGAAGGCTGAAGTTTCCCAGGAGGTGCAGGTTACCCATATAATAGAAACTGCTGAGATTGAAAACTCAGTTTGGCCTATAGCGCTTTTTTTGGGGTGTGGTGGGGGTGGGGTTTGGGGCATGCCATAATACGCAAAACAAGCAACAAACCAGCCGCATTCAGATTCCCAGCTGTGTTGGTAAGGCATTTTCTCCTTTCTGGTCTCAAAAGTCAGAGCACTCAGCAAAGCAACCGTGCAGGCTTCCACCACAGCCCTCGTTCCACCACGTGGTTCTTTTGGTAGCTTGCTCACAGGAGGGCTTGTGCCAAGGCTATGGGTGTGTTTCCCTCATCAAGAAATGTGGGATACAGTGTGCTTAATGACCCTCACCCTAGTTTTTTTATTTTGTTCCCCCCCCCAAAGACTACAAATCCCTCCCCAGCCATCCCTTGGTACCTAGCATTTTTGATGAGCATAAAAAGCTCACCTTAAACCTCACACTTTGCTACAGCTTCGGTGTCTGCCAGCACTCAAGGAGACCTGGAGCAGCGGCTAAAGATCTCCAATGAGCAAGGGCAGCACAGCCCCCACCAGACGCCTGCTCACATTCAGCCATGGTGCAGCGCTCTGATGTAAAGCACAGCTGCACTGACCAAAACGGCTCCTCGTCCCGTCCCTGCCTCTCAGGTCCCACCCGAGCACTTTATTGACAGAAGCAATTTGTGCCCAGCAGCCCCCCAGACCCCAGGCAGCCCTCAGAGGACGAGCTAAATTAGCTTCACCTCCTACCTCATGAACGATTCCCAGCTATGCTCCAGCCACTCTGCTAAAGATGACGCAAGAAGCTTTAATAAGACTCTGATTTGCACATACCAGGTTTAACTCTTTGGAGACAGCTGTTCAAAGACTCCTTTGGTGATGGGCACAGGCAGGCTCCTCTGGGGGCTTGGAGAACAAAGATGTTCTCAGGAACACTTCTGCAGCGACAGCTTGGCAAATATAGACATCCTCAGCTGATAAGACAATTTATTCCCTCTTTTAGCCTAATCTTTGTAACTTTGCCCATTTTTAGAAGGGAGTCTGAGTAATCTTACACATATATTGTATAGATACCAGCAATGCTGCATAAAAGGCTCAGTGCAAACAGCTCTTCTTTCCTTAAGGAGCTTTTTGGCCATGTCTTTTCACACCGCAGTAGACACCAGGACAGTCGTGGTGGCTTTGCACATCACTCAAAGGCAGCCCAGCAGGTGAAGTCCGTGTTTCTGCCCCTCATGAAAAAGGAGAGGAACAGACTCAGACAGAGCTCTTAGGCACATCCACCTCATCATATGATCTTCGAGTCCCCTCAACTAGGGATTTTTTCCGATTTTCTGATATAAACTAACAGCGTGCCCTATCCCCCATGCCGAGCCCGTGGGTTATATGAATGGAAATCACTTCTTGGTCCTCTGCCTAAATACCACGGGAGAACAGCCTACGTGCAGCTGCTCCACAGCCTCTCCCGCGCAACAGCAGTGGGGGGGAAGAGCATGGCCAGGAAAAGGGAAGACCACTGCATTTCCACCAGTCTGCATGTCAGCGTTAGCTGATTTTATTTATGCAGGGAGCACCCACTGCTTAAGGGCAGGAAAAGGTCAGAAGGAAGCCAAAACGCGCAGTTCAGCCCGTGCGCTGCTAGGGAGCTGGTCAGGGTGCCCTCCACCAGCCCCCCATCACCCCCAGCACTGGGAAAGAGCTCACACCAAGGAGCCAGGGGCTCCACCCCACCTGCTTCCAGGTCTGCCTCTCCCAGGCCTTTTGCTTCACAAGGCTGGACATGCTTTTAACTGCCTCCAGTGCAAGGATCGCTCCTCTCCTCCCACCCACAAAAGGCAACAGTCCCCAGATGCACGAGTAGCTGGGCTGCCTTTACGCACGTCAGAAGCGGGGTATCGACAAAGCACGTGTAATTATGTGAACACAAGCCTATTTTATCCTTTGGAGTACCTCAACTTTTTAGCTGTTTGGTGTAAAGCACGCAGCTATGAATAAAAACCTCTTTCTCATTAATGCTTGTTTAGATTAAAACCCTAGGATTGGTGGTGCTCTTTAAGCATTTTAAGACAGTATTTTACTAATAATAAAGAATTTAAAATATTTGGTCTGAATTCAGTTTTGCTTTTTCATTAAGTACCCCTCCATGACCAGTCAGGATCTAGGTTTGAAGTCAAAAAACATTTGTAGCAAATCTCTCCAAGTGCAGCCGGAGATCTGAATTGTCCCTGCAAGTAGAAAAGGGTTACATGGGCACAGAAAATAACTGATGCACTCTCACATACTCACCTATACTTACCTGCCTCTGTAGAACTTGATCCTCAAAGGCTTAAGAGCACCACTCATTAGCGACATTATTAAAATAAATAAAAGCTAACTACAGGAAGGTCAGATTTTGGGAAAAAAAAAAAAGACACCTATCAATTCTGACTTGGTCTATGCAGCTCTCTACACCTATACGCACTGTACACAACAGTGTGTATATGTGTGCATATACACGTACACGGGCTTACTTTGACAAGATCCTCCTCTTCAACTAGTTTGCCACAGGGAAATCTGTATTTTGAGGGATTGAATGTGCCGCACTTTTTTTTGCCCTTATCCTTTCCAACTTCCCTGCAGGTTTGAGCAGGGCACCTGGAACAGCAGAGTTGTTCAAAGCAGCTCAGAACAGATCCGAAGCACAATTCCGTGCTCTTCACAGGCAGGGAGACAGTTAAGGGGGACGGTCTCTGTCTGCGGTATGGTAATGGAAACTCTCAAGCAGTAAAATCCATTATGAACAAAACAGAGAAGTTCAGTCTGGACAAATTCCCATTCCCTGGAACAACAAAAGATGAGCGCTTATCTTTTTGTGGAACATCCGTACGGAAGATACGGCATTCTTAAAATATCTTGATACTCAGTTATGAGTAGGACTATTCATCCTACACCCTGCTTCTGCACACAGGAAGGGAAGAGCTAATAGCAGAAGAATTTTCTTTCGGTGGTGGGAACAACTGCATGATGATTATCCCCCACCCTGTGTGGGATTCCACTGGAGATAAAGGATGCCCTGGCAAGCGTTGGGGCATTACTACATGTTTGTGGAAGTCTCTCAGCTTTTATTAATTAGATTCCTGACAACGCAATAAAACCCTGTAGCAGAAAGCCACACTGCTCATTCCTGAATCATATGAAATCATTCACCATTTTATGTACAAGTTTTGAATTACAATCTTCAACTTCTCATCAGAAAGAAAACAAACCAAAAAGCCTAAAAAAAGCATTTTTGGCAGAACTGCACAGTGTACAGAAGCATACTTTCAATTACACAATATCTTACAGAACACATACTGCAACAAAAAGCAGAGCTTGTTACCTTTTCTGAGAAGGCAGTGCCCAGACAAAACTAGATGTTTTACCTCCAGAATTAGAGGAACAGCTTTAACTGCACAAAAGAGTACACGAAAAAAATTCCTGAACACTCCAGATCGCTTAACAGAAAAATAAAAGTACATTAATTGTAAACATCTTGAAAATGAGAGCCTTATGAAAATAGTAAAGGTCACTGAAAGTCAAGCTGTTAAATTCTTCTTAGCCCAAACAGCTATATTCTACCCTTATAGTCTGGTGGGTTTTTTTGGTGGTTTTCTGTTGTGGGGTTTTTTTTTTTTTTTGGTTTTGGTTTTTTTTTGGGTTTTTTTTTTTTTTTTAGAAATGATACACAGATTTTGCCACACAGAACACTTCACTGAGAAATCTGGGCAAGTATTTTAACAATTTTTGGTGGAATTAAGAAAGGGACAATTTGAAGGCAAAAGGTCAAACTCCGAATTCCCTCTGAAAATTACAAGAGCAATATAACCTAACTGTCGAATAGAGCCCAGTTCAACAGCGCATGGTAGCACAGTACTACTTTTACAATTTGAGACTCTTTCTGACGTAAACCCTGAAAAGTCATAAGCAACTGTTAAAAGCAACTGTTAAAACAGACTTTTGTATTATGTACCATTAAGTTAGCATTGCATTCATTTTCATTATTCAAACTTTGCCATAAAGTGACTTTTCATATGCAATACTGATTGACCTTAAGTGTATCTGCTTTATGCCAAGACAAACTGTAAAAAATGTCCTGGGAAATGATTTTGTGTATGCAGTTATCAACCACATACCTGAAGCCGAGCGTTAGTATTTATGCTGCAATACTTCCTGCCTCAGCACATGTGATCACCGAGCGTGCCCGTTTCGGTAGGCGGACAGACGTATGTGAGCAGCAATGCTTTGAATAACTTGTGCTATTCCTAATACTACAGTTATTTTCTTTGCCAATTACATTTTGCTATAAATATGCATGCCCTTAAGTTGATCCCAATATCAGTTTCAGCTAACTAATCAAATTATCTGCTAAGGTTTTGAGAACGATAACCCTTCCTTTATTTAAATGAAATGAGGGAAGGGTTTTTAACTCCCAAAGGTTTGCCAACAATACACTTAGTTTCAAGACAGGATGACACTGCTCAGTAAACTGTTCATCATCTTTGCTGTTCACAGATAGGCACAATAGTGTTTTTCCAAGTTCTGCTCGTGGGCTCTTATGAATACTTACTAATTTGAAGTCAGCACAAGTCAAATTTCAGATTACTTATATTTTGAGGGCTCAGCAGCTAAACTTCAGTTTTCTATTTTCCTTTTGCAAAAGGGTGTTACTAAAACCCTGGCCACAACTGACTACACCAAGAGCTTACATAAGGAATAATTTCTCATTATATTTAGAAGTGCCTCATTTTTGTACCAGTTAAAAGTTAATTCATAATCCAAATAATCAATCTGCAATGTAAACAAGTAGTTATTTTCTCCCATGTAATAATGGTAAATAATGACACCGATCATTAGATATTCTGCTTGAGTTCATTAAATGCAATTCTTCAGTTACAAAGGCAGCAGGCATTCTGTGATGGACTTCCTCTGAACTATGTTCAAATGAGTGGACTAACTGAGATTCCTGACGGAGATCTAAGCCATTCTCCTCATTTTCTTAATAGCTTCTGCTATTTGCATACTCAACTCCATTTCATAATTTGCTATTTAAAATAAATTCATTTCCCCAAACCCTTCTCTCCCTATCTAAACCAAACTCATTTACATTTATGGTAAATGCTTTTCAGCAAGTAGTTGTAAGAAAAAAAATAATCCAAGAAGTGGTATAAAGGGAGCAAGTATTTAAAGTTTTCTATTAATTTGCTTTCTGAATTTCCTTCCAAAGGTACTACACAGGGACAAAAGCTTTAAAGGTTTAAAAACACACTTTCACACATTTTTGCTTCTCTATTTTATACAAAGGACCAACTTTGCATAGCGAATCACCTTTTTAACTTCTGCCTGGTAACTAAATGAAACTGCATGTCCTTCCCCCCAAGAAAGTAAAGAAAATACAGCCTTTAACTTCAAATATTTTATGAATGCAAGATTACAAGAAATATATTAGTCAAAATGCAGGGCTATCAAGCACTGAATCAAGGATGCTGGCATCAGTTTGCCTTCCATTTTGAATGTGGAAAAAAATATACTACGTCTACAGGTAAAAGGCATCACTAACGCATCATGAATTACTCTGGTCAGCCAACATCACCTTGGTGCATGTTTAAGTCCTGAAAATAATCATTATATTGATAGTCTGAGATGAGACACTGGAACAAAACCATTCTTAAACAGGAAACTTTTTGTTTTGCTCTTATCGAGGTAACATCAAAAACTAAAACCCAGATCTCACAATTTAGCAGCCACTTTAACACTTGTTAGGCTAGCCTTCACACAAGGAGCATGCATACAGCCACTGTTCTTGCTTTAAATCGAGGGCTGTTGGTTAATTCAAGCCACTGTTTTCTCACCTTATTTGATTAACCTGTTGAACTGGATGTTCATCATAGGAAAAAGAAAATTAAATGATGTTAAGTGTAGCAGACAAATACAGATCACACCAAGAAGATAACACTCATGAGCTGTCATAATAAGGGATAATAATAACAATAAAAAAAATATCAGTCTTTTCTGTGCATATTTTTCGTTTGGAAGGTCCCAGGAAGTCATGATGTGCCTGGCCGTTTCTGTTGCTGATTTCTGATGACCTCTAATTGTTTTTTGCATTGCTGATAGTAAGTTGAGAGACTTTTGTTTTCATCTAACAGCTTTTTGTGTTCTTGTACCAGACGGGATGTGTTTTGCTGGTCTTTTTCATCCTGGTCCAGTTCTGCTATTAGTTCTTGTCTAAAAAAAAAAAAAAAAAAAAAAAAGTTGCCATTTATAATCTACTTCTATTTATGTACAGATGACTTCACGTGTTTCAAATCAGTATTTGATTATCAGTCTGAACTCATGGCTGGTGATATTTTGTGCAAAAAAAAAAAAAGCTGACAAAAAAGCAGTCATTCTTTAGTGTAGTCTGGGGAAAAATTCTCTTCCAAATCAAATCCACATTTAAACTTTAAAATAGCTGCAAGCCCTAGCCTCAATCTCTAAAATTGTCCTTTATATGATGTCTTTCAGACGTAGTTCTATAGGTCACAGTAAAACATCTAAGGATCTATAGAAAATTTCAGAAATATATTCAACTCTAACTTTGCTTAACTATATTTACATTTGAAAACACAAAAGGCAACTTAAAAGACAAAACTGCAATAATTTTGATAGCTTTTTAGTGAAGTGCTGTCTTCTATTTGGACTTGAATTTCTTAAAGCAGTGGAAAGGCAGAATCAAGCAAATTATTTTCGTAACTGTCATTTCACTTAATTTATGCCATAAGTGTTCAGTATGTTTTTTTAGCAACAATTTTAGAGGAACAAACACACTGATAAACTTGCTATAAATTATCTGGCAAAACTGATGTAGCAGTTTGTTTTACTATTTGTTTATGAGGTGACAAGAAGGCAAGCTGCCAGCAATATTTTAGCAACAAAATAGTAGAGGAGAAAGTTCATGTTAATTAATTGTTGCCATATGGTTTGTAACTACAGTTAAAGAAAACTTAATTATTCTACAAAGGTTGAACCAATAACTACCTTAACCAGCATTAAATTCATCAATCACAATACTATTTTTTGTTTTAACACATATGGGCAATTATATTCTAAGAAGAAAGTTTCAGAGAAATGTGTATGCAGACTTCCAGAAAAAAAGCTAAATTAGGAATCTAAAGGTACAGAATTAACAGTTTTGAAACAGACACACATTTTTATATAATTTATTGATCCTTAGAGACAACAAAAATAAAACCAAAATTAAGATCTTCATGCTAGCTTCAGTATCTTCTAATGCAGCCTAACAATTCTAGTTGCATTTGGAAAAAAAACTGTTTGCAGAATGTCACGACAAAACCGAATAGATGATAGGCCAATCTTACAGTACTTTTTTCCCCCGTTCTTTATGCTGTTTCTAATATATGAGAGGTTTATATACACAGTTCTCTCATTAGCTATTCCACAAACACCAAGGCGAGATCCTCAGCTTGCCTGCAGCGGCTCAGGCACAAGCTGGTTACCTGGTCTAGCACAGGAGTATATATGACCTCTCAGAACTGCTCCCCAGCATCAGCAAACCGAAATGCTAAGCAGCAGAACACAACAAAACGTATTGCAAACTGAAGTTCTGAATCAGCAATAACTTTGGCTCTAATCCAGCAATACACGCAGTTGTTTCGCTTATATGCGTACACACGCAAGAGGAAAGAGTCTATTTCTAGCGCACAAGGATAAGAAGGTACTCAATGGCTTTTGAGTATCAGGCCCTAAACCCCTGGTAGAAAAACAGAGGACGTGTGTTGATAATACTGTAGTAATTGCAATGATTGACAGAAGTCAGATATAAGACAAAAACTAACCGTAAAATGAGTTAACGGTGACATATTATTCAAGATTCTATGACCCATTATCCACGTGATTATCTACAAATTAAAATCTTTAACTGGACAGCACTGAAAATTCCAAGGTTTTTCAACAGTCCAGGTCTTTCATTTGAGATGACAGAAACTAACATTACTAGTTTGTTACACACACAGATGGGCCACACACATAAAAGTAGGACTTGTCTAGAAGAGTCTTGATATTGATTAGATTTCTCAATTACCTGCTCTAAATATCTCACCTGTACTGAGAAGCCCAGTATTTCTGAGATTAAGGCTGGAAAATAATTATGCCCTATGAAATGTTACTTCAGAAAGCCAGAAATAATAGTCACAGGTAACAGACTCTGTTTAAGAGAAACATACAGAACATAAAAGGTTAAATACATTTCACTTACTTCCTCTGCAACAGCAATGCAATTTCTGTCTGAACTTTCATATACTCTTGTGCCATTTTGCAGTGCTGTTCAAACACAGCCATAGATTCTTTGGAGTTTGGGCACGGTGCTAGAGGCTGAAAATAAATCAGACATGTTAAAAACTAATGAACTGATATCTTAGCATATAGTGTGTTACAGTGTCTCTGCAGTGTATTTATAACATCTTTTAAAAACCAGTAAGCTTTTAAAAATAAGCATTAAACCATGCCCTGGAAAATGTTAGTGCACTGATGCCAAAGTTGTCTCAAACCTCAAATCTGCAGTTATTAATCTGACACTCTCTGTCACAAAAATCCAAGTAGTGTTTAATTCCTCACACAACAAATAAAGTGTATACAACAATATAATTCAATAACACTCCAAGAAATAACATCTTATTTTGACAGTCAAACTCAGCTTATATTTGGTTTTAGGGATCATGTTTCCCAGGGCTTGTTTTTAATAGCTTGATCAAATTTGAGTCAACCAATCTCAGATTACATAATATATTTTTTTTAGCCTTGGTCGAAAGCTAGACAAGAATATAAACACAGGTAAATACGTAGCACTATATTTTGCAGCCCAAAATTTATACGTTAGAATGAAATGCAGGATAAAGGATCTAATAAAGCACTTATTACCTGTAACTGATGATCTAATGTAAGATATGCCATTGGGATGGAGTTATCTGACCCATTGGTCTCTGTAACAATACCAAGAAAATTTTAATGTGTTTTCAGAGTTAATTCTATTCTTACAGGACAAAAACAAGAATTCTAAATCATTTCACAATACACAATCTGAATGTGGAAAGGCAAATGGAAACAGCAGCGTTCCAATCCCAAGGCAGATGAATCATTTTGCTTTTCTAATAAAGTTAAGAACTTCAAAAGTATGGTCTATCACACTAAGAAGAAATAAAGATTAAGGTTATCATCTTACACTCCTAGAAGCCATATAACAGCATACAGATTTTAAAAATACTATATTTGTACAGTTTGCAATCACGTTCTCTATTTATAAAAAAATTGCCATTTCATTCTTGTTTATGAAGGATCAGCCAGCCAGCCCATGCATCTAATGATTTTAAAATTAGAAGCTGTGCAAACCAGCTCGGCCAAAATAAAATAAGCACAACCTCCTGCTCAGTTTTGAAACCTGTTCCCAGTGAGGTCTGTAAGTATCTTCCTCACAACATGCTCTAGGGCATCTTCTCTGCTCTGTAGAGATGCTTCGTGGGTAGCATAGAACCCAATAACCGATCTGTCCCCTGGGCCTGGCTGTTCTCTTCTTACACTGCAGTCACTCTGGATTTCTCTAGTGCTTTCATTCCAGATTTAACATGTTCTGAATTCTTACAGATTCTATCTTTTGGTAGCCCACAGCTGGGGATGACAAGGTTACTGTTAAGCTTTAAGAGACATAGGAGTAAAGACACATGGAGAAACTACTGATTTTATAGCTGCATTATTGCTACTAGAGGATTATATGGAGGAGGGTAGGTGGGAAAAAAAAGGGGCTGCTTACCCATACCCCAAAAGCACCTGCCACAGAGTAGTCGTGGTAGAGAAACTAAGGTGTTGCCCTCAAAGACTATGCTATCTCCAAGAGCAGCTTCAAAAGGAAACAGAAATAAGAGGGTGGGAATGGAGAAAAAGTGGTTAAGTGTATGCTTGTAAGGAAACTGGAAGGTGGTAAAGAAAAAAAAAAAAAAGATAAAAAACGAAAGACAACCCTAAAACCAGAGACTTAAATCACCACAGTATCTTAAACGAGAATAATATAAAAAGTCCTTCCCTAAATTAGACTACTGCCATATACGGAATACTGCTACAGCAAAGGAATTATTGCAATGTTTCAAATACATCAATGCATGCAAAATACTTCAGATGACATTCCTGAGCATTTCAGCACTGTGTCACAGAATGGTAACTTTTCCTGAGACTGACCAGATTTGGCTGCATCTTCGTTTTATCATTTTGGCTCATCAACTTAAAAATGTACCTTCTTTAACAGAAAACTAGAATTATTTATGTCTTTAGAAATTCAAACAACTCTTTGTTCATGGACTGCATCAACCTAACACGAAAAAACATACATGTGGTACATACCGTATTTACCTAAGTATAAGGTGAGGGATTTCTGTGGGCCAGAAAAGAGACCTGACTTCACTGCTGGGCTGCATTTAAGGCCAAAGACTTGGGACAAACTGCCTTTGCACCGGCATATGATCCGCAACTTCAGTTCCCAACGAACTGTTAACTGGGTAAGAACTTGCTTTGGTGTGAGGCAGAGACTCCCATAAATGCTCACTGCCTAAAGCCAACTTAGGACCCATGCTGCACAAAAGAGTGCACAGGGTGGGCTGTGGCAGTGGGCCAGGGCTTTGGGAAGTTACGAGTGACAAGGTAAACAGTGTGATCAGCAAAGTGACAATGGACAGAAAGAAGAAAGTACAGAAGCAAAATACAGGAGCATGTTGCCCTCCTCCCACTAAAACGGGGTGGGGTGTTGGGGAAGTACACATCTTACACACAGAATCACCTTATATTTGGTAAAATACAGGTGTGCGCATATATATATATACACACATATGTATACTTGTATATATACATATATATACTTGTGCAAGAGTCAGTCCACGTGTGAGTTTCCATTTTGCAGTTGGTTGCAGGAAAAGAATGAGAAAGTCTGATCAGCCAAAGATGAAACAGATCACAAGAAAAAGATTTCAGAATTTGAGGCACCATGAGGTACCAGCTTGAGACTAAGTTTCAGATTCAACATGTATATTTTGGTAACAAAAACATAATTCCTATTTATATTCGAAAAAGGAATTTGTGGGGATCCCTTGTTTTCACGCAGTCTAGTACTGGTTCCTTTTATAATGGAGTGCATTATGACTTTAAAAACTGAATTCAACTACTAAGTTATGTTCATTCTTAATCCTAGTTCATAACAAAAGAACAGTGATACAACAGTAGAAGTATTTACAACACTTCTGCAGACATATTCTAGTTCATTTAAAAACAGTAAGACTGTGTGCACATGTACATTCTGCATAAGCAAAATTAAAAACAGATTAAAAAATAGAATTAACTTATTCCAGCTGATACTCACCTACATAGCATTTCATTCGAAAAGTCAGAGCAATGAAAGCTCTAACTGTGCATTCGTAATACAAATGCACAAGACTAAAAAGCTCCAAGATGTCTATTCTTCTAATTCCTCAAAAACATACTACAGTCAAAAACTGGTGGTAAAAGATTGACATTAAATACTATCACTGTAAATGTACAGTACTTTCTTACAAGCTGAACGCTTACAGGTTTATGTAACTTATTACAATCTATGAAAAATTTTCTTAAAGCCAGTGTGCAAAACAAAGCAGTAATGTAATAATTTAATTTAAGCAGAACTAAAATGGACTGTGACTTTCACTGCTTAACTTTGTTAATGTCTAAGCACATACCCCACATCATAATCAAATAAATATATTTTTTACAGGCAAAAAGCTAACTAACAAAGGATTACCTGCATCATCAGGTGTCCATGGATTACGAGCTGGCTTTTCAGAGGTTGGTCCCGAGGTAGTGATCATTCTCACACTAGGACTAGATGATCTACTGCTGTTTCTACTCTCCTGAAGGGATAAAAGAAAATAAATTAAAATAACAAGAAAAAAATACAGAGGATTTTTTTGAAGGGTTGACTTAAAAAAATGTAAAGAAACCTCAACCTGTAATCCTCCCTCCTCCCAAACCTTTTACCCTGAAAGCTCTCCAGATAGTTTGATAAACTTTACATGCATTGCAGGGATAATTTCATCCCCATTTCTACTCCACCTTTACCATGTAAAAAGAAATGGATATAACTTGGCTATTCAGCGTAATAAAAAGCAGTGCCGAACAATGTGTTCATCATCTTTTATATAGAAGCGTGAACACATTGTCTAGTAATTTTCACACCACCATTCTGTGATATCTAGCAGCTTCATAATGTAAGGAAGAAATACAGTTTGTCTCCAATGTTTAATCAATGAATGGAACTACATTCGATTAAAGAAATGCAGTTCAGTAACTGTGCTAAACTGTGGCGTATTAATCTACAGTTTTCTTCTGGTTCTTACGTTGATGCAGAGGTTATGTTGTTCATCTTCAGAAAACATGAAAAAAGTGTTCAAATATATCGGATCAATCAATTAAAGCAAAGCAATTAGAAAATGAGCACATTCTCTGTCACAAAGCAAATTAAGAACTAAAACAAAATTCTGTAGTAAGTTCCTTTATATACAGCTTGACTCCTCTAATTCTTTTGTTTGCCAAAGCACAAAACTATAATACAGACTTCATTACTCTACTGAGCTTCTTTTTCAGAATTATTATTTACAATATATATTTTCTTGTACCTCATATACCCCTTCACTGACATAAAATTAACACAGTAAAAGACTTAAGACTATAAACCTCAGCAAGTTTCGCAGGAAAAAAATGAAGTAAAAAGAAAAGATCCTATTGCAACTCTACTATTTTCAATATGGTGTATTTATCATGAAAAGTTTTAATTAAATGTCCCTATTTTTCAAAAGAAGTATTCAAATATGCATTACCTAGAAACCATTTCTTCATGACTAATTTCCAAATATCCTACCTTAATTTAATTTTTAAAAGGCAGATTTCAGTCAAGTAACAATCCAAAGAGTAACAAGATTCTACACACTGAAATATCCATTATGTCAACTGTATTATATTTGTCCTGCAATTTTTATTAACCATTTAGTGTTTTTATGTTAGTAGCCTGAAACAGGGCAATAAACTAGTGCAGAAAAAATCCAACGGATAATATTATCAGGATGATGGCATAAGACATTTTGAAAAAGCTTTTGTTTTCAAGTCTTTGTTGATATTAAGCAAGGTTTAAGTTGTCAAGCTTATTGCTTGCTGTCAGTGTCCTCAGATATGAATGATAAACACACTACGCTGATGTGAAAGGTCAGAAGACAGTGCAAGTACTTTTAACAGTGTTTAAGTCCTTTAGGCAAAAAGAGATTTGTTGAGTATCCACAGCTGATAGCAAAGGGTACCTGAGAAGGACTCTAGTTACAGTAACTTCTCAATGCTGTACTAGATTGCTTGCTGTACCAGATCATTTTGATCCATCAACAGAAAAAAATAGAAGTATTCCTTGATAACATTGTTTAGACAAAATACTAGAAATCGGAATGAATGCTTCAGATATGAATCCTGTCTAAAGCATTGCGAAATCCAAGAGAAGTTCCCAAAACTGAAGACCCATTAAATTACAGCAATTGAGTGCGTGTTAAGCGAGATGCCTTAGGTCTCCTGGACACCAGCCCCTCTGACAGGTGAGGCAGTGATGACTGACTGTTCTTCAGCATCAGTTTCTGCTACCCTTTCACAGGTACTCATCCTTGCTTTCTCCAGGTATCTCAGTACACTCAACAGAACTGTTATCAGGTTACTTTCAAATCATCTCTGCCAGGTGGCCAAACCCACAGGGCATTGTTAGCTTCTCAGCTTCCATTTCTCAAAGACTTTCAGTCTTGAAAAGGTGGTGTGCTCTGAGGAATAATCCTCCCCCTCAAGTTTAATTTAAATGGGCAACCCAATTTAAAGAAATCATTGTTACTAGCCTTTTAAAGAAATTTAAAGAAGAGAATTTAAAGAAAGCATTGTTACTACAGATGAGGAGACAGCCTCATTTGCAGATGTTTATCTTGCTGTGAAAAAAACAAACACAAAGTGTGTATGTGACCAATTTAACAATCTCATGGACAGAATGATTCATCTGTATAGTATCAGATGCCCCAAATTATCACACTTGGCTTGCATGCATGTGAGCACATGCATTCCGACCTTGCTCCTCAACTGTTCAATACAGTACATGTTTTTCTTTAATATACTAAATTTTTTTCCACTTCAAAGTAAACTGTGAGAGTTATGGAGACCCAGCACAGTTACTACTAAAAAAAAAAAAGTTTAAAGGGTAGTTTTGATATTACGATAGCACTGTGAAGGACGGTGTACCAGAACAACCGGTCCACTAGAAGATACAAAAACAAGGACATGGATACTTTACTAGGCATCTGATCACAACCTGCAGTTTGAGTGATAATGCCAAGTACATTTCTCAGCATCTGTATAAAATATCTGTAAATACTATCCAGTGTAAACAGCAGGTTCGCTGTATTCCTTCAAGCCCACAAAAGTGTTTACGGCTGCAATTCAGAGCCTGCACATCTGTTTGTGTTACAAAGGTGCCTAAGCAAGAGCAGTAGTGCTGGACAGGTGGCACAGTACAATGTTTTAAAATGCATGTACAGGGAAATGGGAAGGCAGAAGAAACAATTCAGTGTAAAAAAAATTATGTGGAAAAATGACTAGAGCATCACAGTTATATAGATGGAAACAAACTGTACAGAGAGGACTGCATTAGTGCTGCTCATGTCACTGGGAGTAAGGTCCAGTCTAAGGTCACCAAACACTAGAGAAATCTGTGAAAAAACAGGATTTAAATAGATGTTCTCAACACCAAACCACTCCAACAGCTGATCCAATGACACAAAACCTTTGGCTCAGCATATTTACCTATGTAAACTGTTGATGTAAAAGGCTCAGTTGAGTAGTAAAATCATCGGCAAAGCACTATTACTGTCTACTGTTGGTAACGTCAGTAAAAGCAATACTGGAAAATCCTTAAGTGTCTCAACAACATCAAACCAGAAATCATTAAACATACAAACCCCCACAAAAAATTCTACTAGAAGTACAACACAGAAATAAAATATACACACAATCATAAAACACACAACAAGTTCAGATTAAAACAGACCAGTGGTTAAGCAGGTAGACGAAAGTCTTGGTTTATGCTTTCAGGTAAACGCTCCAAAGTGCAGTATATTTACTATTATCAAGTCCAGTGTTTTCCTCCACCTCAACAAAAATTCCATTATGAACTGGAAAAGCTTTCCTGATTAAGAGAATAGTTATAGCAGAATCATTTTCTATTGACACCGTGGCAATTTTCAGGAAAACCACGTTTAATAAAAAGATTTCTGATCAGCTTTAGTGTGCCAGTCAAGCAATTAAAAGACGCCAAGCGGCACCACGGCAATCCTTCAACTTTGAGCAGGACGGGGGCTGACGAGGCCTGGGCGCGGGAGCAGAGGCGTGCAGTGCCACGGGGGTTAGTGAAGAAGCCTGCGCAGCAGGGTGGGTGTAAAGGAGGACGGAATGCGGGAAAGAAGGATGTTTGCAATGAAGGGAGGGAGGGGGAAGAGGTTTTTCACATTAGAAACTATAACCTATATATGGTACGGTGCATATGGGGATATACGATATAACTGACCAGAGCTACAATAGTCACAGATGTTTCTTTTGCTTTGGCTAGCAGATTACTTATATAGATAGCAGTTCAAGATTTTTAATAAAAAATTAAGGCAGTGAGGTCCAGAGCTATAGAAACGCATAAAGAATAATCTCAAGTCTTTTGCCATAATGACATTGCATTTGCTTTCTTAATTATTTTGTGGTTTGGTTTTTTTTATATATAAACATACAGATATCAAGAGTTAGCATTAGTTTCAGCAGACTTTTCTCCCTCTTCTCACACCAAAAATGGGATGAAAATTCATTATTAATTTATATGGACAGTGCAAAAGTTTATTCCAAAATGCAATTTTCATGCCTGTTAAAATATTATGTTTTCCAGATTTTATCATAATGTATCCAAAACTGCAGGACAGAAGCAGGTAATTGTAATTCTTCCACTTAGACTTCAATACGTGAACTATCAGAAGCACATAAGTGTGATTCTGGTACTTCTGTAGATCCTTATCAGAAATTGGTAAGGTAAATACCCCCCCCTTTCCTGTATCCTCCTGGTCACAAGGACAATTTAGCTAGAACATCCATACAAGCAGTAAAACAGGTTTCAAAGAAAGATTATTGTAATAGTTATTAAGACATGAAGTGCTGAAATTATGTATTTTTAAATATTAGCCATTAATTAAAAGGAACACAATGAAAAATTCTGAATAAAAAAGCTACAATTAAATACATTCATACATCGATCAGTGCACTTTGGTATAACCGATGTACTGTTGCTTAATTTCCTCGCCCCCCCCCCTCCCCCCAAAAGTCTTGTATTAATTTTAGTTCTACAATTAACCAAACAGCCTGATCTATTTCTTTACTAAATTTTGCAGATTCAGTTCTTTCTAACAAACCTGTCTTCTCTGAAGATATTTAAATACATTTCTCATTTGTTATTTTCCGATAGATGCACATAGTAAATTTAACTAAAAATACCTGGGGGACTGCTGAGGTTTCTGTGGCTATCACACTCCGCAGAATTAAAGAAGGATGAAATGCTGATCTCACTGATAACTACACACCCCAAAAATTACCACCAACTTTAGAGAATTGCAGTGGGTTGTTTAATATGGAAACCTGATTAACCTGACATATAGGCTAAGCTCCAGCTTCCTACATCCAAATAATAGGGATCTCAAAATTGCCAATTCACACTAACAACCAAATAATCCTGTGAATTACTGAAACTGACAACAAAGCAATTAAAACTACAAAATAAACACATCTGAATGAAGCATTAGCTATACTGCTCTCATTTAACATGTTGTTAGTTTAATTTGGTTTTAGTTTAAATTCAATTTAGAATACCACTGCGTCTATTACCATGGTCGTTACAATACCAGATAAGAAGCAATGTTATTATAAAATATCTTACTGAGATAGTCTTTTTGTACACAACACTGTGTGACAACATCCTCCTGCAAACCTTTCACAAGAAATGGAGGGCTATTACTGTGAGTTACTATTCAGGGGTCACAGATGAATGATAAATACTACTACTGAACATGCTTTTTATTTTTATGCAGAAAGTGAATCTGTGGTGTGTATAACTGCTTCAGATGATCATAAATAGTAATTACAATTGTTTTCTACATATAGAAAGGAGAAAAGGCTTTCCTGCATAACATCTGTCCTCAGCCAAATTAAGTGATACACAAAACCTGCGTACATAAAAATGTAAATGCTGCTTAATCTATATAGAAAACACTTCTCATCTGGAGCTCATTCATAGATTGCCCTCATGGAATCTCCTTTAAATGCAATACAAATGACACTACAGTCTGCCAAGCTTCCACATCATTTCTATGAAAGCATCAAAGGTGAAGATTTCCAGACCAGTTTCCCTGTACAGATTTGGTGTTGACTTTACTGAAAGATAAAGAAGAGACAAGAAAGACGTTACCTGACTGGACTCTGTTCCAGCAACACTAAGATCTTGAATGGATCTGCGCCTCTGCTGTCCGTTTCCTGCTGGGAAAAAAAAACAAAACAAAAACAAACCAGTGAAATCTATTCAGAACAAAATAAGAAGGGTGCGACTGTTGCAGGGGAGCTTGGAATTTGTACAAATCCACAGAGAGAAAGTGAGAGGGAGAGAGAGAGACAGCTGCAGAATTTTAACTCAAAACACGCTGGCCTGTCAACAAAAAGTATACCCTAATACAATAACCACTCCTACCACATGAATAGCTGCTGCACTCTACTCCACCATCTTCTGTCACATGTATTTGGTCTGGCTTAGTACTCGGGGCAGGAGCTGATGACGACATCTATTTCAAGTGCGTTACGTTATGGGGATTTCTAAAAGCTAGACCGCGAAGATAACAGGCTGCCAGCTTTAACCTGTTGCTCTTTGGCATGGCTCAAGGAACACAGCAAGGACTTCTGCCCGTGTGCTGCTCCCCTCACGAAAATTAAGCGAAAAACTCTTTCTTCTGGTCTTTGTCTCCTTCAGATGAGCAAAACTATGTCCTATTCTCATGCTTTGAGAAGTGTGAAAAGGGGACTGTTCAGCTAAATCACATCTCACCATCAACCTCTGAGCACAATGCTGTAATCTTTTCCTCTTCTCCTTCCACCTGTTAGCAATTATCCACCAGTGACAGCTATATAAAACAGTTTAAATTTTAACACTGACACGCAATCAAAGGCATTTCCAGGAAACAGTCTCCTTAAAAATAAAAGGAGATTATGCAACAGAATCTCCCTGGCTACTTTGATTTTTATTATGGTGATTGTTCATATTGCCTCTTGAGAGCAGGTCAGCTGTCCAAAAGGAAACACCAAAACGTCCCGAGGAACAGCTGACAATGCTCAAAATTCTTGCTCTTAGCTCTGCATTACGTAACTTTTCTACCAGAGGGGAGCATCTGAAACATGTCCTGCAGCCGTGGCAGCCCCTCGCCCAGCGATCCGGCACGCAATGACCAACCCAGTTCACTCAAAGCCCTGCAACAGGCATCACATTTTTAACCTTTTAGATACTTCTTATTCAGCATCATTTCCATAAGACTCCACAGCCTAGCTTGACAGGTGTTTTGATTTGTAACAGTTACTACAAAAATGTAAGACTACTTAAAATTAATCAATACATTTAATGGTATCATACTTTAAATTTTAAAATATAAGTACTATTACATGTAGAAACACATTACCACAAAACAGCAATAAAAAATTCTCAGTGTCACTTTACTGATCTGTCATGACATTTTATAGTCTAAAATGGGAATATATTCTTTGTTCTGACTATAAATGACTTTGAATTGCAACTTTTCTGTGGTCTTGATCTTTTGCTTCTAAAATTCAGGGAAAGTACACACTTAACCTAAGCAACAATGGCTATATTATGTTTAATACTTCAATATTTGCAATCGTGTGAATGACAAACCTATGTCAAAATTTCTGGACTTGTTCATTTGCAGTGAACTCTTTCACTACCTAATCAGTTCACAAACAAGATTATATATGTAATAGAATTCTGTGCTGTGGATACTTCAACTGGCTGCCACAACTCATCTCAATATTCAAGATATGGAAGATACACCCATGGCCAATAGAAAATTATGTGCACGTTTCACTCAACAACACTAAGTTATGAAATTAGCTCAGCTGAAATAGACTTGCAAAAATATTTGAAATTCTCATTTCAGATTAGAAACATTTGTGAATTTAAAGAACCCAGCACATGTGTTACTGAAATATTAGAACATGGCTGCCAAAACGTTAAAATAATCAGGGTGGGGTGCAAGAAAGAAAAGAAAATGCCTTGGGGGGAGTCAGAAGGGCCAAAACTACTGTGTTGTAATAAATGAACACCTTTAAATGAAGAATCTTAAGTTAGTAGCATGAGGGAAGAGCAAGCTCTACTAGGCAATGCCATTTTAATTAGTATAATTACTGCAGACTTCTGGCAAATAGCTTAGACAAAGCAGAAACAGACTACGAATCAACAAATACTTATTGCTCCAGATTCAAGACAAGTATCAGTTTAAAAACGTACAAGATATAGTCTTTATTTGAAATTATCACTCCTACTTCTCTATGCTTTCCTGTCACAGTTTTGATCTTGTCCTAACGTCTATGTCCATTTGAAACTGATTTCTTCTCATTATAAAACCTAAGCTTTGTAAATGCACAGGAGTTAATATACAGTAGCTTGACGCACTCTGTCAGGATTTCAGTGGTTTACAGGATTTTAAGATTAAAAATAAAACATTACAAACACACTTCCTGGCCTCAAAAAATAAAACATTCCACATGCTGTTGTTTGTTTTCTAAAATGAAATTCAAAAGTAACAGGAAACTTCCATCACGTCCTGCCCCACATGCTCCAGCAAAAACAAATTCTACAATTTACGAAGGCTTTGACCACCCCCCTGCCAAATATCCAGACCAGCTATGAACTCTTCTCCTTGCCCTTTAGCAGATACTTGCGTCTCCTTTTACACTTTCTTATTTGCGCACAGTACTCTCTCTTCCTTACATACCTACAAGACCCAAATCTCTCTCGGAGCGCAGGACAATCCGTGAATGTAACAGTGTTAGAAGACATTTTAAAGAAGTTAAAACACTGATCAGAATTCCAGAAGAATGAAGTGATCTGGGGAAACAAGGGTAGGATTTCTGTCTTATATTGTTTTTAAAAGTACACGGAAAAATCACAATACCTAAAGCATCTATCATTCCTATCCACTTTCTAAAGACACTCAACAAAATACGTCTATCCCAAGGACTCATTTATCCAGTGTCAATGCTGTGAAAATCTTAATGCTGTAGCACAGTTTCAGATGACAAAACTACAAAGCCTAATGCAGGTGTGCTATATGCATGAGATGTCTAATGTTGCCAGTGAAGAAAACGTTGTACTTGAAGGTACATTTCCCAGATGCTGCTTGACTGGTTTGTATTGAAAAGGTGTTCAGATTATTTTTCTTGATATATTACAAACTATACCTAGATGTTTGTTTGTTTGTTTCTTTAAACATAGCTACTTAAGCCTTTTGTATTCACTAGGGTTTTCATTTTTAATATACATATAAGTAAAATGTTGGTGCTTCTTACCTATTCTATATATTATATATACTATATATTGAAAATAAAAAATAGATACTCCACTCGCCTAGCTGGCTGCAGGATACCACCACTGAAAACAACCTGGCAAATGAATTACATGAAAAAGGAGTCAGAAACTGAAAAGTGGATCAACTAAGTTTTGTCAGTGAGTAACACAAAATGCCATCTGAAATGAACGGAAGTTCTGTTCACCCTTATTTAAGCTTATTTAGAAAGAGGAGCAAATACATATTAGAAACTTCCCCTTCTGCCAACATTTTACCTTCAACTGACAACTTTGTGTTTTGCGACCTCAGTAGCATAATCATTTCATGGACGAAAAGCAGCTGAGGCAACACGTTACAAAACCCCGCAATGATAGCAGATGTAGTACTCATACTTCTAAAATAGCCCTGCCCCAAAGCAGCTGACTCATGGTAACATGCCTGCATGGTGCCCAGCCGCTCCCGGAGCAGCTGCTTCACCATGTGCTCAGCAGAACTTCAGGCAGCGGCACAGACTGGGCTGGCACTCGCGCTGCCCCAAGGACGGAGACGGGCTGCTCGCCCCACTGACAGACACGGCCGGCCAAGGAAGTTTGGAGGAGCTGGGTACGTGGCAGAAGTGCTAAGAAATGTAACGTGGTGGGATTGAGACAGAGGTTCCAGTTTGGGGGTCTTGGAAGTATAACTAGAAGGAGAAAAGCGTGTTAAGAGACTAGGACTGAAAGCCTTGTGCTGAGAAAGTAGGGCAAAGAAAGAGGTGAGAGACAGGCTATGTTACATTGTCTTTAAAGGAATAACTGAGCAAGGTCCTTTTGAATAACTGCTTTAAGTATACAGAGAAATATGATTAGTTTACTGGGCAGATGGTCGCATCCCTATCATTTAATGATTAATCTCCTTTTTTCTGAATTTGGGATTCTTATGGGAGAGTTGTTCTGACAACCACAAAACTTCTAATAAATATTCTAGATCTATTTGGAAACAATTCACATCTTTTTTCCATAGTGCCAATACTGTCTTTTAGCTTAAGTAGTTCTCGCTTCCTAATCTTTAGCTGCAGATTCATTTCTCAGTTTTCATATTGTGGGCTAAAAAAGCCGTGCTTTCAGATCCTTCTTTATACTCTCCATACATACCATCCTAGAGGAGCTCTTACCATTATTTCAGAGTGCATATACGTTTCTTGTATATTTGTATGTTTCTGCATAGATTAGTAACTTGGAACTTCTGATTAAACCTCAACAAAAGCCTGTAAATATACTTTTTTATATATATAAAAGATATAAAAATAGCGCTAGTGCTTCCTTATCTTTCCTGGAAATGAACCCTAAGATTTCACAATTTTTCACAACTGCATCACGTTAGTGGCTCATACTACCTGGGATTGATCTGCATGGATCTGCTGTGGTCCCATGTAATTTTACTAAAAAACCCTGTTGCTGGTGTATAGCCCTCAGTGCATGACCCTGGATTTTACTCTATTTTTCCCCAGTCACAACAAAATTCACCCTTTGTGATACTCTAATCCTGCTCTTTATGAAGTTCCCTCTGATAACACATTAACAGTGAATTTCATTACTGCTTATTTAAGACTTAAATACCTTAAAGAGTAAATGTTGAGAAAATCATTAATATGCTTGCTCCAACATCCTGTACCTTCTTTCATTTCTACAGGTTGCTATTTCTCTTGTATTTATTCCAAATTCACCTTGGAATTCCCATCCTGTCAAGCTCAATTAAAATAGTCCAGGTGAAGAATATCTAATGGACTTTCCCTGACTGAGTATGTAAACCCAACAGACTGGTACAATCTATTTTGTGACAACGACACGGCATTTTCACTGACTCTTTAGTTATTCTGTAATGAAAGTGTCAAGGTTTCTTTGAAGCCTCAGTGCTGTCACATGCAGACAGCATGCACAGACAGGAGGCACTCAGTTAGCTGGAAGCTTATGTACCAGGCTCTCATCATCTGTCAATGTTGCAAAACTCAACAGGTCTCTACTTTCTCTTTCCTTGCTCTCTCAGGATTTCATTTATGTATGGCAGGCCGGGACTGTTACAAGATTAGTGGAAGGCTACACTAGTAAACTTTCTTGCTGATTTGCTAGCCTCAATGCCAAACAGGTTTTCTCTTCATGGGTAGTGCTATTATTCTTTAGAATCTGCTTTTCGACATTCTGTATTTTTATATGTAAACTTCAATAAAGTTATGTGAAACTTTTGCACAAAATTATTTTTTGCATTCAACTTTTAAATACCAATGTCAAACTTTACAAGGAAACTTCCTCAGATAACACAAATTTAGAGTAGGTGTTCCATGTTTTTTAACGGATCTCTAGATTAGCTATGTAGACGATATTACTTGCATCTCCTGCCTCTTACAAATCATTCTGAAGCAACTTGCGTACCGCTGATGGTATACCTATTACAGTTTGGGAGCGATTATACTTATTTTTAGGCTTTGAGAAGCACAAAAAGAAAGAAGGAAATCCACTTTGGTTGCAAAAAAAGGAGTGGGAAAGAAAAATGATATGCTGATAACTAAATATAGACTTGGGATAGATGAGAATTATTCATTAAAGTCCCAACTGAAATTACCAGCTATGGTGCCTCATTATACTGATTTTTCTTCCTGTCAGAAGACTCTCCTAATAATTTTAGTTTGCATTAAACACAACAGAAATACCTCATGCAGACACATTTTGCTCTAGAAAAAGCGTAGTCAAATGTAAGAATAACATAGATTGTTGTTTTTTAATTACAAGTATCATGTAAATCTGAAGTTCTGTATATAATATATTTAAGTTTTTTTCTCTACTAATATTTTATTAGATAAAAAATGAGTGCTCAAACACAACAAAGATCAGGGCAAGATAATTAACTAGACAGAAATTTTTCAACTTACTTCCATTTTCACCAGATGAGGTATTGTAATAAAAGACTGCATATATAGTTTTGCTCTACAAGAAAACTCTGAACATCACGATCATAAAAGGAAAAAATCCTTTATCAGTAAAAGTAAATTCAAACTAGATTATCAAATCCTTTACTGATAAAAAAGTAAGCTTGCAATAAAATACCATGCTCTTCTCTACAGAGACATGAAAAAATTATTGGAATAATTTCTAGTTCTGTCCTAGAGCAACTGGAGCAAGAAGTATTTTTAGCAGTCTGATCATTATTCCGGCATCTTAACCAATTGACCCGTTCACCTGGTCTGCGATACCTGGTATGATGATCTCAGGAACATCCAGAATGTTGCCAAATGAAGCAGTTTTACGATGGCCTCGTTTAGGCTTGGAATAGGCTGAAAAAATACACATATACAATACACATGCAAAACACTAAAATAGCAATAGCAAAATTATTAAATTCCTAATATTGCATTTTTCATAAACTTGGTTAAACTATAGTTCATGCAAAAATGTGTCATGCAGAATAAACTGCATTGCCTTCCACTCATGCTTACACATAGTAAAGCAACTGTTAAAAAGCAAAAAATGCAGAACTAGCCATCATTACAACACCATATAATTAGTTATAGTTAGCAACACAAAAGTCAAACACAGAAAGCAGCATAGCAACAAAGAAGGGAAAACCAAATGTAATTATCCAAAAAGAGAACAAATGAAATTATTTCAGATCACCTGTATATTCAAAATAAATTCTTGATTGCCTGAAATTATATAACATTTTCTTTCTAGCGTTGGGTACAAACTATTCTATAAACCAGATTATTCATTGTACTTCTGTTTCTTTAAATCACCTCCTTTTAAAGGAAATCTCGCCCATCTCTGTAAAAATGCTTACTCTTACTACATTTGACAAATGTCGCTGCCTTCCGTTCTTTTGTCCTATTAGTGAAGATTTTTTGTTTTGCAAACTGGGTATCACTATCAACCTTGTACTTTTTGAATGATGTTCAAGAAATACTATAAGCTTTGGAATAAAATTTAATAATACATTTTTTATTTTACTGCTTGTGTAGTTTAAGGTAAATAGTTCCTATTTAGCAAAAGGTCTGAATGCATCTCCCAAAGGTACAACACTGTAGCATATCCATCTCAAACTTAGTAAGTAATGGTGATGTGCATTATGTGATTTACTCTTACACTTAATCTAGCAACAGATGGAACAAGACGACTAAACAACTCTTGATGTGATTTACTCTCAACAGCCCAATTCTCACCCAGCCACATAATTTTTTTAAGTTCACAACATGTCATTTCTGTCACACAGTCAACAAGATTAAAAACCAAGCAAAATGAATATAGTGCTGTTTCAGCTCTTTTTGAAAAAGTAACAATCAGATGGGTTTGATCTCACTTCTTTTTAGTGGTTCTTACTGCCTAAAGTGATTCCTTAAAAACCCACCCCACTCCCTTCCCCTAACTATTACAGTCAATATACACTTCGTTTCAAGAAAAAGAAATCCTACAGTCATTTCAAAAAAAAGAATAATCTTAGAATATTCTGAAATGATGATTACTATTCAGAGCAAGGTACTTAAGGAAGACAAACCAGAAAAATTAAAAACTCACACAAAGGAGGGCCAGGTTATCTCCACTAACATCAAAAACTTACATTGCCTTTGGAGTGTCAGTGTCCAAAGTGAGTCCTGACACATTTAAAAATAAAACCAGCACGTTGTTATTATCAAATCAGTACACAGCTGCCTTCTGTGTTAGGAAACCTTTAGAGATATTCAGGGTGAGATGGGCTACACAATTATCCAGTCAAAGACTGACAATACAAAGGACAGATCTTGGAATAAGGCTTTAAAATAAGAACATAAGAGCAAAAAGTGTTTAGGGCAAAATAAATATTATTTCATGAGTAACTTCAGTATTTAGTAAAACAAGATCTTGGAGTGATCATAATACAATGAAGAACAAAAACTAAATAGTCATGGTACACAAGAAAGACAGAATATGATGCATATTTCCTTACTAATTACAGCTACTCAATTACCCTAGTTTTCAGAAATAGTTGAAAAATACTAGAACAGCTAAATAACCTTGGACTAACCAAAGAAATTTTGTTTGATTATTTAAATCTGTGGTTATATACCATAACAAGTTTCACATATGAAACTTAAAACCTGAAGTTTGCATAGGTTAACAAACAATATCTTTGATGAAGAAAAGAGACAAGAAAGTGTTTGCCAAGTATAGACATGTTTATTAATTTGTTTTTCTGGAAGAATAAAGATTGCTTTCGCCATAAAATTATTAATACTTACACATAAATTCCAATTCACTCAAGGATTTAATATTTAGACACGAAAGTTTATAGCTACCTGAATGAAACCTGGCAAAACACCTGTACTTTTTTTTTTTTTTTTAAAGACAGCAATGCTTTGTTAATCTGATAAATAAAATCTACCTATGTTTCCCTTTCTGAAATCTGACAAAGTTTATTTTAAAACTTATTTGAGAACATGCTGAATTTTAAACCCACGTCGTAATTTCAAAATATTATAGGAATAACCTGGAAGGAAGTGTGATTTTAGAAGTATGCTACCAGAGACGGAGTAACATTATTTCAGATGCAAAGGAGAAAGTTGTGCATTTGGAATAGGAATATTTTTGAAAAGGTAAAAGCATAATTCAACAAAGGTAGTCTCTTCCATAATGTTAAAAGTACCCAATTACAATGCTCAACCTTGTTGAGTGTACAACTGTGAATGAAGCCGTTTTCCCCCACAATTCATACAAGGACAATAAAGACTACATGGGAAGTTAAAGTACTTTCATACGGCTAACGGCATTAACGTTTTGTAAGACTATGCATGTTTTACATCCTCCTTCCTTCCAATTCCTTAGGCTATCCCCCATACATCCTTTAATTTTACCTGTGATGGAAGCTATTCTTGCTTCAATTTCAGACATGTCAGCACTCATCCTTTTGGCTTCTCCTGAAACGAGGGCTGACTGTGGTCGCACGCGAACATCTGACAAGCTCTCTACGCTGCTCCCACGAGATGGGGGTAAACTCAAACGACCAGGATCACCCTGTTGCAACAATCACATTTTTGAAAAGAAAAAAAATCCTGCAGAAGCCCCTCCATGACATGCACAGTATGTAGGTTAAAATATGTTTCTATAACGTGCCTCTAAAAAGTGACAGGATTTAAAATCTATAAATCAATAAATGGTAATAATTTAGCTATTATTGGCATACAAGAACCAAATATTTGCAACTTTCAAGAGAATCTAACCTTACACAGATAAAAATTGAGTAGAATTAGGCCAACGCTGTCACAAGAGAATCTTGTATTTTTTCACCCTACTTGAAAAAAAAATAGTATTTCAAAAATTCATGTAAATTTTTAATCCTTTCATGTCACACTAATATTTTGGTTCTAAATTAAGGCAGCTATTTTCAAATATACTTTTTTTCACCTAATGAATCCCTTCAAATAAAATCAACTATTCTTTTGTTTCATTGCAGGTCTTATTAGAGCCTTCCAGTTTACCTTTTTGTAATCACTGAATATTTTTCCATCACCTTTCATGTTCTTTTCCTGTAACTAACTGGCTCCAATTTTGTACTATTTTTGAAAGAAGATCATAATTTTTCATAGCAGTTACATCACTTTGGTTGATCTTTGTCCATTTCATTATTATGGCTCCAAAATGCATGTGTTGGCTTACCGGCTGCTTGGCTGTATTTTTCATTTGCTGTGCCAATTTTGACTCTAAACGTTTAATAGTGTCATTGGTAGAAGCTCCTTGGAAGTCACCTGGTTCCACATTAGCATCACTCTTGTTACTTGTGTTTGTAGAAGTGATGTCCATGAATGAACCTAGAAATAAGTAACAAGGAAACACATTTGAAAAAATTCATTAAAAGTACTAGAGTGCATCTCTTCACTTGAGCATTCTCAGAAATCTAACTGCTTTAAAGCAACACTTCTGAAAACTTTTAATGAAAGGCAAGCTGCAAGATTGCAACAGATCCATTAATGTACAAAGTGAAAAAGAATACACAATTGAAGTACTATGATGACATTCTAAAGTCAATCTTTAGCTTGCTCTGAAACTGTTGGGGTAGATTTTTATTAGCACCATGACGAGCAACCTCATTCACAATTAATGACAAAGTCCATCATTAACCATAGAGGAATATATTCACAGTTTAAACAGATAGATCATATCTTCAAATCACCAGCTGAGGGGTGGAGAACAGCTACTACAGTAAGATGCCACAGCTGAAAAGATTTTTGTAACATACAGGTCACAAAGTTGCAAAGCAGCCAAGGAAACTTTATCCAAAATAACAGCAATTTGTTTGGAGATAGTAAACAAACCAACCAAGCAGCAGAAGGTGAAGACACTCAAGATTAAGAACTACTTAAGTAGGAAAACTGTACTTTAAAAAATGAGCAGACTGAATAATCTTAATTTTCCGTTATTAAAAGAATTTCTCTGAGGCCAAGACTACCTGAAAGCCTAGCCCACATTTTGTTCCATTCATCTTTCTAGCGATTTCCTTGATCACTGTATTTATTGAATCTTAACACAAAACAACTGCAAGGTTAAATTGTGGAGATCATAACCAAAAGAAGATGTGGATTTCAAGGTAAGTAAAAAATTTTTAAATGCCAACTCTTTAACACTACATAGGACTGAAAAGAGTGTCAATTGCTAGCAGCCTTTATTGGGAAAGAAGGAGGAGACTTTAAACCTAGACACTCTGTTATTATATGCTTGTTCTCCATTAAAGGTACGCTTCAGCAAAAACCATTTGGCTGAGAATACTAAATATGATGTGGTATGAGGTCTCCACAAAAACAAAACAAAACAAACAAAAAACCCAAAAAACCTGCCAATACTTAAGATTTTGGAAAGGTTACCGTTCGCAATTTGAGTTCAAAATCTGTATGAGAATGTGCTTTATAACCCATCTGCACCACTTCATGTTGCTCTTCTTTTCTCTTATACAAGTGTACCTGTACTAGTGGCAGAGTTGCTTTGCCCTTCATCTGAATACTGGCAAGGATACTGCAGAGGTTCATCAGCTCCTGGAAAGTACTGTGAAAAAAAGCGCAATTGATTTGATTAAGAAGTAATTAACAATTGTTTTAAAATTATGTAAATAAGACTTCATAAAATAATTTATAAATACTAATTATATATAATGCTTATGGTAATGTATTAGAAGATAAATAAATGCACTTATTTTTAGTAATACATTAAAATACATCTACAAATATTTTTATTAATTTCCCCAAATCTGTTATGAGTTAGTATACATCTGCCATAAGGAGAGGAACAATTTCCCTTCTCTACTGTAATAATCTGAAAATTTTTATCAACAAGAGAAAAGGAGAAAACATGCAAGCCTGCCTTTAGAGTGTGATAAAACACATACCCTTCATAATTCAATTTCCCAACTTAATAGCTTAAGGAATAATTAAGATATAAAAATACATTTTTATACCCGCATCAAGTGTGTCATTATTTTAACAATTTCTTCCATGGATGGTCGCTGTGAGGGATCCTTGGACCAACAACGGGTCATTAAACTCTCAATTGGTTTAGGTAAGTTTTTGATCAGTGGTGGCCGAGTACCTATAATTGAAATTAGAAAAAATCCTTAATTTGTTAAAACAGACTATAAGATGACTGACAGCAACTGATTTCTCTCTGGTATTTTGCTAAATAAATACAGGAAAATGTATAGTTAATTCTAGTCTGAAAAAAACGGCTTGTACTTAATTTTCTCTCTTACCAGCAAAAATCTGACAAAAAAAGTTCCTTTGCACTACATAGAAGTTACAATTACATACAAACTAGTAGAAAGAAAATGAAACTTTTCCTTCAGTAGTGGTCTGAAATTCACTGACTGACCAAATACAACACATTATAATGGCTAATGAATATTACCACTTTCTGAAGAATAAAGCTTTAGGCCAAACTAGGAAGTAATTAGCAACAGTCTTTGGTTCCTAATGCTGTACTTACAAGACCACCGGGTGGTGGTGGTGGTGGAAGTATTTTTGAGGGCAGATTTTGCTCTTAAGAACTTCCTGAAAAATTATTAAGCACTGGAAACACCAATTTCAGGTGACTTTTTCATGGTCTATACATGTTCTTAATTACACATTTTACTTCAATTGTATCACTATTCATCCATTCTTTTGGTTCCAGTTTCTACTCTTCACTATTTCAACAACGAATACAGTTAACAGACATACAGTTGTGTTTAATAGACGAGATGTAGTGACATTTTGCACAGAAAGCAGCAAGTGTTTAAAAGCCTATTAAGCATAACAAGTAATACATCAAGTAAGAGTGCCACAATGGTTTCAAGTGAGATGAAGCGCACTAACATTTCCTTCCTATGAAACGGAGGGTGGGGGATGGAGGGGGCGGGGGGAGGGGGCACACAGGGGAGAAAAGAAAAAGGGGAAAAAGAAAAAGAGGTAAGTTTTTAAAACCGAACCAGGGACAGACAGGGAATCTGTCTTCCCCTAAAGGATACTTCTGCACCTTACTGAGGCTTTCTGATTTATGACTATTACATTTACACTTACTTTGACAATCAATGCTTTTATGAGAGGCACTCATCGCTCCTAATCTCAATGACTTATGTCCTTGAAAAACTGAAATGGAGAATCTCTCCATTCAAAAATGCCATTTGCAAACACTTTGTGTTATTACGACTGTAATGCTCATCCATCCTATCACTGTCCGCCTCTCTCTCCTCTTCGTTGAATAGGATGCCTGTGCTCACCTTAAGCTTCTATCATTTAGTACTGAAGCAATGACACTCTGGCAAAGTACTGGCCTTCACTGCTTGTTTGTTAATTACATCTTCCAAACAAGTTCGTGCTTTCTTTGATGTTGTCTTTCACAAATGGCAGAAACTCTTTGCAGACATTCACTGAACTACTTCACTATCATTACTTTATTCTTCTTAAAACTCTGCTTTGCCATGGTACCTAAAAACACACTGTTAAAAAAGTTACACTACTAGCATGAAGACACTACACTCTATTATTTGGACCAATGTTGTACCACTGCTTTCTTTTGTCCATTTGAATCCAATCACTGTCTCCTGTTTATACCCTAAGCTCCTGAGAATCTGTTCTGTATAGTACCTAGGAGAGCTGAGTCCTGCTCCATTCCTGTAGGCACCTAGATATAAAACAATTCAAACAGCAGAACAAAACCAAAAAAACCTTAACCCCAGCAGCAAAGACAAAACAACAGATGAAAAGCAAAGCAACATTTTTAATGCCTAGTAGTCCTGCAGGAATTCGACAGTTTCTAGCATTTCTATATAAAGTCAAATTACTTAAACTCACGCATTTACTGTAGGCGCCCAATAAAAAAAAACTTGGCTAATCATTACTCATCCAGAGGATGGGTTGGGGGTTTTTTTGTAGCACAATTCAGATCACTTTTAAAATGGAGTGTCATAACTAAATGAACATGGCCCTTTTCCCTTGTTTGTTCATATGCTAGTTACATGTAGCAGGAAATGCAAGCACTGTAGCAGCCAAGTAACATAAAACCCACATGACATGAAACCAGCAGTGTCTAACTCTTAAGTCTTCATGATAAAAATGCATATTTAATGAAGTATAAACCAGAAAAACTAGTTATTTAAAGCTCACAGTTAAAAATGTTTAGCAAATTTACAGGTCAAACAGACAACTTCAAATGTAATGAAAGTATTTTCAACTCACCATTGTGAACTGCCCACATTATGCGGAAAGCTGGACCACCAATCTCATCAAAAGGTTTCCTACGGGTGATTACCTCCCAGAGAATAATACCCCAACTGAAAACGTCACATTTTTCACTGTAATTGCTACCTGGAAGAAAGCCATTAATATGTCTCTTTTCTATATACCACATTACAAGAAGTACAGTTTGAGCTGACAAATAGCTCTGTATGCTTCCTTTCATTTCACAATTGTTTTGCTGAGAAAAAACAGTTTTCTAAAGCTGGCTGATTCACACTAACTTAAGTCTGAAATCATTTGACAGTAGAATTGTTAAGAATGCCTCCCTCTGGAAATCAATCCGTTTCACTCAGAGTCATCCTTAAATGATAAAATGCCTTAGTTTTCTTATATAATTTAAACTTAATAAATTGTGGTTTATAAGATCTCTTGCATTCAGGATTTAACTGACTATGCTTGCTTCCTCCAAATATTTTTCAACTCATTTCTTCCATGCTAGTCACAATATGCCAGCCAGTAACATCTCTGTCATACCTACTGCTCTTTATTATTTACAGGTCTTTAGCAGAACTAGTAAAATAGCATATGAACACATCAGCAGATTCCTCAATTCCTCACCGCTTTATTTCCTCTCCATTTATTACTCTTACTCTTTCTGTCAGGTCATTTCTTAAAGTTCTTTGACCATAAGTTCAATATTTCTAAGACTCCTGTTAAAGGCGCAGAAGACACGTAGGTGATACAGAATAATGAATAAAAATGTTCAGAGACTGAAAAGAAAGAATGTATGCTCTGTAACCATAACTCACACAAATACTAAAAATACATGTGAATAGCTAATGACATGATCATCAATATGTGCGTATAAATAATAGAAATCTGTCTTCAAACAAGGATCAAAATTGGCATCCAGTGGCCAAGAGATTTCTTTTTGTTAATATGTAAACAGAAAGCATTGACACAAATAATTTCATAAAATGGTGGGATTAGAGAAGCGTAGTTTCACATAGATACCCATCATATAGCATCCAGTTTCAACAGGCTCCACTAACTACAAGCCACCTTCCTCTGCCCCCATACCTCCAACAAACTGCACAAGAGAAGCAGCATATTCTCAGGCTAGCTCTTACAGACCCACCAGTCTGCAAGGGAGACAGGCTGCAGCACAAACCACAAGTCATCTTTAACTGAAGACACTAATCTGGACTTCTCCTAGGTACAGATTTTACAAAACTAAGAACCTGGCATCTCCAAAACTCTTTACACCTGTGTCAAAATAGCTGATGTGGCTAATGAGTTCAAAAGGTACTGAAGGGGAGTAACAAAATCAACTTCACCAGTCAGGTGTTTAAAAGGTGCTGGGAAACAAAAAAAGCATCTGTAAACAATGGCAGATTGTTAAGGGAAGCAAAACAGTCTCTCTCATCTATGCAGCCGCAGCATTTCTGTGACCCACAGCCTATGACAAGGAAGTAGTGTTATTTTCTGGATTGAGCAAGGAAATCCCATTTTGTAGCTGAGAAGCCTTGGACTAATTCTGAAAACTGAGAGTGCAAAAAGAATGATACAGTATTGTGTATTGTTTCATTATGTAAAAGACCAAGGTAGGATATACACAGTCTGTCCTCAATTTATCCAATTATCCCCAAGCAGTTTTAAAACATTTTCTTCTAAAGGGAGTTCTCAAATTAGAGCACTTGCTCTCTTTCACTTTATCCTGATCTAAATGACACTGTTTTTATTTAGACTGTTTGATCTGTACAAGGCTCTCAATACCCTATAATGCTAAAATGGGGGGAAAATTTTAATATTAGGGCAGCTACTTCAATGAGCACTCTGCCATCTACAGATAGTTCTAGGGCCTTTATTGCTCTCATCTGAAAGCATCAGTACTAGAACAGTACTAAAATGTTAGCATTTATTCCATTGTTGAATTCTGATGCAGTTGCATAACCAAACAAATTTTTAACAATTTTTACATTAGACATGAGTATTTTAGTAGTTTAATGACGGCTTCAAGAGCGATTTGATATGCCGCACCAAAAAAAGCTCACAGATTCCTTTCTTTCATTGATACTTGTTCTGGTATAAAGATTTGTGTCGTTATCAGTAAATGCTTTCAGATAAAAGTACATAAAACCAACTGTAAACTGAAGGCTTTTGCTGCTGTCCAGCACTAAATTTGTAATACAAGATTTCTTTGTTCTGCTTTGTTGAATTCGTACACCAGAGGAATTAGAATATGCACTGCAAATCCCTAGTATAATATACTTATTTCAAAATCCATTTTAGATTAAGGCTTTCCACTCAAAAAAATCTAACTTTAACAATGACTGTCCAATTGATTATTTCTAAAAGAAAAATATATCTCTTACTTATACAATTTCATTTAAGAATAAATAAATGTCAAGAAAAGAAGCATTCCTAGCTAGATTTAAAGAAATAGAGCAGGTGCCTCAATACAGAGTGACAAAATGGAAAGTTTCTAGGCACCAGAATGAAACAGATCACCCTCTTAGGTGGGTCCCCTGAACAATATATGGGAGAAGATGGTACCTTCAAAACAAAAGCTCCAAAGGCAGTGTTCAGGAGAAAACCTGTTAAAACTGTAGATGGACACATATAATTTGCTGCTTCTCTCTACAATAAGGACACTAAGAGTGGCCACTTGGATCCAGAATCTGGGAAACCACTGCTGCACAGAGGTACTTGCCAAATCTCTCAAAGCCAGGACACCTGCTTCCTAAAGCAGGGACATGACTTCTCCAGACCACTCTGCTAACTACAATGATAATTTAAGGTACTGAATGGCTAAAAGGTGCTTAATTTTCAATCAAATATTGACTGGATTATTTCTCTGATAATCATGCAGCAATTATATCTAATTATCAAGTGTCCTCAGTCTTTCCCAGCTACACTCCAAGAAATAGCTTGTTCTCCTACTTAACTAAATTAACTGTTAATAACAAGTCCCTCAGTATGTAGGAAGAAGGAAGTGCATCAAACCTCTAGATTACACAAAAAGCAGATGAAGATGGAGTTACAAGAAAGTGGGGACTGGAAATGAAGGCAATTATGTTCAATTTATAGACACTAACAGGGGAATTCTAAAGATACAAGCTGATCAGAATAGCGAGTGAAAGTAATGACAATCAATTTAAATGTCAGAAGAGTTTGAAATGACTTAAGAATCTCGGAAACAGCACAATCATGGGGAAATAGCCCTCTGGCTGCATTTTAATTACTTATAAAATGAACAGCAGTTGTCTAAAGGTACTCCTTATGTAAATCTCAACAATGACACAAATAAAGATTCCATATCTTCATGTAATTAACTGTCTAATACTATCACGATGGTCAGTTCAGTGCTCCACTTCAAAACTCAGCATAACTAGATCAATACATAATCATACAGATTTTGAAATAAATGCTAGATTTCCAGCAAGACTCTTTCAGCTGTTACTTCAAACGTTCGTACACTGATTGAAATAAAGTAAGATTACACGATGCTCTTATTTCCCATATCAAATTAATTCACCGTTGCATCCCTAGGAAGAACACATAACATTGACACTGTAAATTATAGTTACCTTCAAAAACTTCAGGTGCCATCCAAGCAGCACTTCCCTTATTGTTGGTCATGTGTGTTTGAATATCACAGGCTGTACCAAAGTCACAGATTTTTAGAACTGTCCCCCCAGCTACCAAGAGCAAACTGTCAAAGAAAAAAAATAAAATAAAAATTAAAACTGTAGGATGAAATAGTCTGGTAATAAACCACTGTTGTTGGGTGGTTTTTTTATTTTTTTTAAAATTTTTTTTAAACCCAACAACTATCATTTTAATATATCTGAATATCTATTTGCTTTGCTTCTCAGTGCTTTAGTTTTGTAATTTGAGAAATAAGTAAGGTCATCTGAACATACAAAATATTTTAAAATAAGCAAATACATATTGCAATTTATTACTATTTCTACATGCTAGATTTTAAGTAAAAATCTTCAGCCATAGTAAACTGCTAAGCATATATTGCCAAAATTAGTCTTTCACATGGCAGAGCTGAAAAATAACAAGTGCTGTAACAATTTTACCAAAAGAAGAACGATCGAGAGTCCTATTAATGTCAGTCAATTTAGCTATTTATTCAAATGAAAGCACTTGAAGTTACATGTTAACAGCTCTCTAAATCAAAACTGAGGATACAAGAAAAAATTAAAGCGTGGCTTCAAATTATAATTTTATCTTGTAGTAATGGCAGGCTACCATCAAAAGGGAATGATCCTGATGATCCCCAAATCTCTGTTTCCAACTAATCTGTGGAGCCAGATCTGAAGCTGTAAAATGAGTCGGATCAACAAACTGACTGGGTAGAAAATGTCTTTGTTTCAGTGGACAGTGATGGGAGATTCTGGCAGGGGTAGTGGAACAAGCAGAAGGAGGGCACAGAGGAAGATGGCCATTTGCAGAAAAGCTCTATTTTATCGGATTAAATATGATGTTAAAACCAAGCAACCAAACACCCCCACCCCCAACCTCCCACCCCATGTTCATTGAACACCACAACTCATTGTAAAATTGGGGCATTGTAAATGCCTCTGATAAGAAGCCCTATCCCTATCCAAATCCTCTTCCATGATACAGGGCAGGAGCAGGATGTTTTTCCAGTTTAACAGAAAGTAAATGAGTACAGTTCGTATCCTGTACCTTGCACCATCATTCTGTAACTGAAGTTTCAAACGCACAGCTTTCATTCAGAATACACTACATCCAATAATGTCAGTAACAATTAAAGCTATTTCTTTCAAATGCAAATAAGTCATTATAAATTATCTTAAATTCCAATTGTGAGAAAATACAACGTATGAGCCATAAGCCTACTTTGGTGGTTTCAGGTCTCTGTGAATTAGAGCCTTTGGTTTCATGCTGTGGAGATAAGCCACTCCTTGGGAACACTGTAAACACCAACTCATGGCATGTGCAGCAGTATAATGAGGCAGAGGTTCAGCACCATGCAGCACTGCAAAACAAAGGCACAAACTAAAAAGAACTTTATTGCATATTACAACAGATACAATGGAGTTAACAACATACCAGTCAGAAGCTCCATCTAAGTAATTATCAATGCCTCATTACTGCAACTGAAAATACCCTTCTGCAGACTGTTAAATAATGGAAATGTCAAAATATTTCCCCTTTTTAGTATGTTTTTCATAATTTTTGATGTTGAAATTCAATATGAAAGATGTTGCGTGTTCTTGGCTATCCCTGCTAAAGTATGTTAAACAAATGCTCAGGGAATTTACAAGTTATAAAGGAATCTGTTCCACTGGAAAACCTTAAATGGCTGGTATAAAACATAACAAACTGGTATCAAGAAACAAACCAGAGGACTGAAAATGTAGGTTTTAAAAGCACACTCCTTTCTCCTTAAAATTACATTAAGAATTTTAAAGAACCGCAGAATGGCTAGGGTTGGAAGGCACCTCTGGAGGTCCCCTGAGCAGGGTTAAGCAGGCCACCTACAGCCAGTTGCCCAGGATTGTGTCCAGATGGCTTCTGAGTATCTCCAAGGGTGGAGACATATGTGTGAAGCAACTTTATATTTTACATTGTGTTTGCCCTAACACTAGTACTTCAGCTCCAGGAAGACACTATGTTGAAATGATACTCACCATTGTATAGAGAACCTCCTTCAGCATACTCCATAACAAGACACACCTTTGGGGGCAGGGAGGGGACAAAAAAATAGGAATATTTTAAATGCAGGGGTGGAAAACAGTTTTTTGTAAGTGTAAAGTTCATTGAGATGAACTGCAAAGTCTCCATACCTAAGCTAATGGAAAATTTATCAAAGGGTCAGTCTGAATGGTATGTATTTACATATAGCAAACAGAAATCAGTTTTATACTTAGTTCCCACTGTAAGTTAGGAAAGAAGAGAATGGCCTCCCTCCCTCTCAGTCTTGAAAAGCAAACACCGTCTTCAAACTGCAATTCATTTGCTTATAGTGGCTTACAAAAAGATTTTAAACACCATGTCTAAAAAATTTCACTAGTACCAAGAAAAAATGGGATGCAGCATTACTTTAATCAATTAAATAGCCTATACTAGAACTAGCTAAGGATACATCTGTCCTGTCACAGTACTTGCTTTGAGAATGTTTGCAGCTGTGGCAGAAAACAAGCAAATCCTGAAAGCTGCATATCTGAGAATAGGAACTGATTTACAAGCTATGATTCATGTGTTGCTAATGTATTTTCTTTTCACATTGCTAATTTGCAATTAATAGGGCTGTAGATGTGAATGACACTACAAGTGTAATACACCAGATGCCATTCTGACAAACTGAAGTGCAATCTGTGTTTAGAAACAACTTTGGGTTTTTCTTGAAAGAATTTATTTCTCACAGCAGGGGAAAGAAAAACCAAAAACCTGAAAATATCAACCAACCTACATATCTATGTATTTCCTTATTATGGCTAAACCATACAAAATTTATGTAAAATATACGCTTTTGTGTACAAAACACATTTTATGCATTTATGCTTGAAAATGTTAAGCTAGTCACCTTTTGTCATACTGACAAAGCTATGACTTACTGGGTTTAGACAGGCTCCATATAACTTGACAATATTGGGATGGTTTACTCGTGACAGTTGTCGAAGCTGCAATACAAATCACACTTCATTTCAAACCATGGGCGAAAAAGGCCAATGCTTTATTTTCACATGTATAATTCATACACCACAACAGCAATCACAGTTTTGTATGTCTGCATGACCCTAGACGGTGATTTTAGGAATTACAAGACTGACGTCCCTGTTTGCATTTTAATTTATGTAATTAGGTTTGTGTCTAACCGGAACTGTGTTTTAAAAGAAATCCTGAAGAAATCAAATTTAAAGAAAGTATTTTTTTCATGGTGTAGTAAAATCACTCAAGTCATAAGTACTGTGCAACCTCTACAGGTTTGGTGCTCTTCCTGGAGCCTCCCGTTTTGGAATCCTGATTGTCTGGCTACATATAAAATCCGAATAATACTGACTTTATTCACAATATAATTACTGTTTAAAAAAACACCCCAACCCCACATTCCTATAAAATAAGCCAGCCAGTTTAATATTAATGTGACATAGTTCCAAGAACCTACTGCTGCTTGTATTGACAAACAGACTATTTTGCACTGAATTCTTCTTTACCAGTGGGTAGTAGGAGGAAAGGGAAAAGGATTTTTTTCCCCAATTTATACAGGCTTCTGAGGCAGCTTATGCTATTCATCATCTAGGGAGTGAATGTTATTTTTTATGTATGTTTCAGAAATTGTAAAAAACCAGAATGAAATATTACAACTGATGCTTGCACCGTGTAGGGTTTCCTGAACCCCAGTAATTACAGAAGTATTTCTGGGATTATCTCGGTTCTGTTTTGAACAACAAAAAATATGCTGATCAGGTCTACTCAATATTAAGTCAGATCCAGACTAACAACACTAAAAACTTTCCATGGTAATGAAAAACATACAAATATTTACACACAGAGGCCTACTACAAATATGCTTCCTTTAACCCTACAGTGTATTACCTTTTTAGTTCCAATTTAAAGTATTTGTTTTTATCATGTTTTGTGTATCTTGAACATCCTAGATCCTTACTGACTAAATACTAAGCAGCATGTCACGATACATCTCATTTAAATTACTTGGGTACTTTTGAGTCTAGAATATGTTATGTATCTTGGGAAGCTTATCAGTGTATCTGAACTACTCAAGGCCTTTCTGAAGTAAGACATTGAATAGAAAGAGTGATTACCCTTAAATGAGTTACATGTACTAATAAACTTACACGTAAGAAAAAAAAAAAGAAGTTATTAGAACTGCTGAAAAAAGTAAGAAACAGTTTCAAGTGTGGACCTGACTGTACAAAGAACCTACACTGTAGCCCCTGGAAGCACTAATCAGCTCTTCGGGTGTTTCAACTGCACCCTGACTCCACAACGGGACAGAATCTAGGAAGTGGCATTTCCCTACCTGCCTGCCCCTCTCTCTGCCCCCTTGCCTTCCAGTTTCTATGGGAAGAGAACTAAAGGAGCTGCAGTGTGCTCTGACAGGTGTCCTGTTCGGCAAGTAAAAGGGTCTAGGCCTGTACCGTACTGGCTGCATTTACCTTGTAATACAGACATAGCTTTTAGTACACTAAATGCACCCATGAGTTTAAGAAAATAAGCTCTACCAAACCACGTATTTTCCAACAAACGTACTGTACCTCTACAATGAAGGCTTTTCTTTCAGATTCACTTTCTATTTGTTTAATAGCTACATCTTTAGCTCGCCATTTTGCCTTGCAGACCACACCAAAGGCTCCTCTTCCAACAACCTAGAATAAAATAACAAACACTTGAATTAAAACTTGAAATGGTTCCATTTGCTGTACAGGATTTCACAAACAGAAAAGAAATTTAATGTAGAAAACTGAAGACACACAGAATTGAGTTTTGCAGCAGCAATCTAATATTATGCTGTCACAGCATAAATGGTGCTTAGCTAAGCTTCTTCCGGAGATCATTTACAGAAGAACAGAATGCAAAAGACACATACAAAACATTTTATTATTAACATGCAGTAACGGTATTTCAGAAATATATGATTTTAATTATTTCAAACAAGATTTGCTCAGAAGAAAATTAGGGCAACGATGGCAAATTTATTTTTAGATATAATTTCACTGGTCAGATCTATATCTACTGTATTCGTTTATTCTTGCTAGCAACAGGAATGTAAACTTCTGAAATTTAAACACATGTGCAAACAACTACACAGGCCTACGATGAAGTCGGGATGAGGTGTTCAGTGTGCTCAAGGATATCCTTTAATTTTCTCTCAGATGCCTCAACAGTGTGAGGGCAGTAAATTCTACTGCGAGTCCTCCAAATAAGCACAGTATCTGTATAAACTATGCTTTCTCTATTTTTGTTGAAGTTATCTTTCTAGTTTATTTGGAATTAACACTGCCTAAAAATATACAAAACCAGACAAGAGCCACAACTCTTCACCGTAACTTCACAGAAGCAGTAATAGCAGCTTCTGCATACTACATTCCTTGAAACCAAGCACAAAAAAGGAAAGCAGGAGAGAGAAGTGTCCTTTTCCTAGGTGGTCACTTTCAGTTACTGGCGAGTTATAAACTATGGTAAACAGAAGTTTCACTTCTTTTTATTGTGTTCTTCAGGGGAAAAATGGCAACATACAGAAATAACAACAAAACATGCATATGCAATGTAAGGTTGAAAGCAGAGTGTCACCAAAACAGTGACTCTAGGTGCTACAGGAAAGCACAGACTGGCAAGTTGTTACACATATGCTCAAAAGAAAAGTAGTGAGGACGAGGAAACAGAAGGCACAGAAGCAGCTAAGGGATAGGAGCTCCTCCAACTCCACAAAATGCAAGGCAAGGCAGATGAGAAGGACGGGCCTAGTGGGGCGGGTCTTGGGACTCTATTTGCCCCTAGCAGCCTTTCTTCACCATTGGTTTTAACAGCGTTCTGTGCTCATGTTCCTCCTAGTCCTTGATTTCAAGTAGTTATCATATGTATTCTGAGGAGCAGAACAAACACTTTTTTTGGAAGGTAAATGAGAAGAAAAGGATAAGGAAGAGGAGTAAGGAGAGGGCGGAGTGGAAACATTTATAAATGTGATTATCACAGCAGCTTACTGTGGCAGAATTTAGGTTACATATGGATATAAGAGACGGACGCCAGGCAATGGTGATCAACAGCATTCTCCCCTTCTATTTTCCTTAACACAAAGAAGTATTTTCTTCTTTTACATTACAGCACACACTTAGCCTTCCAGAAGTTCCTAGCTTCTCACCTTTACCCTCCACAACAGTGGTTCATAGACTGAGTCTACCACAAGATATCCACAGCAGATCCAGAGAACATGCCTCGTTCCGCCCATCCAGTGTACAAAGAGACCTTGACTGTAAACTCCTCCCCCAGCTACAGCATAGGGGTCTTGACTCCTCTCTTGACATAACACACACCAACTATTTTCTTGGCTTTGAATTTCTTTTGGCTTTGAGTTGAGGTTTTGAACACCAAGCTGTATGAATGATAGTCAAGCAGCCTACAAAAATAGTACATATAAACAAAGCAGAAACAGTGAGTCACTGGAAGACCTAAAAGTCCCAAATAGCCTCCCCTGGCATTTCCTCTTTGCTCTCAAACAACACTTTGAATAAAATTGCCCAATTTCTTGAGGCTGGTAGGCCCCTTCTACTGGCACAAGAAAGGGACAGGCAGTTACAAGGCAAGGATGCCACAGAGCAACCCAGGCAGCAGCAATTCAGTTCCAGGTCTGCTGCTCCCCCATGATATGAATGTACCCAAACTGATCAAGTAACTGGGGAGAACTCTCCCCTCCACTTAGGGAAAAGGAGGTGTGCATATGATTTCTCCTAGCTGGACACAATTGGACTTAGAGCACAAGGCTGGGTGAAGCTCCTTTTAGGATGCTCCTTCTCCTAACGTACCTTTTCTCATACTCTTTCACAGTTTTTGACTATACCTCTGCCACATTTGGTTCAGTGATGTGGAAGAAAAATTGCTATTTAAAAACAGTGAATGTAATCAAGTTAAAAGATTGGTACTGATACATCTGATAAAATTTAATGAAGCAATATGACCTTTTTTCTTTTTTTACTTAGCCTGAATCATTTAGAAAAGTTTGTGATGGATCAGGCTTGCTTTTTGGCTAGTTGTATCTTTCCTTGCTGAAAAAACTTGTATATGCCCATATTTACAAATATATTATATGTATTACAGGTATCATTTTAACATTATGACTATGTAATATATGCTACATATTTTTATATATTAAATGCATTTATTTTTCTTATGTATGTAAAAAAATTACATGTATAACTAAAAAGAGAAAGTCCAAGTACCTCTTGCATTTGAATCCACATGGTCAAATTTAGCCTGTAAGCCAATACAATTGCATATTGTTCCCCTGAAAATAAATCCATGGCTATAAGCAAGTTAATATCAAGAATTGGTACATGTATTTCCAGTTCATATACTAAAGAAACCACTATTTTTCAATTTGGGTGTATTTTTAAATAACTTTTCTATACAATGAAGAAACTTAAGATAAATGAGTACACTAACCAATGTGATGGTTTACATCATGCCATAAATGTCACAAAACTTGGGCTCAAGTTGAAAAGTGGAATAAATTCCAAGAATAAGAAGCACTTTATGAAGTTCTGATGATGAGAGGGCAGAGAAAGGAAAAAAAAAAAAAAAAAAAAAAAAATCAGTGTGAGGCACCATGAGGAAAATTTTACCATGTAATCTAAATCTTAATTATGTAACAGAAAGCTGTGAAAGACCATCAGATATAAAAACTTTATGGTTGGTAAAAAGAGTCTGATAAATGACTACTCAGTCGAGGTTTCATAACAATTTATCAGTGACATGGTGCCTGCTTAGACAGAGGGTTGAACTTGAGAAGAGGACACAAATGCACTGAATATTTACCTAGGATACAGGGAAAACAGAGAAGAGCTGATCCTCCATTAAAGCAGCTCAGCCTCTTGGACAGCATATGAGAGAATCAACAGTCAGAAGCAATGACGGATCTGATACAATCTTGAAGTTTACCATATGTGAAAGCCCACTATGTCTTTCCAATTTAATCTGGAAAAAGTATCTTAGTCACTGTAAAAACATCCCTTATAATCAACAGACTGCAGCTTGTGGTGGATTCCACTTATATTTCATTTTCTTCCTTCGAATTTTCACTTAAATTATTCTTTAAAGGAGTAAGTCTTAGATTTTGTCAGAATGGTTTAAACACTGCGTAGTTTCCTTCAACACCGTGTGCTGGAACTAAGTAACTTAATAGCACAGGACGGAGGCTCTGCCTGAACTTTAGTTTCTTCACGCTCATTCCTTCTTGTCCCCTGCTGCTGGTGCCACACCATATGTTTGGGCAGTAGTGCATATTCTGAATTATATGAAGCACAGTTAATGGAACTATTGACACAACAAATCAATAAACAGCAGTTGACCTGTAACACCGTGTATGTTTGGAAAATGATCTAAAAATAAACACATTCTTTTCGTAAATAATTTTGGCCCTCTAAATATCTTCTATAAGAAAAAAAGGAAAATATAGGGCAGATGACACATTTAGAAATAGAACACCAGTGCTTCTGCTTTTCTACAGAATAGAATTAAGTTTGTCAAGAACCATTTGATTAGTATCTGACACACATTTTATGCTGACAGAAATGCTTAAAGAACTTTAAAAATTGAAAAGTTTATACAGATTTATTCTTCTCCCTATAAAATTCATACCAGTAAAAGGTTATGTTTTGCCATGTGACAAAATGACATGGCGAAAGAGAGTGACGTTTGCATGTTTTCCAGATAATGTCTTTAGAGTCTTATTTAAAGAATATGAACCACACAAGAGCCCTGGAACAAACATTACTTCTGCCTCTGTGTACAAATAGTATCAAATGCTGTACATAAACAAAGATACATGATATTGACTTGTAAGTATGGAGACTATACTGACTGGTAAGAATGTAGACTAGAAATCATGTGGGAAATAGAGGCTGTTACGTTAAGACTTTAAGGATTTATTTTGTCCTAAGGGATGTGATGACTCCCCTCCCCACGCTCAGTAAAACAAGAAAAATGCATCTCTGTTTATTCAGATGCACCCTATTCCCCTATCAAATGTCAAAACTCTGGAAGAATCAATTTCAACTTTGTGTGAACCACACAGGTTTTCTATTCACTCAAAAGTATAAACATCCACAATTTTCATCTCTATCCATGAACTTTCAATGTTAGTTAGCTCTGCATGCTGAATACTTTGTGCTTTTCTTTCTAAAAAACCCTTGCTGGATATGTAAGAAATATAAGCAATAAAATATAATAGCTCCCTGGTTAGCAGATATAGTATTCTTTGGAGAATTGTCTTCATAATTTGCAGTATCTGTATGACATGTTTTTTTATGATTTTGGGATGCAAGACTAGCAGTTATTAAAAAAAAACACCACCACAACACAAAGCCAACAAAACTCATGCTTCCAAACAGCCAGCAGCCTCTAAATTGTCTTTAATATCTATGTCCCTTTGGTCACTGGTATATGTACACACGAAAGGTTTATGCAAAATGGACTTTTGGATCTCTAAAGCTTCAGACACAATGCAAGATGTTGGGGAGTGGTGGTGGTGTTCTACAGTGCTCTGCAAAAACAGAAACAAATTTTTAAATTTAGCTCCTTCTATTCTTTCCGTCTTCCACAGTTCCAGCAGTACCAGTAAACCATACTAGTTATTTGCAGTTTTTCACACATCTGCCTGTAAGACATATGGAAAGCATAAATATAAAAAAGAAAAAATGCCAAAAGAAGCCATGAACAACAGTTTACAGCCCCTAAAAATATATGCCTACATGTTCTACCATTCATTCAACCAGCCTCAAATTCCAACTTTGGTTCCTCTGTGTGCTATGCTTTATTAAGTAGGTTGAAGAAAATTGGCCCCATGCCACAAATGACTGTGGCCAATACCCTGGCAGCACTTTTAGGAAGGAGTTTAGATCTGCCAATTCTTACAGCTATATTCTTTGACTGGTTAAGTTTATTTGTACCAGTGCTCAACCCAATTTTAAATGTTGCTTTCCCTTTCTGGGATTCATATAGCAACAAAAAAACCACGAATCAAAAAAACACACACACACATCCCCCAATGCCCACAAGCGATCTCACTAATTTTAAGTAAACAAAATAACCGAGTTTAGATTTAATTTTCAAATTTAAACTTTAAAGTTATGCAAAACACCACAGGAAAAATATTTCTTGATGACAAAAATATTTAGTTATTAAAAATCAACTAATATTCCTAATAAATACCCATAACTTCTGCTTGCCACAAACTATGTCCATATTTAAGACATCACCTGTTAGAGCTGCACAACACTATACAGTTATTATTTAGTGTCTCAGCTATCTGAATTTAGTTCTCTTGTAAGAAGTCATTCTCTTTTCAACTTTTTCAGAACATGTTTATGGAGAATCAAAGTACTATCATGTATGTTTGTAAAATTACGGGTGTTTCCAGATACTATTCTTTTGCTCTAAACACACAAGAAAGCCTCTTTTGCGTTTTGCTAGCTCACTCATTCTAAGAAACGCGTGCATCTCAAGCAAAGATAACAGTTTATCACCTTATACTTTCATTCCAGCTTTTTACACACTGATAGTCTTCTACACGTGTCTCAACAACTGAATTCATTTTAATTACCAGCAATCTAAAAACATTAACAAAACACTTGTCTTATGTTCTAGTATGAATCAATTTGTTCTGTTACAGCAGCCCAGACAGGAGATTCAAGTTTTAGACAGAAAATGCTGGGTCATGAGGCACTAAGGGTGAAGGAATCCAACATGAGTTGGGCCTGCTGGGCTGGTGCAGTCTAAAATTACTGGTCTTTGAAAAACAAATAATCATTCTGGAGTCAGTAAAATAGTGCTAGAATCCACTGGGTGGGGTAAATAAGGGATATGTGAAGCTTCTTCTGCTTTAATTTTTTTCTTAGGGAAAGGCCTCCTCCCCAGTTTCTGACAGCAGTTACACTGTCGCTCAGTTGTGACCTTAGCTGCTGCATTAGACACGGAAATTTATTATTATCTCACAAATACAAATCCTGCTTTCATCACTGGAACAGAAAAGCCTGTGAGGTTTCTTTGCCATGCATTCTTTATGAGAGTAAAATGTAAGTAAAATATAAGTTTATTTTACAGGACACAAATTAAGTCACTGAATAAATCTGCATGTGTACAAATAAGTGTAAAGTCTTACATTAACAGTTAAACTAGCTTATTAGCCATCTTCTAATATTTATTGCTCACTAAATTTCATCCATGTGAAATTGGTGTTGTGTAACTTCCCCAGTAATTCACATTTCAGCTGACACTTCAGCTATTTTCTTATGTAGATGAATGAAGAGAATCTTGCACTGGTATAACTATAGTAAATTTAAGTAGTGATTTGAATTAAATCAGAAATGCATTTAGAGTAAAACCACAGAAAATTCTGGCATATGTTTTCACCATGTACTAACTTTTCTGCCTTTCTAGATCCCCATCTTTGCACCTTGAAGTCTTAGTTTCTGAAAAAGTTTCAGAGATTGTAGATGCAACTGACTTCAAACAGATTCCTAGCTACTACCCTTGGCTCCTGAGAACCAAGCCTTTCATACTCACGTCAGACATCAAGAATATTTTTCAGATCTCAAATCACACCTGCAGCTCTCGTCCAAACTTCTTCCAATTTTGCAGGACACAATCCCCCAGGACATAAAAACAACAGAGGTAGTAACTACTCCATGTTTAGCAGCAGCTTAAGCAAATCCACTTTACCTTGTAGTGTAATGGACATAATCAGTCACTTGCATCTCATCAACTTTTAAAAAGGTAACCTACTATAAAGGGCAGCAAACCCCCTTGTCTCCCTGTATTCCTCATTCTCTTGTCTCTGAACTGCTCTGCTCCGTAATTACAAGGAACACATGCAGTTCTCAGCACACTTCTCAGACAGTTAATGAAATTATTCAACTGTTTCTAAAATGTCTAAGCTAGGTGAACATGCCATAAATTGCATCTCATTAGTTGCTGTCACCTATATAGGTTTTCTAAAATAAGTATTTAGAAATTTTACCTGTTCATCTTAAAGAAAAATTACCCTAAATCCCTAAGAATTAACCACTGTAGCTCAAATTAGATTGTTGAAAATAAACTTCAGTGTGTACTACAGTATACCAGCAGAGCGTTAAACAACGATTTTCAAATAATTTACACTTTCAGACTGTTGAAAAGTGACTTGTAACTACGCAAACATGGCAATGGCTTTCAACCTGGCTACATCGGACAGTGACCAGGCAGGGCCACAGAACACATGACTAGACATGCATCTTTTCACTGTACACTCCAAGGCATGCTACACACACCATGTGCTGAAAAGATCTGAGTTTTGGTCATGTATGGGACTGTTATTAAGTTACATGATGGAGGAAGGGCTGTGGGATTTTCAGGAAAGAGTGGCAGGGAGCAGGCTGCCCGAACAACTCAAAACCAGTCTGTTCACTGCTTACACATGAAAGCTCCTCTGGGAAGCAGCAGCAGCAGTATTTAGGCTAGATTTAAATACGAGATTTTAAGATAGGGCTATTAGGCTTTTTAATGTTAACTTTATTTCAGTTACATTAAGTTTTCAGATTTATTCTGTCATTTTATTTATTCAGTTTCTAATGTTTCATCTATATAATATCTGAAAACTTAAGAGAGGACATTCTCACAGTCAAAAAAAATCACATGGTAAAGCAGGGAACATCTCTATTGAATCCAAGTTTATGTTGTTTTTCCCCCTCTCATTTTGAAGATGCTCCCACTGTGCCACATCAATTTTGATTTGACTCCAACTCATCCATAATAATCACCTCTATATTTTACTTCAAACTAAGCACTTTAAATAATGAAAAGACAGCTTGAAGCTGGAGACATGTTTGACTGGTGCGATGTAACACTACAGAATAGTTACTCACGCACATGGAAGCTAAACCAAAATATGATATATTCTTGATGTTATCAGGTAGAGTTCAGCCAAACCTAAATGAAAGCACACTTATAGATCTCACATTTATTAGTAAGGACTCACGGCTCACAAGTATTCCAGAACTTCAATATCTATTAATATACCAGTGGCAGAGTGGGACTGCTATCTGCTGACAAGACAGCCTTGATAATACAACAGCAAAGCTATGATTATACAAGCATTCATTTGAGTTGCCAGTGTAGATCTGTTGACACTCCATTTTGAAACATCAGAAGTTTGCCAAACATATTAAAATCTGGCCATTTTGAGTCCTTACATCCATTTCAGAATCCTTGGAAACTTCTGAGCCTGAAGTGAGAGAACAGAAAATCCTCAGTAACGACATCAGTTTTGCTATGGCTCCAAAGTTGACCGTGCTGAAACTGCATCATGAGTAAGAGGTCTGACAAAGCTGACAAAAGCAAGGTCTAAGTACGGTCCCTAATACACCTGCTTTATCATAAAGTAGATCTTATTTCTCCATCTCTGCAGTGATGTTGAGACAGAGCTCAGTGCTATGGTATCTCCATTGCCCATAAGAATTTCTGGTAGGACAGGTACACTGAGTATAACTCAAAATGCCACAGCAGCCACCATCAGATTTTCTCATGGAGAGAACACTTTGTCAGAGCTCCCCAGCTTATACCACAGGAGTTCTGTCATCTCCAACAGAGATACTGCTTTGAGGATAATGCAACAACCACATAAATAAAGCACAAGTTACTGCTTAGGCATCGTCTCTACATAGATTTTTGTGCATATAGTCCTGTCTCTGAGTGCTAGGCAGGTATGCAGGACACAGGCGTGTTCTGAAAACTAAACCTTAGAACAATACATTCTAGTTAAACCAATTACACACTACGTAGCTCCACATTTCCTGCATGTAATATAGCAAGATAATCCTTGCTAACAGCCTTCCCAAGGGTGTCATGAGGATTCAAGATCTGTATAGCATTTTATTGATTCAAAGTGCTATGTCTAACATATTAGATGTGCCACTCACTTCTATGAGCCTTCACTGGGCACCTTTTTATGATGGATAAATTGCTATCAACTTTACTTTCTTCTTCAGGTGAGAAAAGCCATTTCTCCCCATAGCGTATGATTTGATCCCTGTCCATTAATAAGTGTTGCAAAAATGTCAGCGTATTATCAAATACAAAAATACTTTCAGCTCCCAAATACATTAAATTTTCTCACTTCAGAACAGCTAGATACATGAAGGCAAGAGGAATGATTAGACGTACACAGTCAATAATCTTCATGATTGCCATATTCATAGAAAGCGGAAAAGGCAATCTTTCGGAAGACACTGCCTTCTGATAATTTCCACTGTCTGCTCTGGTGAAAGCCAAAGTTGCCACAACACTACCTGAATAGAGCAGAAAGTGTCCTGGTGTTCTATGGATTATTACAGATTTTATGTTCTATGAACTCTCCCAGGCTACATGAGCCCAGCTTAATGACTACGAACAAACCAGTATCTAACAAACCACTTTAAAAACATAAGATGCTGGTTGGCATACTTATAAAGGCTACTACACAAAATCAAATTTGTTTCCACATAAATTATTTCTTAAAAAGAGGGTAATTATTACTGAAAGAGAAAGACAATCTACCAATAAAAGCACAAAGACTGTTTCAGCAGTTTTGGATGTCTGTTAGGTCCAGACCCTACAAGCTGGCCTCATCAAATTCGGTATAGATCTGCATGATGTACCTTCATTCCTGTAGAGAACTTAGCGCGGGAAGAAGAAAAAAAAATGTTCAACACAAGCAATACTTTTGTGTGATCCTGAGAGTTAAACATTGCGATATATACACACTACCGAGCCCTTTAGTAAAGTATGTAAGCTATCCTAGATCACACCCATCCTACTTTCACAGGAAATCCAAACAGATTAAAAGGTATGTATGAAATTCTATACTTTATCCGTCCCATTCCATCCCCAAAGAATTTAAGGCAATAACTTTGATATGAAACTTTCTACAGAGGAAGAAATACTTGCTTCCAACTGTTACACAGTAACTGCACGGCACTTCCTGGGTAACACGCACAGGTCGCAAATGCAACGTTACAGACCCTCAAGTACAACATCACTAGCCTATATTCAGAAAAAAAATATAAAAAAAGATCAGTACGTCCTTACAGCTAACCGAGCTGTAAATTTAGTGAATAATTAACACCGGTACAATGATTATATATACCGTGGTTCAGTTAGGTGGCTGAAGGAGGAAGCCGGGGCATGCAGAAAGATCCGAAAGAAACATCAGAATTCACACTTCCCTCTCGTCACAGCGTTTGACAACTGTTTGACACCCATACTTAAGCGGGCGGCATAACCGGCGCTGAAAGCTTTACAACGAAAGTCCTGGATAAATCTATCCCGCTTAAACAAAACCCCACGGCGCAGCAGGCAGCACCAGGGCTGGCAGCAGCAACGCTGGCCCCTCCGCTCCCAGCCACACCGCCTTTGTTCGCCGGTGCCACCCGCTGCAGCATCCGCAGCGGCGCGGAGCCCCGGGCAGGTACGCGGGAGCAAGCCGCCGCCGCCCCTTCCGCGCCCGGGGGCCGGTAAGGGCCAGGCCGCCCCTGCGGCCCGTGCCCGGGGCGGGGGGCGTGCGCGGGGAGGCCGCCCGGCGGCGGGGCCCTCACTCACCTCTTCCACCTCGATCTCTTTGTAGTCGATTTCTTCGAAGTTGAGGACCGGTGGGGTTTCAATCATTTCAGCGGAGGCGGCAGCGGACATCCCTCCTCTTTCACCAGGGGGAGGAGAGGCCGGGGCAGGCCGGGGCGGAGGGCCCGGCGCCGGGCAGTCGGGGGCCTGGGCCGGGGCTACGCGGGGCGCGGCGGCGGCTCCTGCCCTCCGCGCGGGCGCAGGTCGGGGAGGGCCTGGCCGAGGCGCCGCCTGGGCCGCCGCGCGGGGCGAGGCCGCATCCGCGGCGGCCGCGGGCCTCAGTGACGGCGGGCGGAGGCCCCGCCGGCGGCGCCGCCGCTCCGCATCCCGCGCCTTCCCGCACCGCAGCGGAGCGCCGCCCCGGCTGCCCTAGGCCGCGGCCGCTGCGAAGCCTGCGAGCCGCCTCGGCCGCAGCGGAGAGAAGGGGGCGCCCCCGGGGCCGCAGCTGGCCGCCTCCGCCAGCCCCGGCGGCAGCAGCAGCGGGCGAGGGGGCCGCGGCGGGGGTGGGGGGCCGCTTAGAGCCGCGCCGCGGCCGCCGCCGCTGACATCAGAGCCGCTTCCTGCTGCGCCGGCCGGGGAGGCGGGGGAGGGAGCGCGGGGGGCGGGAAGGGGAAACGCGCCGGCAGCGGCTGCGACTCCAGCGGCCGCGGCGGGGCCACGGCCTGGCGGCGGCCCCGCCCCCGCTGCGCCCGGCCCCGCCCCCGCTGCGCCCGGCCCCGCCTCGCCGCGCCGCGCCGCGCCGCCCGCTTCCGCCAGGGGGAGCAGCCCCGGCCGCGGCCGCGGTGCCGCTTCCTCTCCCTGCCGCCGGCGCTAGCGCCGGCCGGGCCGGGCCCGTGGCCGATGGCGGGGGCGGTAGCGGCGGGCGGCGCAGGCCGCCCCGAGGCCGGAGGGACGTCGCTGTCTCAGCCGGGGCTGGCGGGGCGGAGGCAGGCGGGTTTCCCCGGGCTGCGCGCCCCGGGGCCGCGGCCGCAGGGTGACTCCGCGCTGCGGGAGGGCGGCGGGGGCGGCGAGCCGGGGCCGGGGCAGCCGCGCGCTGTGCGTTACCGCCGAGCGAGCGGGGCGGCGCGCCCGCAGCGCTGAGTGTGCCTTGCCGGCATACGCACGCGTGTCTGCGTAGCGCCCCGGGGGAAGACACACGCGTGTGGGGGACGCGCCTCCTGGAACACGTTCCCCCCGAAGGCAGAAGCGCAGCCTTGGGTGCCCCGCGCTCCGCAGCGGCCCTGGCTGAGGGGGGAGCGTGTGTGGGGGTACCCGGGGAGCGGCGGGTAACCGAGCGAACGATGCAAACACATAGCAATAAGGGGATGGGAATCAGGAGCGAACATATACCGTAACCCCCTTCCTCTCTCCAGTTGCCAGCCAGTGGGGATCTCAGCCCACAGCTGGCGCCTGCTTCCACTTTGGCCGGAGCCAGCACATGGGTCTTACGGGGGTAAATATCCCAGGCCGGAGGCTTCAGGGTGGCCCAGGAGGTGACACCGGGGCTGGGGTGGGTGGACATAGCTGCTGTGTTTCACTGAAATGGCTGTGCTTCGTTTCGCTGTGTTTAGCCTCGGGGCTATATATAAAAAGTTATGTTATTGTACAATACTATTAATAGTATGTAATTTTAGTAAACTTTCCTAGATCTTCCTCTACTGAATTGCTGGTGAATGTCTGTACCTCACAATGAAACCTTGTAAATGGGACACAAAACTGGTCTACAGAGCTAGCCTGAGAAAGCCGCTTAAGCAATTAACTAGGAAAGAGAAGATCAAGGATGAACATGGGTAGAGAACTACTCTGATGATGGTTCAGCTGTTAGAAAAGCTAAAGTGAAAGTACCTCTGTCAGAGGTACTGCGCTGTGTGACAGGCTGTCATTTTGGGTTGTTTGCTCCCCTCTTGTCTTTTTCTGTCGTGTTTAGTAATTTGTCCAGGATTCCCAGATATCTAGCAATCCAGAAATCCCAGCCAAGCAATCATGGTGCAGGTACCAATTGACTGTGGTGCATGCAAGATGAAACTGCTCGCCAGAACAGGTTGGGTTGGTGTGATGGCATCACCCAAGCAACCTGTGTGCGCGTGGGGAGCATACTCATATCCTGAATGCATTGAGTGCCTGTTGCTTTTTGATTTTCTGATATGATTTCGTCTAGAAAGATTTAAAGAGGCTTCTTTTAGACATGGGGAGGTTCCAGGTAGCGTAAAATACGGCTAGTATCTGCTTCATCCAGCAATGGTACTATTCAGAGGCCCTGGCCCTGGTTTCTCAGAGATTGTATATAGGTTTGACCCCACTGCTCTCCAGATACGTAGTTTATGGATGATTCTGATCTAGCACCTGTTTATGTCCATGTTTATGAGTTTTGTTTTCATGAAAGCCACCCTTAGTACACATCTTGATCATATTGTGACATGAAGTCACAAAGTACCATGTTTGTAACTGGACCTGACAACTTCTTAAAGGAAAGTATTGCTTTTGCATAAGCAGCTGCTACCATCTCAGCTGCTGAGTGTGAGTATTGGTTTTTGGTAGATGAAGAATATGGATTTCTGAGGTATTGAGAAACTGCAGATCAGATCAAAACCAGACCTGTCTGAAATAAATTCATGGTGTTCAATGAATTGCTTTGGTTCTCTAAAAACTCTTAAGACTGGGATTCAAGGCAGCCAACAGGACTGGTATTCAAGTCAACAGAAACCAAGGAACAAGAGTGAATGGGTAGAAAAAAAGGAAAAAAAAAGGATGTGTGAAAATCTATCACTGCTGATCTTGATACCTAGTTGTGGTCTTGAGCTTGTTGTCGGGCAGAATTCTGAACTTAAAACTTCTCTTCTGTTTTTGGACATGTATGTTAGGCATTGGGGAAGGTGAACTACATTAGTGCTTTTTAGAAAGACTGCAAGGTGGGTGGTGGTACTTTAGGTGGCAGTTGGTGATCTCTACTAAAAGTTACTCAATATTTGCCTTTTTGTTACATTTCACAGACCTCTCTTCAGGATATATATCAGGCAACTCACAGTTGCAGTCCTTTATATTTTAGTGGTGATATTTTTCTGTTACCTTTGTGGGTTTGTTTGTTTGGGTTTTTCTGTTACCTTTGTGGGTTTGTTTGTTTGGTGTTGTGGTTTGTTTTTTTTTTTTTTTTTTGTGATTAGAATTAAAAGTGCAGAGAACAGCATTCCAATTGTAGTTGCTTATCAGGTTCATTTCCTTTCAGAAACTGATGTAGAAATATGAATCTCAAAAATAGTGAGTGCTCGCTTTGTGAAGGCAGAGTGATCATCATCAAAATGTCACTGTTGGAAGATCAGGTGGGGTTTAAAGGATGTGGTAATTTTGATGTTACTTCCTTTTGTTTTCTGACTGACACAATCTTACTTATCTGTGTTGGGGACTGGGCATAACTTGTATGCTCCCAAAACAGAATGTTTTAAATACCTATTCAACAAACACATTTGAAGTGCAAAGGAAAAGTAAAGCTGCATCCACCATAGGCTGTGTTTATCTCAGAGAAAAGCTGCTTTTGTGTTTAGAAGAAAAAACGTAGAACCTGCAAAGCCCATGTTCTGGGTCTCAGTCACCTGTCTCTAACATCAGAAAGAGGTTACACTGCAGGGAAGGTGACCACTTAAAGATTGTTGGAAGTCTCTGGGTACTGTGGTCAAAGTGCATGTGAATGCTCAAAACGGAGAACTGCTGCGGAGCTGTTTGTAGCTCCTGTCATAAAGCAGGTTTAAGAGCTATATTTTTTCAGAAGATGAGGCCATAGGTCGTATGCAAAATATAAAGTCTTCATGGCCAGCTTAACAGACCTGAGGCTTAGCCCTAACATCTGCATATCTTAGCTAATATTTATCCAACATATGTAGAATCATACAGCTTATGATTGTGGCATTTTTCATGAGTACAGACAGAGGCGCAGATACATTATCCTGGCTGCCCTCTGTTCAGCTCCCTTAAAATTACTCCATGTAACTGTTGTAGGAGTTTTTTTTTAAGAAGAGCAAACCAGCATTATTTTATCTAAATTAATTTAGAGAAAGGTTATGTGATTTCTTCTTTCAAAAGATTTCAACTTGTATTTTCAATACATGCATTTTTTTTTCCGTTGGTTAAAATAACTTGTTTTAATCAATGGAAGAATGATACTAGAAAGCAGTGGTGGAAGGTGTTGGATGGTCTCAACAACTGGCATACCTACAAGAAGAAAGGTTCCCTTCTAGCTTTAAGCACAGGAATAATTCAGGTTTCTGACAAGACAGACTCTATTTTTTTTCTTGTTAAATATTTTCTTATAAATATGAAGTTATGTCATTTAAGTTTGTGGGAGCCCTGTGTGATTAAAGAACTTGACACCAGCTGTAAAACTGGTTGCGAGTCATCAACCTCGTCTCACCTGTGTGTTGGAAAGTGTCTGGATACACACTATTCATAGGAAACCTGCGAGAGTTAAAAAAGAGAGGAATTAGCCTGGATGCCTGAGTGACAAGAACCGGTGTATGAACTGTCTTGTGCATTGCTTTGCAAATGTGAGGCCAGAGCAGGTCCCTGGTGACCAGTGGCATGGTGCATACCATGAAGCACGTGTAGTACAAATTCAGGTCCCAGCTGGGAGGGACACTGGAGAAGCCCACTTCTTGTTCCTGTGCAGGTGCAGTGAAAATACCTCACGAGGACAGCTCACCATGATGATATTGAAAGATTTCTGTTGCTCAGCGTGGCAGAGTTATTGCCCAATCCACTCTTCTCATGTAGCTCCTTAGTCTCTTGTGTTAAGATTTCCCAAGAGCAGGTTGCAACATCTTGTGTGCCAGATTTCACTGTGAATCTCAGTGATTTCACCAAGTCTGTCTTGCATTAGTGGTTTACAAACTCTTGCAAAGCAGCATGAGGGTGTCTTCTGCCAAATAACACTGAGATAGCAGCTCCAGCGTGCTTCATGTTGTCTTATTACTTTTTTCCCTTTCTGGGAGGACTTCCCCACACTATGTAAAGTGTTCTAAAAACCTATGAATTACTTCAGATTTGGTGTGCCTTATCATTTGTAATAAAATGCATATATATACACACACATACATTAAAAAGTAATAAAAGCCTTGCAAAATAAATGCATTGGCTGCCTTGCTAAATACTAAATAGAAGTGTATGCAAGGAACTGTATTCACTTCAGTAAAAGGAAGAAGAAGTTCTCTGTATGAATGTAACAGGAACTTAGATGGTCACAGTTGTTTCTGGACCTTCATTTGCATCCTAATCTGAGGTGTGTTAGATCTCCCGAAGTTGTCCAGTAGTCTAAACCACTAAGAGAGCTAGGAAAGAGCTGTAATGCAGCCACTGTGCAGTAAGGGCAAAGTAAAGGTGAGATATGATCTAGAATCTAGATGCAGTCCTGAAACCAAACTGATGTGTTTCCCCTGTTTCAGTTAGCAGCAGCTGGAGCTGGCCAAGTGGTGAGTGGGAAAAAGATCTCTACTAAAAGTTACTCAATATTTGCCTTTTTGTTATGTTTCACAGACCTCTCTTCAGGATATATATCAGGCAACTCGCACTAAAAAGTTAGCACACAGAGAAGGAGACGCAGATGGCAAAAGACTGGCCTATCTTCAGGTGAGAGCTCTGAAAGACATGGCCCATGAAATGTCTTGTAGAAGATGTGTTAGAGAAAGGGAGAAATGATACCAGATAACAGTAGAATAGCAAGAAAGGTGCAAAACCTGATCCAGGCATCTAAGTGTGTGCTGATCTGTTCTCAGTAGGCTTTAAAATAAAATGTGAAGGAGAGAATAATAAAGAGCATGGAGGTAAATGGAATAAAATGTCACATCTCTTTATCAAAGGTAGATTATCTCAGATTAACAAAAGATCATTTTTGATAAATTCTGTGATATTTTTAGGCAAAGGGGATGGATAGAACTATTCTATCTTGATTGTATTTGATATATTGCCTTGTGGGAAATTGTTAATTAAGCTGTACATGATAAGAATCATTAAAAGAACTGAAGGTGGGTAAGGAGAGTGTGGGAGTAGTCAGAAGACAATGGGGACTATCAAAAGGGAAGTATTGGAATGAAGTTAGTAATGGATTTTTTTTTAAGACTGAATTTTGAGAGCAACCTTGTTAATAATTTCATTAATGATATTGATAAGAGAATTAGGAGGTAACAGTGATTCTGGTGACACAGGTGATTTTAGACAACATAGTTAATGAAGAGGAGGATAAGAATATCAAATGGGAAAAATTAGACAGCTCCAAGGACAAGAGAAATAAAGTGGCTAATATTTAAAATACTGGAGTGCAAGTTCATGAGTTAATTTGAGAACTCATAACATCTTGTTAGCCTATAACAGACCTCTTGGGAAGAGCTGAAGAATAATAAAACTTGCATGTTTTAACTGGTTTTAGGAGGACTGTGAGTCTTGTAGATAATGCACCTGGAAAATGCAAGCTTGACACATCCTGTATGATATATCCAATAAAGCTATAAAAAGTTATACAGACCTCATCTGAAAGGCTTTACAGTGTTAGTTATCTGCATTCCAAGAAAAATTAATTGAAACTGAACTAGTTGCAGAGAAAAGCTACAAAGATGGTCAGGATAAGAGAGCTCTACCACAGAAGGGAAAATAAAACAACTTGGCATGTTTAATCCTGCAAAACAAAGGCAGGATATATGTTGCCTCTTCTAAAAGAGATTGGAAAGCTGAAGATGCTGGGGAGCTAAACAGTACTGATGGAAAACTTTTGTTTAAGCAAAAGGAAACTTCTTTTGGCACAAGAATCTTATTAATGCATGCAGATTGGAAACCTGAAAAAAGTTTCTTGGCATTGGTGCAAAAGTTGCTTCATTGGATGGTACCTGATCAGTGAACTCATTTATTTGTCATAACAATCTGTGAGACCAGAGTACTGTATTAATTGCCTAAAAAGTTCTCTTCCAATCACACGTTGGCCAAACAAGTGCTATTAAAAGTATAAATTATATAATGAATTATTATCCTGATCTTTCTTTGAGTATACATTGAAATTAACTGGTATGTTCTCAAGATTAAGTAAAAATTATATTGGTAGAAGTACCTGCGTGAGGCCTTGTTCTGAAGTAGGAGGTGAAGTTTGGAGGGAAGGGGGATTTTTGGCTTTATTTTATTTCTTGGAGAAGGAATATCAATCTCTTTTTCATCTTTTAAAGCTTCACGCTTGAATCAGCAAGTGGTGGGAATTCTTGCATGTGTTAGTTTTAAGCACTTTTAGGAAAGGGTGAAAATGACAGCCTTGTATGTTTGACACGAGACTCACAAGTGGGTGTAGTACCACAAAGCACTGCAGCAGCAGACTGGAAGCTGGGGGCGAGACTGTTCATGACTTTCATCGCATAACGAGAACAAAGACTAATGTAGCCTGAGTGCACGTACACTGAGGCTTCTGTGGATGAGGTACTTTTTTTGTAAAATGTTTTTGTTCTACAAGATCTGTTTTGCTATTTAAATGAGAAACAGGAATAGATGCTATGTGTGCTTAGTTTTCGGTTTCATACCAGCTAGAACTGACAGAAACAAGGAACGGGTAGAGCTGTAAGTCAAGTGGAGAACCTGCCCTATAAGGAAAGTTTGAAGGAGTTAGGCCTTTTCTGCCTGGAGAAGAGAAGGCTCAGGAGAGGACCTCATCACAGTATTTCAATACTAAAAAGGTGACCACAAAGAGAATGAAGGCTGTCTCTTCATAAAGAGCCACATGGAGAAGAAAAGGGGCAATGGGTACCAGTGGCACCAGAAGAGGTTTCATCTTGATACAAGAAAGAATTTTTTTACTGTGAGAACAATCATTGACTGGAACAACCTCCCTAGGGGAGTGGTGGAGACCCTGTCACTGGAGGTTTTCAAGATGTGACTGGGCAGGGTGCTAGCTAATCTCACCTAGCCTCCCTTTCCCACACAAGGTTGGACCAGATGATCTTTCAAGGTCCCTTCCAACCTGGACTGTCCTCTGTTTCTAGGAAGTACACTAGCAGGCTAGAAACATTTCTGCAGAAGACAGCCTGGTTCATGTCCAGTTCACAGTAGCCAACAGCAAGAGTACAAAACAGGGTCCGGCAGCTCCAGCCTGGCTGGGTGCACAGGGGTGCCTTGTGCGTGGCTCTGCCTTCTGGTTGTTTGTGGATGTGTGTTTCGCAAACAGCCTGTGTATATATATGGAGGACCTAAAGATGCCATAAAATAGTCATATTTCTAATTGATGTGTGATCCACATGTTATGTAACCAATGTGCTGAAAGTCAGTGTTTTGTAATGTAAATAAAAATCACAAAGATCTGTCTCTTTTCAAAGAGGTACTTGTTAACTTGCTTTGCCATACGTCATTAGGATGGCATATCTTTCTAGAAGGTATCTTAAAAAATGGTCAGTCAAAATCATCCGTAATCAAGATAACATTCTTACCAGTGGAAGAATAAAGCAAATACAGTCACAGAAGAAGGAAGCAAGCCGTTTATATCATTGTATCGCTTGTTTGGTAATGAAATATGGACATTGTCACCTGATTTACTGGGAGCACGAAAAACATGATGCTCCCAATTAAATGAGATCGAATAGGAGCAAAAGTCAATGTAAAACTGGAAGTGACAAATCACCAGAAATTTTCCTGTCCCCCCTAGAAACTTGCAGTCAGGTGGTACCTGACCACTGTCAGTAACTGAGTGTTTCATAAAGGCAGTTGTTCTTCAGGCCATTACTGTAGCCGGTACTTCAACAGCAAGATCAATATAATAGAAGTGCCGAGACAGTTAACTATTTAAGACCTAATTTTTGGCATAACCTCAACAAGTTTTAGTATTAAGCATATAATTCTTCAGTGAGCACAAATATATCTATCTTTTGGTATCAGACCAGTAGGTTAGATGTTAATGGCGCTTGAGAGAATTTCTGTTCAGTGAAGGTCAAGCTGCTGAATGTAAAATCATTATTCTCTTTTATACCTAGTAGTTCATAAATTTACTCCCTGCAGTAAAGCTCAATTTCTTTAAGATTTGAGATAATTTTAACCTACAGATGCTTCCTTCCAGTGGAGAATCCAGCCCCAAAGACACTGAATGTTTTATGTGGGAGCTGCTCTCAGTCATTACCCTTGATACTTTTCTACCCCATGTGATCAGCTTGTTTATTGAAGCAAGAGAAGGAGCCCAAAGAATGCATTGTTTCCTGCTGACTCGATTTTTTGAGTTTTTACTCAAAGCGAAACAAGAGAGGAGGAAGAACACTTAATTCATAATGCCCTAAAAATGGTATTTAATGAGGTCTTCGGGAGATGAATGTTTGAATCCCCTCAGGCAGAGGAAGGATTTCAATGGTGGTCTGTTGCACAGTGACTAAACTATTTAGATGAGAAGGGTTTGTAACAGTGATCCTTGCTTCTCCTCCATCTCCTGTTGGTCAGTCTAGCACAGCATTTGGCTTGATTTCCTTGCAACCCCCCTAAACCAGAACATTAATGCTGAGCAATTAAAAACCTGAAAATAACACAGTGTGCAAATATTTCAGAGTAGTGGCTAATTTTTCAAGTTGAGAAGCTTGTAGTACCTTGTGTCATGTGATGGAGGAGCAGAGGTGCATCTGCAAAGTGCTTTCACCACTGCTACACGGTGCTCTGCAGCTTTCTCCTCTTGCATCTAGGAAGAGCAGTGAAATACAGTGAGATACCACTGACCATATCACTTCCTTCTGGGGTCAGGTAGATCAGATTTTCTAAGGCATTTTTGTCTAAGTCATTTACCTTGATGAGACCTGAAGATCTGTGCCCTCTTGGGAATCTAGACCTGTGTCTGTTGGTCCCTACTTGTGAAAAGGAAGGAATATGAAGTTTTGTAAAAAAATTAAATGCATAGACCTCATGATTGTGGGGGAAAAATCAAAAGATAGCTGAGTCTAGATTCAAAGCCAGCCTGAAATGGTAACTTTGAGAATTGCACATTTTTAATCTGAGAAAGTCTGTTGATCTCCCAGGCTGTGGGGCATATATGGCTAGTGGCACAGCAGGCACTCCAAGGAAGTGCTGGGTGAAGGCAGCAGCCATAGCTCTGCATTTTGTAGAACAGTATGTACTGGGATGGGTGACAGATCCACCCTGATGGAGACTAGGGATGTGGAGATTGAACTTGGGGAATCTGGGGAGAGGCCATGACTTCAGGGTGTTGGTTTGCTGAGGTGGAGAACATGGTGAGAGGGAGGCACGTGGCAGGAATTGGTATTGAAGTCTTTCTGCCAGCTGAAATGTGTGTTTGGAGAAGAGGGGTGCTGCCTGCATTGGGTCCGTTGGTGGGTCCGTAAAGCATGGGATCCTGAAAGAGCAGCTGGGTGCAGAGGCATTGCTCTTGCATATGAACACAACCTGGCAGGCAGACCACAGTTGCTGATACTGCTGCTGATTAAGGCAGGACTTGCTGCCACCATTAACGATGGGACCTGAGCTGACCACTTGGAATCCTTCCTATGAGGCTTGTGGTATAATGTATACATTATAGTTCAGATCACACTATCCAAACCGTATGTACAACGTGCAGCCCAAAGTGTATTATTGGGATGCAAAAAATAGGGAGAAAGTCTATAATCTGTTGTACATAGGTTTTGGATTCATCTCAGCAGAATGTGATCACCTGAAAGTTAGTCATCTGGTTTCCAGTTGCCTTTGGTCAGCAAGGAGAGATACGAATCTTCAGAAGGTATTACTTCCCATCTGTCGAAGACATGTATATGTCAGGATGTGATGAGTTACTGTTTGGAGATGTCTCTTTGCTGACTATAGATGGAGCCTATATGACAAACTTCAGTCAGACACTTAGGGCTTGATTCAGCTTCCCACCCATAGCCATTTAGTGACTTTGGAGGCCCCCAAAGATTTCTGTGACCTCTGCATGGGGCTGGTAAATGTGACATAAGTCATGAGCTGAAGGTCCAGGAAGCATATCCTGGGGAATCTGAAATGGTACTAGATAGGTACGTATGGGCAACTGGACTGATCACCTAATTTCTGGTTACTTGGAGTGAGGTGAGAGGAGTTCCACCTTTCGGATCTGATCCCAGCCCAGCTAAAGCCAGTGTCCGTCTCTCAGTAGAATATAGCTGCAGGTGGATCAGCCCCTGAACTCTAGATGTCTAAATTCACAGCCTAGCTTTGTGTCAAAGAGTAAACCTGAATACAATTTTGTTTTGTGGGTTTGATCCTGCATTGTTTCCGTTAATGGGAGGCTTTCCACAGCATGAATGCAAATGGGTTTAAACTTTGTTTTTATATTGGGAAAAACCCACAAAACAAAAATCCCCCAAAAGAATACACCCCCCCCCCCCCCCCCGACAACATTATATTAAAGACTATTATACATGCTTTGACACAGTTTATCCCAATTTGACCCGAATGTTGATGTCCAGTGAAGAACACCCCAAAATGAAGTGTCAGGAAGTGCTGCCCATTGATAAAATGCAGAAGGAAGCTTGCCTGTTGGTTTGGCTGATACTGAAACCGCTTAGGAAAGAAAGGACTGGTTGCTGTGCTTTATTAGGGGCGTTAAATTCAGAGATGCCTGTAAGAAGTTACATTTGAAAGTGTGAAAATTACATTTAACAGAGCTCTTAAAGTATGATGACTAGGTGACTTTCTTCTGACAGCCAGCAATTACTTAATCATACACATTTCTTTCACTATGTGAAAGAAATGGAGAAAAGCAGGTGATAGTTCCCTTTGGGCATCTGAGAATTTGATAACCTTATTTCTTCAGATGTACTCAGGAATATTAGTGTCTCTAGTCTCTACATCAGTCACAGAAAAGCAATAAAAAAAAGTCATCTCAAAGATCCTGGCATTATTTTGTTTATGTCATAGCCTTTTAACTTTGTGAAGCATTTTGTGGGGGAGGAATTTGACATGCCTGATGCAATTGTTCTCTTGATTCAGTGTAACTAGAGAAATAAATTTGCAGCAAATGGAAGTCAAGAAAAGAATGCAAGCAAATGTAAAAGGAGACATTTTTCTTCCAGGAAGTTTTTACATTAGACTTCTGAAAGATTTTGGCTGGAACATGGGTTTTTCAGAAAAAGTAATTTGACACTGAGAGAAGTCATGCATCGCATATGTTGCTGGTGCCTGGGTCTGTTTCATTTGTCTTAGAATTTTATGTTTATATGATGGGTATTTCCTGACAGTGTGCGGTGAAAGAAGTCAATACTGAGGCCATTTTTTTTCCCCCACAAGGTGGTACTGTGGTACCGACTATAGAACTCTTGTTTTGGCTATAGTTGATTTATTTCTGTAACCCTTCTGCAGATGTTTTAAAGACAGATTTTTGTCTGCAAAGAAAGTTTTGGTGTTAGAATCAAATTTCGTAGCAGAATGGTCTCAAGAATTTTTCGGTGCGCTTTCTTTTCCTAACCTTTTGTCTCATTAAAACCAGATTTTATTGCAAGTTGCAATTGGCAGAAAAACTCCATTATTGCTGTTTGGTATTTTTCACCTTTTGTTGCATTTTTAAAAATCCAATCAGTCCATTTGAGACTCCCTTGTTTTTCAAACTAAAACAATAGCTCTTCTAAGTTTACTCAGGTTAATTTCTTTTTTTTCCTTTAGTTACATGTAAGTAAAAAGGCACCTACAACTAATTAGAGAAATGAAAATAAATTACAAACATGAAATATTCAGGAGAATGCAGTTTTTCCCCTGAAAACAGACCTAACCACTACCAAGCAAAGAAACAAAACATAATTAATTGCTTAAATCAACCTCTGTGGCAGTACATTGGGTTTTTCCAATTGCTTGCAGAGTCTGTAAGATCTATTGTGAACAGCTCCGTGTATTTGTGCACCCACCGTCACCTTTGAGAACTTGCATAGTTTCTGTGGTCATGTCTATAGTACTACACTACCATAGTTTATAGCTTATATTAGAAAATGGAATAAGGCTAGGGTAGAAGCCTGAGCACTAGTCTGGGGGTCTGCATGCTGTTAAATGGTCAGCATACTCCTTGGCAGGGCTTTGGCCCAGGACACCAAGTACTCCCCCAGATGGAGTTAATCAGAGTTTGACCATAGCCTGTTTTACAAGTAAGAGAGTTAAGCTATAACGATATGTGCTGTGCAGTGATTATTGGTCTCAAGACCGGAGGACAGGCCCTGGTCCATTTTATTCACCAGTATCAGTGTAACCACTAGGACCCACTGAGCCATGCTTGTGCTCAAAACTAAACGTACTCCAGTAGGTTTGGGGCTGCTTAGTTTTAGAAACATGAACTCCTGTTTTTTATGGTCTAGCTTTTACATCCATTATTTTTCTGTGTGTGGGCTGTTTCTGTTCACCCCTTGTACATGTATATACTATGGATGGCTTGAAAAAGCAGTTACGCTACAGGTACTGGTTGTACAAGACATGAAGTGTCATGCACGATCTACAGTTAAAAGCAGGGGAGGACATCAAAATGAGCTCCAGTTATATAAAATGAAGGTTTTTAATGCATTTGGAGGATCACATTTAACTTATTAAAACAAAAATGATATTAGAAAACAGTGATTTATGCCTTAGTGATCACAGAATGACAGAATCACAGCGTGGTCAGGGTTGGAAGGCACCTCTGGAGGTCATCTAGTCCAATCCCCTGCTGAAGCAGCTTCACACAGAGCAGGTTGCACAGTCAAGTCCAAGTGGGTTTTGAATGTCTCCAGAGAAGGAGACTCCACAGCCTCTCTGGGAAGCCTGTCATAATATATAATAGCTTTTTAAAAAATGTTACTTAGTTTTCTGTAGGTTTTCTGTATATTCTTCATGAGTGGAAGAAATACATTTGAGAGCTGAGTGTGGCTATCACCTTTCAGATCTTTTCAAATAGCATCCCACTCCAGGTTCTTGAGCTTCAAGGCAGGCCAGGGACTGCAGTGTGCATTCGGCAAGTGATAGAGACCTGAAGCAAGTCCTGAATTAACGAGGTGCGTCCATGTAGCATTGTACAATCGTTTATCAAGGCAGAGTGAATACCTTGAGTTCTCAAGCGGTCTAGCAGGCCTCATTTGCCAGTGTCCTCAGCCTAGCCTTCAGGGCCTCTAGGTTAGAGGATTGAGCGGGTCCTACTGGGGTGAAAATGGGACAGAAGATACTCCTCTTTTTAGGAATATGTGACTTCTCGACACAAGAGAGGATGTGGGAGGCATGGGAACAGCAGATAGGGGCTAAAAGAAGAGATGAAGGGCTACTAATTCCCTCGTAAGTAATGTTTGCAAAGCAGATCATTGGGGTCTCTTGTCAATATTATGGTCATGTTATTATGCTGGAAGTAACATGAAAGTAGGATAGGAAGAGCACACAAGACACTTCTACTCAGACATTCTGTACACTCAGCAAACGGGAACCCTTTCTTTAGGTATCAAATGCCAAGCAAAGAATTTATCTAAGATTATATCTTCTCAAAGCATAAAGCTAGGGTCTCTTAAATGCCTGCACACCCTACCTGGAAAATGACCTAACAGCATCTTCAGCTGTTGGCTCTGATTTTGGACAATCTCCGTCTATTTTTGTTGATAAAAGCTTCTTTATATCTACTATTTTCCCCCATTACAAAGAAGGCCCCTGAATCCTGGGGCTTTTCTGCAAATGTGCATATTTAGAATACACTTTCCGTGGGTTCTTTTAGATTTCCATTTTTTCTTGATGGAAATAATTAAGAATATGAATTCTATATGAGAGAAAAACATATCCAATGCCATGGGAAGGTGTTCTGGACCTGGGAGCAATGTCTCATATGTGTTTGAAAGAGATTTAATAGAGAAGAATAAACGTGTCTTAGGCAGGCTCTTGAGACTGCGTGATGGGAGAAATACGCTTGGAGGAATCACACTGAAGTTGTTTGCCAATAGTACATAGATAGGATTGCTGGTAGGGATATTTAGTAACATGGGTATGGTTCTTGTTTCCAGGACTTAGAGTTCATAAAAAACAGGTGAAAAGAGATTAAATGCTTCTCTGACATCATTTTTCCATGTCAGAATTTGCTGTCCGTGCCACAAGTCATCTTTGCAGGGGGAAAAGTGAGCTACGTAGCTACAAGCAGGAAAGGGAGGTGTGCGTATGCCCTATAAACTGAGAATCTTGTTTCCCATGACACTGGATCCTGGTAACAGTATTTCTTTGTTATAAAAATGCACTTCAGAGATTGAATTGAAGCCATACAAGACAATTTTAAGAACTGTAGTTCTGAAAGCAGAGGAATGTCACACACAGAGTAGCAGACACTGAAGATACTTGCCCTATGGTTTCCAGCTTTGGTTTCTGTTCCTAAATGCTCCTTCTCTGAAGCCTAAGAAAATTGTTAAGTGGGACTCACCCCTTCACAGGCCACACTTAGCTCACATGCACTCTAAAACATCTGCAGACCGATGTAAAACAACCATAAACCCCAGTGTTTTACGAGCCATTTTGGGCTTTAGGGAACCTCTACTAAAGCACAGCTTTGGTATTATGAAAAGAAAATTAAGGGTCACCAATTTGAGATGGCCACCAAGGGGGTCGGCAGGATCAAGATTGTAAGGAATCTTTCAGGAATGCACTTAAGAGGTAACAGATCTAAGAAAATGACCTTTGGAAAGTCTCTTACTCTCCTGTAATTTGTCAGTTGTATGTCTACATGATGCTCTAGGGTGAAGTAGCTTGACCCTCAAAGCTTGGGAGTCCATATGCTTTCCTCTTCTATGGCTTTGTCGTTTTTTTGGAATGATTCAAACATATATTCTAGTCACCCATAAAGAATGGATTCTGCTTTATCTAAAAAATGATATAAATTGCTGGTCTGTTCTATCTGGAAATGAAAAGACCTCAGATAAAAGCCTCTCTTTATTAAGGAGTCAAAGATATTTTAGATCTCATTTGGCCTTCACACCCTACTCATTCCTCCTCTCTTTATCTAGTGGTGCTCTGCTGATAGTTATTATCCTTTTCAGCTACTCTAAACACATATTATTAATTCTACAGCTGTCTTTCTACCTCCAGTCCTTTTAATAGTAAGCTCACTAAAATCCTCTAAGGCATCCTGTAATCCTTAGGATCACCCTGTATGTTTCTCACCTGAGCATGCATACTCCAGTTCCCTCTGAATGGTCCATTTGAATCATCCCCTTCTTGCTCTGTTCCCTTGCTGTCTCTTTTCTCCTTGCTGTGCTTCACTATCTGCATCCCTTCATCTCCTGTATCAGGAAGACTTCTTTGTCCTCATTTTCTGAATGTTTTTTTCCATTCATCAGGAAGCAAAAAAATCAAGGAAATGGGCGATAAGGCTTGTAATTGAATCCCACCTGTGCGGTGGGTTCAAGACCTAGGTTGAAATATTTCAGTGAATGTCCATTTTGACATTACAGCTTGCTTTTTGCATCATATAAAATGGTTGGCCTAGACTACCGTAATGGTTATATTGGCTGGTTTTAAAATCCAGGGCTTCTTCTTTAAAGACTCACTTAAATAACCCACCACTTCAAACAATTACTTCTCTTTCTTGATTAGTAATACCCTCACATGCTCTTTGCTACAGTGTTGTTTCATCTTGCATTTGTTTGTCCTAACTAATTTAGATATTAAATCCTTGGTGACTGTCAAAGTGTCTATCTATGCAAAGCACACTTAAATAAATTAATTTAATAATAATTAATAATAAATATGCCAGCTGAAAGCTGTGCATCTGAGCTAGCAGGATGACACTGACATTGATTTATCTTGTTTCAGGAGCAGTGCTTGCTGTTCCTCTGCCATGGCTCTTTGGGAAGCGCTGTTATGGCTGCTGCACTCTGAGGGATCTCAGGTCACCCTCTCACAGTCCTCCCCATCGGATAGTCACTCTGCCTTGAACCTCATCACTCAACAATTTGAAATCCAGCCTTCGGAGCTAACACTTTCCTCAAGAGAAGAGGAAAACCCAAGAGGAGAGCATGGAATCTGTTTTGGAGGAGAGGATCCTGCAAATCCCTGATATATCCCCAAAATCACTTCACAACTAGTGCCAGTCCCTTACAGATGGTAAAATTTTTACATCTTTATTCATCCTTCTGTGTGTGGTAAATTATTTTTAATCTCTCTCTTCCCTCCCCCTCCTCCCTCAGTTTCCTATATGTAAAAGACTTGCAAAGTAAATGAGTGCTTTTGTGAAACAGGCTCTGTAAACACTCAGGTAGAATCATTGAAGCTGGCAGGAAAGAATTCATGTGGTGTGCGTTAACAATTGTCTAAGCTAGAACACTATTTAATCTGTTATTCCTGGTGGGCACTACCTTGTAGAAAAATAATATTATTACAGATATAATCTTTCAGTTTGTAATAAACCTCAGGAGTGGTCTGGTGGAGAAAGGGGAGAAGGGAATCCTTCCTGAGCAGAGGTAAACTGGGCAAAATCTGCCCTTCATGTGTCTGCCTTTAGGAGCTCTGATAGGAGCAAGTTAGTCACAGTATATATTGCCTCTATTTCATTAAGGGAAGAAAGGATTACTTTGCATGTATTTTCTCTGGTCCATCCCGTAGCTAGAACTACAATAAAAGCCAGGAAAAGAATAGCTGTATAATATGTAGCAAAGGCAGAGGAATTATTGTAATTTATATGATTATTAATCCATCTGAACATGACAATTTTTACCAGATAAGGCAATGGCTAGAAGGTGCTCACTGTAGTAGCAGTTTTACTGCCATCAAAATCATAAAGTATTTACTACCACAAGTAACGTCTGTCACTTGGGGTTTGTTCTCCCACTTCACCCCTGGGGAAGAGGGTTCAGTGCTCATGAGCTTTGTTTTTTGTAGAATCTCAAATTTTTACGTAGGTACAAAATGCACCTTGGAGGAAGTTGTGGGATACTCTGTGGGATTCAGGAGCTGAAGACCAGACCACACAGCAGTTATTTCTCAGGGGAATAACTTTTCTTCTTACCATGTAAGGCTTCATTGTGACAGAACTTCCCAAGTCTGGGGAGTACCTGCAGTCTTAAGCTTAATTCAATACTTTGTGGAGTCAGTGGAGAAAGTAATGTAATTTGTTCACTGTAATCAGCTAGTAGGTGTGTGTCTCTGAGGGTCTGATTGCTTCACGTTCAAATAAAATGCACTGTTACAATCCAGATGTGAGTTAATGATGGCATATATAACTAAGATGGACTTATTTAGGATGGAGTCTTTTAACCAACCAGAGATAAAAGAAAGCATTATCGATGGATATGGCTCCTTGGGAGCTTGGCGTGAATGAGATATCCAAACCTAAACTAAATACTTTGGGCATGTAGCGTCAAAGAAAGGATATTGCACAGTGACTACAAACTTTTTGAATATTGCTGCAGAGCCTCCAACACAACCTTCATGTCTCTCAAGTTCCAGCTTGTCAGTAATTTTTTCAAGCAGAAGCTACATTTGGCCCATGTGGTGATGCCAATGTACTCTCCCTTAGCTTCTCCCCAGCTTTTTCCTTAGCAATAGCAAAGGTGTGGGCACTTACGGCATCTTTTGCACTTTATGGTGATGTGTGGCTCATTACCAGTTTGGGGATACAGTCAGTGGGCTCAGCCATCATGCATATGCAGCTGTGATTTGAGCAAAGGTGGGGGATAATAAAGGCTATGCAGAACTGCGTGTCACTGCTGGATTGTTGGCTTTTTAGTCTGCATCATCTGACCCCACCATTTCATGCCTGCATGTAGATGCTGACAACGCCTTGAGAGAGAATTGTTTCTTGCAGAACTGTGTTTTTAAGAAGTTTGTTGACAGACAAGTGTTTTTCTCATTAGTACTTGTTAGGTGCTTCTAACCCTGAAATAAGCAACTATTTTAGCCTGTTCCTCATGATGACTTTCGCTTCTAGACAAGACAGCAATACCTGTCAGACCCTTTAAGAAGGCACGTTTGCAGCTTACCCCAGGATCTCATACTTGCTATATTGAAGATCCTATCAGCTTCATATGAAGCAGAGAAATGCTACATAATGGTCTTCTAATTGTTGTTTCTTTTGACGGCTAAATACCAAGTTGTTGTGAATGAGACTCAGCAGCTCAAATGCAGCTGTCTGTAGCTGAGCAAATCACCTTCCTTTATTAATTAATGAAGAAAACAAGGCAATTGGTTTTATACAAAAGTAGATACCTCAAACATACGAGAGGTGATGAAACCTGGAAATTTCAAAATTAGTGACCTGATAAGGTCACTAAAATTAGTTCAGGCCAAGAGATAGGCTGTTTAGGCTTAGGGGACAACAGATGACTATTTATACTTTACTTATTAAGAGGAATCTTGGTAATCAATATTCCCCTCTTTTGTAGTACTTTACACGAATTGTTTTTCTAGTAATTTCTGTCTTTTTTTCTCTTTGGGAGAAGAGACTGAGGATTCCTTTCTTACTAATTCAAATGTGACTTCCATCTGTATTTTTGATAGGCAGTTCTACCCAGGGTTCCCTGAAGGAGCTGAAACTGGAGGATGTGTGTGACTCAAACAAATGCAGTGGGCTCAAGGCAGGACTAACTGGGTGCTATTTTATGGGCAGTACAGGAGGTCAGATTAAATGATTCAGTAGTCCCTTCTAGCCTTAAAATCTATTAAAACCCCTGAACAAGTTCAATAAAAATGTAATAATGTTTTACAGAAATTACTCTAAGGCCCCTAAGAATTAAACAATAGTCATTAATAGCCTTTTTATGATGTTTTCACTATATATTTCTAGAGCAACAAATCCTACAGAGAGGGATATATTTCTCTTTAAATTGATGATGTGATGGAGAAAAACATTCCTCACTTGAACAATAAGCCCTGGTAAAGCAAAAAACCTTGTTTCCTAGTGTGGGTGCCTCATACACATTTGCAAGTAGGAAGAATAGTAATTTAGAAATGAGAGAGGGATCGTACTTTAATGTGAATTTTCAAAGCATCACTCTGTGTATCATTTAGACAACCCTTGGCTCTGACCGCTGAGTGCAAATGCACGAGCCAGTGTGTGTGGGCAGTGCGAGTCATGCAATTTTCCTACTATGTAATAATAAAAACCCAAATGCTGGTTAAGCCAGCATTTAGGTCTAGAGAAGGAAGCTGTGATAATGCCATGAATCCTTGCACTCGGGGATCAACAGTGATGGCATACAAAGCAGACACAATGACAGGCAGATTCTTGCTGAACTGATGTTGAGCTGAGCTGCAGACACATTTATCCAATCTTATTATTATCTTGCAGCTCCTGTACCCTGACTAATACCTCTAAGAAAATGAGTGGTGCTTTAGAACATGGTAACTCAAGCCTATAAGTATTAAATACATTTGAAAACAAGTTAATTCATCCTGGTTAATATCACAGATTTCTGGCCTTTCTTCCTTCCTCTTAATCTACCCAGTTATGTCTGGTTTACATTTTAATGTAATATATTGTACTGTAAAGGCAGTAGTTTCAATTCATGGTAGTGAAAAAGAATAGAAACCTGGAACTGCTGCAATACCATGTGCCTTCTGGGGATCCCTGTAGCCAAATGTGTCTGGAGAACTTCCCTTCATAGGATATAGCTTCTGCATCATCCCTAGTAAGAGACATGATTAACAGCCTGAAATATAGTTAAATACCTACTCTGCATGCACAAACAAGTTTGTTGTGACAGAAAAAATACTTCTTACTGCTTTTATTAGTAATTACTGCACAAAGACTGGACTAAGAATTGTTCTTACAAATTTTATTTGTGGAGAGACATGGGTATTTAAAGAAGATCAAGTGTGGAAAGAGAATATGATTTCAATAATTTTTAATAAACAAACCATCACATTCAGGTTTATAGTCTGGTTGGCAATAGTGTGATGGTCCAAATGAAGAGAACTGACAGTGATGACTGTCAGAAAGGGAGTATTAAGTAGACAGGGAAAGAGTCAATCCCCTAATTCCATTACAGTATTCACAGATAAAAAATAGCCAATTCAGTGGCACATAAAACACTGAGACGTTCACTCTAGAGAAACTTGGCGAGGCCATTCACATGAGCAGAATATTAATTCCAATGGCAGAAATTCTGTGTGTAAAATTGAATTGCTCAAGACTCAGAAAAAGTTTGGGGTCTGAAGTGCTTAAAAGTGAAGCATTATTTCTAGCTGTATATAACCTACTGAACTATGGAGACTTTAAATGCTAACAAAATGTAAATACCTTTTAGTAATGTGCTGATGGTGATGCTTAGTGATGCAATGAGAGATGTGGAAGTGCTGATAGTGATACTCTTGCATAATTTTTTCTCCATGTAAAAGGGACCAGGATGTGAATCAGAAGCATGGGTATGCCACAGCAATGTCCACAGTCCTTTCCCAGCCCTGCTGGGGCTGGAATACTATAAATATTCCTGTGAGATTTTGATTCAAAATGGAGCACAAATTATGGGAGGGCTGAAGACTGTTTATTGTTGCTGGAGCAGTAAGATACAAATTAATAAAGAAAGCAGCAGCAACAAAATGCTGCCGGTCACAATTTGTGATATAAAATTAAAGTAGACAGCCCAAAGGAGCTAGTGACAATAAGTAAATAACATTTACAAATATGCTGGAGGAAAAAAAAAAAGGCAAAAGCAAGAGAAGCAGTCAGTCTCTTGATAGACGACAAGGGTAATAAAAACCAGAGGGATGAGGCTTTGCACAATTCTCTTATCTTTCTGGCCTTGTTCTCACTCATGCATCCTAAGCTGGAAATGGGATCCTTTCATGTTTAATGGGAAGGGACATATAGTATAAAGGAAAGAAGAAGAGCAGACATATTCCAGTGCCTTCAATGCTGCTTGTGTGAGCTTATCACCATATGGGGAACACAAAATCTTCAACCCTGTGGCAAAGCTTAGCCCCAAATGTTTGGCAAGGCTCACAAAACTGCAGTCAAGTCCTGCCTTTCCTGCTAGGTCTTTACATGTGGCCCCTCCACCTTCCCACAGCATCTTCACCCTGGTATAAAAGAACCCATCACAGCCCTGCATGGGCACTCCAGGACTAGATGGGTCAGGAGGCAAGCAGCTCTTGTGCTTCTTTCTGCCTCTGCTCTAGCTCCTCCACAAAGGGTTTATCTGCCTTTCTCGTATCATGTGCCCCTGTACTGTGGGTCGTCTAAAGCTCCTCCTTGTCTGCTAGAGATGTGCATCACACGAAAAGGACGCAGCACACTTGAGTGACTTTTTTTTGACTTCCCAGATTCCGTCCTAGTGCAGATGAGGCTTTTTTTTTCAGCAGATCAAGCTACTAAACCAGTGCTCCAGTCCTTGTATTTCCCTGCTCTTCTCCCTCTGGGTGCCTTGACATCGGCCACCTACTCTGGCAGGCTCTGCTAGGATTCCCATCGCAGCCTTGCCACAAAGCCTCCTTCACTGGTGCCTGTCTTCACCCCCTGCCTTCCCAGCAGCTGTCCCTCACTGCCTGTCCAGGATTCACGGATTTCTCAGTGCCACTTCTTTCTCCTGCCTCCCTCCCCCCTCCTCGGCCTCCTTTTCCCCCCATCTTCCCATCAGCAGCAGCCCCGTCTCCATGTCAGCTCCGTGCCCCTGCCTGAGCTCAGCTGTTAACAGAAGTCCCTGGTGTAACATACAATTACATGGTTACGAATTATGGGGCTCTGTTTAGTAACCAGACCTTTGCTTTACTCCAAGTGGCAGAATGTAAGTAAACTTGAAGCTTTACTTTCTGTGGAAGTTTAACGGCTGAGGCAGGGAGCTACATCTGTGTGGAGAGGAAGCTGGAAAGATTTATGGAAGGAAGGTAACAAGAGCTTGACAAATAGTGAAGTTATCCCGTAGAGGATCCCTGTGCTCCTCTCAGCCTGCCTTCCTCAGAGCCGGAGCAGCGCCGGCCTCCAGGGCTGTTCAAAAGGGCTCTGCAAACCCGCAGCGCGGCGGGAGAGTGACAAACGCAGCCAGAAACGTGCTGGCAGCTGGGACCTCCCCGGGCCCGTAAGCTGCTTCTAGCTGGAGAGGAGTGGGATGGAAGGGCGAAGGAAATAATCCGGGGGAACTCCAGATGAAGAAGGTGCCTGGGCTGGCTGCCGGGGCCTGCACACCGGTGGGCCCCCGGGTCTGTCCCACCCCAGGGAGAGGGCTCAGGCAGTGCTGGGCTTGCACTTTGGTGCAAGATCTTAATGACTTTGGCGTATTTAGGAGTACCATAGAAATGCTGTTAAGTTTCTTTATGCAGGATTGAGTTCTTCTTAGAATGAGATGTTTACATTTTCCCCCAGCTGTTGGTTTTTGTTGTATTTTCTGTGAATGTGTTCAAAAATGCTTCCTGAGAGAGCTGGGGTGTCCCGGTGCCCGTGGGGACCCGCGCCAGGGGCCTCTGGGCGGGAAGGTGCATGGAGGTGCCCGCGGCCCAGCCGGCCTCGGCGGAACGCAGGAAGAGTCGTCTTCCACTCTGGCACGCCGAGTACGCTGTGCACGCTGTTTGTCCTTCTCTAGCTGGTACTGGCCTAACATGGCTACGCTGCTCTTGCTAATGTAGCAGATTTATCGGGAGCAGATTGCCGGTGCTGCGGCCTGGGTTTGCCTTAGGAGCCTGCTCAGGTCGCGAAGCTCAGGAGAGCAGTGGGTGACCTGGGCAGCTGGCCCTTCACACCTGCGTGGGCTGACACTGTGGCCTCCAGCACCTTCACTCAGCACAAAGCTTGGAAAAATCAACAAGTAAAACCTGTAACAGGCTGAAGTAGATTGACTAATGCAAAGTGCTTTTCTTCCCCTGATGCAATTATGAGCTAGTTCTTCGTTTAAATAAATACGTTTTTTGCCACTAACATGCAATACCTACAATTCCTCGTTTGAAAGCTGTGGTTTGATCACGCATTCGTGTGTGCAGAACGTATATCACATATGCATTGCTTCTGTCTATAGAAAATAATGAATGTATAGAAAGAATAGTAGTGAAATTCCATAATTTCACTACATAAAGTAAAATTCCCACAGCAGTGTTGCTGAGCAGCACTGAGAGCACACACTTAACATAAAAACCATTCCAGAAGGAAAAACATGTCATATGTATGATGCAAGATGATAAAGCTAATACCTGTCTTGGAACCTGAAGTTTTGGATCTTGTGATTTCTGTGTGTTTAGCATTTTCAGATGTTGTGATAGCAATCTTTTCCATTAATTTGCCATCTAGTTGCAAAAACAAAGCACTGCTTTTGTTTTATTTGTTTACATTTTATTTACAGCATTCCTGCTTTACCAGAGGTGCGTTAAATTATTAACAGGTTATGTCCATGTTCACAGAAAAGCTAAATTGAATCCAGTACAATGTGGGCTTATTAAAAGACTGGCTAACAGATTCGCTTTGCCCACAAAACTGTGCACTGTAGTCTGGAATATTCCTTTTCCAATTAAAGCTATTTATTTATTTTGATTTCTAGCAGTCATGGTGAATTCTTGTCAGTGGTATTTTTTTCCACAGAAATGCTCTGTATTTTTGCAGGAGTAAAACTGCATGTTTAATTGGTTATTTTAACACCTTTAGTGCAATATCTTCATGCTTTAATAGGGCTATAATTTTTAAATGTAGGTCCGTTATTTTCTATGGCATGAACATTGCCAGACTTCTCAAGTGTCTTGCTTCTCACTGGTGTCTCTGATTTCACATTAAAATCCCCCTTTGTCCCTCCTCAGTCCCTGCTGATGACCCTTATTAACCAGAAGGATTTCTACAGCTGAAAAGCTTATCAGGTTAGAAAAGGGCATGTTACAAAAACGTGGTTTTATCAGAACTTAAAGTAACCATCACGATAAAGAAAGAAAAGCCTGTGGTGTTGCACTGGGCTGCATAAAGATAAGCATGCCGTAAGTTAGCTGACTTTTTCTTAGTATTTTTTCTGCTATGGCGGGATGAAGCGTTAGGAAGCATTTAAGTTTTACTCCACTGAAGGGCATGAACTCTGCGCAGTATCCTGCTTACCTAGCACTTGACTGAACCTTCATGTCATCAGGTCAGTTCTTATAGATGTTGAGAACCAGGTCATTTACCTACTTTTCATATGTGTTTGGGGAAGCTCAGCTGAACTCTTGCCCTCTTTCTGTCCTATCTGGTAGAAAAGGATGTGAGGGACTGAGAGGAATATCTGTATGAATGGCTTATGCTGAATGCATGAGGACAGATACTGCATTTGTGTCAGCTGGTGTCACGCCATGGGCTGGCAAGGGGGACTTTGTTCACTGACACTGGTTGGAACCTGGGTTTTTGAGTTGTGCCTCTTTAGATGGCAGTTTAATTGATTTCATCAGAGCAATTAACGTAGTTTTGCACAACTTTCTATGAGTAAAGTTAGCAAAATAGGGCCAATTATGGTAAGAAAAGTGTTACATTCTAAAATGCAGTGTGACTGAAAAAGGCTAGGGCTCATGGTACGCTTAGCCACTGAATGGGGAACTGACTGGGAAGTGCCAAGGGCAGAGGATAAACATGATGTTAGGTGTGTAAGGAAGGAATATCAAGTATGAACAGGAAACTGATGTTTCACATCCTTCAATGCTGGGGAGATATTTGCCGGAATAATAATGAATCTGGCCAGAATATCGTCAAGAAGGATACTGAAAACCAGGGAAGTGTTATTACCCTCATCACAAATCTTTCACCAAGATTTAACAAAGGTAGTTTCAAGTCTATAAATGCACCATAAATGTAGACATGTAAGAAACGATGTATTTTGATTCTCCAAGAGGAGATTAAAAGGTGAACTGATTATGATTTACACTTACGTAAGGAAGATATTTGTGGAGATAGGTCTTTAATACAGTGGAAAAGCCATAATGGGATCCAATAGTCAGAAAATAAGATGGACAAATAAGATGTGTGGTTTTAGTATTGAGGGTAATTAATCTACAAAATTTAACTGGGAATATGATGGCTTTTCAATTGCCTGGTGTCTTTGAATCAATAGGATATTTTTCTCAGAGATGGGCTATAGCTCACCGAGACATTGTACACTTGATGCAAGACTCAGTTGTTAAAGTTCTGTGAGGATAGGAAAGGTCAAGCTAACTGATCATATCAATCATATGATATCATATCACATAATATCATAGCATAGCATAGCATATTTTATCATCTACCCTTGTACACTTATGAATCAATTATGTCATCTTGTCCAGCTCTACGTTTTGATTCCTGTTTTTATCTGACCTAAGTTTGGGTATAGAGACTTTATGCACAGTAGTCTATAAAATCACGGAGAGGGTCAGCATTATTTCTTGGGAAAATTTGTGAACTGCTCATTTTTCTGCATTTCCGTAGTAGTGAACATCAACTGTAAAGCAAATGGACCTTGAAACCCACAGTAATCCCTTTGCTGCCCTGACCAAGTGGTCAGGTGGTATATGATAACGTGTGGCTGGGTTCAGGGTCCACTGTCTCAGCCTGCATAGACATGCAAAGAGGACGTTTTTGCGCAGCGTGAACCCCTATAGCAGTAGTTCATGCTGAGCTGAATATACAAGAAGATTTGCATTTCTTCTCTGTTAAACACTTCATTCTTTTTAAAGTATGTCTTCTTTCAAACAATACTGTAAGGGAGGAGTGGAAATAGAAAAGACCAGTCTTAGGAGGGTTTTTTCTTTGTAGCCACTTAAACCAAGAACATAAGTGAGGATTAAGCTATCTGAACAAATAGAAGGCTGATTCTCCATAAGTTGAGACATGTATCAAAGCAAAATTAAAATACGTCCTTTGCAAAAGTCTGTCATTATGTTGCTGGTGCTTTTGAAAACACTTGTTTTATTCAAAAGCTTTGTTATAAAATCTTCGTGGGAGTAAGGAGATGGCTAAGAAGTAGTCCCCGTAAGCTGTAATTGCAGAATCATAGATGTAACAATTATTTTTCTGCTCTTGGAGTCTGCACAGGACTGCCTTTCTCTCATCAAGGATTATAATAATGAAAAAATTACAATCATGTTGTCAGAGCATGGTTCATACTTTAATTCAAAGTATGTGGGCTTAATTCTGGCAGTGGTATAACTACAGTGAAGTTTATTGAAGTTACTCCACAGAGGGATTAGGTGCTGTTTGCCTCCTCATGCCTCTGCTTTCCACTCTGATAAGATACCTTTATGTAATCAGTCAGGTTTTTCAACCATGGGTGAAATATTGACTATAATATTGTTTTTATCATTTCAAGCTGCAACTTAATTTTTGTTTCAGTAATATCTTTTTTCAATTGGTGACAAACTGTGGTATGTTTTTTCTATTTAGGCTGCAAATATGCGATAAATACATACTCCTGGAGTAATCAGAAGCTGAACTCTAGTAATTATGATTAATACTGTTTGGAAATAAATTGTGTTAATTTCAAGCTTAATGAAATTCCAATAGTCGATTTTCACCAAAAATTATGCTTGCAAGATCGTGCACCACCCCCCATCTGTGATGAATGTATTCATGTTACAGTGCTTTTATTTGTGAGGAAATCTCAGCTTCATTTTGCTTTGCAATGCAATTTATGGCATGAAAATGCTACAATCCAGAACTGTGCACTCCTCCTTTCCAAAGAGCTAACACATGATTTTTGACTTGCAACAAATCCATTGCCTAAAATAAGAAGGAAAAATTGGGGTGGGGTGGGGCGGGGAAGTGGGGGTATTTCAGTGGGGGTATCTCTAATTCGAAAGTCTTTAACGTATTACCAGTGAAGAGAAGCAATATATTCTGACACCTCAAGCACAGTAATATCTCCTGTGTCATCACATTACAGAGGGATTACATGTATTTAGATATCCTTTATGGGATTTAAGAAGAAATGTGAGGCATATGTTGTACTACTCTTAACCCTATGATGTAGAGGCACCTAGGGAAGCCGAACTGATAGCTGTGCACATTTATAGAGGTCTTCTGATGCTTGGTCAGTGCAGCACAGAGTGAGTTTTCTGGAAAACATAACTTCCCTGAACTGTTCCAGTAGCAGCATGGAGTGTTTGTGCACCCTCCAAGGACCATCTGCGGAGAGTGAAATGGCGTTTCTGGGGTAGGTGTGCAAGTGTTGGCTTGTCTGCAGGGGCAAGAGCACAGTAACTCACTACGGTGGGAACAGGGGAAGCAATGAATGGTGTACAGCCACCGTCCCGGCTATTTATGTGTTACTACCTTCTATAGGCCAAGCTGTAGGGTGTCATAGCCTCTTTTCTTGGAGCAGCTCTAGAGCACACAACCAAGCAGGATGGGGGAGTGTTACCTGGCAATGGAGGGATAACAGGGGATGGTCCCTCCATCTTTTGCAGGGAAATAGGATTTTTCCTAAGACCTTGGAAATCCAGTTGTTAGTGGGTGGAGAGTGATGGGATTTTCTTGTCTATGTAAATATACTTTAGTTTTGACCTAAGCAGGTTCTAGTTCCATGTTTGTAACACTTTTCCTGTGGCAATTAAAGTAATTATTCAGTATTTGATTGTATAAAGCTCACCTCAATGAACAGCAAAACTCCCATGGGTGTCTGTAACATCAGGTATTGCCTTCTGTTCTTTGGGTACTCCCAGTCAAATGTGTCTTGACTTTGGCTGTAAGGCAGCTTCCAGGCTCTAATGGTTACTCTAATAGCTACAGAGCATCCCCCACCCTGGGAGCTTTGTTTATCTTTCCTGTCCCTATGTCCTCTTTGTCTCAAACTCTTGACAATGCTGTCAGTTGGTGTGGCTATTGTGTTTACTCTCTTCAGTTTCCCTTTGAAAAGAAGGACTTGGAATTTAAGTCATCAAACCCATGGTTTTGACAATACAAAAAAAACCTTCATCTAATAAACTGTATGTAGAACAAAAATAAGTTCAATGCAGTAAGTGAATGAGTTAAGTTTTGTGTCACTGGGGGAGTGTTCTATAAAAGCTGTGACAGGGATGAACATTATTTATCTGTTTTCATGTTTCATAGTTTCTCAAACTGCAATGCCAAAAAGGCCTGTTAGGATCATCTAATCTGGGCCCCTCCTGCATAAATAGAATTTCACCCAGTAATTTTTAAGTCAAGCCTGATAATTTCTTTCTCCAAAAATGTAGTCTTTTAGCAGCTTTGTGCTTCTTAATGGTTATTATTGATTTAAGCATCCTCCATCCTGCTCTTAAAAATGCTTTGTTTAAGGAAGGAAAAAGTACACTTTGTTTCTTGGCTGAACAAAATAAGCTTCTTTACTCAGCTTGGCATTTCTCTCCTTTCTCTGTAACAAGAAACTTCTGCATAGCAGCTCAGGGCATTTCAGGGAATATTCTCAATTGTCAGTAGAAAAAGCTCTATTGATTTCAGGTAACAACTGGAGAAAAAAATAGAAAAAAGAAAACAGGAGAAGAGAAAATGTGAATACCTGGCATATGATTAGCAGATTCAGCAGCTTCACTCACTTCTGAAATTGTTTATAGACTGAAGGACAGGTTGATAGCAATCACTCACTTCCTCCAAAATAATTATACTGTCCATGTCAGCTTTGCTTATCCTCGCAAAACAGTTTGAAGAGTTGACTCTCTGAGATATTTATTCCTCAGTCTAAAAGACAGGAAAAAACAGTGATAGTGGCATGAATTTTCAGAATTGCATTTGAGGAACAAGCAGGACGAACTGGAAACGTAGGTCAGTTCCCAGAACTATGATATTATTGGTATTAGTGAGACTTGGTGAGGGAGTCCTACAATTGGGGTGCTGAGATGGTGGGCTACAGGCTGTTTAGGAGGAATAGGCAGGGCAAATGAGGAGGAGGTGTTGCACTATAGGTAAGAGAGTGGTTTGATTACACAGCCCTTACATTTAGTAAGTGGATGATGTAGTGGAGAGCCTCTGGATGTGGATTAGGGGGATGGAAAACAAAGGAGATGTTGTAGTCGGTGTCTACTACTGATGGCCCAGCCAGGACGTCAGCACTGATGAGTTACTCTATAGGCAATTAGGAGAAATTTCTGGATCAGTAGCCCTTGTCCTTATGGGGAGATTTCAGCTTCCCAGACATCAACTGGAAATATCATAGTGCTGTGATGAGCAGGCCTTGCAAATTCTGGGGGTTTGTAGGAGAGAACTTCCTGTCACAGGTACTCAGTGAGCCGACTAAAAGACTCCCTCCTAGACTTGCTGTCTGTGAATAGAGAGTGGCTCGTGGGGAATGTGATGGTAGGTGGCTGTCTTGGCCACAGTGATCACGGAATAGCTGAGTTTAAAATTTTCAGTGTAATGAGAAAAAAGGACAGGAGAGTTGCTACCCTGGACTTCAGGAATGCAAACTTTGAGCTTTCACAGGGAGCTATTTATCCGAGTTCCATGGGAATCTGCTTTTGAAGGCTTAGGAGTCCATGAGTGCTGGTCATTCTTTAAGAACCACCTTTTAGAAGCACAGGAGCAGGCTATTCCACAGTGTTATAAGTCAAGCAAGCAGTGCAGAAGACCAGCTTTGCTGAACAGGCAACTCCTCATGGAATTCAAGAGGAAAAAGAAATTGTATGATCTCTGGAAGCAAGGTCAGGCTTTGCAGGAAGAGTATAGAGCTGTGGTTTGTTTATGCAGGGACAAGACATGGAAGGCCAAAGCTCACTTAGAGTTGGAATTTGCCAGTATTCTTTCAGATAATAATAAGGGTTCTTTTAAGTATGTTAATAGGAAGAGGAAGTCTGAAGAAAACATTGGACAGATCCTTGTTGAAGATGGTCATATGTCTAATAATGATGAAGAAAAAGCAGAGCCATGCAATGTGTCTTTTGCCTCAGTGTTTAATAATACTGATAGACCTTGGGCTGCCAGTCCCCTGAGTTGGAGGACCACTAATATGGGAACAGCAGCTTTTCACTTTGGGACACTGAAACTGTAGGGACCAGCTGTGTCAGGTGAATGGACCCAAGTCCATGAGGCCTGATGGGATTAACCCCAGAGTACTGAAGGAGCTAGTGGATGTTATGGCAGGACCCTCTCAATCGAGGTCTTGGCAGTCTGGGGAGGTCCCCACTGACTGGAAGCTAGCCAATGTTATTCTTCTACAAAAAGGGCATGAGGGAAGACACAGGGAACTACAGACCTGTTAGTCTAACGTCAGTTCATGGAAAAATTATGGAGAGGATTACACTGAGTGCTACAGAAAGACATTTAAAGAATAATGCAATCAACAGGCACAGTCAACATGGGTTCACAAAGGGAAAGTCCATATTGAACTAATTTGATGTCCCCTGCCTAGGGGATGAAGTGGATGTAGCTTTTCTGGGTTTTTAGTAAGGCTTTCGATACTGTCACTCACAGCATCCTTCTGAAGTTGTCCAGCTGCAGGATGAGCGGGTTCATGGTGTGCTGGGTGAAGACCCGGCTGAAGGGCAGGGCTCAGAGGGTTGTAGTGAATGGGGCTACATCTGGCTGGTGACCGGCCACCAGCGGTGTTCCTCAGGGTTCAGTTCTAGGGCCAGTGCCGTTCCATATATTTATCAGTGATCTGCATGCAGGAGCTGAATGCACCGTTAGCAAGTTTGCTGATGATACCAAACTGGGAGGTGCCGGTGACTCTCTTGAGGAGCAAGAGGCCTTGCAGAAGGGTCTAGATAGATTGGAGCGCTGGGCTATGATTAATGGGATGAAATTTAACCAGTCAACGTGCCAGGTGCTGCACCTAGGACGGAGGAATGCTGGACACAAGTACACATTGTGAGAGAAGTGGCTGGACACAAGCCCCGAGGGAAGGGGTGGGGGTGCGGGCTGACAGCGGGCTCCATGTGAGCCAGCAGGGTGCCCTGGCAGCCAAGAGGGCAAACGGCACCCTGGGGTGCGTCAGACACGCTGTAACCAGCCGGTCAGGAGAGGTGATTATCCTGCCGTATCCAGCCTTGGTGCAGCCTCACCCTGAACACTGCGTGCCGTCCTGGGCCCCACAATTTGCGAAGCTGTGAAGGTCCTTGAATGCATCCAGAGGAGGGCAACGCAGCTGGCGCAAGGGCTGGAAGGAACGTCCTACAGGGAGCGGCTAAGGACTGTGGGCTTGTCTAGCTTGGGGAAAGGGAGGCTGAGGGGCGACCCCATTGCTCTCTACAGCTGCCTGAGGAGGGGAAGCGGAGAGGGAGGTGCTGAGCTCTTCTCGCTGGTGTCCAGCGATAAGACGTGTGGGAATGGTTCAAAGTCCCTCTGGCAAGAAAGTGGAAAAGGTGAGGAGGTCCACAGCCCTAGCTAAATAGTCTGAAAAAGAATATAAGGAATAGAAAAGAAATGGAAAATATAAGTTGTGAATACTAGAGGCTTTTGTAGTGATATACATTTTTATACAGTTCTTTGAATTTCAGATCTTAAGTAGCATAATGTTACAAACTAACCATCTGTAGAGTTAGGGCAAAAAATATATAAAACCAAAGGAACCACAAAGTAAATGGTGTGTGTGGACAGCTGTACTGCTTATGTTGATGTTTGGTTTTACTTATTCAGTTAACAAATGGGAAAAGAATATAAGGGATAGCAGCTGGCATAAGGCATACCATTCTCTGTTCTTCGTTGCTTATTCTGTGTCTCCTGGGAAGGATATAACGGGCTTGGCTGGACCTGATAATCAGGAGTACTGTACAGCAAAGGACCCTGTAAGTGACACTACTGCATTTGTGATCGAGTATCAGTACCTGTGCTGGCATATTATGAGGTGAATGCTGTTCTGCAGATTTGTACCTAACAAACATGAGAACAGAACAAGTGGTTGCTTGTATATACATCTTAAAGGTCACTAGATAAATTTGCAAATATTTATTACAAATAAATTATTGGATTTTGTAAAGAATTTGATACAAATGATGGCTCTGTAGTGAATACAAGATTTTATTTCTCTGGAAGGGCCCAGTTAAGTCATAAACTACAAACCCCCAGTGCAAATGGCTTATGAACGGCAGCAGAGCTCTAAGAATGAGTTCATTTGTTTTCATTTTGGGGCCATCTGTTGTTATTTCTAATATGTACTTCTTAGCTTTCGCCTTTGATCTTTGCAGTTTCCAGTTTTTTAAACTTTTATAGATAACGGTTACATGTTTTAGTGATGTAAGTGAAAGGATATTATCACTTTAAGTGACTTAGTGGGAGCTTATTATTAGTTTACTACCCTGAGAATTGCAAATAAATAAGCCGGTAAGTAAATATTATGGAGACATGGTTGTGTCTCTATACTTAGGGGTTGTGACTAACTCTGTGTTTCAAAGTTGATTGTAATGTGCTCCCTCACGGGAAAGTTCACTAAAACCAAAGCAAGATGCCTAATAAATCACACATGAAATGTCTTGCTGGAGATTAATCCACTGTGCAAGCTCTGAGGGTACTCAAAACAAGGCTGGACTGGAGTGCAGAGGTAGTATTTTACCTGCATGTATACTTACCCTTTTTTCTTTTTTTCTTTTTTTTTTTTTTTTAATGAAATCCTCAAAATTATTTTCTGGAATAGTGCCAAATATATGCATGTGAACTAAAGCAGAATGAGTCACTCTTGCAGTAGTGACTGGGATACAAAACAACTGGTGGGATAGCAGTTAGCACTCAATCTTTTCTTCTCTCTATCTGTCACTTCCCACACTTCATTATGAACTGGTCATGTTCCTGAAATGAAAAACATACTCTCCAGGAAAGATAAAAGCAAAAGGAAGTGGTATTTATCTGTCTATCATCCTTTCATTGTTATTTCTTAGTCCCAGTCATCACTAGAGCTTATTTCAATATTCCATTATCACTGGTTTATATTCTCACTAACATTGCTTTGCAAACTTAATGCTTCAAATACTCCTTGTTTTTTGCTAAAGGAAACTCTTTTTTAAGCACACCTAGCCGAAGTCACATCTGCCCAGAAAACCTGCAGCCTGGATGAACCTATGCTGAGAACATGTCCCTTTCTTCTCTAACCTCTGCCTGGATCAAAACAAGTTTTAATTCACTGTGTGATGATTCAGGACTCCTCTGCTTAGATTGTTTCTCCCCAAAATCCAATGCAAGAAGGCAGGGAATGGGTTTGGAAATCAAAGTCATGCCAGGAGAGATTCTTCTAGTCAGCTGTAAGCAGCCACAGTCCAGGCACCCGTACCTGCCCTAGGTGTGTAGTGTACCTTTACAGGCAGCAGGAAGGAGCAGCAACACGAGAAGGTGCTGATTATTTCATCTTAGAACAGGTGAAAAAATAAATCAGATGACTCATGTCTGAAGGGGGCCACTCCCTAAAAGGAGGTTGGAGTGACTGGCTTGGATGCACATAGCTGCTGTAGGTGTGACAGGTCCTATGGTCGCTGGCATATAAACAGAAAGCTCTGTGGCTCAGATCCTCTGTCACTCAGAACAAAGCAGAAGGCACCATTTTGCCATTATAACTTTGGTGTGCCCCATTTTTGACCACTGTGAGCGGTTCTGGCTCTACATCAAGGAGGACATAGGGGTGTTAGAGCAGATGCAGAGAAGGTGTAGGACAGCTGCCTAATGAGGAGGGGTTAGCAGATGGGGGATGCTTCACCTGGAAAGGAAAAGGCTGAGGAAGGATATGACTGAGATTTTCAAAGATTTCCAAAGTCACCAAGGAGCTAGATAAGGTAAAGGCAGAACTGTTGCTATTCACCAAGCCCTGTACAGTTGGATCTAGAGGACAGCATCAGGAGCAGAAACGTACCTTCCAACACCCCTACGTCAACAGCTGCAGGTGCTGGGGTACACAAAGAAGAGACTGTAGAAAGCAGCCTGGCTTGTGGGCTGTCCTTAGTAGTGTCTCTCTTCTTGGGCAAGTTAGAGGCATGATACTAGGCTAGATGGATTACTGGTGAGACCCAGTGGGGCACATTTTAACGTTTCCCTTCACTGACTGTGTAAGAAATGAAGAATAGCTGTGCTCCTAATTTCTATTTCTTGACAATTAATATTGTCTGGCATCAGTCCCAGGCTGGGTGCTCTGAAAGCAGCTACCTGTGATGTTGGTCTGACTTTCTGGAACCACAAGGGTCCACCAAGAGCTCTGTCTTTACTAGTGAGGTTTTGTTCATCAGCCTAAATGACCTGGGAGAGAGCAAGTTCTCTCTCCTCCTAATGAAATCAATGAGAATTACGGGCACTGAGTGTATTCCAGCAGGTGTTCAGCATCCCACAAGGTCAGCCACTTGGTTAATAGACTGAAGCTGTATAAAATGGTGTATGCTATTAGCAGCCAGGGGAAAAATCAAAAGGTAGAAAAGGACATTGGGCAGAGCTGTCAATTACATATTGGAACAAGAAAAGAGAGAGACTGTAGCACTTAGAGCAGAAGGGTTTAGACAAAATAGAAAAAGGCGCTAAATGTTTATTGCTGTCAAATTTATTCTACCTTCCAGAATACTAAGTATTTTTAGTAATGAAAAAATTCTGCAGCTTCAAATGTACTAAAGAATCTCCAGTGCACAGTCACATTGCTCAGTGATACTGAACCCTAACTTGCCTCCAAGTTTGAACATATTCTGGCTCAGGTTAGACCTACATATTTAAGTAAACTTGACTTGATTTTGAATGCTTGCATGCACAAAATAAGCAAGTCCCAAAAGCCTGGTCAGCTCAGGTCAAAACAACAGTCCATAAAGTTTTTGAAATGAGTAAAGAAATTTCACGGAGCTGGTAACCTCCATTTGACCATTCACCACACCAGTCATATTTGCTAAACTTAATTCATAGCATCTGTACAAGCCTGTGTCTCACAGTAGTGTAATTAAATTCATAGAAGCTTGTCATACTTTTAACTTTGCAGCTGGGTGTAGCATTCAATAAATAATACCAATCTTATACCACAAATTGACTCTAATGCAAACAGATACAAAAATCAAGCCTGTTCAGAAGAGGCTATTAGTCACGTAATGGAAACAATAACTGAGTTAGAATTGCTCAGCTAATCAGCACATGCTTTAGTATCCCATTGCTTTTTATTCTGAGTTCTAAGAGACCGTATCAGAGGTTAAGTTATCAAGTTCAGTTTAATTTTTCTTCAACAAAAGCTTTAACTGTGAAGGACTGCGAAGACCTACCCCATGCCTCATGGTCTGGGGAAGGCTGTGCATCGTCTGTCGGCAGCAGGAGCTCAGTGCAGTTGGTGCTGTGCTGAGGCGCTCATCATCTGACAGCAGTGGTGGAATGCTGCCCACAATAGTGCTCTCTGAGAATCAATTACGTGAGTAATTCTGGCAATTAGTAACACAAACCCTGTGATATTGCTATACATGGTTTGGCAAGATATTAACGTTGGTAAATTCGTAGTTCCTTCATTAAAAGTGGCTGTGAAATGCATCTACCTCTTCATCAGAACTGTAGTGGTGGGTTCTGGGTTGCTCTGCTCTTCTTCTGCACAGGCAAGGAACATTTTCCACCCCTCTCAAACCCTCTGGGCCAAGAAGAATCTCTCCCAGATCTCCTTCATTTTAACTCTTCACAGTGCTTCTTGCATTGTGCTGGGCTAAGGTAGCTTTATAGTTTCTCAAGATCAGGTATTCCTTTCTCATATTTGATTACTGAGCCTGTGAATACTTCAGGGCATGCAATATCCATTGCCCTAGCATGGTGGTTTTCTCACTTGGGCTGAGGCTGCTGGGTGCTTCTGCAATAGGAAAAAGATGATATTTTTCCAGTTTTCTAATCATCTGATATTGCATTCCGGTATCAAAACTCCCCTGAAGTAATTGTTCATCCTTCTGATCCCTAATTGCATTTATCAACTCAGTATGAAACCTATTGCTACCTGGAGCTTTGTCTTCCTTTATCCAAATATTTCCTCGCAACTATTTTCATAATCTGCAAAAGCACCTAGAAAATATATCCTCACAGGAGGCACTGTTAGAATTCTTCTTAACAAATACAGAGAAAAAAAGTCATTGAGTTTTTATGTTACATTCAAAATTACTGTTAATATGAAGGAGTATTTTTTTCAGCATACAAATCCCATGCAACACTATAGGTTGTGAGATAAAAATTGTTTGTATATTATTAAGTTCATGCTGTTTTGAACCACAGAATCACTTTGGTAATATTTTTCTTGGAAAATCAATTATATATGAAATTGTGTAGCAATTTAGTAACATAAACTCAGGTAATAATATAATTAAAAAGAAAATACTTACTTGCTGCACAGGGTATTTTGTATGCATCTTAATTATGTACCTTTGCTTGCTGACTTGTATTATGTTTATAACCTTTGGGTAGGTTTAGCATCAGGCGGATAGGAAAATAATAAAAACTGATATCATAGTTAGACTTTAGTTGTAATTTGAAAAATGATTGGTATCTAGATCTTCACTGCCAGTGGCACTGTGAATTAGGAAAATGGATTAAAAAAATATTCCTCAGCTTGTAGGTCTTACATACTAGTGTAACGAATCAGACCTCAAGTATCCAACTGATCATGTTTTAAGTATTTTAGGCCAGATTGGTCTAAGTAGCGTAAATAGTTTGACTCCAGCAAAGTCAAATTCTTCATAGTATTTGTCTGCTGTGAGTCAGCTCTGAATTTGACCCTTTGTTTTATTGTTTATATTAATGGAAAGGACTTTAGGAAATATTCTTCCAAGATATCTTTACAGCTGTAGACATGTACAGGGAAAGATTCCATTTTTCTTATTTTATCAGAAGTAATTTCTTTGGTTCCTGTCTCAGCATGATCCTCTTTATACATCTTTTTGCTTGAATTAACTGTTTTATTAGGAGCTGAAGACGATGAAATCACTACATTCATTCTCAGCATCACTGAAGTAAATGAGGTAAGACTTAGCCAACTAGCCAAGTGAGGATTTCAGGCTGATATATCAATATTCGTCAAAGTATTTACAGACTTTCAGAGTCATTAATTAGCTGTGGCATGTTGAAGATTCAGTTCAGTGAAGACAAACAGGCTGTATTCCCTTCAAAAGCTGGATGAGGTTTACTGCAGTCCTGACCTGAGGATTTGTTCTGCGTTGCATAACAAATCAAGCACACTGTGATTATAGCTCCACATTAATCACTTTATGCATTGTTTCCTTACCAGTCCTAACAAGTTTTTTTTCTCTAGGACTTTTAAATTAAGTCTAAAATCCCTGAAGAGGACATGTCTCCACTACTCAGAGAGCATGGGCACTTTCTTAAAGGAGACTGCTTCACTAACATTGCCTGAGTTTAGGTGGGCATGTCCAATGAGTAGATGCCTAGTTTCCTGTTGTGGTCACTGCCAGTCTAACCAAGACGATCGATGGAATTTATTCTTCTGACCAAATGCAGGCCAAATAAGCTGCTTTCCAGACTCCCCTGTTAAACTCAGATGTACTCATGTATGCTGTATAGACCTTAATATGAGATAAAAGCAACTTTTGGTGCCTAAAATGTAGGTGAAAGTCAGATACCCATGTTAGATAGACTTGTTCTTTAAACTTCACCATTATGAGAGGCAGCCTGTTGTTCAGGGATATATGATGGATGCCTTATGTGGCAAAGACATGTTTCAGGTATTGGTGGAGTTTGCTGATGTTGTCACGTGCCCTTTTACTCATTTTGAACCTGCTGCCTTTTTTAATTCTGTAAAGGTCATATGTTATGGTTTCCTGTCTTTTGACAAAAACTTAGCCTGCATCACACCCACAGGAAAAAACAACCTGTGGTGGAGGTGGGTAGACCAGAAAAGTGGCAGGTCAGCTGGTCTAGATTCCATTGTTGTCTCTGTGCAGGGTGTTTTACTGTCCAGTTTGAGGTCTTTGGGGGTGCCTTACCAGCAGGGAGCTCTGTTAGTGGAACAGAGGCAGGTGGTGTGGTCCTGTCCGAAAGCTGCACTGAATGCACCCCTTCTTTTTGCCTGCTGCCTTTTTTCAGGCTGTGCTTTTTTCATTGATAATGCTTCTTTTGTTTACATGTCCCTGTTGCACTCTGGTCTGAGGTGTTTCATTGGATTCTAACCTGAGAAATTTCTGCCAGTTTGTTCAAACTCTTACCACCAGTCTCTTCCTATAAGGTGCTGGCTTGAGCTGTGGTCTGACATATTTTTCTTTAGGTTTTAATATTTGAAAGGACTAAATAGATCCTAGATCTCCTGGATGCTTTTTCTGTTGTAGGCATTGCAAGATAACTCCTTCTTTCCCTCCTAGTTGCGGTCTTACTTTGATGTAGTATTTTTCTCTTTACCAAGTATAGTGTATCAGCCTTAATATCTACCTCCAGCTGTACTATTTAACTGTGGTTTTAAGTGGGTATTACTGAATTTTCTTCCTTTTTCTACACTGCATACCTGTGGACTTTCTTCTATGCATCCTCCTTCTTCTTTTTTAAGGTCACATAACTGCTGGATTGTTTTCATTTCCCCCCTTGGACCTTTTGAGTCAGTATTAAGGTGCTTTTTAAGGTCCATAATGGATCTTGAATTGAGTTGGAAGGAAAGGAGACTGGAAGGAAAATAACTTACTACTGCAACATTTTGGGTAGGTCAGCTTCCTTCCTGATGATCACCTACAATACAACATCTCTGTACTTACTCTTGTAACCCTTTCTAGTACATGATAGGAATTGATGGGGATTGGTTAACCAAAATGAGCGACCCCACCGTTATGTAAAAAGGAGAGGTACTAAATCTGGCAAGCAGTAGTTCTCCCTTTTTAAATCTCTACTTTGATTCCACAGCCTATTAGAAAAAGCAGCTAGGAACTGACTTCTGCTTAAGAAAGCCAAGTACTCAGAAATATTCTTTATCTCTTTGTATTCACAGTCAAAAATTCATATTTACAGATAATAGAAAAGCTCCACAGAACAACCTGAAACAATACAAACTTGCCTTTTGGCCAGTAGAAAAGTAATTTATTTTTGTGACCCAGAGGAAAGAAGGAAGAATTAATGCAACAAAGACAGATACCAGGACATGCTTTAAAATTCCCAGGACATCATTTCAGACCCTGCAAATCATTCTTCAGATACCACTGAATAAGAAGAGTATGATGATAACCTGTTTCTCTAACCTAAACTAGAATTCCAACAATGGTAAATTCACCTGTGTGCCCCCTTTTTCTGTCTGCATGAGTGAATAAGCATTGAATGTGTTTCAAAAGTTTCTCCAGTTTCAGGTGGTTGGACAACCCAGTGCAAAATCGCAAAATTAGGTAAACACGATAGATTGATGCTGAGGACATTTAGGGTGAATAAGATCTTCTAGTTTATACGTGAGGCAGCCAGATAAATTAATAAGGGAAATTGAAAATCATTTATACATGCCACATCAGCAGGCGTCTCAGCAAAACTGCTGGTGAAAGGTCACAGCTCATCTACTGGTGAGATGACCAGCAGTCAGGCTAAAAATTATCCATTTTCAGACACTGCTTAGGTACTTTGTTCTCTGTAGAGGCAGAAGACCTTCTTTTTCTTCTTCTTTTTCTTTTTTTTTTTTTTTTTAGCAGGCAGAAGCAATAAATCAGCTGGTTTAAGAAGACCCAGCTAGCCCAACACAGATCGATTTCACGGGGAAGTCGATGGGCTGCTAATAGAATTACAACTACCTGTCAAAATAGGGAAAACATATCTGTGACAGTGACAAAGGGCAAATCAATTGAAGAAGTGTTGTGGGCTCGTTTTTACTTTTTTTTGGAGTTATAGATGCAAAGTACATCTGTGTCTTTCAAAGCCTGCAGCTGTGCAAAACAGCAGTATGTTTATCCCTTTACAGGAGTCACCAGTCCTGCAATACTGAATTTTGTGGTTACTCTATTTCTACTGCAATCACTAGGCTACACCTGTGAGACAAAGCTAAGGAGCTGCATCCAGAGCTATGTGAGCATGTATTTCTTATGTATTATGCAAGCTATTTAAACAGGTTTTATTAACAGCTGTAATAATTTGCTCCAGGTTAAAAGCCTTGGCACATTTTGTTTACCACAAACTGTGGGGTTTTTTTTTCAATTACGCACACAAGTTTGCCATTTTCAGGTGGTTTTTAGTGTTTGTATAGCTCAAGCAGAAAATTAGTTATAACAATGTTGTTGGCTTAGAAATTATGTTACAATTTGCGATAATTAGATAAAAATTGGGTTATTGAACAGTGGAAAGTTGCTGTTATGCTGCAACACTATTCTGCTGCCTGTATAGCGTGTATATAACCTCTGCCCTTCATACATTACGTATCTGCATTAGAGATCAGAAAAATTACATCTAGTTAAAAATGTAACTAAAATATGTACATACTTTTTGATGCAACAGTTTGTGTTGGCTCTGCAGATGTCATGGTTGAGTACTGAGGTTGTGAGATACTTACCAAGTCATGCCAGCACAGGCTTCTGCTCTGCTGGTACAGCTCCAAAATATTGAAGAAATACTATAGGAAAATAAGTAGGGTGACGCTCCTCATTGTCCTCTCACTGCAGCCGTTCCTGAGTCTAAAACTGCCTCTGACTTTCTGTAGAGAAGACCACATATCTTTATGAATTTTGCATACATGTGTGAATGACAACTTGGAAGAAAACTGTAATCAGAGTTAATTATCTGGGAATTTTCCTCTTATCCCATTACTTGCATTTATAAACCAAAGAAACATAAGCCCTTTTGTTTCACTTCTTAGCACATGTCACTTTGGACAATGATTGGGTGCTGAAAACTGTCCTGTCAAAATTAAAAAAGCAAACATTTTTATTCTCCAAAATTTACTCACGTGGTTTCTTTCCAATATATGTATATACAGACACATATATACATGTGTATGCCACACATTTACAGAAGTAATGAAAGCAGTATTTAGAGCTATACTGCTTTGTTAAATAACCTGAAGGACAGTTGAGATGATACATTTTGCAGTGCTACCTGTATACAGGCCCAAATTACAACGCTGCAAAATATGTACAACTAAAGCGGGGAAACTTCCTTGAAGTCATTTGAATTTGCATTTAGATAGATGATAAAACTTCCATTGCCTTCCAATGAGAACAGGATTTCATACAAAGCAATTAAACCCCACCATAAGAGGAGTCAAGGTCAAAATTCTCAGACCTGAATATCTTGCTTTTCTTGCATTTCCTTGCTTCCTTTGCCTATACAAAACCAGTGCCCAGCTGTGCTCTTTATCACATGCTGCAACTTTTGTTGACTTTGTTGGGTCCTTCAGGCTTACATGAGTATGGCAACAACGTCTCTGGAGGCAGAACCGTGTTTTAAATTCTTTGGAGCAAGGAATAAACTATAACATTAATCTTTTTGTAGAGCATTCTATGCATTTTTAACACTGTGATTTTTAATAGATAGTAATAATAGCAATTTTGAAGTACCCTGCAGATTCTAGTAAAGGACTTTCCTTCAGAAACACTAACCCCTGCTGCTAGTTTGCAAATCTTCTAATTCATTGCCACATGGAGTGTCCTATGTGAGCAACATTTTTTTACTTCGAAACAGATAAAGCTGTATATTTTACCAACAAAGGTTCCCTGACGGCATGTTACCATTTCTCCTGCGTGGGACTACAGCTACTTTAAATCATTTCCAAATAATGGTAGTGGATAGTTTAAAGATCATGTATAAGTCATTTATTTAAATTAAGGATTTAGATTACCCATCTGTATTTCAAAGCTTATAGATCTGTACTAAACCAGTGTATTTTTCCCGAACAGTGTTTTCATGATGTGAGCTATTCAGTGAGTCGCAGTATTCCTCAGAAAGTCACATCATCCTTAAGCTATATGTATCTGTGAGAAGTGCCTTCCTGTCCCCGCCACGCTGTGGATGCAGGTCTTTGTGCTGCGCAGATCTCGGGAGCCCAGCGGGGAGTGGCTGGGCTGGCGGTTCACAGCTCCTACAGCAGGGAAAACAACGGGGAAGCTATTGCTGAAGCTCTCAGAACAAAAGGTATGAGGTTAGATCCAAGCAGTGAGTGATGACGGAGTAAGTGTCTCTTCGCTGTAGACCACAGCTTTCTGGAGCCTTACTCACTTCAAAAGTAAAACTCCAGGAAAGAGGGCAGACGTTCCCATTAGTTTCAAACAGGTATATAGAACCCTGGGTAACCGAAAAGGGTTTAACAACAGCTTTGCATTGAAACTCGGAAAAGAGCAAGTGGCTAGAGCTTTGTCATCATGGCTTCAGAGTATGTCTGGTTTATGCAGCCCAGTCTGAACTGCGCATGCCGCTTTAACTTTGATCTATGTTTTATAAAGCAAGGCTTAAAACTCAAAGCCTTAGGTGGGAGAGTTGCCATGAACTTTTAATATCTCACAAATAAAAAAGCTTGAGGGAGGGTTTGTCTCTCCAGAAGTGCCCGAAAACCCAGTTGTATGTGTCTGGGAAAAATATGTGGGGGAATAGGTTATGGAAACAGTGAATCTTAAAATACTAGCACAACAAATACCCAGCAACTGCAGGTCTGTGCCTTAAAAACTTGGCATCCTTGTGCTGGGTGGTACCTGGGAGCAAAAGCTACTGGAGACAGAATGTGTAAGCACTGTAAGCACTGGTTTTTGCTCAGCATTCAGTCACTATCATGGTTATGTTTGGCCCACTTCTGTAAACTATGTGCTCTAATATGCATTATGGGCACTCCACTAACAAAGGTATTCACTTTTCTTAAATAGAATTTCAGTGAAATATGTCTTGAGAGGATGTATGACCCTTTAAAGGCAAGAACAACTATTAGTTACTATGGAAGCCTAGAAAATATTTGTTCAGTGCTCTCTTAAGCATGCAGCCTGAATGCCTCGCAAACACAGTGTCACCATTATAAATTAAGCAGAGACAAAGTGCCTGGCTGTCTTCTGTCGTTCCAGTTTGATACACAAAGTCCTGTGAACTCCAAGGCTTTTCAGCATCATCACATCGGTGCAACACTGGAAAACCAGATTCCTGGTTGGTTTGTTAGCACTTTTGAGAAGAGATAATGCTTCTACCCCTTTTGAGGATCATGCTTACCAGATCCAGTTTTAAAAGGGCTAATGTTTTAATGTTGTGCTTTAGCATGTGTAGCATATACTGAAAATATTCTAAAATACCAAGGGTAACAAACCCTGATGCAGCTTTTAAAAGACATTTTTGGAGCCCATTCTTGCACCATTCAAGCCACTGAGTGATTAAAGGAGTGTACTCAACACCTGCAGTGCAGTGTTACCAGAACTGCAGATTTCCACTGCATTTTAAAGGAGCTGAAGAGCTCATGTCTCCTCAGTGCTGGCTTTTGATATATGATCTAAAATAATGTTGGCGTTTGATATGTGATCTAAAATAACCCTAAACATTAAATAATGTAAAGCATATCTGAAGGGTTTTAGGCATCTTATCTGCATATTCAACTTTTGGTAATTTCATCGTAATTTCCAGATAAGAAGAAAATTTTGAAAGATGAAAAATTGAGGAAAACATTTTTTTTACTGTATTTTTCAGTATTAGTGCTACCTCCTATGACATCCCCCTCCCCGTGCTTCCACCGAAATAAAATTTAAAACAAAATTTGAGCAAAAATAAAGCACTCCCTCCAAAAAAGCTCAAGCCCAAAAGAAGGCAAAGTAATTCTAATTAATATAGTTTAAGACCTACCCACAATATGGAGGATTTATTTTCTACAAAGCTTTCACTCTAATTCATTAGTTCCTTCACAGAGTTATAAACTGCATTAACTCTCCTGTGCAGAAATCAGCACTGTTACGGAGCTCTTGAGCAGATGTGATACAAGAGAGCCTTTTGATATATTTTTTTTTTTTAACTCAAAGAGTAATGACACTGCAATATCATGTGGTGAAGGAGCAATAATTTGATAAACATTGTCTTTGCATTAGATTAGAGCAATTAATCTGATTCTAATTTAGCTGAAACATTACCATACTGGAATCCCTAGAGCCCGATGAATAATCTCTAAACACATTGACACACTCAGCAGACAAACATTATCTCCACTCATACTGTTATTCCATATGGTCTACTCCCATTCTGATGGAGGGCACCCTGCTGTTTCAATCAAATAAATGTCAATTATCTGAGATAGATTTTTTTAGTTCACGAGCACAGGCTTACAATTCGGCAGCAGCGGCTGTGGAACAATTGTCTGCAGTTCACCCCTGATTGCTGCTGCCTCCTTTTTCAGCTGCAGACCTTGCTGGATTGTTGTCAGACTTTGTTGCATCATACACAGTTTCAAAGGCTCTCTCTTGAAAATTGTAGGCACAGAAAATGATTTGTACCTGGGGAGAAAGCAGCAAATCGTAGAACTGGCAGAAGGGTTTGCCATGTAGACTTCTTTACACTATTAGCTGGGATGGTCTTTATTGCCTTTTCTATTTGTTGATCTAGCAGGGTGCCAAACTCTCAGTGACTTAAAGCTGCTTAGACAATTTGATAGGATCTTACTTTTCTAAGGCAATAATGAAGTCTTTTGCTTCAATGGGTTATGGGCACGTTCACCACTTCTCACTGGCTGCCTTGCACTTGTAGTTGAAAACACTGTGAAAGAAGACAGGCTGAAAACTGCAAGCCCTTGGAAGCCACAGTTCTGACCACCGCTACAAGTTTCAAAGCTTATCCAAAATACCCCTTTGGCATGGTAGTCAGACTGCTTAGTATATTTGCCTAATGTAAGACTTGTGGATGCTATGGTGTCTAACGCAGAGGGAGTGATGTGCAATTCAGGTTGCATAGTGCCTAATGCCATCAGCAGAAACAGTCAGAGCATCCAGGGTAGATCACTCTCAGCAGTGGTCTGAACACGGCACTTTGCAGGCTGAACTTGTTATTATATTGTATCATGTATGTCCCCTGTTATTTAGGGTAACAGTTTTCTTCTCTGGATGTGCCATGCTAGGCAAATACACCCAATGGGAAGGAAGGATGGAGATGGAAGATTTTGTTGAACTGTGCTCTCTTCAGCTTTCAGTTTGGATGCTCAAAGTAATGTAGCAGAAGCCACTCTTTCTTCGTCAAAACACCTTAAACTGTGTCAGATAATCCTATCGCATGTGCTCCGAGGTATGTGGCATAAAGTTGATCAATTATAGTTGTTCATATAGATATGCCGTGTTAAAGAGAGTGTGTTGGAAAAACCGCTTGGCAATCTGACATAGAGAAAGTTTTAAAAATTGAGAATTCTGCACTGTTTTAATGATACTTGGAATACAGCTTGACCTAAATGACATGGCCATTGGGAGAAGAAAAGTTTGATGAATTTGGCCTGTGATCTATGTGAAAAACTGCTCCTCTGATCATATGTGTGAGGGCCAGTGCGGCATTCCTGTGGCTGAGAAAATCTTTGGCTTGAATAAGTCCTTTTAGGTCCAGTAGACTGAGGTAGTAAGTACAGTGTGAATGATTCTCAGCAGCTTTAAATCATGCCTGTGAAACTGGCCTATTCTGACTTACTCAGGTATAATCTGCTCTTCCCAGCTCTCTTCCCACTTGCCTTCCTCACCAAGTTCTCTTCAGCATGCATCACATAGACCTGAAATGTTGTACTATCTTACCGCTCAGGAAAAGTCTTATTTTTCAAGATGCTGGCTACCTTCCCCTCTTCCTAGCATCAAATGGACTCCCAGATACTTCAGTACCTTAGGAGAAAATTCATTCATTGCCCTTCCACCAGATATTCCTCTTCCCTGGCACAGGCAGCTGGAAACACAGAGAACCTGTCAATAAAGTGTAGTGATTTGCATGCAGCAGTTATCCATACATTTCAACAGCAGATAGGGCTTTCGAACAGCCGTATGGTTGTCAGTTTCTGATCTGGAATTTTAGGCTATCTGTAATTGTGTTATATAAATAAAAAGTGCCTCTTACTTTGGATTTGGACATTCTGTCACCATTAATGTGCCAATAAAGGCTTTGCTTGAGGGACATTGTGGAACAACATACTTCTGCTAATGTTGCTCAATAAAACTATTAATACGATCAATTTGATTTGAAATGTCTCTTGTCTTGTGAAGTATCAGATCATTAACTTTAACAACGTCAGAGAGTTCTGACTATCATATTCAACTAAATTAATGTCCAAGGAATAGCTAAGAGCTCATGTTGCATAATGGAAAGTATTAACGTGCTGTAGTGGAAAGTATTAATGTGCTGCTGGATGTAAATAAACTCAGCAACCTTCAAATGCTTCAGGAAGGATGTAGGCTTGCGCTAGTACACGCCATAAAAGATGATGCGATGAAAGACATGAGGCAGAGAAGGAAATAATAATGATTCTTGAACTGAAGGTATGAGATAAAGAAAAATGGTACTGAACACCTGACATTCGCTTGTAATCACAGGGATGTGTTGATTTCTCAGGGTCTCTGAATGAGGCAGGTTATATGCTATTGGGAGACAAGAGTAGGGTCAGGAAGTGCCCAGAGAAGAAACTCTACTGGTACTGTTGCATTAGCATTGTAGTTCAAATCAGGACAGCACCTCTGAAACACAAATCTTAATCTTTCCAGTTTACAATACTTGGGTTCACATGTAGAGCTGCCTTGGAGTACATGAAAGTAAACTGAAAGACGTGGTCCCAGCTTGCACCTAATTCACTGTTTGTGGCTGATCAAGTCCATAGGAATAGACTAGAGCTAACCAGAAATAAAATACCCTGAAATTCTTGTAAAGTGTATAGTGAGTCCTCAGCCCTAACTATTAGACATAGCTAATCCACCTTTACTGAGCCACACTGCTTGATTGTGTGAACGTAGCAGTGAAATATACTGGAGACTCCTTTCTCTGCCCCATACATATGTTCTCACCATAATATGCTCTGGCTATATGGACACACATAACTATTGAACAAGCTAGTAGCAGTTGTCCCAATTACATTTGGGAAAGTCATGATTTTAAGCCTGTTTTCAAAAGTATCTGTGGATGCTCTTGTACTGGCAGTTCCAACAGCTGATATTAATAACAACATGGGGCAGTGTGAGTACAGAAGGGGGGAAAAAAAGGGGATAATGGGAACTGAACGCATTACTTTTGAACTTCTATGGATGTCTAGTGCTTTGGGTATTTTTTTTTATCCTTGCCTAAAATGAACTCACACACCAAAAACACTGCGAACTGCCTGCCTGAGTTGTAACTCTGCTGAAAGGACCAGGTGGATGCCAAACTGAGCAGGAGCTGGCAGTGCACCCTCTTCAAAAAGGAGGCACATGCGTGTTGGGGTACGTTAGGAGGAGCATGGCCAGTAGACTGAGGAATTTCTCTCCCCCAGTCCATGCCAGTGAGGTTGTACCTAGAACAACTCGAAGGCCAGTCACAAAGATGACACAGCTGCAGTGCTTCAGGTGGTGGCAGATCATTTGACATAGGGCAACAGCCAGAGACCACATTCAGGTTTGTCATTAGGAAAAAGCTTTTGCTGTTGTAAGTGCAGCACTGGAGAAGGTTACTTAGGAAAACTGCGTAATCTCTGGTGCTGGGTATTTGCCCATAGGTGGGGAAAGCTGATCTAGTGCTTGTAGTGGCCCTGCTTCAATGTGGCCCCCTCATTCTCCCACCCAGAAGTAGCTGCTGCCCTGCACATTTCCAGCTGCAGTGACAGCCATGGCTGATTTCCACCCTGGCAGCCTGCTGCCTGAGGCAACTGCCTACATCACCTCACCTTGACGACTAGCTCTATTCAGGGCTTGCAAACTTGCTCCAGGGAACAGAGCAGCTGTATGGAAAATATTGAGCAGACGTCTTCACCTCCACCTCAGTACAATGAAGGCTTGCCTGTTCCTCCCCGTGGGGTGACTCAGTGGTACAGGTTGGGAGTGGAGACAGGTGTCAGCATGGCCTTCGTCAGAAATCTAAATTTTCACAGCTTTACTGAGATACTGGGAGATAAAGCCACAAGCTGGCCTCAGAAATGTCACACATATGGAACGGCAACTAGATGTGACCCACAGAGGCATAGCTGAGCAGGTGTCTGCTTAAAAAGCAGCTGCCTGGGTGATGGGTTTTCTTCACTGCCTATATCAGTTTTCTCATCCAAAGTCAATGGGATAATGGCATTGCAATTACGGAGTACATTGTTTCAGCTCTAATTAAAAAAATTAAAATGTTTGTAATTAAACCGTTTTTCTTTCAAAATACAGTTTTTTTCTAGTTTGACTTTTATTGATTATATTTTTGGTTAAAATCAGAATTTAAATTATTTTTCTTAGAAATCTGTGACTTTTTTGTTATTGAGTTCCTTTCTAATAGTTTTAGTGATGCAGAAGAAAATTTCTGTGTTGTGGGACTGAAGAAGCAGGCTCCATTCACAACAAAACCATCTGTTAGCAAATGGTAAATATTACCTATGGCTGTAAGAATCTAAATGGAGTTTTTCCCCTGCTCTATTTTCAAGATGTGGCAAAATTACTAGGTAGCCTATGTATCCAAAGTCAGAAATGCACTGGGAGCTGAATACTGTCAACAATACCGGAGAAGCCTGATTTTAACTCCATCGCAACACAGCAGAGTTCTACTTTCATGGTGCGTTAATTCAACACCTGCAGGCATTCTCTTTCCTTGCTGAAATTACAGGCTGTCTAGTGAGTAGCCAAGGCTTTGGACTGGAGTGTGGAGCAAAGTCATGTCGTCTTTATTGATCTGCACAGGGCCAGGTTCTAATAGCGTGATGTAAGTTACAGATGGTCCCTCGTGTTATCTAAAATGGAGAGAAAGGACGAAACACAGCTGAGATGTTTTACTGACACGTCCAGTTTTTAGAGTACTTCCACCTTTAGCCAGTCATCTTTAAAATAATAGTTTCTTTAGATTCAAAATCATGGTGCTGGAAAATGATCAGTATTCAAATCTCTTCATTTACTTATCAGTTGAAAGTATAATTTAAAAGCCACCTCAGGCACTCAAAAAATGTTTTGAAACACAGGACCATATGAATGAAAGAAAAGCCAAACCAAAAGCTTTGCTTTTGTTGTGTGCATTAATACATTAAATTAGAAACATTAGAGAAGCTCGATTTAATTTGAAAGTAGGCAGTTGACAGCATTCTTTGGCTGTCGGGACTATTGAACCAGCCTGGTTCCTGTGCTGGTACGGAGGGTCTGGAAGTAACAGAGAGGCTGGAGGGGAGGCCATGAATAAAAAAGACATTTATTTCAGTATCTTGGGTAAATGTTTAACAGTCGTAATGAGACTGCTGTGGGGCACATTAATACACTCCAATAGGCAATGTGTTATTTTTTTTTTTTCTTTGCTTCCCTAATATGGCAGTTGCATTACACGGTCTCTGCCCTGCAGAGTAGAAAACAGGGATGCTTCTGAATTTAGCGGAGAGCAAGAGCTGCTGCCTCATGCCAAGGGGGGATCCCACCTCTCTCCTGCATCTGGAGCAGCGGTGATGCGGGGTTCCTAAAGTGCTTTGTACTGCACTGAGTTATGTCTCTTGGCTGGTTTCTCACCTTCAGGCAGACAGTAGCTCTCAAGCCACTGTGCTGTGCCAGAGCTTGGAAATGAGAGCTGCTGTGTCACCAGCAGTGGGTACTTGGTGGTCTCTGTGGTGGAAGATCGTGCCGAATGCCTGCTGGTCTTCACACTGAGCCAGCTACCTAAAAGTCTGGACGCGGTTCAGTTTATCAATGGAGTTATATATATATAGCTGCATATACTGTTCCACTCTTGAGTGTTGTACAACTTGCATAGACTTAAAGTGGACTAGTCATATGTTGTAAGTTTAGGACATAAAAAACCAGACTATAAGAACACTGAATGGGGTGGTACCACATGGCACTCTAGCTCTCTGTCCTGCCCCTGGTGGCTGCCAAAAGGAGATGTCCAGGAAAGAGTATAAACCCAGGGTGCACGATACATGATACTTCCCTGGGTACTCTCCCTGCTTCCAATCATTTGCAGCTGAAAGACTTCCTGACCTAGAGATGCTTCTTTGAATTTACAGCCTGAAATTATTTCTGATCTGTGAACTTGCTGTGCCTCTCCTTGAATCCATGTAAAGCTTTTAGCATCAGCAACATCCTGTGGCAGTGAGTTCATCAAATGCACGTGCTTTTCTAAGGTCACAGCCTCAGAGGTCAGGCCAATTCCTTGTGTCAACAGGACTCAGTCCCGCATTGCCATCACAGCAGGACTGGGCTCCAAACCCAGCTCTTCTTCAGTACCCTCTCTCTGTACCTGTTAATACACATTAATATTGATTAATGCGCTCACCGCATATGGTGTAGGCACTTGTCTTACTCCCTCTCCACCCGGGATACACATTAATCAACAGTACAGCATGGTATAGAATGTCATGTCTCATTGCTTAAACATTTTCCTACTCCCTTGCATTGTTTTTAAATTGAAGAAAACGAAGTTCTCAGACAGAAGTAATAGATCAGTATAACTGGATTTGTCTTAATGCACCCCAGATGAATTTGCCCAGAAGAATTTCACAGAAAATCTTCTTTAGCATACAAAATCTTTTTGATGAGTTATATCACTGAGGATTGCTTTCTGCAACTGCAGTAAAAGCCAAAAAGGCCCTTTGTTCTGTTCCTGTGTCTCCCACAAGATAAAGATATTCTTTCTCTCCCTCCCCTCCCCCCTTAACAAAAATAATAATTAGATAACTGTCTTCAGAAAGAAAGCATTTCAATTTCCCAAACATTTAGTTTCCCAAACAATGTCCTGGTAATAGGTTATGGGCTAAGTACAACTCTAACTAACTCTAAGAACAACTAAGTTCAGTTGAGCCCAATGATGGTGGCACTCAGCTTCCCTGATGTTCATCACCAGAAGTCAGGTGCCTGGTCTGAGACACCAGCTCTGTGGTGGACACAGAGGCACAGAGGGATGGGTGCCTCCTGAGAAACATTTATTTTACCCTGTAGTAGGTGTTTAAAATAAACCTCTGGAGATGTCTTTCCCGCTTGTTGTGGTTTAACCCTGGCTGGTAATTACGTACCACGCAGCCACTCGCTCACTCCCCCCTCACCCAGAGGGGTGGGGAGGAGAATCAGAAAGGAATGTAAAACTCGAGGGTTGAGATAAGAACAATTTAATAATTCAAATAGAATACAAATGAAAGAGCAATAGTACCAATGATGACAATAACAGTTATCATGAAAAGGGGAAGGGAAAAATGGCATCCAGAGGGAGAGGCAGCAGGGAACACGTGGTGCACAGCGCAACTGCTCACCGCCTGCTGACCCATGCCCGGTCCCCGAGCAATGACCTGCCCGCCCCGGCCAGCCCCCCAGTTTATATACCAGGAATGACGCCCCATGGTATGGAATACCTCCTTCGCTAGCTCAGGCCAGCTGTCCTGCCTGTGTCCCCTCCCAATCCCTTGTGCCCCCCCAGCCTTTTTGCTAGCAAGGCCTGAGGGACTGACAAGTCCCACATCAAAGCCAAAACACAGCACCGCACCAGCTCCTGAGAAGATAATTAACTCCATCCCAGCTGAAACCAGGACACTGCTCTATTGATTAGGGGTTATTGATTCATTGCCACCTTTCCTCTGGGAAAAGTTAGACCCTGGAACCTGGAGCCTAGAAAATAAAGCAGCACAACGGAGAGTGATTTCAGTTGCATTTGGTATAACAGGCTTCAAATATACAAGAATCCATATTCAGTAGACATAAAAAAATGCCCCCCCCCAAGTTTTAATAGAAGTGTAATGCACAGAACACAAGCCAAAAGGGCTCATGGGGCAAACATCAGTTCCCTCCAGTGTGAGTGGCTGCTGGTGTGAATTGTTTTGTTATAGGCCATATGACTAATTGGTATGTCTGACTGATCACTAAGTCAATATTGCTGATTTTAGTTTAAGTGAGGAGCTACTCACTGAGAGCAGCATGTGGTGGAAGCTATCTCATAATAAATATATTTACTTGGTGTGTCTGTGACAATAATGAAAGAGCAAAAGAGCTGAAGATGATCACCAGAGGTTTTGCACTCTGTTCTGTGCTGTCTGACCTGCCTCTTGTGTACATGCAGTTTCTTTTACATTTATTTCTGACATTATGGACACAACTGTGTCTTTTATTACTTAAGAATTTTCTGAGCTCATACACAGCCTCTTAATTACATGCTGTATTTTAATGTACTTACACAAAATGACCAGGTTATTGTTGCTCATGCAGTCCTTACCATACCGGACCATTTTATCACTTCTGAATGCAAGTTCCATGATTCATTAACATAGTTTCTGAAAATTATTTTGAAATTCTGTCAAATAAGCCTGCAGCTTCCTTGGTGCTTTTATTTTCTAGATGTGTGAAGACCATTATCAATATGCCTTGCGGATTATTGGTACTATATGAATACCAGGAAGAAACTATGATGTTCTTACATGGCCTGCATATCAGCTGCTGTGAAATAGTGAATACAGTCAGACCTTCTGACCATTGCAAATGTAGCTTGTGATGTGAAGGGTAAGTCCAGAATAACTTTGATGCAGGAAGTATTTTAGTATTTTGATGCGTAATTGAGAGCTTTTTCATGGAATGATACTTTCCAGAGTATTTACGCAGTGCCTTACATCTTTAAGCAACTGTATACACAATAAATAATCCTCCTCATCAGTGCCACTACATTGTATTGCGTAAGTCCCCAGGGCGCTATACGTAAAGGTTATCTTGCAGCCATCAATAACAAACAGAAGAATGTAGTGGAATGAAGCTGGGTTAATTATCATTGATAATATACAACTGTGGGCTGGCTTCAGGGGCGGTGGGTTGGCCGATGTAGACAAGGTGCAGCTGTGGCTGGTTCTGTGAAGTGGTTGGGCAGCCACAGAAGAGAGAGAAGCAGAGAGAGCGTGCCCTGGATGAGGAGAGACTAGGAGAAGGCAGCAGAGGGACTGGCATGAAGAGTGTGCTGGTATGAGATTGTAAAAGACCTTGTTACAGCTGGCTAGTTTGGGGAGTGCTGTGACAGAAGAAGAAGGATTTCCTCGCTGACTTTTATGAAGTTTTCAGTAGTGTTTTGATTTGATTCAGCATTTCTGATAGTGGTGTAGTGTTTGCCTGCCTGCCTGAGATGTTCAAAGGCAAGCAAGTTAGGTTGACAAACCCCACAGACCTCTGAAGGACTTCAGGAGCTTGCTGGGCTGTTTGGTAACTTCACTACAATCCGCTGCTCTCCAGGGTACGTTTGAAACTGAACCTGTGTTGAAACCTGTGTCAGGACTGTCCCTGGGCATGCCTATAGGATGAAAGTAGGCCAGCCTGCTCTTGCTCTAAACACAGGTTTTTTTGCTCAGGTTCAGAGCAGCTTGTGTGGCTGAGAGTATCAGGCAGCATAAATTTGTGTCTGGCTCCCCTTACCTACTTAGACATCTGATGTCTCTTGATAAGTATACAAGCCCTCATCAGTGTATAATATCTACAACTCCAAATGTTAAACTATTACACGTTACAAGGTCCTCATGAAGTAAGAAACTACTGTAATTGTAATTGTAATTTTACAGGTAAGAAACTGAGGCTTAGGGGCAAGATTGTTAAAGATACTTTTGTATCTTTTTGATATACGTAGAATGGGGGTCTCTTAGCATAAGAGATGTACTTAACTTCCCATGAAGGAGCCTGTTGGACAACGTCAGGGAATGACTTCTCCTTACTAGATATCCCAGATCAAGTTTGTTGTCCTTTTCTTGCCTTCAGTTTAAATCAATTAGAAGAAAGGGAGAGAAACTTGTTCACTTAAAAAAAATAATATTAATTATATATCGGTTAGTATTCCTCTTAACTTTTTTCTTTTGTCTGCAGATGCCTCCTTGCACTTACCAGTGAAACAGGTGAAGAACCAACCATCTTCTGTGAGCACTTTTTGGCTTCAGGGCACGGGGCGATACAGAAGGTGAGGGCAATTTTCACAAATGAGTAAGGACCTCTGGGCTCAAGTCACAGGCCCCTGCAGGTGCCAAAACTGCTTTGAAAATGGGGCTTGGGGTGTGAGAGTCAACTGAAATGGGTGAGGCTTTGCTGCCTTCAGACCTCTTTCAGACTTTGCCACTTCTGTGACAGTGCTTAGTGAATTGCACATTAACAACTCTGAACTGCCGTAGTTTTCAGATCTGTATACTTAAATGAGCTAGTGAGTTACTTGTTTTGACAAGCCACAGGAGTTTTTCAGTGGCAATCCTGGCAGTGGACATAGCAGCTGTAGCAAGAAGGATTACAATCCACCTCTGCAAATAGCACCACTGGCTCCTAAACTGGCTTCCAGTTACTTTGCAGAGCAATCCTTCTGAAAAAGCCAGAGTCTTGTGCATTTCTAAAAAATGTTGAAATTTGACATTTAAGAGTGTAAGGGCAGATAAGGTGTGCCTCCTCCATTCACCAAGAGTGGAAGTTCAGGCTGATGGTGCAGAGACCCATGCTAGTAGGGTAAGATTTAAATCGGAGCCCACCCAGTTGGAAAAATTAGTTTGGCGTGGGCTAATGAGTGGTGCTGACACTTTGAGATTGTCAATTTATGTGGAACAGGCAGCTGCACATAATGTGCTCAAGGTGGATTAATTTGGGCAAAATGTGCACTCTGTTTTGAGCGCATCTGGTATGGCAGAGTAAAATCTAGTGAGCCAACCTGCACAACAGATCCTCTGTACGTCCATGGGAACTCCTGTTCCCTTCGGTGAAGTCCTTTTATGCAGATAATGTGACAGGGCAGGCTTTTGGTGTCACGCATGGGTGCTGGGATGGTTCTTCCTGGTGATCACCCTCTCTTACTCCTCTCTGTGCTCCAGCTGAGCTGCAGCCAGTCAATAAGAACTCTCCACCCCTTTTTCCTTTCCTCACCTCTCTGCCCAGGAAAAGTGTCTTCCTTACCCCTGGTGCTGTATAGGAAAAGAGGTCTGTCTTTCATACCTCTTCAGTGAGTAAATACAGAGGTGTGCAATTCAAAATTTCTGGAAGATCAAGTCATTTCTGAGTCACATTTGCAAATAATTTTTACCTGTCCTGATTTCCTTACTTATTCCTATGGTTCATAAATTGTGATCTGGCTTTTTAGAATCACGCATGCTGGTGGCCTGTGTGAAAGGCTTTTCCCTGGTCCTACATGTGCAATGACTTCAAGGTGCCATGGTTTAATCTCCAACCCCCGCCAGCAGCACTTTTCTGTTCCTGTCACCGGGACACGGAACTTGTTCTGTTTCCTCTTTATTTGTATGTTCCTTGTGCTGTTTTGTTTCCCAGCTGTGATACATGCAAGACAAAACTCAAAGCTCAAGTGAAGGAGAAATTTGAAAAAATGTGATCAATCAGAGAAGACACAAGTAACCTGAGGAAGAGTTGAGTTGTAGATTTCCACATTCAGAGGGCACTGTTTGCCTTGTACCTTTCAAACTCATTAGTGCAGCTGCTGATCCAAGGAGTATTTCTGGCAATTCTCATTAGGGCTTTCCTGCCCAAAGTTAATGGACTGCCTGTGTCATACAGCACAAGGACTAAACCCACCTTTGCACTGCATATGCTAAAAACATGACTGAAATGCTACCCGTTCATAAGAGAGCAAAGGAATCAACAAAATAGTCTGTGTAGGATCTAGTCAGATATGAACTCCTTCAATGACCTTTATATCATGGAAATGATACTTCTGAGAGAAATAACCCAAAATGTTTCATAAACTTTTTTTGACCTTAATATGAAACATAACTTTTCAAGGGCTCCAAACATCAGCTAGCCCCATTGCCTTTTATTACCTCTGAAGGAGAATTTTGTAGTAGGCTTTTACTTCTAAATTGATATTTTTTTTTAAGAGAAAACAAAGCTAACATGAACAGACACACTAGGTCTAGAAATGTTCCGATTTGTTGCAACAGCAAAGACCACCTGTGCTTTAGCAGAAGCCCATGTTGAGCTGTTATGCCCCATGCTTTTGTCATGCTTTGTCTCTGTTTAAAATAAAACCCAAAGCTGCTGTTGAGTCAATCTCTGGTAGAGCAGAAGTGGCGTTAAGCCAGTTTTTCTTGGTTGAGAAGACACGTTCCCTCTGTGATAGTGCCTTTTTTTTAAAAGACAGTAATCGGTGAAGTAAGAAAAATCAAGGTAGATCCAACAGTCACAACAGAGAGTCTATTCATGTACGAGAAACCTGCCTACTTCTCATAACACCACCACAACAGACTGAATAGTTTTTGTTTTTAATTTTATGGCAACGTGAGCTTTGCTGTCTTTACACAATATAGCACTCTTTGTACAGAAAAGTGGAAGTGACATCTATCCAAATACACTGACTCAATGAGCCTTGGTTTTGATGACCTTATGCCTTTTTGATTTAACATCTTCTGGTTTAACTGTGGTACTTTTACTGTTGGCTTTGAAGCAGTTAAATGTAGTCTGAAAACCTTTTCTTATTTCCTGCTTTTTTTCCTCTCCTCTTTTTGTATTCTCATTGTAGGAAAAATACTATGTCAAGGACAAACACTTAGGTTATGCATTTTTTTCTTTTCTATTACTATTTTTATTACAATGCAGCCCTGAAGACCTTTTAATTCTCTTGATTGTTTAAAAAGGCTTCATGAAAACATGACATCTCAGATGTGAAGATAGGTATAATTGAGTGCAAAATTCTCTTTGCCAGGACTCTACTGTAGTAAGATCCTAAGGAATTCAACAAAACGGAAAGGGTCAGTAAGGGTTTAGTGGAATTTGATAGGAGGCCCCATACAAATATCCAGATGAAACTGTAGCCAATTATTCTGTGCTGAATATTATGCCCTGATGAAAATAAAATACCTGAGTTTAATCTTTCATTCAGAGTAAAGATTTGTAGTATAATGACCTGATTTAGCTGAAAAAAGGAAAAAATAAGTAAGTCTGACAGCTGAGAACAGAAGGGAGATTAATCTCAAAAGTTGCTAGTCTTTGTTTCCCATCCTTTCATTATTGTGCAATCAGAGCAAAGAAAAAAGTAGCTGCCCTGACACAGCTCCAATTGCATTGCTCAGAGGAAGGGGGAGGCATGGTGGAGAGAGGTTTTCCATTATTTACAGACAGAGGAACTGACAGGCAAGCGGAGAGAGATGGAGCCAGTCAGTCCACCTCTCGATGTGCCTGGGGCTTAGGGCAGAAGCAGGCTAACAGTGCCTGCATTCACCGCCAGCCACAGCGAGGGCAGCTGCAGGTAGGTACCACAGGGTGCACCAAGCCCACTGAATATGCATCATTATCCCACTTTTCAGCCTTACATTTGACCTCCAGTGTGCCCAGCAAGACGAGAAGGAGGGAAATGATGCTGTAGCATACATTAGGGTGCTGTCTGCTCTTCCGACCTCTTTGATGGCGCCTCTTCTTGGCACTCTCATTCCACCTGTGAACATTTACAACCACCAGCTCCACTACACGCCCCTAATGCCAGTGTTTGCTGCAAGGCAGACTGCTGTGGAGCTGCTCACTCCAGCTGACCAGAACTGCACTTGAAAGTACCACAATATAGCTCGTACTTCTAACACCAGCTGTTCGAATTACTGCTTGAGTTATCACATTCTCAATAATCACCACGTTAAAGTAGCAAGGGACAGAAAGGCTAGCAAAAAAACTTCCCGTAAGTATGTTAGAAGCAAGAGAAAGGACAAGGAGAAAAAAGTGGATTCACTATTAAAAGAATAATAAAATAGGCTGCCAAAAAATGAGGTTGAGATGGTTGATATGTTCAGTGGCTTTTTTTGTGTCAGTCTTCACTGGTCAGCTGTGCTCATAAATATAACAAAGCTAACCTCAGAAGAAAATAATAAGGAAGGAGACAGCCCAGTCGGAGAATATTTACCTTTTGGATGTTTTCGGGAAGAAAACAGGTTACATGTCTCAAGAAATTCACTGTAATGTGAAGCCTGGCAGAAGCAACCTTAGAGCTATTAGTGGTTATCTTGGATAATTCTTGGAAGATGCATAGGCTTCCAGAAGGCTGGAAAAGAGACCATGGTGTCTGCCTTTGAAAAAGGGTGACATGGGGAACTAAAAATCATAGTCATCTGCTTACCTTTGATTTCTGGAATAATATTGGCACAAATATTCAAAGTATTTTTAAACACCTGGAAGACAATAAGGAAATGAGTTAATAGCCATTATGGATTCGCCAAGAACAAATTATGTCAGTCATCTAATTGCTTTTTGGAACTAAATAATAACTGCCCTTATGGATAGGGAAGAAACAGGCAATGACATGCTGCTTTCTCCTGATAAATTCTGGTATTATCTTTCATGACATTTTATAAACTAGCTAAGAAAGCACTTACTAAGTTTAATTATCGTAAGACTAGTGTGATGCTGTTTGGAAAACTGTATTTAGAAAGCAGTTATCAAAAGCTCACTCTCACCTTTCAGTATTTTCATGAACTTTCAGATGATACCAACATTTAAGGAGCGTACTGGAGGACAGGATTAGACTTCAGAAAGAGTTTGACAAGTTGAAGATGCAGTCTGAGGCAGCACAATGCAGTTCAACAAGAAGAATTTCAAGATATTAGGCTTGGACAGGAATAATCTTCTTGCATCAATACACAGAGAGAATAAGAGGTTGGAGAGTTGAGTATTCTCCTCATTGGAGAATAAGAGGTTCGGGTGGCTCTCCCATCACAGTGAATCACATACTGAACAGGATTAAAAATGTAATTTTGTTGTGAGTTAATAGGATAGTTACACAGGGGTGTTACTTGTAGGGTATGCAAAATCATCTCCCACTCTGTTAAGTTTTGGTAAAGGTTTGTTTGGAATATGCCTGGTTTTGGGTGCTAGCTTTTGAGAAACGAGTGGCTCAACTGGAGAGATTGCTGAAAACAGTAATTATAGGAGAAGAAAATGTGATTTATGAAGAAAGGCTTAAGAAATTGGGATGGTTAAATTAAGAAAGGAGAATATTAGTGGGAAATATAACAGTCTTTGCACAACCTAAAGGAGGGAGGAAACTGTTCCCTTCATGTTCTATTGACAGAGCAAGAAATAGGAGGCTTTAATTAGAGCAATGAGGATTCACGTTGAAAGTTAGAAATAACGTAATAAGAGCAAAGACAGGAAAACCGTAGCACAAGCTATGAAAGGCTGTGGGATCTCCACCTGAGGAACTCCTCTGTCAGGCATGGCTTTGGTATAGTTCAGTGGGGAGAAGGGTTAGATGTACTATTGAGGTCACTTCCACTCTGATTTTCTGTAACTTTTTGCTGAGACTGTTTTTGGTTTCCTTTCAAGATGAGGTTCATTCTCAAGAGTGACTGTGATGTGAAACACATACTGTTTAGCAGAAAAAGTTTAAATGGACTTGATTTCCACTTAGGTGCTCAAATGTGTGTTTGTGATCGCTTCTTACAAGCTCAAAATGGGCTTTTTGTGTCCTGCATAAGCACGGGATGCTTGATGAACCTAGCAGGTAGATTTCAAAATACTCTTGCCCTACTTGCAAATGCTTAACAAGTCTGATGAATTATAATGCATATATGAGACAGTTTTCAATGAGTCAGAAGTCAGCCATACTCTTTTAAAAAATGCTCACTGTTTTGGAAAACCTCAAGCTTTGGTTCATCTTGAGATACCCAGTTGCCTTAAACTAGGCTGTACAGCAAAATGGTGCATGAAATTGGGTTCCCACTTTGGTGTTGCCTTTGCTCACTGTAGTTCAGCTTCCAAAAGAAAACTTCAACTGTCCTCACTGTAACCTTCTTACTCTTACAGCTGTAGGCTATGAATACATTGGCACTCAACCTATGATCCAAAAGGTTTTCTTGTTAATAAGTTTTCCTGTTAAATTTCAGGGTTGTAAGGTCAGGTTGCAAACACTTGGGAGTTTTTCTGTTTCATCAGAAGACTCAGAGCTCTGCTATTAGAATTGTTGATTTTGGCTTGTAATTGCAATCAAAGCTGAATAATTAAAAAAAGCAGCAGTGGTTCAAAATGATTGCCAGTTGTAATTACAAACCAAAATCAACAATCCTACAGCCTACTGGCACCATCTGCTTTTTTATGCTCACTACAACTATACTTCCCCCATTTCCTCTTCTCACGTAGCACTGGACACCTTCCACTTGCTGCTTGACCCCCTTGCAGGGCATCAGAGCTGGGATCTTACAGGGGGCTGTTGTTAGCAGGCTGTTGCAGGCATTCTGTTCGCGTATATGGGTTTTTGTCATCTCTTCTCCCAAGAACCTGTCATTTGAAGAATACCTCTTGTTGAAGGAAACATCAGGTAGCCAACTGAACTGATTAAAAAACTTCTATTATTGTTTGTTAAACTGACAGCTGAAAATTGATTCTCAGTTAACAGTTCTAATTTCTATTACTGCTTATCTAACTCCTTCCTGAAAAAGTTCAGATTTCTCATTCAATAACTTGAATATATTATTTTTTCCTGTGTCATATCCTGGATTTGCATAACGAGATTTGAAAGCATGTCCAGAGGTAAAGAACCCTGAAGATAACCTAGATTATGTTGAAGGAGACAAGGAGACATTAATGTATAGAAGCCAGAAGAGGGTGAAGAATAGCTTTTTCATGGCTGTTAAACATTCTGCAAGTTTACAGTATCATCTAGTATGACATTTCATCATGGGCTACAGAAGAAAAAAATACAGCATAGAGCATTACAAACAAATGAGCCCAAAGTATAAATACAGAAGAAGCAAAGAGGATAGTTTTGAATATTATTCTTCGTACTGGTCAGGGGCCATAGTGTACCCATCTTCAGCTGCCCAAGTATCCCATTCCTAAGCCTGTACCTACTTTTAGGTTCAATTTTCTGCTTTCTGGAGAAAAAAAAAACACCAAAAGAAACCACCACCAAACACCACCACCAATTGTACTGGTTTCCAGTGATTTTTCACTAACTCTGGTGATGTAAGAGAAAGTATGTATTTTTTATCCTGTTTAAATTCTTGATGAAATGTTCAGGAGAATGAAGTGACAGGAAAACCACTTAGGTTTTCTGACATTTAGCCCCATGAATTTCAGTACTGCTTATGAAGAAGCTGCTTGCTAGTCAAGACTTCCCTCTCAGGAAAAGAGGAAATAAAAGGCTTGTTGAACAATATAATCTATGGAGATACGGGACCTGTAACCACTTCAGTTTGAAAGGGAAGAAGCAGATTACCAGACCCAGGCTACAAAGCTGCAGGTGGTACTGAAAAATGAACTACAGAACTGAGATGCTGGTGGGGTGAAAGGAACATCATGTCCTGTGTTGTATAGAATTTGGGTGGCATCTTTTGTAATCTTTCATGAAATATCTAATGTCGCTACCTGATGTTAAGAAGTGACTGAACACCAGGCAGGGCATGACTAAGTCTGTAAACAGACCAGACAAATTGGTGTGTATTTAGTGAACACAATGATGTGTATTTCAGCTGTGCCACCTTCCTGTTCTGAAAAGAAAAAAAAAAAAGCAATATAACCTTAGGATCAAACATTCCTATTTCCTTTCCCTTCTATTATATGTTAGGAATTTGAACTTTATTGTTAAAATCCCGTAATAAAGGATTGGCCTAATAATTTTAATAGCGTGGTAGAAACTAACTTATTTGATATGCTCTGTGGTACTTTGTATTCAAACATTTGCATAGTGGAGTGTTTTCTTTAGTGTTTGCTTTTGTGGGAAGACGTCAAGAAGGGTGTGCTGTGCTTGTGAGAACACTGTGTTCTTTGCTGTGTACATGCTTTATATTTGATGTGCTAGGGAAGAAACAGCAGTAATGAGGTTAGATTTGATAATTTCACATAAATGATGAACAAGAGCCACATACTTTCAAAATAAAACTGAAATTCATTCTAGTAGGTTCCTATTAATCTTAATTTTAATTCCATATTTCACTTTATTAGGTTGCTAGATTTTAGGAAGCTGTGTTATTGTTCTTATATACTTGGTTAATTTTTAATTCACAAAGTTTTTCTGACTTCTGCATCTGGAAAGGAATGCCAACGTTTTTGGTTTTTTTTGTATGGGTGTTTATATGCTAAGCAGCATCTCTCTGATTCAAAGCAGCCAAAGAAAATTAAGGAAGTTCTGTTTAAGGACAGACTTCTGTACGTGGGATAGATTTGGTGGAGGGCTTCTTTTTGTAGTTCAGCTTTTAAAACAAAAATATTTCGGCCCACAAAGAACAGGGTACTGGTGGAACAAACTGACTGTATAGCACATGCGTAGCTTCAGAAAGCTGCATTCACTTTTTTATTGTCCAGGAGGAAGACCTGGCATTTGTAATGCAGTACCTGGGAGGACAAAAATCTCAACCTTGTTCTGTGCACCTTGCAGGACTGAATCCTTTGTAAACTTGCTCATGATTAATATATGTTATGAATATCTATTAAATGTTACAGTAGGTTGATAACACCCAGCCATATCACTCATTTATTAAAAGAAACTGTTCAGTCACCATCTGAACAGGGGGGTGAGAGAGCAACTCAACTGCAGTTAGATTGATGATGCTTCTAAAAATTGTCCAAGCATGTGTGCAGGAACCTGTCAAAATAAGAGTTTAATAAATGAGAAAGTGAAGGACAGGTAACTTTCCCAATACACAGAAGCTGTACACATGCGTGTGCATGCTTCATTTATTCCCCACTCCCTAGCAGGTAAACGATACAGAAAGAGAGTCTGTTTGCCATTTTTGAGCTAGATTGTCTGGAAAAGAAATTTGCCAAGTCAGTTATTACTGGGGTTACAGCGGCATGCAACACAGTTTCACTAAAGACCGCTTTTGCATCAGCAGATTTCCACCAAGCTCAGTGTAGCAGTTCTTGCCTGTCGCTCAAAGAACCCACTCCAGTCTTCTGGGCAGTGTCAGCAACAGCAGGATTTGCCCCCTGGGAGGACAGGCAGCTTCTGCAGAGGGGATGGGGAAGGCAGGGCGCGGAAGCAGGAGACAGACCTGAGACTGGGGAGCAATTGATGCTGTGGAGTTGCCTACCCCAGGCAGCCCCCCACCCTTCCTCTGCAGCAACAGCATCAACCCCTGATTTCAGTGGAAATTTGCACTTTTGAGAAGTCTGTTGCCCAAGTTTATAGCTGATTTTGCCTTTGTCGGAAGCTGCCCCTGTTTACAGCAGAGTTGTGAGGTACCATGGTATTATAAAACACTCAAAGGCAACAGGAGATGTGAGATACCAAAGCATTTTCTTCTCTACTCATAACCTGGAGGTGTTTCTGGTGAATATTGGGTAAACTAGAGGAGGAATAAATTTTGAAAAAGAATGTGCCTAATATAAGGATTGGAAGTTACCTTTAGGCATGTACCTGATGTGGAACAGACACCATCATCTTAACTCTAGGCTTTGATTGTGGAAGTCTCTGACAGCAAAATATAAAGCACTTGGAAATAGCACCCAAGCAGAAAAGGACTGTTGGCTGAGCAGTTCTCAGTGCCTGAGCACTCCATAAGGAGAGTCTTTTTGGTGCAGTCATCTGCTCCAATTGCTCTCTTATAGCTACAGAAATTATTGCATTTATGATTACATTAAGGGGCTTGACACAGTCCATGTTTCCAATAAATGGCTACAATACTCCTTAATCAGCTAGTTTTATTCATTACTAACCTTGTTTCAATATGTAATTAATATGTACTCAGTAACCCACCAGGAGCTTTACGTATCTGGGAGTACAACCTCCTCTGTAGTCCATGTTGCCATTTTGACGTTATTAGTACTTATGTGACTGGAGTTCTGGCATCTTTTCTTAGCAAGTGGGCTATGGGTTGTCTATGGTAAAGTGCTGTATAGCTAACTTCTGGGGTTCAGGGATTTTGTTGGAATAAAATTGCAAAGACTGAGTGAATTTTCTTTGCTTGAATCTCTGTTCTCGAAGCTGTGGTTACTATCTGGGGTGTCATTTGGTATGATGTGACACATGGTTGGCTGAAGGTGCTACCCTCCAGGTGATTATGATTACCTGTGTTCTGCTGTATGTACACTAAGAAAGCATCCTGGAAGCTGGCTGGCTAACCTTGGTATTCACTGCCCTTTGAAAGGGCAAGGACTCTGCCAGGGCTGTGAGGGCACCGAAATGCCTCTGTTGCCGTCACCACCCATGCATCCCCTGCCTATGGACAAGGAGTCCCATTTCAGCACAGGTTCCCAATCCTGGCTGAGACGTGTCGGGGGCTGCTCTGTTTCCTTCTGTCTTGGCTTCCTGATGGGTCTTTCTGGAGGGACCCTATGCTGCAGTCATGTCCCCATCCCTGCCTCCCACTGTTCACAAAGGTCTTCCTGAATGGTCCACAGGTCTGACTCGTTCACCTTGTCTGATGGTCACCAGCTGGTTGGTATCTGTCATACTTACTGGGATGCCTCTTTTCTGATGTGGTGGGTCAGCACCTTGGTAGGAGAAGATACTGCCCTCAGCTCCTGTGGGCTCCTTTTCCCTCAGGAACAGCCCAGCTCCCCTGGAGGCAGTATCTTCCTCCTCAGTTGGCTCAGACAACTGGTTGTTATATACTGACCTCTTTGAATTGCCTGCCCCAAGTCTCATTGGCAGGAACAGGAGCCTTTGATAAATCCAAAATAGATGAGGGTCACTTTGCAGTCATGGTCAGGTTGGCTAGGAACATCTGCTTCCTCTAATGCCCTTTGGTGCCTTCTATGGGAAGGTGGATTTGTCCGGGCATGTGACGTATTTAAAGAGTGTGAGTCATCAACAACCGAAAGGACTTTAGTGCCCTCGTGTTTTGTGCTTGGCAGTGGCATTAAATGTAAGTGAAGACAGTGTGCTGAGCCATATTGGAAACACTCACACCATTGTGCCTCCAGAAGCATTGGAATATCTCGGCAATCACTTCTCTTGGCTCAGCTTGCCCCTCTGAGAGTGAGGAATAATAACTTATTATCAGGTTCTGTGTGATATGAATCATGTGCAGTTCTTGCCTGTTCCCTGCATAATTTGTCCTGAAATTGCACTGTGATTTCTGCTGCACAGTTTAATGTATGTTAAATTAAATGTGTTTCTGGGAAAGGGGAAAAAAACCCCAAAACAAACCAACAGCCCTCAAACAAACTAAACGAATTGTTTAATAATTTACCTTGATGGAAGAGGCACATGGATGGGAAAAAATTAGCCCATCAGGGAAAACAGTATCAGCAGTAAAGAACAGTAATCAATGTGAAATAATCACCGCGGTACCTGAGTGCTTGTTCAAATTCCAAAACTCTGCATCAAGTCCCAGCCTCCTCCTGGCAGGATAGAGGTCACGGTGTGTCACTTTCTGTCATCTTGGCATAAATTGCATAATATGAGTACAAAATATAATCAGAAAAAAATGGCTGAAGTCCAAGTTTGGGGTATGTACCATTTGTAAAGGAAGTATACTATTCAGAAAAAATACTCTGATTCATGAAAGATTTAAGCCAATGCTAGATAGATTTTTAGTGTAGGTTACATAAAAGGCTGTATAATATGGTTTCCTCTCTTAAACTGAACAAACTTTGCATTCATCAACGAGTTTCTTGGCGTGCAAAAGGTATTCAGGAGCGCACAAGGGAGGGGAAAGGTGGGCCAGAATAGAGGTGAAGAATGAGGCATTGACACAAATGATACCAAAAATGCTGATTTAGGGAGGAAAAATGTAAATCATTTTTAATGTCTTTTGAAGAAAGGTGCCCAAGTTAAAGTTTCCTTGAAGGCATATGACCCAGCCTGACATTGCTTTGGCAGCAGAATGTGAAGGGTGCATATGCAGAGATGAAATGTCCTTTGATGAAGCATGCTTACAAACATCCTTTCTGACAATGACAGCAATGCCAGTACCTTTGAAGTTCCAGTTATTTTTTCTGTCTCTGGACAAAGAGAATCTGGTATGATTTATTAGCTGTGAAGCAAAATGGATCTCACTTTCCATACATGTGGGTATTTTACTCCCTGATTTCTTCAAAAGCAGGTAGGTAAACCTAGCACTAATTCTGAGCAGGTAACTAGTTCAAAGCCTTGTTCTTTCCTGGGGCAGATACTGAGCTATCACTTTGAAATCATCATGCCTGTCTGGGACTGAACCAGCAAATAGTTACCACTTCAAAATACTGAACTGGCCATAAACTGACATCTCTGCTGGGGAGCTATTGAGCAGGGGGGCTGTTTGTACCTTGTAGGGTATAAAAGGTCACATCACATATAGCCTACATACAGCTCCTACCCATCCTCTGACTCTCCCCAAATCTCTCTGGATTTCCCCAGTGTGGGCAGGAGAAGCCCTCATTTCTGCACCACAATATACAAGGCTGTGCTGCTTGGCAGATGCTAGTAGGTTCTTATCAATTCAGGTACTTTTTGTGCTCACCTAGCCATATATTATTTTTTTTTATCCCTTCTGTTAAAATAGGGAGAAATGCATTTTTTTGCAGCAGAGTCCTTTATATGTGTTTTGGACCTTTGCAGTTCTGTGAGGTACATCACTCTGTAGGTGTGTATGAATTACTGTACATCTGGGATGTAAGCGTATAGCAGAGGGGCTATTTTTTCCTTTCTTTGCTCAACTTCCATAGCAAAGCAACACCTGCATGGCATCACAGTTTCTCTCCATCTTCTCAAGCCAGATGTGAGGAGTACAAGGACCCTGTGGTGCTGTGCTGTAAGTGCAAAGGGTGCCTGTGCTGCTGGGGGAGCAGGGACTGTCCCTCTGGCTGAGCTACACACTGAAGTTTTGCTTTGTCACGTGCCCATTCCCATTTTTAAATGCACCATTTTTTAGCGTTAAATGCTTTGAGGGGTTGCTGGACCTGATCGTGACCTGTTATGGGCTTGAACTGGGACCCAAACTGGAAGGATTTTAGTCCCAGGTTAAATTGAACTAAGACTGGATTGAAAACGTGCTGGTTCAGCTCCCACCTGCAGGCTGTTTTCATTTCTGGAACCTGTGTCCCACTACACGCACTCAAATCTCCAAAGGCTGAAAAACAGCTGCTGGTGTTGGATGGGTCGATTATATTCTGCAGCAGCAGTTCCAGCCTGAAGAGCTTTAATTTCTCCCGGTGCTCTTTTGTGCAGATTGAAAGCTTCATGGACTATCATCACCATCCACAGCCGCGGGAGCGGGAGAATTGGAAACAGGCTCTTTGCAGAGGCTACCTGGGTCCTGCTGGGAGAATGGGATAATTTCAAGGTGGAGGGGAGAGACTTGCTAGCTGTGTCTGGGAACTGCTCCGGACCTCTGCGGGTTGCTGTGGAGGTGAAGCCTGGGACTCATGGCAGTTGTCTTGAAGGGCAGGACTTTGGTTTGATTTCATCTTACAAGAATTAGAGGTGTTCCCTTCACTAATTCAGAAAATTCAACACTGCCAAGTTTACCTATGAGCAAAGGGCTCCCAAGAGAGGCTTAAGCCCGCTACTTGCCAATGCACTGCTTTGGCTTTTTGGATCTACCCTTTGCAGTTTCTTCATGTGCTGTGTTCTGGGTAAAACTGACCCCCAAGGAGGCAGCCTGAAGTCCATGCATAACTGACCTCTTTATTTAACCTTGTGCGGACCAGTTACACAGGAATAATTTGAATCCCTCCTGACTTCTGCTTTCCAATATGTGTTTTTTAAAAACCCAAATGAACTGAGACCTTTTCTCTTTTGCACAAACCTTAATAACATTTCATAGCCTCTAAATTCTTGGCTCAGAAATGTATTTTATTTCTGAAGAATTTTCTGACTTTTAATAATGAAGGAGCTGCCTGCCCCAAGCAGAGAAATACAGCAGCACTTTCTTTTTAGTAGTTATTCATTAAAATCTGGTCTCTAAAAGAAAGGTTAATAGCTTGTGACCTGGGTCTATCCACAAGGAAGCTTACTAGTATAATTTGCTTAGTCCTAGATGGAAACTATTTATTTATTTATTGGTATTCTACAAAAGGGAGATTTGTAGAACCTGCTTGGAGATTTAGGGAGATGTTCGTTGCTTCATTGCCAATTTAACTTTACTGTTTAATCTACACAGTATGTGGGCTTCTCTTCCATATTTTGCAGTGGATGCAGTGTAAGAATCATAATATATCACTTTTACAAGCAATTTAGCACAGCATAAGGGAGGAAACGTAGCTGTACTGTCTTAGTACTTATTTTCTAATAAAATTCTAATAGATTCTGGGTTAATGACACAGAAGATGACATTTATGTCCTAAGTCTTTTTTTTTTTTTCTTTTTTTTTTTTTTTTTTCAGCAGCACAATGAAGCAGGAAGTTACAAGACCAGATGATAAGGTAATACACTCCTTGCTTGTGTACAATAAAGTACCCTTATAAAAAGCTGGCTTTGCCTTTGACGCTTAACTAATGTCTCTCTGTGAGATAGTACCTGGCAGGCCAGAGTCAGCGAAACTAGTTAGGCTTTCCTTCACTAGAGATTGATTTGCTCTTTACTTGAAAGAAGAACTGCTTTAACCCCCCAACAAGGATTATCAGACTTTTTAGAGAAAGGCAGGGGAAACAACAATCATTTTTTTCTGTGGTTAATAAAGGAAGAAGATTAAAGACTCCCCTGTTGATAAGATCTAACCATTTATGTTCCTATGTGATGAAAGGTGAATACTATTTAAGATTTATTTAGTATTTTGTCATCTATAATGAATCTAAAGGGCACAACAATTTGTCTTAACATTCTGTAATGCAACGAAGCTCATTTTAACAAATAACTGTATAAACAACACATTTACTAAACCCCTCGGTTGACTGATCTTGTGTTTGAGCTGTAAAATATTTATAATTGATAACAGAGTGAAGATGAAATAGCAGAATGGATTCTTTCTGTACAGAAGAATAAGAAAAAGAGTGTAAGGCACTGCTAGCTATGTGTGCATGTTTCTGTAAAACTTGCTGTGCATCCATGTAGGGTCTTATTTCATGCCTCTCAAAGTAACTATGAGGATTATCGCTAATTACTTTGGACATTACACTGGACAAGATCTAGTTTGAAGTGAAACCTCTTCAAATTCTTTATAACATAAATGAAGTAAGCATCACAATCTTTCTCTGAAATGTCACAAACTCTCTGATTTCCAGAGGTAGAGAGAAGGATTCTTGTTTCCTGATCCCTTGTTTCATATTCTTACTAGTAGTCAGTCCTGCCACTTGATACAAAAGCTCATCATCTCTGTACAACAGAAGTAAAGAATATAGTGGGGGTGGATTTGTTGTTTATAGGATTGTGCAACCATTAAAAAAGTTGTGAGACCTTAGTGCTATCACCCATGACCGTCTTTTCAGTTCTCAATGGCTGTTTCAATTCAATGTATGTGATCTTTGAGTAGGCTTTTGTCTGGTTTTGTGAGTCACTCAGCTCATTTTTGTACAACTGGGAAACAGAAAATCAATAAGAACATGAGAATACACCATAAAAATATGCCCAGTGGAAGAATTAGTCAAGCTTCCCACACAACTGCATGAAGCATCTCTGCTCTGAGCTGTGCCTACCTACAAAATAAGTGTGTTCGTAGATCTGAGCTTTAGTTTCTGGTGCAGAGGATATGCTTTCTTCAGCAGTTCAGTTTGGCTGCACTGGAGTTTAGAGGGAAGGAGAACAGGCACTAGGCTATGATATACAACTTTTTCCTTCCAGGGGAAGCCCTGGAGGACTGAAAAAGGCACCATTCATATGTCAGTGAGTTTACTGGAGTAAAACAGGTCAGCATGTTCATATTTAGCTTGAGAAATAAAGCTTGAGCTGTATCTGGAGAAAATCTGGTGCTGTTACTTAACTTCAGTTGGCTTTGGGCAAGGCCTAAATATTTTTGAAGTGTGCAATACTGAAACGATTCATCAACATTCTTGTGGACCCCTGAGAATGGTACTTCTGCAGTACTATCTGATCTTTTATTATCTCTTTCTGAAGATTAAAGGAGTTACATCCATGCCTATTTCCCTGAACACACTATAAGAACTCCAGACAAGTAGCTCAGATGTAGATCTTTAGTTGCTAATTAGAGACCTAATGTTAGGTGTCTATATTATAGATGCTACCTAGCAAGTCAGTGAGTCATTCTGAATTTAACTAAATTAGAGTTTCATTTCCATTAAAACATTTTCAAAAGTAAAATACATGAGGAGGACCTGCAGCTACAGTGCTGGAGCAGAGGAAGTGAGACTCTTCTGTGGTGGGACTCTAGACGGTCCTCTTGGGGTCTTCTGCTCATCTACATGCTCTCTTAGATGATGTACATGCATTTGTTAGAAACAACAGATTGAATGCATTAACCACGACCTTTTCACTCACCTTGTCTAAAAGTATTTGTTCTCTAATGCCAGTCACAGTTCTTTGCCTGCATCTGTGTAGTATTTTTTTTTTTTGAAGGAAAAGAATGCAGTCAGTGCACAGCTGAATAAGTACTAAGATTTTGTCATAAGATATGTTGAAAGCTCTTCAGATGTTTAAAGGAAATAATCAGAATTCAGAGTGTATATTAAATTATCAGCTATCTAATAAGTGTGCTACTTCCCAGCTGGGATCCTTCTGGTACATTCATTCATCTTCAACCAGTGTAATTAAAGACGAAAGGTGTAACACTGATGATCCTTCTCTAGAGATCTCATCAGTTTAATTCTAGAACTATCAGTGGAAAGGGAATATCATATAAATTGTTCAGGTTTAATTGGACACCTGCTGGAGGTCAAGCAAAACAACCAAGGTCTACTGAAATAAGGATTGCCTTCAGTAATTCAGTAATTTGGTAGGAGGGATTTTGGCAAGGCAATGCAATCTTTGTCTCATGTCTGTTAAAACCAAACTGGATTTGGCTAGCAAAGAAAACACTAGGAAAAAAGAAGAAAACAAGAAGAACAAACAGGAATGCACTTAAAATCTCACCATGAGAACTGATAACCTCATGCATGCAGCACGTGAAGCAAAAAGCGTAGTGCCAGGGTTGCATTAAATAGCTTCCTACTGGTGTGACAAGGGTATGCAGAACTATTCCTGGTTTAACACAACTTCCTTGTAACCTTCTACTCTGATAAGTGTACCATAGCTGACTGAGTGAAAGAAGAGTATTTTTTTTTCTCAGTTGTGATTTTAAATCACATCAGTGTATTTTGATGTAGTTAAAAAAAAAAAAAAAAAGAAAAAAAGATTACACCCGTTTAAATAATTTTTCATCTGGTGCTGTCAAAGATAATTTTTCATTGTGATGATGTCACCAGACCCACTTGATCTGTTTATAGCTGTTACTTAAATTGCTGTTTCCATAAATGTATATGACTGCCCTGAGGGTGTCTATATTTGTTACAGAAGGTGTCTCAGGAATCTTGGAGCAATCTCCCAATCTAATTAAGAGTGCTATAATTACAGCATAAAGAGCTGTGTTGCTAATACTAAAGGTTCAAAATTCATGAGTCAGGCCCATGATTTGAAACTGGTCCCTAAATGTGAAGATTTGCTTTTAAAAAGAATAAATTATGTCTTGGGCTCATTTTTAATTTTTGAACTCCCTCTGCACCTTGCCATGGTTTGTGTGTGCACATGCGTGCGTGTGTATGTGCAAGCGTGCAAGCTGCTGTAATTCTACCAATAACGCTACCTTTTCACCACATCTTTAGGAGGATGAGGCAGCGCTGGTCCCTATTCTCATTCTTGCCTATCCCCTTACCTTTAAGCCCCTGCAAGAATTGTTACTCCGTGTATCCTCCTATAGTACCTCATATTATTCACTCCTTGAGAAAGTGACAAATTGCAGTGTCTTGTCTTCTTCCTCAGCCTGGAAGGGAAAGAGATGGGAAAAAAGAACACAGGGAGCCTTCCCACATAGGGGGAAGGGATGAGTATCTTGAGTTCCCAGACTCTTTTTGCTTCGTTAACTTCTCACCTGAGTAGAAAAGAAACAATCTCACTGGCTTTCTTTTTCCCCAGAGGTGGGAAAGTACATGGTGAATGCAACAAGTTCTGAAATGGGACCACCATCTCTGGATTTATCTAGAGATTAAGCCAGGACCTTCCTTGTCCTGGCTACAGCACAAAGCTAAGATTTGGTGATAAAGGATTGAGCTCATGTGCTGCAAGAAAGAGGATCTATTATGCAGTGTTCTACTTCTGTCAAGATTGTATTCAAGTTCTGTATGTACAAAAGGTGCTCAGCTACAACACTGATAGGTACAACATATGTCAGTCTTCCAGACAGAACAGAGGAACATCTGCTTGGATAGACTAATACAAGAGTTAAACTCTGCATTTCTTACCAGTTTGCTGTAGTTTAACTAATTCCTGGAATAACTTATTCCAGCTATCCCTGGAATTTCAATTGGTGAATTACCATAGAGCATCACCATGTCTTGCAAGGCAATTTGAAAGTTTTGTCTCAGAAATGGCTGCATTACAACTTCATATAGGAGCTGCTGCTAATGGGTGGAAATATTTTTGATTTCCCTCCGCATGGCTGTGACATAAAGAAACCATGCAACACTCCCCACACACAGCAGCAGGGAGCTGCCTCACTAGAAAATGTTCTTTGCTGTGACACTTCAAAAGGATCTTGTACTAATTGAGATGGATTTTTTTTTAAAAGGATAAGAAGCTTTCCAATATTCTTTTAGATCCCTATAAATGCTTCCTCATACTTCAGCCTTTGCCTTATCCTCTGAATTGCATGGCATCATTTCATATGGCCTTCTACTTGCAATCCTCCTTCAATAATTTATCCTTTTTATATCAGCTGACTCGAGGTCCCTGGGTGCTTTTCTCCCTTCATGGTATGGGTAATTTTTGAAGAGACAATGTTATCTAGTAATGACTAATGGGAGATGTCAAGTCTGACAAGACATTTTCTCATTCTAGTAAGTGTGTCTGTTACTTGATTTTCTTTCCTCAATTTTGGCTCCACTGAATGGTGCTGACGGTGTATCATCCATCCTTGTTGACTGGGCCGACCACAAAGACCACATATCCCCATTCTTACCTCTTGTTTGCATACTGTCTACGTTGCACTTGAGCAGTGAGGTTCTTGAGCAGCCTCCTCTAATTACTAAGGACTATATTTTTAAGCTGGAGAGCTTGGGTGTCGTTCCATGGGACTCTTGCTGTTCTTTTGCAGTCTTTTGGAATAATGCAAAACTATGACCAGGATGGGGACTCCTTTAATGTTATCTGAATACAGGCAAGTCATCTTTTATTGTCATCTAAACTCCATCTGTAGTCAATAGACAGAGAAACAGGTACTACAGAGAGTGGCTCATTTTGTCCTAAAATAATTAAATTTGTCTAAGATAACTAGGAGAAATTGTCCTCTACAAGTACCCTTAGTCCTTCACTTACATCTAGGGAACTGTGATGTCTAGTTTGTGCAGCCTAACTTTAAAGACACGTCAGGCCCATGCCTTCATTGTCCCCTTTTCCTACACTGAGCAAATCCTCACGGGATGTAATGGAGCACCAAGACTGTTATCTCTGCTCCAGGTCCAGCTCCTCCTGTCTCACTGGTGGCACACACCAGGTACCAGGCGTCTGAGAGATGTTTAGGGTGCTTTAGTGCCTGAACAAGACAGTGCTTTAGAACCTGGTGCATCACCTTGTTAAAGGAAAAAAAAAATCTTTTACCTGGAAATATTGCTACTTATGTTTTGTCCTTTGTTCAGGATGCAAGTGTTGAGTGTTAGCAGTACATCTTCATCGTATGAGCCAAACACCATTCCTGTTCCATCAGCTTCCTGTGCAATGGCACAGGGATACCACATGATTCCCCCAGGTTCAGCCAACCATAATGACTCAAAACAAAACTGCATTCTGCTACAAGTTCTTTTTTTCTTAATAAACACGGCCAAACCCTGAGAACTACATATTAACATATTAACACTAGTGGGACAATTGTATTGCTAAGCCTTAACAGTGCATGAGCTGTGATTAAACCCTTTCTGTTAAAATTCCTCAGTTCCAGAGACTTCCCTTGTACTGACAGTTTAAGGTGAATTTGTCCTTGAAAGGACACAGTTCTTTCCTCCAGACTTCATGCATTTTTCTAGAACTCCCCAATGTTATACCTAGGTATTTCAGTGTTGCAAAGTATAGCATCAGTTCAGTTCAGCAGCTATTGAGTTATTGTACTGCTTAATATAGTGAAATTTATACACGCTTAATCACATTTATTATCCCTGACAACAATGCAGATGTCCTGAATGCTAAGTGAGTTTTCTATAAAGAATATAATTAATTTTTCTGGCCCTGTCCAAAAATGCTTAGTGGTCAGTTTTGCCTCTGAAATGTATTTAATAATATGTAAATGTGGCATTTTGGGAAGTAATTAAAAATAAAGTTGCTGTAATTTTAAATTCAGCTAATATCTGTATTACTCGTGTCTAAAGTGGTAGTAGGCTAAGTGCTTGAACTAATCGATTTTTAAAAGGGTTTGGTTAGTGATCTCGGGGGAAATAAGGTAGATTGTATGAAAACATATTAATTATAGAGCCTTCTTTTTTAATGATGCATGCCCTTTTTAGAGTACAATATATTGATGTAGCAACTTCTTCAACTTAAATCATCTAACAAACCTTTCTAGTTTTGTCTCATCTATCTTGATTGTTTGCTATGTTTATTACAGAATGAAAATAATATTTTAGATTTTTAATTATTAGCTATAAAGTATTCCATAGTAGCTCAATGAATTAATTCTACTTTGTAAAAAGTATACAACTTCAGCAAATTTTTGCTGACTAGGAAATTTGTCTTTCTCAAAGATTAATAGTACTTTCCTGTTCAGTATGTCATATTTTGCTCTCAAGTGTACAGGTGTACAGAAAGCTTATTAATGAAAAAGTTTTTACTCTTCTAATAATATTTGTAATTATGATTAGAATGTGCCTGTTGCAGCCTTGTTTGAAGTGACTCAGTATTTTAGGATTTTTATTTAAAAAAAAACCAAAACAAAACCGTTGCATTTAATGCAGAGATAGATGCTGTGCCTAGCTCCCAGGTTGGAGATACCAGATCATGTGGCAGGGGGGCTGGGTTTTTACCTGCAGAATGCAGGGCAAGGCTGGAACTGCTTCCAAGGAATGGGGGCAAAGTTGTTGCTGATGGGCAGGTCCTCTGTGAAAGAAGCTGACCTCCTGTAGTCATGGTGAGACGTGGCAGAAGCTGCTCTGCAGATGGGAGGATGGGAGGTCAGGATTTAGGGAGGATAGCATGGGAGGTTAGCAGTGGGCACAGCCTCCTGGTCTAACTGTGACAGGATGCACAGTGAACCAGAGCGCTGGTGTGGAGCTGCCTGCACCTTTCTCCTCCAGTGAGCACAAAAGGGCATTGGGTATCCAAAAGCTTCAGTTTAATGGAACACAGCTTCAAATACAATAGTTTTGAAACTGAGATAATTCATGTCTGCTCCATAAAAAACAAAAATGAAAAGCTTTGAAAACAACTATTTCTCTTAACCATTGCTCCTTGAAGGACAAGTCCTTTCCTCCAGCTCTTCTCTCAGTTTTAATGACTTCCCAGGTTACAGCAAATGCTATATAAAAAGTCTGGTCTTCAGTACGACCCGTGGTCCTGTGTCTGCCCCTGCTCCTCGGGGCATCTGTTTTCCTCATCCTGGGATCTAGAAGGTCAGTGCGCTTGGGGAAGACCCCCACTCCGTACACAGGGTTTTGTTTGACCCAATGAGCACCTCCTCACACAAATCAAATGGACAGCCTTCCCCGCTAGCTTCTTCATAAACAAAGCATGATATACAACAGTGAGTGAACCATGGACCAACGGATAAAATAGAATCATAGAAACATAGGGTGGAAAAGACCTTTAAGATCATCAAGTCCAACTTTAACCTGGCACTGCCAAGTCCACCACTAAACTGTGTCCCCAAGTGCCACATCTACACATCTTTTAAATACCTCCAGGGATGGTGACTGCACTGAGCCCCTGGGCAGCCTGTTCCAATGCTTCACAACCCTTTCAGGGAAGAAACTTTACCTAATATCCAATATAAGCCTCCCCTGGCACAACTTGAGGCTGTTTATTCTCATCCTACCGCTTGTTACCTGGGAGAAGAGACCGACCCCACCTGCCTACAGCCTCCTTTCAGGCAGCTGTAGAGAGCGATAAGGTCTCCCCTCAGCCTCCTTCCCTCCAGGCTAAACAGCCCCAGTTCCCTCAGCTGCTGCTCATCAGACTTGTGCTCCAGACCCTTCCCCAGCTCCGCTGCCCTGCTCTGGACACGCTCCAGCACCTCAGCGTCTGTCTGGCAGTGAGGGGCCCAAACCTGAACCCAGGGTTCGAGGGGCGGCCTCACGTATAGGCACCAGCTTTCCTGTTTTGTGTAATAGATGCTGCAGTTAAGATTGAAGGGTGTGTTTTGCTAATATGTTTCTTCAAACTCACTCACTAAGGTAAGATTGCCTGACTTTTTTGTGTGTGGAACACATTTCAAAGAGTATGTTATTTTAGGAATATCTCCACTGCTAGGTGCGATCCTGTGCTGTCTTTGTGACAAATGAAACCACTGCTTACACAGGTAAGGCAGTATTAGGCAGACATTTCAAGTCTTTTTAATGATCTTTGCAGCTGAGAAAGCATATCTTGTATCATGGGACTGGTCAAATTCTTCACAGACCATCAGAGAATGTAGCTTTCAGCTAAAACAAAATAATTTATTGAATATTTACATCTAACTACCCTTCCTGAGAGGTGTGAGAAATATGAGTATCTCAGTTACTGATTAGATAATGGAGTTCTGTTTGTGTTCAGGTGATCAAACTCTTGAGGTGTTTGCCTGAGCTTAGCAAGATGGTGACTGGACAGTGGAGTACCTGAAACATACCTGAAGATGCCCATATTATCAGTCCCATTTTTAATGTCGGGATGCAGATGACAAGAAATGCGTGTTTCAGAAGATGGTTGTGCTAATCTGGCAACACAAGAGATCCTGCGCCTCCTTTTCCCATTGCGCTCTGGCTGTGTGATCCTGTCTGTTTTCTTTTGCTGCCTCTGAAGCTGTCTCTTGATGAGACATTTCGGCTTATTCAACAGGCAGAAAATTATCTCCCTTTTTTGTTTCCTGAGTGAGCTGAATTGACTCATCAAACTGTTGGAGCTAGCACAAAGGAAGTGGTAAGTACACACAGCTGGGAGGGAGGAAAAGGGGAAAGCTGAACCATATTTTAGTGGTAGGAAGCTGTTAGACCAGCTCAGCACTCCTGTGAAAACTCATTCTCAGCAAAGAACTCCTGTGTCATATTCATTCTGCCTCTGGTGTGGTGAAACCCGAATATATTGGCTGCTAAGGCTGGTGGTTCTGCAGAAGCGTTTGCCAGAAGAATGGTCGTTTGATTTAAGTGGGTCCCTCGGTGGAGATGTCATTGGCAATGAATATTGATGGGTTGGAGCTAATTACTAAGTTTTAGTGCATAACCTTTCAGTTCTTACATGTATTTTTATAAGTGTAAACCTGGCTATAATTTGTTGACTCTTGCAAAAGATTTTGCCATTTGCACTTCAAAAACATTCATGGAACTCCAGAAGTTTTTGTTAAAACTACAGATGTATCCACTTACTGTATCTGTTAGTCACATGAACAGGATGGGAATGCTTCTGAATCTGCAGTGCTAAATAATGTGGGACTTACTGAAGAGAATACTTGCTGGAAAAATGTAAAGCCACAGAGAAGTGAGCATATTGGAGAGGTTTGGTTTTGTCACTATAGATGAATGCTAGTGATTATGTCAGGATCTTCAAGTTTTTCAGTGTCTAGCAGCCACCATTAAAAAACCCCGCCATAATAAAGGTACAGATTTTCAAAATAAACCAGCTCCTGTCTAGGCATTACAGAAAGAGACAAATTCTTGAAACTATATTCAATACCCTTATATATGGTTCTTCTGGGCAGTTTTCAAACATAGTCATTACTGAGATTTCAAGCTCTTCAGCAAGTTTTGGTTAAGCTCTTCATACCATGCTGAACAACTTCCACGCAGAAGCAGGGCCGAATTGACTACCTGTTTACAACAATAGAACAAATGATATATCCAGATTCAGGCTGGAATGAATCAAAACAATAAAAAAGAGAAGGTTTTGGTGACCTTCAATGAAATGTTTCATTTCCCTGAAAGAAGTGCAAAGAATGACAAAGTAACAAAGATCAAATCATGGATCAAAGGTGGGTGTTTTAAGAAGGCTTTTAAAGTTCAGTCCCAAGAAGACATTCACAGGAAAATACCTTTCTTTGTAGATGGATTTCAGCTGAGCAACTGTGTTACTGAGCTTCTGATTTGCAAAAATGACAGAAAGGTTTTTGAAACTGTAAAATGACAGAAGATGGCTCCGAAAAAACTTGCATAATCCTTATAGAAGATTATTGTTACTACAATTTCTTACAGGTTTCTTATATGGATAAACAGGTATAATATAATATATAGAAACTGGGAAAGTAAAGAAAAAGAAAAGAAACTATTAGTAGGTGAGTACTGGATTGAGACTGGCCACAAGGGAATATGTGAAATAGCAATACAAGGAGTGCAGGCCAAAAAATGCAGACATTAGAACTGCTAACGTACAGAATGAAATTGCATATCACAGAGAGAAGAGTGGTGGCCATGGGTGGAGCAGTGAAAGATATGAAAGGTCTAAAAGATCAGAAATGTCAGAATCAAATAAATTACCTTCATTCAGTATTTATCTGTGTGATAAACCAAATGAAGAAAAAACCCAAAACCCAAACAACAAAGACAGTGGATAAAACAATCTTGGAGTCAAAATTATTTTTGAGGAAGATGATAAAAGTCATAATATTGATTTCAGCACTGGAAATTTAACTAAAACTTAACTTGTCTGGGATAAATTAGCAACAAGGCCTGTGAAAAAGTCCATCACCATCTTATTTCTAAGAATGGTCTTCCTAATTTTTTTCCTAAATAGTTACTGAAACAGAAAATGCTGATGCTATTTTGAGCTTGATTTTGCATGAAGGGAAGATGACTGAGAAAAGAGTATAATAGAAAATTACTTTGAATTGAAGGGCCCTGCTGGCTTTCAGTCTGATGAAAGAACAGACAAAGGAAAGTCTGTGGCATTCTCAGTTGGAACGGGAGAAAAGCTCTTTCAATGGAGGGGATTTGGTCAGGGAGAGCAGCAGAGTGAGATATTCATAGACTTGTCTGTGGAAGAAATTCAGAAATAACTTGAACATTGAAAATGAGTTTAGAGAAATGCAATGGTGTTAATGTTCACTGTAAGAGGTATCCTAGGAATGTCAAATGGCCTGTAAGGAGCTATGGACTCATAGTGCCATGACTTCTAGAGGTCAGCTAGTCCAAATCTGCTCTCAAAGTGTGATCAGCTAGACGAGGTTGCTCAGGACCTTGTGCAGTCAAATTTTGAGTATCTCCAGGGATGGAGATCCCATGGCTTCTCTGGGAAATCCTCTCGGCAAGAAGATTCTCTCCCTTGCCCTTCTCTTCTTAAAGCTAAACAAACCCAGATCTCTGCCTCTTCTCCTCCATCATCCAGGTAGCTAAAAAGGAATGGCCTGCAAATAAAGAGATCTCGGAGCTCAGAAAACATAGGGATAAACCACAAAATTCCAAAAGTCAAACTGAAGAAAACCTTGCAAAGTATGTTAGAAAAGAAACAGTTGCAAGTTATTAATTGAACCTTGTAAGGAGATGAGCAAGAAAAATAGAAACAAGGCTCACCAGGCACTATGAGGCATTAAGATTACAAAAATATATGCTATGCCCCAATAGCCAATTTTATGTTCTGTTTTGGGTTGGTTTTTTTTGTGTAAAGATGACCTAGAATAACTACAGACCTGGATAATTAGGAGGAGTTAGATATGGAATGGTCTTTTCTGTTTCCAAAGTGAAAGAAATGGATAATTTTGAGGCAACATATAATTCTTATTGCAGAATTGTGAAAAAAACAACCCATGGAATCTCAGGCCCAGTATCTAGTTTTTAAATGGTTTTCTTGATTTTTGAAGTGGTTCTATAGTGGGTAAAGAATCTGTTTATGGGGAAAAGTAACCAGAGAAACCTACATCTCCTAGCTGAATACTTTATAAAATTCAGAACATGTTTTGAGAGAAAGAGTTAATTAAGGACATGGAAACAAATGAGAAACTGGACAAAACATCACAAAATTTTACCAGAATAGGAAGCTGCAAACCCACCCTCTCACCCTTTTTAGTATAATGAATTATTTTCTAGGCAAAGGAAATACAATATACTTAACTAATCAGAATTGCAGTAAAATAATATGTGACTTTCCTATTAGTAAAACCTGATAATGAGGATGGTAAAAAATCCCCAACCTGTGAGGAGGGGAACTGGGTAAAAAAGGAGATAGCCATGTTTGTGATATAGGGTAGGAGTTTAATGTTAGAATTCCCCTGAAGAAACTATTGGAGTGTATCTCCTGCAATCTTTTCATTAATGTCTGTGTGAAGGCTCAGTGCTTAGAACATGAATTAATGAATTTTGCTGATATGTAAGTTGTGGGAGGGAGGGGCATCATTAATGCAGAAAAGGGTTGTACATGACAGTGGCAAGGCTTAATGACCTTGAGAACTGTGATCACAGAAATGGGATGGAACTTAAAATTCAAAGTGCAAGGGTCTCCTATAAAGATTTTCTGCTGTGATTTGGGACCTCACCATTAGAACAGACAGAATAAAAGAGATTTTTGCTTGATCAAAGAATGGCACAATTAGCAGAAATGATGCAACGCTACAGAAAGAGAAGTCAGTTCCAGCATGTGTCTGCTGAGGAATGGCTAACAGCAGAAGAGTGGATGTGACTGGATGAGGAACATCTTCATTATATTCAGCCCTAGTGACCTGTGTTTGAGAAAGATAGCTGAAGCCAGAAAAGCTGCAGAGGAAGGCTAGGAAGATGACTGAGGTTGTGGAGGGTGAACAAAAAGACCGTATTTTTCAGCCAAACAAACGGAAGGCTGAGATATTACTTAGCATACGCCTGTATTGCTTGAATAGGTAGTTGTCTGAGACTGCTGGGAATGAAACTCTTCCAGTCAGATATTCCTACATCTGCTGATTTTGGTTTCTTCACTACTTGCCATGGAATTTCTCTTAAAATGCAGCAGCTATTTAGAGACTAGGCATGGGGAATTAAAAGAATTTAAGTAAAATAGCATATGCCTAGATGCTTTCATCCCGTCTTGAACTGCCATTAGATGCATTTAAGGGGAAAAAGCTGTGGAAAATGTGCAGAGTGAGTTCCTGGCTCCAGTGAAGACAATGGTAAAACTGAGTGGTTATGGTTTCCCCCAGCAGTATACCTTGTTTGAAAAAAAGTAGCTTGGAGAGAACTAGTTCATTTTTATGGTCATCTGATCTCTCCATTGTTCACATTCTCTGTTCAAATTTAGAAGTGTTAACATAACTGTTTTTTAAAGAATAAAAAGCTAAGATTATAGAAGACTAATATTCCTAAAATGAGGAAATCGGGACAAGTCCTGTTTTTTTCATCTGAGCAAACGATTAACAGGAATTAAAAAAAACCTCACAAATTCTTAGGCACACTTTCTTTGGAATGAAATGTTCTTAGATTATGGGAGAGAGGAGGGCTGTAATTTTGCTACGTCTTTCACTGTCACTCAATAAATTTCAAATATTATTGGAAGCAGGTTCACACAAGACTCTGCTATTTGTCTTTTGAAATACACACGAACTCTTCGGACAGTTCATCTAAATCACTCTGAAACACCCGGCAGCCTGGTACTGTAATGCAAACAGAACTATTTTATATATCAGCCAGGAGAGCTCATTCTTTAAAAGATATGCTACATTACTGAAGGCAAAAAGCTCTCTGTTTTGTTATATAACAATAACAATAACTCAATTTAAGTGTATAATGACCCAAGTCAGCAGTCCACGGCAACAAAAATTTAATAGGAACCTTATCTAGTTTGCTGACATGTTCTTCTCTAGAAGCCATTATAGGCTTTTCAGTATACAAAACAATTGGCTCTAATCTTTAATATTGCTAAGCAGCAGGGGGCAAATAGGCGTTTTAGCACAGCTTTGCTTTTTATAAACAGCATTTAATATATTCACATGCTCTTGGCCATGGAGCTGTATGTCAAATGTTTCTGAAGTTTGGTCATTAGAACAGGCTTCCTCCAAATAGAGGAGTGTGCCTGCGCTCCCCTGATGCCCTTTGAAAGGGACCAGATAGCACCGTGCTGTGAAGGTGGAAGACTCCAGCACCGGTCTCCTTTGGGAACAGCATGATTTCCAACTCTCTCCTGCCTGACATAAATTAAAGACATGATAAAATGAATGGGCTCCAGAGGACCATTATAAAGAAATTCACTCTATTAAATGCAAAACCAAATGTAATTTCCTCCCTATTTCTTTCGTTGGTTTTCTATATTCTATGTTTAAAGAGTACAGACTAATGCCTATATTGAGCAGGTTGTAATGGCCACTTTGTTTATGATATGGAATATTATTCTTGGGGTAGTAGCGCTGAGACAAGGACAGCAGCAGATGAATAAGCTGTCAGAAGTAAGCTGTATTTACATGTCAGTCATGGGTGTTCAAAATTCATGTAAAATTCATTTAAATGCCATATTTTTACTTTTACAGTTTATGATGCAATCAGAGGACATTAGATATAGATACAATGTATAGAGATATAATATATAATGCATACTATTAATATATAATATTTATAGACGATACATAATAGATTAAGAGAATATGATTAATAGATAATACAGATAGATATAATATAGGTAATTTTTTAGTGAATCTGGTATCATTGCAATGCTTTAATGGTATATATTGTCCCTTCATTGAAGAAAGGCGGAAACTAGTGTGCAAAAAATCTACTCTTTGAATGAAATGCAAGATTTTATACAGAAGGCACTGCCTTAGTCACTACAGTCCAGTCCCCTGCCGTCCCACACTGCTGATTTTTAGCTCAGAAGGCTCTTCAACAGATGTGTCTCACACACTTCCTTGCACTCAGACCCACAAAAATCTTCCCAATACCCTGTAATAAAGTGAAAACCAACAGCAAAGGTGGAGGCATCCTTAGAAGAGAAATGGGAAAGAAAAGTATGTGTGGTAAAAGGAGTGGTGATAAAAGAGGCATTGAAGGATGCAGCCAAAAAAAGACTGGGAAATCCAGAGGTAAGAAATGGAGAGGGAAGGTGTTTGGGTATGCTCGTGGAGGTCCAGCCTCAGCTAAGTCACACCATATTTTCCACGGGGTAATGTCACAGACCTGGACGGTCACTGCACCTTACACGACCTGTGGGGTGAGTTTTATTTTACTGCATATGTTTGTGATATTAACTACTGTGCCTGAGCTAGCCAGCCTAATCTCGCTTTATCCTAATGGAGAAAAATAGGCAGTTTTAAGGTAAGACCAGTTTCCAACAGGTGCTTTAGGATGGGATGTATTGGCCCATGGATGTATCTGATTCTCTCCATTGAGTCCTGTAGGCTTTTTTGATTATTTTCATTCAGTGCATGAGAAATAGATCTTGCTGGTATGAACATTTTCTGTTGGAAATTTTATTACAATATACATCTTCTGTGTCCAGCCAGCGTAGGCATGGAGCCATTCTCCCATGCATAATGATACGGTTGTGTGTGATGAGTGCTGTCAGTGCTCTGTTGTGATGGCTGTGTTTGCGTCCTCCCTTTCTCTTGATTGCTCAGCTAGCAGAAAGAATTCAAACGGTTTGTGTTTATGCAGCCAGAAGTGAAGGGAACGGAAAACCAGGAACTTTGTGAAAAATCATCCTGTAGAAGGAGGATTTTTGGGAGTTTCATTCCATTATATTATGTAATTCTTTTCAGTGGCTGCTGACAACTTCTTATTTAGCATTGCCAATTTTTTCTAGTGTTTCTTTTCTTTAGAGCTTGTGGAGCATTCTTTTTATTTTAAGTACCAAATAGTCATCTGACACCTTGTGAAATAGGACCTGAGGACTAATGAAGTTGAAAGTGTGTGTCATGTGAGGATGCTATTTGACAAGATAACTGTGCTGTTCCAGCAGCTTCCAGCTGCCAATGGGGGCAGTTCTGCTCTTGCATTCCCTGCTCCATCCCCACTCTCAGTTTTCACTTGGTTCAGCACACTGAACGGCCAAAGCTAGACTAGCAAAAGAATAAAAAAAAGAAAGAAAAAAAAAAAAAAAGAGGAAAAGGGAAGAGGTCATAGAGCACCAGAGCTGCTGAAGTTGAGGCAGGACTGTGTGTGCTGAGGGGATGTGCCTGCAGAAAGGAGGCGGCAGAACCTCTCCATTTGGCAGCAGCCTGTTGCTGCCTGTCTTAACTGAGGATAAATGTAATGACTATAGTGTGAGGCACCTGAAGAAATGAGAAAGAAGCTGCAATGACCTAGGAATCATAATGTTTACTTAGAAGTTGGTCCAGGCAGGTGGGTTTCACTGCATGCCGTCCTGAGGTAGGGCTTGCCCCACTCTGCTGGTGCTGGGGACACTGGGGGCTTACAGGACTTGAGGAAGGGCTGCTCAGGTGGGTTTGCCGTTTTAGGTGTGTGAGTAGGAAGAGTCTTAGAGGCTGAACGTAATGTTTTGCATCAGGTTTGTTGAAAAAGGTAAATGTGTGAAAGAAAGAAGAGGTTCTGGAGGATTTTATGAAACCAGTCCCACTGAGTTTCCTTTGGCTATTTTTCTGATTCCTCAGTGGGGACCCTTGAAGGTTAGGAAAACGCCCTGGTAAAGCATTTCCCACTTCTAAAATAATAGTGTTGTGCTGGCATTAGACCTGTGAGTTGGCCTTAGGTCTTACTGTCTGTGATAAGGAAGGAAACTTGTTTTACATGCACTAGAATGCCTAAGGAGAAGTTGTTACTCTTCCTCCACTTCCCCACCATGAAGCTGCTTTTATTCCAATTAAAACGACTTTGGATTTTTGGAAACATTTAACACTTTTTGCATGCTTTTCTTTTTCCTTATGAAAAGTAGCACGGTCCAGCATCCCTGCACAGGTGAGCCAATGTCTGAAAGAGTGCTATTAGCTATCAGGTGGTGAAGTGTGAACTCAGCTTGTCTCACTAAGGAGACTGACAGAGTCAACATCGCATTCTCCTCCATGTAGCCATCATTGTAAGGCACAATGATTTTTTGAGTCCTGGGAAAGAAAAATTCCTGTGAGAGTAAGTATTACTGATTTTATCATTGCTGACCTCATAAGGGGCTGCTGACTGAGTTGTTACCAGCCAACAGGAACATTCCTAGTTCTTTTAAGAGAAAATGGGCTTAAGAAAATGTCTGTCATTGAGCAAACCCATAGGCTCAGAGGATTTGATATTGTTTATTTCCCTTAGACCTCATTCATTATGTTTCCCATTCTTTTTGGATTTCAGAGGCTTATTTCAAAAAATGAACGGTTGAACACTGATCCACGCTAAAGCAAACACAGGGTACATCTGGTGTATTGTACATCTGTCCTCAGACAACAGGAGGCGATGGGACATTCTCCAAGAGGGTATTATGCCACAGGCCGTGCTTTGTCTTGTGTTTTACGAGAGATGTCGGACTCTCATTTTTATAGCAGTGTCTTAACTTAGAGATGTTTCATTTTCTACTTTACCCTTAGCATCCTTCAGGAGATTTTATCTGTGTTATCATATGAACACAGACTGTAAAATGAAAATATGGTATAAAGCCAGAATGCTGTGGTTGATTCAAAGAGCTAATCATGGGATTCTTCCTGCACACAACCATTTGAAGGTTCAGGGCCCTAGTCTGCGATATCTACAAAGACAGAGATTGGAGAAGATCAAATGATTATATAATGATGATTAAACACCAAAGCCTTTCCCTAATAAAGAAATGAGGTATGACCTAATTACTACTGTGTGCTAGTAAAGATTGACCCATTTATCATTTCAGTCTCTGCAATGGTTAAAGCATTTTCCCCCAATTTTTAATCAAGTGGAACTTCTGAAACCTTTTGAAACTTTTAAGTTTAAGGAAAAGGTCACATCACTTATTTGGGATCAAGTAGTCACAATCAGATTACAGTGATCTGAGAACTTACCATGCCACAACTACTCTGTGCTTTTAGCCCACCTCAGTACAATGTAAAATGCTAAAAGTTTAAGGATAAACCTTAAGCTTGTCAAAGTTCAGTCTTTTTTACTGAAAAGTAAGTTAGCAGTTGGGACTGGAATGCACCAAAAGTATTCAAATTATGGACTAGGTTGGCTCAATCGACGGACTAACCCATGAGGCCATCAAAATTTGGTCATCCTTCATCAAATGCCAGAGTTTCAGCATTCTTCTCTGATGTCCTGGGAAGAGCAGGGGAAAGTTACATTTAACTCCTTGCAGTGTCCCATGCACAATGATTTAAATGTGGAGATATATCTGCTTTCCCCACCTGGCTTTGAAGGTCTTTTTAGGCATCAGCAACAGGAGAGCAATAGCATTGTGGTGGGTGTGGGTAGTGGTTGAATTAGATGACACACTCTCATTTTTGTTTAAGACAGGACTTGTTTCAAAATATGATACCGATTAGATAGTATGGCCTTTGATAGCCATGCCAGAATTGAGGCTTTCCTTTCTTGGGCCAACTGTCTCTTGCCACTAGTGTCTGTGATTCAAGTAGTTTGTCTGTGTTTGGATGAGGGTAAACGTGGCTCATGAATTCTGCCTTGCAGTGCTGTGACAAAACTTGTGCAGTCGATGGGGCACCAATGGTACAGAACACTTGAAGATAAGTCTGTAGTCCTCCTTGGCTAGTAAAATTTCTATGAAGAGGTTATCCTAAGCAGAATAACTGAGTGAATACATCCAATACAATGAACCCTGAAAACTGTCCTTTGAAAAGCGAGGCTGACCTACAGGGTTGGGCATTCATAGAAAATTCCAACACTTCCCTACCATAGGATGACTTCTTTCTGTCCTGTGCGTACCTTGTCTGAGTGATGCTGTTCATCCCCAAGGTACAGGCACAGAATGCAACAGATTCTTTTCTGCATTTTAGGACTTTTGCCCTAAAACATCCGTAAAGCCTAGCCCACAAGTGGCTGTATTTTTAATTTCCATCTCCATTCTTCCTCTTCAGCATCCTTCTGAAGAATGTAATACAAGACATGTTTCCTATAGTCAGTGTGTCACAGAAGAGAAGGGAGCCTGGCCTCCAAACTGGTGTCCTGGACATGATTCAAGTGAAATTGTAGGAAGAGGTATAAACAAGGATATGAATAACAGGGATACTCATATTATCATGGAAGTGGGAATGGCTGTTTCAGACCAATGGTGATGCTGTGGAGGTACTTTTGGCTGTCTTACTTCATGTCAGACCCAAGAATGGCCTGGCTTTTTCTGTTGTGGTGGCTGTATCATTCATGAAGAGGTGGCACACTCATGCAGGACTATTGTTTGTTTCTGCTGGTGCATGCTGGGTTTGCCTGTCTCACCTCTGCACTGTGGCACAGCTGAAACAAAGTCAAAAGCTCTTAATTGGCGCGGGCCTCTGAGACAATCCAGAGTAAAATTTGGCTCCTGCATGCTGCCTATAGGTGTGATTTCTGGGGTCAGTCCCATATCTGGCTGGCTGGAGAGCCTTAACCAGTACTTTGGGGTCTGCACAGTAGTGACTTAACTGTGTTGGGTTCCTCTGCTGCAGAGAAAGCGTTGCCCTGAAGAGAGAGGTGAATATACAGTAAGCTTTTTGCCATAAACCTGGCTCAGCTTCAGACTGCTGATGAACAGGGAGAAAGGTGTCTTTACTATAAAGCCCAGGTGAGATTGTATATGTGGAAAAGTGAAGGTTTCAGGTCTTGTAAACTTCTAACACCCAGTGCTTTCCAGAAGGACAAGTTCTTAATTACAGTCCCTACTCAAAGTTCAAACTCTTTCAGTAGACCTGTTTTTATTTATCCAGGTAGTTATAGGAGAAGAGGATTGTAGACAAAGAGATCAGGTGATTTACCTGAAAACTGCTCTCAAGATGGCAAGACACACACTTGGAATGTGCCTATTGCAATTCCACCAGCAGACGCAGAACTTCGTCAATAAGACAACCATTGAAGCTAATTTCCACTGCTCCCACGGAGCTGTAGAGTCTGATCATGTCTGTTGAACTGACCTTTGGAGAAATGTAATGGAGTAAATGACAAACTGCAATTGTGTGTTTTCAAACTTCCCAGTAAAAGGGAAATTTCTGATCAAAACTTTATCAGGACATTTTAACCTCTTTACATAGACTTTGGAACCTTCAATAAAAATATGTTTACTACTCCAACTACTGATGAAGGCAGATTAAAAAAAAAAACCAAAAACCAAACCAAAACAATTTTACAGTCTTTTCCTGTTCAAACAAGGATCAATGTACGAACTTGTCCGTATGAAAAGTGTATTGTTTTGTGTAGTTCCTGTTGCTAGAAGACCTGAGGTTTTGCTAGCAATTGCAGTGAATATGTTACTTCCGTTTTTCTGAAATTATAAATGAAGAGGCTGATAAAATGTAAAAGCTTAGGTAGGACAAGTGTAGAAACTATTCAACTAATTGCTGAGTTGTTCTCCTTGCTAGGCCTGGTATTGTTAGAGCAGGAAAAGGAAAGCTATGGGCTTGTGGTCTGCTTCTTTGCTGGTGCCCGGGTAGGCATGTGTCCTTTCTTCACAGGCAAGCCAGGAAATTTCTCTCGCCTCTTCTTTTCTCCTCTGTCATTCATTTCTACTACCTTCACCTTTATCTCTGCTGATGCTAATGCTGGAGCAGATTGGACGGTGCACTTGACACTTAGAATTTTAGATGTTCAGTCTAACTTTAGACTTAAATCTTTTAACAAATAAAAGATGTTGAGTGAGGTTTGTGGTCCTCTGGAGAGCTGAAATTCATTGCTCCATAAATGTGTACAACTGCAGCCACAATAAGGTACTCCCTACTCCTTTCCTCATGCTATAGATTTTATGACTTTGCAATACACTGTACTGCAGCTATAGAACCCCCCTTTTATTTACCTTGGTTTTTCCAAAATATCTTTGCAATGGATCCTTTATAACCTCAGACAAGACCCATGGTTCCAGTGGCTTGCCTGTGTTGTTCTCTCTTACCCTGGCATATATTGTGTGAGGTCCCCGAGAGTTTCATAGTTCCTAGGTCCAGCTGAGCCCCACGTAGACTTGCGCTGTGCTTATCGAGTCTCCTGATGTGGGTGATCAGAAGACTGCAGGGCACATTGTGAAGTGCCTTTTGCCTCCAGTCTTGAAAGTCTCTTTGGGCTGAGTCTAAATTGTGTTTTATTGAACTGGGTGAACTGTTCTTGTGTTCCCCAAAGAAAACAAGAGAATGAATGAAGAAAATAGCAGTGAGTTCCAGATTGCAACAGATCAGCTGGGCTACTGTGCGAGAGGTCTGTTTCATTCATCACCTGCAAGACAATGATGTGAAAAGACTCTGTTTATATTAAATCATACTGTCTGTTTGCTAAAGCTCTTATTTCTAGTGTTTCTCCAACTATAGCCACAATTCCTCTCCACTGAGGTGAGGATTGACTCTCAGAAGCCTCCCACAGACTCTTTCTCCTTGAAAACATATTATTCTTACCCCTTTTCATTTAGGCTAAACACCAAGGAAAAGGCCAAACTTCTGTAGGTCTCTGTCTGTCAGACACATGCACAAGAGGACACTGAGTCTATATCATTTGACCATGCAATGAAAAAGAAAAAAGGCATCTGTTTTCAAGATAATTGATTTTCATACATTTTAAATATATAGTCTGTAAAGGGCTGACTTAGCATGTTAAAGAATATTAACCATTTTCCCTCAATCCCATCCTCCAGTTCTGATTATATTTTGCATGTAGAATTGAGTATTCAGTTAGGCATAAAGCTATGGAAGCCAATTTTGCTGTTTCTAATTGTACTGCTTGCTTCAGTTCCCCTTAAAATAGTATTGTATGCAGTTGTATGCATTTTATCCTGCATGTTTAACATAAACTACCTGATTTTTATATATATATATATATATATACACACACACACACGAGAGTATTTTCTGAGTTTACAATGATCAGACCCTTGACTCTAAAATGCCAGCAAGGTTGAAAGAAGTAACTATATAATTTATCTTTGCTAGCATCCTTGTATTTATTTTATTTTGAAAGAAATCCAAGGCAACAAGCAATTCAAGGGAAAGAGCATTGCGGTAATAGAGAACAGGAGGTCACTGATGAAAGTTTAGAACCAAATTTCAAATATGGCAGAGAATAAAATATTTTTGATCACTTCTTCTTTCAAAAACTATCAAGTCAAAGAAATCTGACGTGGAAAAAATCAAAAGGCATTAATGCATTTAAATATGTTGTGCATAGGGTCTAGTAGTAGCCATTTCTTATCATATGCTATTTTCACGTTGTATAAGACCCCAATAATTCTAGCAGAAAAATGATGCTATTAAATTGTGTTATCATTTCACTGTTTTGACCCTCAGCTTCTGGATAAACCCTGAAGGCTACTGTAAAACCGCCTGAAAGGAAGTATCCTAACTCCCCATACATGTGTCAATTTTCTTGTGCTTGCTGAGGGATGCTGCTTTCTGCACATGCTTCAGGAGAAGAGCTGTGGGGAGCGCAGCCGGAGCCCGGGGATGCTGCCACAGCCCCTGCTCCGGGCTCCCTGTTCTCCTCCCTGTGGGGACATGCGGCGCCCAGCAGAGACACGAGTTTACAGCTGCCCTGTGGGGCAGGCAGAGCATTCCTGTGGTTCTGGCCAATGCCCTTTTTATAGGGTGAAACCCTATCCTTGTGAAATCAGTGGGATATTTGCCATCACAGGGCCAGGGTTTCTCCCAGAAGCTCCTCATTGTAATCTGAGATAGGCAGGCGGGCATCACTGGGAGTGTGGAAGAAAATTCCTCAACTTGCTCTAGTTTGCTCCTGCTAGGCTCAGTTTTCCACTGTCTCGTATGTGAAGTTTAATTTTTCACTGTGCCTGAGGCCTGGCAACCTGGGAATGAGTTAGGACTACCTGCTCTCTTTATCCCCCCCCAGGCATCAGCTGAAATTGCAGGAGGAAGCCTTTGACTCAGGCTGCTCCAGTGGGCTGTCTAACAACAGGAGGGGCAAACTAGAACTAACACTTCACCTCCTGTTTTTCCTTTTCCAAATCCTTTCCTCCCCACTTGGCTGTGGGTTTTTTGGTTTTTTTTTTTTTTTTCAGGGTGAGGGTGATACAGGAGGTCCCTTCCCTCCCTCCTTCCCCTGGTGACGGTGCTTCTTTTCCCCTTGGTGCAAGTGGGATGGCTGCAGGGGAGGCGGGCGATAAAGGGAAAAGGACAGGGTTTTCAAGCACAGCCAAGCACATCTGTTGTTTCTCAGATTAGAATTGAGCCCATAATAGTTGTCTGACAATTTGCAAGTTGGATTTATAAATCTGCCCTTGTAAGAGGCTGAGTTATAAATGCACTGTGCAATTTATAGAACCTGCCAGCAAATCTTAACTGCAAAGTCTTGATTTATACACCATCCTTTTAAACAGTGATTTTTAGTTTGGTTTTTACTAAAGTGTTTCAGTACATGGTAAGTCAGAGAAAAAAATTTCGTATTCAAAATGAGATTAACAAATCTTAAATCAGATGTAAGTCCTACAACAGATTTACAAATCATACCAATAAATTAAAAATAAAACCTCTTTTTTTATTCCTTTTTTTTTTTTTCTTTTCTTTTTTTTTTCCTTTAGCTTGCAAATTCTGGTTTTGCAGCTGGTTGGTAAGGAAGTGATTTATAAAGCAAGAATTTAAAGCTCAACTGAGAGGTCTGGCTCTCACATCTTATCTGAGTGCTTTGATTTACAAGCTGTAGTCAGGCTCTCTCTATCACAGGTTTTCTCCTGAAATTTGGAGTTGTTTATTATGAGATCTACAAAAGGTTAGACTCTCTGTATGCCGCAGTTTGACTGGCCTGGCAGTGTTATGGAAAAGGTGATACCTAATCAGATTGCAGCTGGCAAAAGTGCCCTGCATAACATTTGGTTGTCAGAGAAAACAAACAGCAGCTGAGCAATAAATTCTTGAAATGTTAATAAGCTGAGATCCCTCTTTCTTCTTGCATGTATCTGTAAGGCACAATGCACACCTTCCACAGCTATAAGAACAGAGATGCAGGTCCTCATGCCACTTTGCACTTAAGTCCCATTAGATGTAAGATTAAGCATAGGTTGTATGCTTTACTGAGTATGGATGGACTTAAAACACATGCGTCAGCTTGTATTTTGGTACACTGCTGGATGGGATTGTAGCGGATTCTCTTTCAGATTTGAGATTGGATTTTCTTTCTAACTCTGTCAATACCTGCTTTTGAAATTCATACAAATAAAAATACTAGACAATTAAAACTGGATAATTACAGAACACATTCTGGATACTGAAATAAATGTAATAAGCTGTCTCCTTCCAAGGAAAGAAAAAACCCCACTGGCAATCAAAAGCAGCTTCAGTGACAAGGGAATATTTAATTTACGGAATATTTATGTGAATTTGTTTCTACTTGACAGATTAGCTCCTACTAATCAGATAAGAAATTTAAAAGTCACTTTCTACACTCTAGAGTGATCACTTTAAGTGCCCATTTTTTCTTTATCAATAGTCAAGCTTTTCTTTATCTCATCTAACTTGTTTTCCTTCTACCTACTCTTCACCTCCTCTTTATTGATTTAATACCAAGAATCTTTTCATATTAAAGAACTTGGCAAATGTCATGTAAGAAGCCTGCATCCCTGCTGCTGTTTGGATTTGCTCGCTGACACAGGCTTACAACATCTTGTAGCTCAGAGGTTGCTTTCATTATTGTTTGAGCTGTTTGAGAGGGGCTGGGCATCTGCAGCCAGAAGACACAGCAGCAACCAAGTCATAACGCAACCTCTAGACCCACGTTAATATTCCTGTCTTTTTAATAACATTAATCAGTATTTGCCTAAACTCAAATGCAAATGTGTGGTTGTGCTTTAGGGGTTCAAAAATGTGTTTAATATATTAGGTGGTGGAAAATAAGTGAGCCAATACAAATAAAATTGGAAGCTGAATTAATAGTATAAAAGGAGATTATTTTAGATTTCTGAATTATCTGCCTAATATGATTATTTTGCTGAGTTTTGAAGCAGTTATTGCCTCATGTTAAAATTTAATTAGGATCTGCTATTTTACACACAGATGTATTTGTATGGAGTAAGCCTGTACCTGCCAAACCCAAATGATACTAGCTGCAGCTGTTGGAGAGGTGTTTAATTGGGGCCAAATGTTGTTGTGTTATTACTTGATTAGTCTAATATTCCCTCCAAGGCACAAAACGGGCTGGGGGACAGCCAGTTAATACTGCACTGCATGCTGGCCTCATTACTCCCGGAGTTGCTTCAGACTTTCACGCTAAGTTCAGGACAAACCTGACTTGTTGCAGCAGAATCCACGCAAAACCGGAAAGTCCGTTGCCCTTTTCCAGCAAATTCACTGAGACTCCTTAAAAAGTGGGCAGGATGATGCTGGTGCAGCTAAACATCCAAGTTTTAGTGTGATAAACATTGTGATTTGACAGACAGCTGCCTGGATTTGAAGAGATGAGATCCGATGTGCTGGTGCCTACTGATTACACAGTGATTATTTAAATCCTTGTTTGTTGTTGGGAGCTGTTTACTGAACACAGCAGCCTATCAAGAAGAGACTTCCCAATCTGAACAAATAAACTGTGTAATCCTAATAGCTAACAAAGTGTTACAGAAATAATGAAAAACTTCAAGGAGGGTGTGGGGGCTGGAACGTGGGTGAGTAACTGTCGGAGCGTACATCCCTCACTAGCGCCTGTCGGTAGATTTTCAGGGAGCAAGCAACTCCTCGTCAGGGCAGCGGGTTGTACTGATAACAAGATAGCTCGTAAAGGTAAATGAAATTACAGTCATGGGTCTGTGTCTTTTTTTAAGAAAAACCTAATTATTATAGGAGTAGGGTTTTAATAATGCATGGGGCTGTTCCAGAATAAGTAAGTATCTATTACCGCTCACGAAAACTGTGTTTTACTTTACTTGCGCTTGGTTTTACCCAAGCATACCAAAACTACTTCAGGAAGAGCTATGGGATTTGAAGAGCTATTTGACCCACGATGAAAAGGAAAATAAGAATTCAAAAATTTGCTTTGTGGCTTCTGTGGCTTTAACAAATTGGAAGAAGTCTCATATATACCATGACGTAAATATATTTACCCTTCTGCCTTGGAGTAATGGGCACTGAAATCTGCTCAGAAAAAGCTTATGTAGATCTGGGAAATTGTGAAGTAGACAAGTCGTCATTGTTTTTATTGTCGCAGTTGTCATACAGACAGACCTAAAGTGGTGGTTGGATTTCCTCAACTGCAGATCAAAATTTTCAGGACTTCCTTAAAAACCTTTGCCTGGATAAACTAAAAGCCCTGGAGATTTTGTACAAGGAATGGCATAGTAAGGGATTTGAAGTGAAAGTGTTTTCTGCGTTGCTCTGCACTGAGCTGGAGGACTAGAGCATCCCAGGAACCTTATGTGAAGTGCTGGTGTATGGCATCCAGGAGGGGCAGTTTAGGCCACATTACTGAATTTGAGGATGGACTTTTTATGGTCTGAGTATGAAGTGTCATGTGAATGGCCCAGAATTTGGTTTCACAATTATATGCTGGGATTAGTTCCAATTTGTACCAGAGTAAATGGGTATGGATTCAGGCCCAGTAGGGCTTATTAAAATATGTCTCTACTTTTCTTGGAAAATTCTGTTTTTTCCTTTAAAGCATGGAAATACTTGGCTGCAAACAGAAAGCAAAACATTTATCTCAAGTTGCTCCAATGTGATTTACAATGTCTCAGTTTTTATCTAAACCAAACCAAGAGGTTTCATCTTGGGACAATCTGATGTTAAAAAGTTTAGCTTTAATTTTATATATATATTTTTTTAACTGTAGTTTACTAGGGCACCACTGTGATTTTCTTACCATTTGAAGTGCAGCTAGCTTGTACCTCATTGGGCTGCATGGGTCAGCCTGCCCTGCCTGTACCGCAGCACGCGTTAGTGCAGGGACTTGTCGTGGTACAAAATGGGAACCATTGTTGGGAAGCAGTTCAGAGGAAGCGGGTTGCTTTGGGAAAACGGGGGTGTTTAGCTCTTGAAATACAGTTCTTATGAAGCATTGTGACAACTTACAAGGATCAAATTGAATATTGAACTGAAGTGAAACATTTGCTTATATATGCTAAGATGTTTTGCTTCAGCAGAATGACATATGTTCATATTTCCCTGGAAAAATCTTCAGCCTTTGGCTAAAATATTTTTTTTTTTTCTTTCTCTTTGCTTTCACGTGTATGAGCTCTTTTTTCCCCCCAAAGAAGTCAAAATTATATGTGGAAATAAGACATTACTATTGGAAAAGTATATTTTGAGAACATTCACAAATATACAACTATTTTTGATGAAAAAAACCCTGTTTTGGTCTATTGTTTCCACCATCCTAATGCACAGTTTTGCAGCTCTATTCATGCACAATCATGTGCAAATATAAACAGCCCTACTTGGCTGATGTACTTAAAGATGTTCCAAGCATTAAAGATAAGATGTTGCATTTTATTCTGGGTTATAAAACACTAACAACCGTTTTTCAGCACAATAAAAAGAGAGATGGGTAAATGTGTTTTATATTTAACTTTTGAGGTTTTCAGCTTGTTCTGGACAGGAAATACTTGAACGATAAGCTGTTGCTGTCTGTTCTCAGCTCTTCCCAACCCTACCTCCACACTCCCACTAAGAAAGAAGTGAAGGGAAAGAAGAAAGCTCTCTTTCTGGGTAGCTGGAAGATGGAAAGGCTCCATAGGGAGACAAGAGAATAGCAACCCTCCATACTATTTTCTCTGTGTGAGAAGAACAAAGACAGTTTTCCTGGCCCTTTGCCTTGCCTCCCCCTCTTCTCCCTTGGTGGTGGAAATCATCCAGCTCTCACGTCCCAGCAGTCCCTGGCAGTGGGGAGGAACTGCTGTGACTTCTCTCTGTGTTAGGTCCCTTGTGAATTAGTCTCAGATTTGATAGGGATTCTCTGTTTCTCAGAAAAAATGCATGTTATTGGAGCGAGTGTTCAAATCTGCTGGTTTATGGAGTTTAAAATTATTGTTAACCTTTCATGGGAATTCCCGAAGAAGAAAAGAAGTAAATATTTTATGAACTTATCCAGCTCTTAAAAGCTCCTTTGATGAGTCCTCATGTCAGAGGAGATTTAAGTAAAAAAGAGAGAGACTCCTGATGGGATAAACTTTTTCTTATGTCTTTGAATTACAGGTCAGGCTTTGCTTTTTAACAACGAAAAAGAAGTCGGAACAGGTATTGACTTCACAATGATGCGGATCAGGTTTGTGTACTCATGCAGACATAAATGAGAATTCAAAGCCAGACACCATCTCACAGAGGGAAGAAATGGAAAATTAAACCTCTCATTATTGCATTGGAAATTATAGGATTATATCACCCATAGCATGTAACAAATGTTGTAGCCAGCTTTGCTGAGTGGATTTGCAAGACTCTTTGGAAACTAGAAATTTAGAAATACTAGTTAAAGAAAGAAATAGTAATTGCAAGCTACTTTTTATCTTTGTGATACATGTATAACTTAGAGCTTTCTTAAAAGGAGAGTTATCTCTCCAGCCTCATCTGCTTTTAAAGTTGATTTCATTGTGGACTAAAGGAGCAGCTTAATGAAGACCATATCCTTTAAACATCTGCATCCATTTGATCAGTAGACCATAAACCTGTGTTTCCCTTAGGTGTTTTTGACCTGACTCTATCCTTACTGGCTTCACTTGCAGCAGAGATTTAATTCACAGTGTTTAATTTTCAATTCTTAATACTCATCTATGCTGTCTGTTTATGTAACAAACATTTAATATTAATCTAATTCAACAGAATGTTGTTTAAAACTGAGGAAGTTCTGATTTTTTTCTACTGCTATCATAAATTGTCCTAAAAAACCCAGAACATTATATAAGAAAGAAAAAAAACCCAACAGTGGCATTTAGAGCTTACCACTGAGCATCACACAAGCTGTCAAACATTTGTCTTTGACTTCTTGACACAATAAAAAAAGACTTAAAGATTTTTTTTTTCCTTTGGCACTTACAAATATCCTGGAGTTTATGTGTGTTTCTGAGGAAAAGAAGAACTTGACCTAAGTGGTTACTTTTACTATTTTGGATTCTTATCCATTACAAATGTGAGTGCTTCCAAACGCGATGGGCCATGGAGTGTAGCCCTGTCCAGGCAGGGTATGTGTGTTCAGGTTTCTCGGGCATCCGTGATCAGTGAATGGAAGGAATTGTTAAACCGTACTAAATGAGAACAAAAGCCCCAGTGAAGTATTCCCTTACTCAGAGGCAGCTTTCTGTTTCAATCTCCTTATTCAATTACATCATGGGATAATATGCATGAGACATTGAGCCAGAATCACTTTAATCAAATAAAGAAACTGAAAAGCACTTCTACTCTCAGTATCATTTTATTGAGATTAATACTGTTATTGTCTACAGTGTCCATATCAAAGCATCTGGATTGATTTAATCATTTCAGGCAAGGTTACAGAGAGTATCCTCAGTACGTGTCCATCAGCATATCTTTATGGAGATCAGTGCCCTCTTACTGGTTTACATCAGCCCAGGGTTTACCTGGTAACTTCAGACCCCAGCCCAATTGGTAAGTTTCTGGATGAACTCTGACTCACTATTCAATAATCATGAAAGGGAGCACCGTTATTTGAAAAGAAGTGGTATATACTGTTTCCCATGTGAGACCTGTCTGCTTTTTACCAGGTGAGAGGTGGCAAGAGGCTCTGTCATTGCCCTTGCCCTCTAGGGCTCTGTTGGTGCCTCTGCTGCCAGCGCAAGACAGGACCTGTTTCCAGGCTCGGGGAACACAGAGGGCTGCCAAGAGCTGGTGACTGCCAAGGGTAAGTGATTACTAAGAATGTAATGAGGTAAGGAAAAGCTTCTTGGTTTTCCCCCTTCTCTAGTACTCCCATATGTGGTCAGACATGAGCTGGACTGAGTACAACATTTCAGCCAAGCCAGATGCCACAACCCTTAAATCAGCCTGTGACAAGGTGAGAGAGAAACAAGGACGTGGCTGCTCCAGTTTGGCTGGAGCTTGGTTGATCCACTTTGAATCCATTTTTAAAAAAACACGAATGGACCGATTTAAGTCATTGCTATGATTAGGCCTTTGGTGATCCTAATTAGGGGTTTGTCAGCTAATGCAGAATGGTGTTTGAGAAAATATGGCTAGGGTCTGAATGCCAAAATGTAAGGGCTTGATTTGTGCATCTGTGTTAACAAGCTGTGTGAGGGGATTTTCATCTGCAACATGCCTTCCTGGTAAGCCATGTGCTCGGTGACAAAGATAAGGAAGGTGGCATGAACAGGGATATCTCACTCTTACTGCTCAGCCTTCCTTTGTTCAAAAGATTTCTGTTGCCAAACCAAGGGAGAAAAGTGTGTGCTATTGCACACGCTTATCAAGCCACTGTGACATCAACAGCAAAGATGAGATTGAATCTGAGTGTTATCTGACCAGAACATCAATAGAAGAGATGGCCAAGTACCTCCACGTGCCAATTGTCTCTCCAAGTGTCTGGCTGATGGTTGTAAGTGGCAAACACATACCCTGTAATACACATCAGTTCTGGAACAATTTGCGAAGGGGAACAGGTCACAAATAACTTAACTATCACTAATAGTAATCTGTAATTAATACCTTGTTAGGCTCTATTCCTTTAAAGCTACCCCCTGGGAGAAGCCACTAAGTCAAGGGCACATCTTGGACAGAACTCCCCCTACAAATCTCTCTGTGGGATTACCCTTGTGTTTAGCCTTGCTGTTGAAATAATCAATTACGTTCATCTTCTAATTAATGAACTAGTATCCATTTCATAGAACATGCTCATGCTGTAATTACCGCAATTGTGTTACCAGTGGAGCACACAGGGAACAAACGTGTATGGAGTGCTGTTGAGCTTGAATCGCATGCTGCGGGGAGGCGAGGGTAATGTTGCCTCTGCTGTTGAGTAGACACGTTTTTTTGATGAGAAAATAGAGAAGAATTTGACCAAAATGCCACTAATGAGATATTTTTTTCTCTAGTTTCCTCTGTATTAACCATACCTTTCTCTTCTATAATCAGAATTTATTCAGGTTTTGGTTTAAGCATTTGTTTTATCTCAACTGCAGCAGAAAGTCTATGCTGCACAGTAGGAAAAGTCTCCAATGCACATTGTATGTTGAGAAAGAAAAAGACGTTTAGCTTCCTTCTATTATTTTTTTTTATATATATAATATACTGTCAAACATTTGTGTGTATAAGGTTTCAAAATTCCGTGGTATCTTGAAAATCTTTAATAAAAAGTATAACATCAATATTAAAGATGTCTGAATAGAGGCTTTATGTGGAGTGAATTAGATGGACAGTTTGATCACTTGGAAAGTGATACTTCCATTTGAAATGAGTTTACCTGATAATATTTTAGACCGTGTATCAATTAAATTCTATATTGAAAATCAGAGAGAAAAAATATGTACATAAAACTTCATTAAAGCCAGGTAGAAATGTCACAGTGAGTCACTGGGGCAGTTCTCTAACCAGTGTAAATTGACCTGGCTCCACTGAATTAAGAGAGGACCTAACTCTTTAAGTTCAGCCTTCCAGTGAATCTAAATGTGACTCATAAATATATACATGTACACATGCAATTTCTTGTACGTGTTTCTAGGACTAGTTATAAAACCAGCTTTTCTATGTTCCTTCTGGAATCTGAGAATAATATACAGATTTATTTCAGTGAATCAGGACATGCAGCAATGAAAGGTAGCTGGGAGGACCACGTAAGGGGCTCTTTGTACATTGAAACAAATGAGTAGATTCGTAATACACTTTTGTCAAAATGTGAAACAACAAAAAAGCAAAGGATTTGTTTTGTGGATTTTTTTGTTTTGCTCTGTCACTTTTTCCCCAGATGGTTTTCTTGTTATCCTTTGAACACCTTAGACCTAGTTTAAAATTTGCGTTTCAGTTGGTTATACAACTGGTATTTATTTCATAACACCTCTTTGCTACTGATCATCTGGTGGAGGAATGTTGCTGTATGCTTAACAAGTTAATGTTCTGTTATGTAGATGATGACAGAAAATATCTGCTTGATATAATTACAGTTTTAGACCAAAGAAGAAGAAAATTCCATTAATAATTTATACATATGATAATCAAAGCAAGTTATCTATTCCATACTCCAGAACAGAAGCAGTATGTAATAATTTTTCTGGAAATTAAAGCAACTATTTCTCGCTTTGGCTTCCTCATGCATTTGTGTGCCAAGTTTCAGCCTGAAGCAGATTTTAATGGTTGTGTTATGAAACTCTCAAAGCGGCTGTGATGAAGACACTGACAAACCGAGCAATACTGGTGTTGCCCAGTTACACTGCTAAAGTTACACACAAGAAGTTATATAAATCATTATGCAGTTGATGTATGTCAGCTGCCAAATGATGGGATTTGAAAGGAAATTCTGTATGTGCAGCTTATTCCAGAATTTTCTTCTCCAATGTTTCTTTTACCTGTCAGCAAAATCACTTGTCCTGTTGCGAGAGTATGAATATTGAATTAATGGACCTCTGTCCCAATACAGAGAAAAGTTTCCCGATGGAAATTCCTATACTTTGGAGCAGCCAGCTGTACTAGGGCTTTGAACTGACGTGTATGTCTGGATGTGTGTTTGCTTCATCAGTGGGATGCACAGAGACAGCACTTCAGAAACCTGTGCTGGCTTGTGCTCTCCCTCTTTCCCCTGGATCTATCAGGAAAAAACTTTCTCATGAAGAGGCATGTGAACACTCTGTATGGAGCTGTGATAAATTACAGATGCATAGTAGATTAAATTTATGCTAGCTACCCTTGACCTCCCCCTGTATGCTTTACTTATTAATCTCTTCTGGGATCACTTCTGCTGAACAGCTTCCGGGATATCCCCATTTTAAAACTAGACTGCTAGAGGTGTGCATGAACACATGATGCTACTGAAGGAGGGAGGAGATGTGAGTTAGAGACCTCATCAAGGAGAAATGTTTTGCTGGTTTGGAAAACTGAACTAGAATGGAGGAAGAGGAGGAAAGTTACATCTCTGAGCAACACTAGATTAATGTCAGTGCCTTTCAGCACTGCTTCCTCTTTCTGTCTGTATTCTGGTGGTGGTGTGCTCATACACAGACAGGTATCTAATCATGATTAGGATACAATGGCCAAATCTCTGCTCCATTTTGATCCAATTCTGGATTCAGATCTTAGATGATAAGTCAGTGAAGTCAACCTCTGTGCTACCCTCTCCCATGTCCTCGTACTGACATTTTCATCCTCAGCACAGAGGCTGTGAAAAGGGGTCCATATAAACTCACTCAACATGTCAGCTCTGGGAAATTGTGCTCCTTCCTTTCATGAGCCAGTGAAGATAAAAATACTATCCCACCACCATCCATTAAACGCATTCTCTATATATAGAGAATATATTAGAATGATACTACGGATATTGAATTTATCTTCATGAGATGGGGATGGTCTCATCAGTCATGAGTGTCACAACTAAGCAAAGACACAAGTGAATAATGAAGCCACCCTTATCGAGTACAGATGAATTCAATTTCCTCTGCACTATAATGTCATATTTGATTCAGTGAACTATAACATCTACTTTTTATTTTTTAAGTTGCCCATGGGTTCTATCTTTTTCTCATTCTCCCTCTCTAAAGTTGTTTATACGATGCATTTTTCTGCTTTTATGCATCTTGCATGCCTTTTTCCTCTGTCTGACATAACAACTAAGTTGAATCATAAATGGCATACACAGAATGAGAACACTTACCATGTCAGGTGCCTGAATTCCCTGCCCCTACTAGCTTTTCTGGAGGACTTATCCCTGGCAGTTATTATGACAACACCTCAGGCACAGAACTGCAGGCCATGGGTAAATGGGCTTATTCTGGGGTATCTGTAAGGCTATGTTCTCTTGTATTTTTTTGAAAAAGTGTGTGAGTCTGTCCACCTGACGGACAGAGTAGCATGAAGGAACTAACTGTAGGAGTGCCCTTGGTGTTAAATAACCATAACTGTCATGAACAGAGGCTGCAAAGAATAAACCAAATGTATTCGATACTGTGCGGCAGTAGGTCATTACTGTAGCCTTTCAGTAGTCAAAGGGGGCTTGTAAGAAAGATAGGGACAAACTTTTCAGAAGGGCCTGTTGCGGTAAGACAAGGGATAATGGCTTTAAACTAAAAAAGGGTGGATTTACACTAGATATAAGAAAGAAATTTTTTTAAATTCGTGTGGTGAAACACTGGGACATGTTGCCCAGAGAGGTGGTAGATGCCCCATCCCTGGAAACATTCAGGGTCAGGATGGACAGGGCTCTGGGCAACCTGATCTAGTTGAAGATGTCCCTGCTCATTGCAGGGGGAGTTAGAGTAGGTGACCTTTAAAGGTCCCTTCCAACCCAAACCATTCTATGCGCAGAACAGTCCCTGTGAAAACAAAGAAGGAGCAAAAATTCCCATGGCCTTCCTCTCTCTTATCAGGACAGTTTTTAGTATAAGTAGAGCTAATCAGAAAGCGTGCTCGTCTCCACACCGCGTGCCACCTACCCTTTCCCCTAGAAAATGCCTTCCCTGTGTGCTGCCTATCAGCCTGCCCAGTACACTGCTCTTTCAGGATGCTTTGGATGCACCGGCAACAAATGCCAACCTCACAGCGCTGCCGCAGCCAGGCGTTAGGCGCTGCTAGAAGTGCACAGGGACAAAGCATACTCAAACCCTTCTCCACGCCCACCACTGAAGCTGTGCTGATGTGCTGGCTGCAGACAATACCAGATTTGTTTTCAGTCAACTTCGCCGGTCACATAATCCTGCAAAACTGAGGTCTATCTGCTTAAACAGGAGAATGTGCCACTTAAGCTACCAAGGGCTGAGCGTAGCGCTGTCTCTGGGAAGATCTCCTCTGGGCTGGCACAGCACTTAGCACGGTGGTGACATGGCCTCTGGCTCAAATCCCTAGAGATTGCTGTAGTTTTTCCTCCTTGCAATACAAAGAATAAACACAAATGTGTTGCATGAGCAATGCAGCTGCTGCATCGACTCTGAGCATGATGCTGTTTTGTACTAAGACTGTATATTCTGTATTGCTTAATACAGAAAAGAGCACAATAGCTCAATTTCAAGCTAATTATAGCAGTAGAAGATTCTGTGAGAATGCCTCTCCAGGTTTTACCAATAAACTCCTTAGAGAAACAAGGAAACGTATTCACATTATATTTACCTAATAGATGAGATTCAGTCTATTAGATGAGATATGAAGTAAATTAAATTCCATGGCAGGTGAACACCCTGAGGGTACTGTAGTTTATAACACTATTAATATTCTGTAAGACCACTGCATGAGCCTAGTACAGCTAACTTCAAAATTAGCTTTACAGGCCACCTGCAGAATTTTTTCTGGTTGCTTTCATAGCCAGTGCTGCAATCATAGATAATTTAACATAAATATTAAGTAAATAATTGGTTCAGAATATTTCAAGGTTAGGGACATAAATCTCATTCCCATTACACAAATGCAAACCATAAAAATACAAGGTGGTACTTAACCTGGCAATTTTAATTTCCAATGAGCCATATTCCCTTCCATTTATTGAAAAATAGAAAAGACCTAAACAAATTCTACAGAATGCAGTTACAGAAGGTTTAGAAGAATAATTGTGGAGAGGAGATATTAATTCAGAGCTCTATGTAAAAAATGCTCAGGCTGATAAAATTACTGTAACGAGCACTACTAAGGTTTTAGAGTGCATTTATATAGATTTAGTGATATACATATAGAGTGAAGCTTTTTTGTTATGCTTTTCTGAAAATGATTTCTGAAGCTGAGCACTAGCTGAGGTAACAAGAAAGAGGTGGTAGGTGTGCCTCATTATGACAGCTGTGGTTATGAGATGCTTTCTAATTAGCCTCCGGAAGCTTACAACTTGCAGGTTAGCCAGAAGTAATCATCACAATAACTAGGTGGTCTCTTAGGCGGAAAAGTACATTTACATTTTGAAGGAGGTAAGCTCTTTTTCTAATGCAGTTCTCTAGTGCCAGAACTTGGGAACGGGATCAAGAGGAACTGATCTCGGATGTCAGACTTCCAAAAAAACCTTAGCAGTTTGTAGCAGTGATATTTGTGGGGAAAGTCAGCAAGGTACTATGTCTATTATGTACATTTTCTCATCATCAGCAGACATTTTATTTGATTTTCTTTTTAGCATACTGCTTGCATTTTTTTCTGACTGTAGTGTGTCTGTATAGATTCTTGTTTGATGCCCTTGTTTCTAATTTGTCCTTAAGGGTACAAGGAAGCTTGTATTTTAATTATAGCTTCAGAGAGTAAGTTGGTTTAATTAGCCTTCCATTGCTTTCCAGGTTCTTCTCAAAACATTTGCTCTCTGTTATTATTGTCAAATTGTAAGAGGTGGCTGAGGAAAGAGAGCTGCAGGTGTTCCTCACAGATCAGGCAATGCCTGTTAATGTGAAACTGATCTGAAGAAATAATTTTATCAGCACTTGTCATAGAAAAAAATGCAATCAAAGAATCTGCTTTCAGAGTTCAGCTCTGTTGGCTTTTACCTGTTGCTTCCTTACTACGTATGGCAATTGCTTTAGGTTTAGAAAGATTTTTATGTGTTCTCTGTATTTCAGACCATTAAATATTGAATCTCAACAAGCTATGTCTCCTTTAAGTGATTCCATTAGAAGACATCTGCAGAGGATACCTGCTGACTGTTCCTCCGCTGCAGCAGGGAAATCTTGTGCGGATATAAAACTGGGATAGCAGCATCTCCCTCTGGGCTTTCTTTTCAAAGGCAGGTATGTGGAGGCATTGGCTTTGCTGGGGAAGGCCATGCTTTGAATCTTCCTGTCATGGTAGCAAAACCCACCAGAGATGGTTGTTAAGACTGCATCTGAATATTTAGTAACTTAAGCAACTGTTGGGAATGCTGCTTAAGAGTAGTTGCAATGGATTAAAAAGGAGTCAAAATCCACTGAGATCCTGACAAGAAATCTGAGACTTTTTAGGCAGAAAGGTTTTCACTGTCTTTTCTCATACATGCAATGGATGTTCCTCTTCCTGTATACCCAGCAGTGACGACATCTCCATGTGAACTTTTAATTATTAAGTGATGTATTGATTTGGACATAATTTCTCTTTCAAAATTGAAGTAGTCTTGTGTATACATAGTGCTAAAAACCCTCTCACATAGGAAAGTGTGAACAAAACTCAAACTTGGAGCAGGGAAACAAAGGACAGAAAACGAAGGTGGAAGAAGGATATAAAAGAAAGGCAGGGATTGTCTTGCTGCTTCTGATAACTTTCTCCTCAGGTTTATTGAGGTACTAAGGTGTGTCTTGATTACATTTTCCTGTGTCTGCTAACATTCTGATTTTGCTCTTTGATACTATGCGGACTCACACCTACTATTAAACTTTCATGATTGAATAATTTCAGTAGGGAAAAGTCTGCTCCATTAAAGTGCATAGAAGTTCAATAGCTAAAGTCTAAGGCAGACATATGAGGTAATATATAGTGTAACTTTTTATATTCTCAGTTCTTCTTACTACACCCTGGAGATGCTGGGACACAACGGAGACAATGTGTAGTGAATGACAGAAAATGTGTGTAAAAGCATCGTATGGTGAATAAATTAAAGCCTTTAGTCATAAGACCAATAATAGGAGAAGTGTGAAATTAAGAAGTATAAGCAAGGGAGACAAAACATCTAGCAGAACAAATGGATATAATAATTTTTGAACATGTCAGCTCGAATCAACTAAGGTAAACGACTGGAGTCTCAGTGCATGCCTGGACTAGGCAAGCTTTGGCACTGAGTACTGTAAAACGGAAAGGAGTCATAAAGTGTTGGAGAACAGAGCAGGAGTATGTGTCTGACCATTTATAATTTTTTAATCAAACATGGAGCTCATAGCTGGAGTCCGCTAGCTTTGGAGACTACTTTGTCTGTGTATTCATAGACCATTCACAATGCAGTGAGCCATAAAATGCTCTCTCACTTTCTTGCTTCAGTAGTTTCAACACCTTCCTCTGGGACAAATTTCTTTAATAACAAGAGGTAATTCAATTTTGCTCTTGCTCCATCCTAAGCAAACAGTTCTGGCTGTTGTGACTTACCAGATTTGTAGAGGTTGTACAGGGAAGACAGGGTAACAGTCGGAAGCTACTGGGTGCCCTCTCAGGCTGTAAATTGACTGTTATATGGACTATCATGGATACTGATGATTCAGAAACCTGAAGGTATTGCTGTGCTTTGTGGCATGGTGGAAATCAGTGCCTGCCCCACCACACCTTCGTTTATAAGGGTGCTGTAGGCGAGCCTGCGACACAGGGAGCCCAGCCTCCCGCTGTGACAGATGGAGGCAGTCACTATCCATGGGGTTGTACGGTGTGAATACTTGTGGTGATGGCAGTGGGGAAGGTGGTTTCAGTGGTGGCAGCAGGGTCAGAGGTGGAGGTGGTACATTCTTCTGCTGTGTGTGGTGGGGACGGTACAAGGGAAGGGCTCTAGAGGGGCAGCATTGCTTTCCTACAGCAGCCAGGGTGCCTTCTCCTCCCTCCTGCCACCACACTGCTTATGAACTTGCTGCTTAGCGTGTGCTTTGCTGATTTTGGGATCTATTGAACAGAATAAGTTGAGTAGTGCTCTTCATTCCAATAGCTGAATTTCTGTCACAGATATAAGGCATCGGCCAGTGGTAGTGCAATTCAGGGGGCAATATGGCTGTTTGAGTATTCACACGCTGTTCTAACTTGGATTTTATACATCCCTTTAAAGTTGCAAGTCGAGAAGTTAATTTAATTTGTGAAACTGTTGAGTCTGTGAAGAATATCTTGAAATTATCCTTATCCAGTCCTTTAAGATCCTGTCTTATAACTTAGAAAGTATGCTTGTCTTTGTTCTTACTAATAATGAGTACTTACTGACTTGTATTTATATTGCTGCAGAGAGAATGCACATAGCTATATCAGGGCATGAAAATTGATTTAGAAATTGAATAAACTTTTATTCTATCGTGTAAGAACCAAACATTGATTTAGCTGGGTTAGTTTAAAAAGCAAACAACAAAACCCTCAACAGACAGTTTTTCTTTGCAAAGTTTCTCAAGCCTTCCTTTGAAGCATCTGCCCCTTTCAGAAAGAGGATAGCAGAGAAGCCCACTGGTGAAATTTGCCTTGTCAAATCAAATATTTTCTTCCTGTAGCTATTTTTCTCTCTAACCTATTAATTTGAGGCTCATCTACAGGCCACATGGTGCCAAAGCTCTGGTCCTGTTTTGTAGTGACTGGGAGTTTCCCTTCACATCGGGGTTTGACAGAAAGCATCCTTACTGCTCCTGAGGATTTCCTGGTGGAAGAGGTTCTGAATGCTTCTCTGTTCTAAAGATATATATATATATAAATATGTTTTTTTAATTCCAAAGCAGCTGTGTTCACCTAACATTTTCCTATATTTTCCTTTTTTCTGCTCTAGATGGCAATGTAACACTTTTTCATCCACTGGGAGCCTCATGTTTCTGTAAAATTTGTATAAACCTAGTAAGCGAGCAATAGATTTATCTTATTATGTGTATACAGTACTAGCTGTAATGGCTCCCCTGCCACTCAGCTGTGACTCTCGCCCCATCACTTGTATCCACTCTCCTTCCCTGTCTTCCTTCCACCCTCACCTCACAGGCTCCCTCTCCTGCTCTTGCCACTGTTACTCCACCAACTTATTTTTTTGACTGCATCGGATCAGGATAACTGTGCATGAGATGGCCTTGACTTATCTTTTCTTCACCCTTTTTGTGACACTGGTCCGTATCTTGGCTTTCACACTCTTAACACACTCCTACATTTCCACCTGTACCTTGATGCCCATATTACTGGTTTTGTACCCATTCCCTCTTTGTATGGGTGGGGTTTTTTTTTTTGTTCCAGAGCAAGAACTGAATTTCTATGAAAAGCTCACTCATGATGCACTAATAATGAAAAAAATCCCTGAGTAGACTCTTCTGTTTTGCCTCTGAAGTAAAATGTGCTATACTGCCAATCTGTGTTACTGAAATTAGGAACCAGCTAATAGCACAGCTTTGCAGTTATTTAAAAGCAGCTGCACTGCATCAAACTAATATCTACCTATTATTCTACTTTAAGAGTGACCAGTGGTGGATGCTGATGGAAAGAATATTAGAAAAGTGATGTATAAATTCCCTTCAGGTGACATTCAAGATTTTAAAGATTACTTGAGCCGAAGGTTGTTGTGTATTGTTGCATCTAATAGTTTTGATGGGATTTGTTATGTGAATTGTGGAGTCTGTTCCATAATTAAATTATGAAACATACATAAACAGCTCTTAGTTTTCAGATACTTTGAATCTTCTTGATAATTACATATGGTATCCCTAGTTACTGGGTTATAAGACACTGTGAATAACTGTTATCCTTATTTTTTAGGGGGGGATGAGGTAAAGTGAACTGTATGCAGTGTAACAGAGTTGTGTAATGATACCCTCCGCTTTGTGCATTTTTCCTTTCCTGTTAGTCCCCAGTGGTCCATTTTACCTTTTTTAATCTGCTGCCGAGCATGAAGACAATGTTTTTTGGGATGAGTGCAAGATCTCTTTGTAAGGTGTAACATCTAATTTGGAACTCATTTTTTGTGTTTACATTGTATGGTTATTTCCCTCTCCTGTTCTTTGCTTTGTGTTTAGCGATAGTGGATTTAATTTGGCATGTTGTTACTTATTCACTTAGAAACATGATATTTCCTCCAGCTCTACACAGTCAGCTTGCAAGTGAGTAATTCTGAATAATCAGGAAACTTAGCCACCTCATTCATGAATGTGTTGAGGAGCATTAGCTTAAAGTACAGAAGACCATTGTTAGTAACCTTCCTGAAATGTGAAAACTGACTATTTATTCTTACTGTTAAGTTTTTATCCCTTAACTAGTAATTAATCTTTGATGTCCTTGAGGGGACCTTCATTTTTATCCCAGGAGAGCGTAGTTTGAAAGTCACACATGGTGAACCTTGTAAAAGGGCAGGAGGAAGGTATCCTCTGGATTACATTTTTCCATATGCTTTTTAACTCTTTCAGAGAACTCCAGTGCATTCAAATGCATTTCTGGGGCATGACTTCCATGGAAATCTGCTGACTATCCCATTGAATTTGCCCATTGTCACCTGAGTTGACTCTTTACTATTGTTTCAACCAATTACTGATCAAAAGTTTGTCAAGAGTATGAGAACTGGCCCTCAGTTTTTGGACCTGTGACAAACTTTTGATTCAGAAAATGGGAAAAGCAATGGTGGAGGTAATGAACCAGTTACAATATTACTGTTTGGAAAATGTGAAAGTGGAGAGTGCCTTGAATGAGAACCACCACAAAAATGGTAGCATCTACTTAGGAAGGGAAGGAAGGATAAGAGCAAGAAAACAGATTTTTATTTTTTTTTTTTTAGTAAACTTAAATACAGAGAAGTATGTTCAAAGAGGTGGTGCTGATGGCACAGGCAAAAAAATACAGCAGTGACAAAGCATACTAGGAAGTGTATCAAAAGCCATCTTTGTGAAATGGCAAGGTCACTGCTGACCTCTAATGTGCACACACACACACTGAACCTGTGAGTTAGTTTGGATGACTGTAACAGAGCACAATGGGGATGTAGGGACAAATTCCAAAAATCCAAGGCCAAGAATAAGAGGCACCTGGTAAAATACATCAAGAGTAATAGGAAATCCTTCCATGGGTATGTAATTGCTAAGAGAAGTACCAGTGAAATAGGTTTCTTTCTCTTCCATGCAATAAGAGTACAAGAAGGGGGTGAGAAGGCTTAGTGGGATGCAAAGTCTTTTTTGCATCAGTCTTTGTAGAAAAGAATTCTTGGAGTAACTTACCTCGTAATTAATACTAATTGTAAAAGGAGGTAAGATTCAAGACTACAATAGGAAAGAAGAACCTAGAGAGTTCTTAGAAAAATTAAACAACTTCAGGTGGGTGGGGCTGACCAACATTGTCCTGAGATATTTAAAGAGCTCGAAAATACTACCACTAATGTTTAAGATATAGAAGGTAACCATAACACCGGTTATCACAGCAAGTAAGCACTGAAAAACTAGAAAAGTTTTATATTTACAAAAGGGAAAAAAAGGTCTTCATTTAAGTTCCAGAAAAATTCTGGAACAATTTATGAAACAGGTTGTGCTACATTCACCTTGAAGATGAATATTTAACAATTGGAAGGACTTAGCAACGGAGGGTGGGGAGGGAAATCAAAGAAATCCAGTATCTTTGTGTGATAAGAAAACAATCCACATGGGTAGGAGAGAAGCAGGAAATACATCTCTTTAGATAAACATGGTGTTCATGAAAGTTTAGAAGGGAGAACGTGAAATTGGTTGATAGCCAAATCTAGACCGTAACTCTTTGTGGTTTTTGTCTAAACAGAAACTGACAGTACTATCGAGATTTGTTTGGGGTCTTTCTGGTCAGACTTTATCCAGGACTTTACCAGTGTCCTGAACTTGGCCTTGACATGAAGCTGGGAGGCAGTGCAAATCCTCTGGAGGACAGAGTTGGAATTCAAAATTATCTCAGTGAACTGATGAAACGGTTTCTAATAAAAACCTGTAAATCAATAGGGATATTCAGTTAGACAGTGATAATCACCTACACAAATATGGATGGGAAAAAAACTGATTAAGCAACGGTCCTTCAGGAAAGAGTCTGTGAGTATAGTGATAACAACCTGAACATGAGTCAACAATGTCTTACTGTTACACAAGGACAAACTTCATAGTGAGCAGCATAAGCAAAAGGAAGTTTGCAAGTCATGTGATGTAACCTTTTTGCTCTATTCAGCCTTGGTAATGACACTAGAGAACTGTGACTGGTCTAGAGTATCTCATTTCATGGTTATGGGATTACGACAATGGCCTTTGAAGATGTAAAAGCCTTCTGCAAGAGAGTAATCTGTTACATGTATTTATGGCGTGGGCAATGGGCATGAACTGCAACCACAAAGGTTAAGGTTAGGTATGAGTTCCTAACAGCAAGGAGACTGAATCACTTGAACAATGTGCTTTCCCAATGTTATAGAAGCTATATTGTTGGAGGCTTTCCCACCACATCTGTCAAGGATGATCTTATGAGGTCATCTTACAGCTGACCCAGCCTTGAGGCAGGGGATGGACTGAGAACATTTCCAGTCCTGTTCTCTGTTACCCCTCACTTTACTTCTTTCCCCTAGCTCCCTTGTTTTCAGCACTTATGAGCTCCTTACCATCTGCTTCAAGGCCCTCTGCTTCCTGTCTCAAGTTTATTTTTCTTGAATTCACCATGGAGAGCTATTGAGGCCGATGTCAGACCTCACTATTCTTTTACTTTTCCAGATCATTCATTAGTTTATTGAACAACAGTGGTCCCAGCATTGATTTTTGAGGTACCTGTGCTGGCAAATTCCCTACCTTCTGAGAATGAATCATTTGTTCCAACCTGTTGCTTCCTGTTTTCCAAACTATTATTAATCCCTGAAAGGTCTTCCCCCTTATCTTGTGCCACCTTAATTGCTCTTCAGAGCTGTTCCCAAACAGTCTTATTTAAAGTGTGTGGTTGGGTGTGGTTTCATGTTGAACCCCTGCCGCATTATACCTCCTGAAACCGTTTTCTCAGCGTCCTGAATCTCTGTTTCACGAATTCTAAAAATAATGTTGATTCTGCCTGAGTATGTTACAGTTATTCATGTGCCCACCTGTTCTACCTTCTATTATATTTTATGCTAATTAGCAAACATGAATTTTCTGGTATGTTAATCAGACTCATTAGTCTGTAATTCCCAGAATTGCCTCTGTAGCCCCTTACAAATCTTAGTTTGACATTTGTTTTTTCTCACTCTGCTGGAAAGTACTAGAGATTGCAATAAGCAGAAGGGGGTGTACTTTTGTTAGTTATTCTGTTTCATAGCTGAATTTCTTTAGAACTCTTTTGGGGGGTATGCTTTGAATTTTCCATTGCTACTTAACCGTGCTGTTTAATCAAGTTGTCCATAAAGAAAGGCTCCTGAAGACCACCCAGATTTCAACTTCTGTTGATGAAAAGAATTCCTTATAGTGGTATTACCTCTCTTGAGTAAGTGTCTTTCAGTCTGAGCATCATTTTGCCCACTGTCTAGTTATTTTTTTTTTAAAGTATATTTTATACCCTTAGCATTGCCCTTCCCTCCTGATCGACCCTTGCAGCCAGCCTTCAGGGAAGAGTTTCCAAAAATTAAAAATAAGCTGCCTAGGGAAAAGAATATGGATGCCTTCCATGGCATCCTCTAAGTACCTAAAACATTAACTTCTTTCTCTTTGAATGTATTCTTTGCTAAAAATTCAAAATCAATTGGCATTAGTTAATCAGAACCGAGTAGTGTACTAGCTCTTCTTGGAACAGCATTTGTTTATATATGGCTTTACCACAGTAGGGTCCTAGGTTGCCGAAGGGGCTTTCAGCCGTTCTAATACTTCTACTGTTACTGCTTTTACTAAATCCAGCAAGAAAGGTATGGAACTGCAGTCCTTCCCAAACCAGTGAAGTGTTTTAAAGATATATAAAAAGACATCTATAAAGAAAGAACACAGACCTGTTGGAGTGGGTCCAGAGGAGGGCCATGAAAGCCATCAGAGGGCTGGAACCTCTGCTGTGAAGAAAGGCTCAGACAGCTGGTGGTGTTCAGCTTGGAGAAGAGAAGGCACCAGGGAGACCTTACTGGGGAGACCTTTCAATACTTAATGGGGCTTATAAGAAAGACAGAGAGACTTTTTACCATGGCTTGTAGTGATAGGACAAGGGGTAATGGTTTTAAATCAAAAAAGGTAAACTTAGATTATATATAAGGAAGACACCTTGTTGGATGAGGCTGATTAAGACAGTGGAACAGGTTTCCCAGAGAAGTTGTGGATGTTCTACCCCTGGAACTGTTCAAGGCCAGGCTGGTCAAGGCTTTGAGCAACCTGATCTGCTAAAAGATTTCCTTGCCCATGGTGCGGTGGGTTATACTAGGCGATCTTTAAAGGTCCCTTCTAACCCAAACCATTTTGTGATTCTATGATTTCAGTTTGAACTTTTTCACCTGATTAACGTTATTCATATGAAAATAAAAAATACATAAAATAACCTAATATATAAGGCAGCACCTAGAAAAACTAGGACATGCATAGCTCCAATCATCAATTTCATGTAATGAGTTGGGATCTCTTGATCAGAGTATCGCAAAGGCACTGGTCCCATTGGAAACTGTCTCTGTAATATGATAGGTCCTTCAGCGAAAGATCTTGTTGGAAGAGTTTAATTTCCTAAATTCATCAATTATTTCATCTGACACCTGCTTTACCAGTTCTGTTCCCCCTATAGTACAGATGCCAGAAGGAAAAATGACCATATCATGTCACCTGAAAATTTTGCTTCTCTAATAAAGGATGACTCTAAATGGTACAGTGCAAATCTAAATATGTTTTGGAGAGACGGGGGGGCTGTTTCTCCTCATAGCAATATAAACAAAGGAGAATTAGTATGTTGTATAACTCCGTATGTTTCGGAGTGACTTTCTGTCACTAATCAGCTACCATGCAGTGCAAATATCAAAAGAAAAATTTATGCACGTTGGATCCTTTCTCTAAAAGAAAAAGTGAAGTAAAAAGTATCTGTGAAGCAAATACTCCAATAAATAACTGAGGCTTGATTCTGCAACTCAGTATGGCATCCACCACACCTAAGCACTACAGAGCAATTGAAAAGGTGACTGTCCTGTGACTGCTGGCTTAGGTACAGCTGAGAATGTGATGGATTTAACATCAAAGAGCTAATGTGAAATTTCCATAGTTTATTGGTCATGGTTGGTGATTCTGGTATACCTGATGATTGTTGCACATACTGTCCCACTGATTTGTGTTGCTCTAGCAATGCAGAACAAAAGTAAACTCAGCTTAACTACCCACCTAAAATAATTTTCTGACTGCTTCATGTCAAAGGAGTGGCAAAGCAGCCAGACCATGCTAGTTTACATGTCCTACCCATGCAGGCTGGCTGATCAACAGGAGGACAAGCATTTTGGGATTAGAGCGAATCTGTGATTTTTTCATTCTTTTCCCAAGAAGGAATGTTGTGGACTTCAGTGCACTGGTGTACTAGCAGATAGTAGAGGATGAACCATTTGTAAATAGTGGCAGCAGCTTCCTTCAAAAAAGTGAACTCTTGAATGTCCTGTGTCAAGTCTTATCCTATGTAGTTTCTCCTAAACTAGTTCTTTCCCTTTTCTTTCACTTTTTTTTATCATTTCTGCATTACTAGATGTCATACCACCCTTCAAAGTAATTTTTCAGCAGATTTATGCTGATACATTATTAAAGATAAATATTTCAAGTGATGCAAACTTCTTTTGAACTATATTTTTAATATCTAGGAAAGTTGATGTTTCAAATCATCCCTGATCTTAGTGCCCTAGGGCTTGCAAAACATCGCCAGTATTAATGAATGTAATCTGAGGAAAACATTTGTCAGAGGGAGCTGGGAAAGGGACCATGAAAAACGTGTTACGTAGACCGGAGCAAAATGGCTAGCCTTCTGATTATAAATCTAAAATATTAAAATAATGAATTCATGGAACCCCTATTAGACATCAAAGCTGGTGTCTTATTGGGGTATGCTTTTAATTTATATGCCCTCTTTCAGGCCAAAAGCAAACCTGATAAATTGAACAGTGAATTCCTAACCTGATTGAAAAAACCTGACTCTGGATCATTGTTGTCAATAGAAAGGAGACTGTGCAAGCTGAACTCTGATCAAGTAGATGCCTGTGGTATAATTTAATGGCACATTTTCAAACCTTACAAATTTTAAATACAGAGCTAAACTTTAAAGCAGCAACTTAGTAGCCCTTATGCTCTTTTTGCTTTTTTATCTTATTTCAGTTTTCTTTGTTTCAGAAGTCTGCAGCAGAGGCAGCTGTAGGAAGAGAGAATTTAAGTGCTTTCAGTTGGCAAGAGCAGCCAGTATTAAAGCTAATAAACATGATGCCTTTTCCCCCTTGCTTTTTCCATAGGGGTGAGCAATGCACTGAAATGAATAGGCAGGCTGTTCATAGTCTGTATGTTACCAAACCCAAATCTCAGTTTAGCAACGTTTAAGTGCTCTTCATTACATAACCTTCCCTTTTCAGAAAAGTGAAGATTTTGTTATATTCCACCTAGAAGCACATACCAGAGATGACAGATAAATATAGGGGATGAAGCATGTTAAATATTAGTAGTGAGTGCACAGGATGAGAGAAAGCAACTGATTACGGTGCTGATGTGAGATTTGGGAGACCTGCTTTTAATTCCCTCACCCAGCCACACGCTGCCTCTCTGAACTGGAGCAAATTTTCCTCTCAGGCTTAAATTTACAAATGTGTTTAGGCACATAACTGCCTCTGTTTAAAGAAATACATTGCTGATAAAATGAATGGTAAATTGTTGATTACTGCATTTGGTTCCCCAGGCTCCCATTTTTGCTCTGCAAAATTGGGGATGATGTTGCTCCATTAACTTAGAGTTGTGCTAGGAGCACAAACGGCTTACTAAACTCTTGGGATGCTGATTGTCCATCTGTAGGAAGTGTCAGATAATCTCATATGATTATACCCCTGTATGAATTCATGTCGAGTTCCTTTCTGATACTGTATTCAGTTCTGATCAACCCATCTCAAAAAGCCTACAGCAAACCCAAAGAAGGGCAGTGGGAATGATCAAAGGTATGTAGTGGTTTCTGCAAAAGGAGAGCTTGAATAGACTAGCACTCTTCATCCTGATCCAGAAGTGACTGAATGGGGGGGTGATACCGACCAACGCTGCTGTGAACAGGACACAATTACTGAGAGTTTCTCCCCATGTAAGTGCTGTAGACTTATTTTTTTACCCAACAAACAAACTGCAGGACTCTTTTCCAAGGGGGTTGTGGGTGACAAAAGTTATGTGGTTTTAAAATGCATACTAGAAAAATTTCTGGATGAAAAATCCATTCTGGATTATGGAACACAAATGAATGACCTTGGGTTTAAGAAGTTGTATAGGCTCAGGCCACAGAAGGCTGTGGGGAACTCCTGCCTCCTGTTTATCCCCATATATTTTGGGCACGTTTGGTACTGACCACATCAGAGAGCATTCTAAGATAGATGGACCTTTCATCTTGCCTGACACAGCCATTTTTATGTTCTTCCTTTCTAAAGGGAAACAAATATAGACAAATTTGTGCTTCTGTGCACATTGTTGTGTTTCATCGATTCAATGACAGCTGGTAGGTGTACCCTTCGCTGAGAAAGCTGAGGGGAAAATGATGAAAATATATTTTTGCATTTATGTTTTATCTTCTTTCCGTGGAATGAGAAAGAGCATGTTCTCCTTCAGTGGCTGAATGTGTCTAGATTGTATCTTCAGGGTTTAGTATAAATGAAAGTCAAACATAGTGACAACCATCTTAGCAATGGACCAGAGAATCAGCTGTGACAGCCTTCTGCCACATGCCATCTTTGCTCTAGATGGGGAGTAAACCATTACTTTCACACCATAACTTTCATCCTTCCCCTACCCTTGTCCAGTTAGTTCTGGTTAATAACAGAGAGCAGAGCCTGCTCACCTATGGCTCTTGGTTGTTGAAAAAAAGCCTGAAAGGTCAGCAAAGTATCCCTATTTTCCCTAACCATGCTAGCTAGTACCACAGCCACAGCAAAGGGGGAGTTACACCTTTTGCAGACACTCGACAGTAAAGGGAGGAATGGTTCAGTCTAGCCTTGAGTGTTTTGAGTATTTTGCTCCTTAGGCAGACTCTGGACTTTTGGGAAAAGGTATGTCACAGTTTGAGGATGTCCCCATGGCAATGGGTAGCACCACCTACTAGCTACAAGTTGTCTATCTTGTTACAGGAGAGGAAGGTATTTTCTGTGTTTGTGTTTTTTGGTTTTTTTTTTCTTTTTTTTTTTCTCTCCCCTCAACACTCTTCCTTACAGAAATCCCATTTGCAGCAAAGCATTCTTCTAGGTGAATTGAAAGACATGCATTTCTCTCTGTGAGGCTTATGAACACTACTTACCATGTGGTAATAGGGCATACCAAGCAGCAAAACGCAGCACTTTCCTCCCAGCAAGACTGGAATACAGCTTCCAGGCTTGCCATAGCCCCGACAGTCCTGGGAGGGAGGAACTGAAACGAGACAGTTTATTTGCAAGACAGGGAGCTGTATTGCTAGCCATGAAATGAAGAACAAACAGAAGACTTTACACAAATGTGACACTTGCTCTTTTCAAATTACAGCCATTGTATTTTTACTACAGATGAAAAACAAACAAGCTGCTCTGTCTTGTCTCTCCCAGCTTGCTTAGAGACTCAGCTCAGCTTGTCTGCATGTAGATCAATTTGTTTCAAGAGATCAGCATTTCCTTTTTAACCTTTTGAACTGTAAGTCCCCACAGGATCCTGATGTTTTCATCAATTATATATTTTCATTTTGTACTGGTAGTCAATAGCACTTTAGAACACTAATGTCATACCATATCTTTGTCTTGAGCTAGTAAGTGAATAATAACTAAATAATGCATTTCAAACAAGAGAGCAAATGAATATTCTCCCTCCAGTGCACAAAGAAACACGCAAAAAGAAATCACTGAACAATAGGACATTGATTTTTGCAGCTCCAAACTTTCCAGCTGCAGGCAGAAAAGACCAGAGTAGAGTTGTACTACATTATCTTGCTCCTGAAGTTGCACTTGGTCAGGGAACTTCAAAATACCTCTTGTTTTCCCAGCATTACTGCTAGATAAAGGTTTGGTGCAGACCAAGGTAATTCTGAGAATTCACAGTTACAGGAATATTTGGAAAGGAAACCAGATCCTTGCAATCCCAGCATTGTTGGCAGGGCCTTTTCAAGCACTAGGTGTTCTCAACAGACAAAGCTTTCAAACAATTGGTATTTGGAAAACAAGGCTACATCTGCACTAGCAGACGCGAGAGGGTCGGGGAATAGCCTTGGACTCTGGTTTGCAATCATACATGCTGTTACATTGTTAGCACAGGTTTTGTCAGGATTTTGGCTGGTGCGAAGGAGCACTCTCCCAAGCAGTGCCAGAGTGTACGTAGATTAGGAGTTAATGCTTTTGGCAAACAGCTTGATCACGAAATCCTTATTTTGGGTATGAGAACTTGGCTGTGCAGATTGGAACCACGCTGTGTCAGCTGGCCTCGAGGCCAAAGAGCAGTCTATCTCTTGTTTCATTCGCTAATGTAGATATAGTCAATGGGTACTAGCTGTATTTTGCTACCAGCAGCAGCAAGAGCACCTCATGGTAAAGTGTTGGACTGGGACTAGAGAGAACCAGTTCCTACACATTGCACAGATTGTCAGTGTAAATTGAGGTCACTTAGTCCCCCTGTGCTTCTTGTTTCACTTATGAAATGGAGATAACAGAACTTCCTTACTTTAAGTACTGTGCTGATGATGTGGAAAGATGTGATAGATGGATAGTAATCTTTTAATATGGCAAACGTCTTTTACTAGAAGTGTCCAGAAAACTGTGGAGTTGATCTGACAGAGAAGTTTCCAGTTCTCTCCCTTTCCAGTTCTTCCCCAGCTGTTTATTTCTCCAAATCAAACTGTTTTGCTCAAGCACTGAGGCCTCCGGAGGCCCTGGTATCTGGACGGGTTATTTTTGTCTTCTGTGAATTCAGCCCACCACTGTACCAAAAAGGGTTGAACCCCTACTTGGAGTTTGTCAAAATATGTTTTGAGCCTGAAATGTTTAAAAGAAGACAGGCATATGGCATTTTCTAAGTAAAATTTGTGTCACTGGAAAATTTGGGACCAGCTGTCGGTGACTAGGTGATACAGTGCTGCACCATAATAATGATGATGATGATGATGATAATAATAAACAATAATAATAAACAACAACAGAAAAGAATAGTGAAAAATTGAAAGATGCACAAAAGAAAGTTGTATTTTGCATCCTCATTCAGGACAGTGCTTAAACTGTCCAAAGCAAAGCAAACATTCATTTGGACAAGTTTCTTTCCCAAAATCAATATTCTGCCTGGTGGAAACACTGCTGGAGTTTCCCTTCCCTGGAATTTAAGATACTACTCTTTATCAGTCCTGTGGTTCCTTCTGTCTTGTTTGTCTTCTCAAGAGGCAAACCCCGAGGTTTCTTTTTCAGCAGAGCATTCCCAAATATGCGCTAATGTATTGGTGTATGCACTGATAAAATTCTTCAGGCAAATCAGTATAAACTTGCAGGTGCCACCTTAGTTTAGGCATGAATTTGCTGAATTTCTCGTAGAGGTGGTGATGCATTTGAATAAAGGGCCCCTGTCTTATTCTAAATAAACTCTTATATCATGACTGACTGCATTTGCTAGCATGATGACTGAGTTGTTGAGAGCATATATGCTAAGTATGGATGAGTTATTACACCATACTGTTTTCACTTATTGCAATGCCCTGTTGTGTGTTCCTGATGCCAGCCAAATTATGGTCTCCTGTAGCAGTGGAATGAGCAAAGAACCTGTGCTTGGGGTATACTCACATATATTAATATACCCCAGGATCTTTTGGCTTGATTCCTTGTCATAAGACAAGAGGTGCCCGTATCTACTTGCTTTACCTGGGTACGCTTTGTGTGCTGACTTTGTAGAATTTCATTATTCTTTTACATTTCACATCATGTTTTATGTTTCACTAACTGACCTGATTCTAAAAAATGCAAGTGAAGAAATTTCTGTCTCAAGGTATATTAATAGTAAACACTTCAAATGATTCACCCTCTAACCCTTTTTTCCAAAATAGGTCTTTTTTGATGCAGTAGGTTAAATACAATTTTAACAACTGGTAGGCAGCAAATGTCTGAAGCTCTAGACATGAAGAGTGCTTTCTCTGATTCCATGTGTTAAAATTTCTAAAGATCTAGACAAACCCTTCTTCTTTCTTATGCTCAAAAATTTAGAACATGGAGTAGCATGTTTAATTTGGCTAGAAATCCTTTCTTTTCCAGCTTCTTGCATATATCTCTAGTCCCTGTCAGTGTAAAGAACATAATTCTGTAATGAGCCTTTCTCAAGATTGCCCTTTAGCTTAAGACAGCCCTTAGCTGCTGGAGGGCTTTCTGCCCCAAAAGATTTATCTGTTCCTCCTGCCACCTCAGACCTGTGCGCTAGTGCAGGTGGGAACTGAAGGAGTTTTCAGACTTTCCAGCCAAACTTTCTGTACAAAACCCATTAAGATTTTTGTGCAGATGGGGGTAGAGAGGGGACCTGTTGAAGTGGATATGCTTCTTTTAATCTTGACTACAATACAATCAGATCTTTCTATTGATCTTTGATCTGAAGTACAAAACGTCTCTTAAGCCACGGGAATTCAATGTATCTATTGAATTATCTATCTATCTATCTAGCAACAGTAGAGTCAATTTTTAGAAATAGATATTCACTAACTGTATCATTTTAATTATGTTATTTGAGTACCTGACATACATCTTTGGTTTTCAGAAGTTTGGAGAAAATTCTGTCTTCACAGGTATATGCACAGTGGAGCTACTTTTTTAGTCAGGAGTTAAATTTTATCCTCAACACTTACATGCTCTCAATTCATCCTACTGATGTTACTGAGAGTCTTTAAATTCAGTAGGAGTTTGATCAGGCCCTAAAGAAAGTTGGCTGAAAAAACCAACAAAGGACCATTTATACAGAGAAAAGGCACTGTGGAAAGACTTTCAAGAAACCAGCAAAAATTATGTAATTAAACATCTAACATCTCAGACAATAGGCATTTGTACAGTTCTAGATTATTTTAATTCTTTTATTTATTCTCTGTACAATAGAATTTAACAAAGTGATGCACCCATGTAATTCTGTGTGAATAGCACCTTTCTTGCGGATTACAACACAATTTTTTCCAGTAATGAAGCTTTCATGAGGCCAGAATAAGTAGAATCTTCTGAAATTTCTTCTCCCCCATTTAATTCCAAAGTTCCCAGAAGATTAAAACATAACTTTATTCCCCAAGGTGCTCCAGGGCCCAGCTTTCCTGATCATTCACAGATGTTTGCACCCAGGGTACTCTCTGAAGCAAACCAGTTGTCTGGGTTTAAGAATGTTTTGCCTTGTGGGCAACATGGGTAAGACTGAAAAAGCTTTGGATTTCTCCACTCCGTGAAGACTTCCAGCACCATTCCAGAAGGTCTTCTGTGCTCAGACCTCTCTGATCTCCCACATGATGCACCTTGGCATGAGTAGCGTACGCATCACACTATAAAACCTCTCTCCCAGCAAACCATAATGCAGCCCTCCCATCATTTCAGTTATTTTGCCTTAAGAAGTAAACACCAAACCAGTAATGTACCAGTGGCGTGCAAGCACTCTTTGGGGCTCATGGGAGGGCTGTTTGGAGACCAAGGAAAAGTACTACATGTTAAAAATGCAGTCAACATGCTCCTGCAGATGTGTGTAGAAAGCATGGATGGTAACTAATAGGCTGCACTTCACCCAGGGTCCAGAGGTCTTTGCCTGGACTGGATTTCAGGTTTTCCAAATGGTGATCAACAGGTACAACTGGCTGCGTGAATTTTTGTTGATTTATTTATTTGCAGTAGCAATAAGGCAACTCAATTTTTGCTTAGGCATATATTTTCTTAGCAAATTAATAGATGGTGGGTGTAAATGCTGAGTAGGAAGCAGCCTTTTTCTTCTTGAAGGTTTTCAAATTCTTCTGTGTAAACAGGAGCTGATTTTTCTTACAATACTTATGAGCAGAAAATAACAGTGAAGTCATTGTTTAAGAGATACAAAGGTACAATAACAACAGAGCAAACACCATATAACATTCTAGATGCTGAAATGCAGAGGCCTGTTTTGAGAACCAAGTTGTCTCCTGTTGGTGTTTGATTTATAATTTACATCCATTTGGGAAATGAGCCCTCAGGAGGTTGAAATATAATTATCCAGTTACTTGTTCTTAGTGGGGGGAAGAAAGAAGGCAAAAAATGCCCACCAGGAACAGTACAATGTCTTACCAAACCATCTGAAAAAATGTTTCCTTCTTAACTTTCAATGAACTAGGTTAATACAGTGACATTTGTAGAATCACTCAGTAGGGGCATAAAGAAGAAAATATGGGCAAATAGCTGACTCGATATTTCAGTGTGTGTCCGTGCCTGTTGTTGGTCTTGAATAAAAGAGTATTAGTTGGAGAAACAGACTATATTCTGGGAGGGGAGAAGAGCAAAAAAAAAAAATGGTAGAAGATTACAATGTCTCAGCAGTAATTGCTTGAGATAGTTATGTCAGCAGTAAAGTGAAATATTTTGTATCCTGTTATTGCTTCTGTAAGAAAAAAGATCTATTCTTCAAAGAGGTGAGAGCACCATCTGTGGCAGTAATGTGGGAGCGAAACTTGTGAGGAGACATCATGTTTCCAGCTGTTTTCAGAAAGCCTTAAACCGTGGCCAAATCTGCCAAATAGTTTCTGCCGTGCGAACTTGCGAAGTGTGGTTTACAGTGTTTTATGGCTTCTGCATCTGAACTTATGCATGCAAGTCCAGAACAACTGCCTGTCAGGTGCAACCGCCTCTGTGTACGGATGTGTCTGCACTGGAGGGCACATGCAGCATCAAAGGTCTGCTGCGGCAACTGACTTTCATGTTGGTCATGTACAAGATCCTATATATCCTGAAGCAGAGAGCACCTAAACTCTTTGTCGAACTCTTCTGTTTCCAAATGTTGGCTTCAGGATGTATTTAACAATGGGTAGTTTAAAGAATAAAATGTGATAATGTCAGGTTATCATCCTGTGGTACCTTTCATCTTTTTTTGTACCCAGTAAGTTGTCTTGTGGCATTTGTATCTTTTTTTCTAGCAAATCATATTGTCTCCAACCTGCTTGACTAACTGGGTAAGTTATCATTGACCTTTGCAGTTAGTCTGTGATGCTGGCTTTCAGGGAAGCTCAGGAGGACATACCTTTTTGGGGAATCAAGGATAGCTAAAGAGCACCAGAGACTAGCCTTTAAAAGGAGAGGCTGTTTATTCCTGATATTTGTTAGTCTGGAAATTGTACTTGCTTTTGTTGTTGTGGTGACAAGGCAGTCCTTGATAAATTAACTGAAAATGAAACAGCATTTTTTATTTTATTTTTAATGGAAATGCACTCAGAACTTTAACGGACCCCAAAGTCCAATGGCTCTGGCCAACTCTGCCATTACCTGCAGCCTGGCTGAACTTCTACCAAATCCTACAAGACTTTGGAGCAAGTTCCTATACAGATAATTTCTGGAAAATGTCATCTTTCAAAAGCCCATTATTTTCTCCGTAGTCTTTCCTAATAAATCATACTGTAGCTAGGCACTCCTTTAAATTAGTGCCTGTGAGCCAGTGAGTGAAAGAGCCTCCTTGGAGATGTCAGTTTATCATCTTGGAGAGCATCCCCTCAGCCCGGTAGCTGGGAGGGGGGTCATCTGAGTTCCAGTACAGTAGTTCTGCACCAGCAGGAGATTTCTCTCGTGAAAGGGAAATTCTCAGGAGAAAGATGGAGAAAAGGATTTGAATCCTAAATCACCTGTGAATCCTTGGGAGGCCTGGGTGAGAAGCTTGCTGTGTCCTCCTCTCTGCGCTGCAGAGGCAGCCTTACAGGAGCTAGCCCAGCCAGCCCTCCCTGTGCGGCTTCGGCAGCACACTGACCAGGAGCTGGGACAGGGTTTCTCTGCTTTGCTGAACTAGGGGTGTGACATCAAATTTAATTTTTGCCTTATTTAAAAAATACATATCTATATATCTATATCTCAGGTTTTCACCTCAAAAATACACTGACAATAAGCAGTTTTGATTGGAAGGCATGTATGTTTTATCTAGGAAATCCCAAGAGAAGTTTTAAAAAATGTAGCTTCAAATGAATGGGAAGAAGAATGAATGGTAATATTGTGGTCTTGTAAAGGTAACAGAGAAAAAGGAAGAAAGGCTAAACACTATATTTTGTTTATACAATTTTCTTTTCCTTTTTCAGGATATATAAGGACATTCTCCCCACCCCCACCCCACCCCCACACCACCCCCCGTGCACAGGAAAATCAAGAAACAAGGAAATACACGAAATAAACTTCCAGACTAATGGGAATGGATTTCTCGTGATTTTAAATATATCCCAGTACTGTGCTAACGCATGCAAAGGATGAAGGAAACAAGTTACAAATGGAAAGAGTGTCAAATTCTCAAATCAAGACAGAATAATTCATCCTAAGAGATAATTTATACCGACTAAGCTGTCTGAGGCTTTGGAGATCAGCTTTTGGCATGTGTTTCTCTACAGCTTGCATGGTGGACCACAACATAGTATATAGATGATTCATGGGCTGGAGTCTTTCTGCACATGCAGGGTCCGAGGGGGGTTGGCTTGGCTACAGAACAATTTTTTAACATTCCTTTGCACCTTATGTCTTGGGCTTCTTTTCAATGGTTTCAAACTCCAGCTTCTCAATAGCTGAGCAAGATATTAACAGGATAAATTGCTCACTGCATGTAAGCAAATTACAGGAGAGATGTGACTTACAAAAGCAGTTGTGTCTCTTATGTGCTTAAACTCCAGCTATAACGCTGGTAAAGATGACAGTAACAATATTAATAGGGAGAATGAATTGCTATTAAATAGACTGCAGCCACTCCTTTATTTACTTTCAAAGCTGTGATTTGCCAGTACTGTCTGCTCCCCCGCCACCCTGCAAAAGAGAAAAAAAACCCAAAACCCAAGAAAAAAAACCCCAGAAAATGCAGAGAGGGACGTAGCCAAGCTGAGCAAAGAGATGCAAGCGATGTCATGACTATTCCCTGCCATCGAGAGTACAGGGAAACACTAGGAAACTGGTTCTATAATATTTTCAAATTTATATCTTAAAAATAAATTTTAAATCATTTAAATTGTTCATATAACTTTGCAGAAAGACTTTAGTAACTGTTCTGATTAGTCATATTAAGGATCAGATGGAAAATTAATGGTATCCCCTTATACCAGTAAAAGCAGAGGCTGAACTTTTAAGTTTGCTGCCATTAAAGTCTGCAGCATTTGAAATATCTAATAAAGCTTACCGTGATAATTCTCCATCCACCACAGCTCTTTCTTTTTTTAATCCCTTTTTGCTTTCCCTGACTGTTTGACCTTCTTGAACGATGCTAAAACTTAGTGGCAGGTCAAAAAGTCACAGGGGCCCACACGAGACCTAAAGCAAGACAAATGAAGATAGGATTTCTAGGCAAAATCAACACATTTCTAAAGACTACTTCACACTGTGCAAAACACACCAGCGCTGTTTATGAGAAGGGTAGGTGGAAGTTTGCTTTATACAGATTAAAGGTTCTTTTTGTACTCTTACGGGGAAAAAAGTGTTTGCAAGCTTTGCATTCCAGGACCTGTAACCAAATGCCAAGACTTTTCGGATCTGCAAAGTTCAAAATCTAAGATTTCAGGTCCACTTGCCAGCTCACATTTTCCGTTTGGCAGCAGCACTCTCTCCAGCCCTGTCAGTAGCTGGCCCCTGAGATGCCTCCTTACAAGGCCTGGGATTTAATTTTAATTTTTGTTTCTTTTCAAACATTACTGTTCCATAAAGATGAAAGTCCAAAACTTCAAGAGAAACCCAGGCTGAGAAATACCCATTTTTTCTTGCTGAAACGTCTCCAAGACAGCACCCACTTTGAGGAAACCTTGGAAATTATATGTGACTTGGCCAAGGGAGCCTATTTGTTACCTGCGGTGATATTTATTTGTGAATACACATTTGTCAGGGAAATCCTATTTTTTTACTTAGCATAGGATTGTTATTATTATTACTAATTCCCCTTACTCTTAATAAGAGTTCGATGTCCTCTTTTGAAATGAAGAAAAAAAAATTTTCTGCAACTGATAAAACCGAGCTTAAAGAGGCAGGGTGACAACGCTCCAGAGCAGAGGAAACAGCTGTCTGGCTGTGAGTTTAATGCTTTTCTGCCACAGGAGTCAAACCAAAGAAGATTGGTGAGATTCCTTTTTTCTTTTTTTTTTTTTTTTCTTTTTTTCTTTTTTGTATGAAGATAGTGCTTGAAAGGGAGAGACAATAGCAATGGGGTGGTAAAAGAACTGTGAATTTTAACTAGCGGCGGTGTGTGAGCAGTGGAGTGATTCCCTAAAATAAATAAAATAAAACTATTTGGTACAGAATAGTGGAAAAAAATGGTTTACATGAATAGTACTGACATTCCTCCAGAGCTCATCCCTTTTCTGTATTGTGACCTTTCAGACCAGATCTGGACAACTTCAATCAAAAGAATGTTTTTCCTTGTTGTTCCGCCCTCTAGTAGTCCATTCATTCAAACTTTAAGGAAATTTTGTGGCAACAAATCACCGTGACATACTTATTCTTGCAATCCCCCTTGTCCACCCTTAGAGAAGATCCATGACTTAGCATATGAAGTGGATTACCTTTCACCCCAATTAATGTTTTTATAATGAGTACCAAAGGAAGTAATAATGTTTTGGCACTTATTATCGAGTGTTGCTGGGGCAATCTCTGAAACTCAAGACTTAGGTCATTGGCAGCACTGACATGAAGGCAATCATGCTGCTAAGGTTTAAGCCCTGCTACAGTGATGAATAAATGGGTCAATTTAATTTCCAGTACTATCAGTCTGCAGCTTTGAGGAGCAAGAATGAGTGAGATACAAATGTCCAGGGTTTTTGAAGATTTGGCAGAGGTTAGACTTGCAATTCCAGCCATTTTTGAGTCTATTCAAATGTTAATTAAAAGAGAAACAATGAAGTAATAAAATAGGAAATTATAACTGTGTTTTGTCTGGGAACTGGAACTACATAATTTTTAAGTGCAGTGATAGATATTTTTTTTGTATTATAGGATAAGATGATATTGTATAATTAATTATATTTTGCAGCTTGTCAGTAGGTTGATTGCATTGCACAGCTTACTAATTGGCAAAATTAAGTGGCCTCAGTTTTAAAGAATGGGTACCATTTGAGATATCATTGAACAGTCTGGTCCTCCCCCATTTTTGTTATCTTCTAAAATTGTGTGGTAATGCTGAAACATACTTTAAAAATACTGGACAAAGAAGCAAAGGCAGTTGAAAGCCACCCAGCAGGTATGATGTTTCTAAGTTGTTCCTTGGACCTCTGATATAGGGACAATAAGTCTGTTCCTGGAAAGCTGTGTTTTAACAAGAAGAATAAATGCCTTGCATAGGAGTTCAGCAAGGAGCCACAGTGATTTACCAGTAAACCTTGTCCACTTGAGGTGCAGTGACTGATAGCACTGGATGGCCACGTAGGTGCCATTTACATGGAGAATACCCTTGCAGTCTATTCTTTTTCTGTTGGTTTTTTTGGTTTGGTTTTTTTGGTTTTTTTTCTTATTGCAATTACAAAAAGTTGTTTATACCAACAGCAAGTTCCACCCCACCTCAGGCTTTCTATAAGACCTAAGGAAAGGCAAAGAGAAGATGGACAAAGAGTATGTATGTGTGTTTTATGACTTTTCTTCCATTATCTCAGATATCAATGTCATTTAATACTATTCATTCATTTCTCAACCTCTTCTTCACATTACGGAAGTAACTTACCCCTTCTCCTTTGGAAAAACTTCAGTAACCCCCTTTGAATGTCCTCCCACAGGGAAAAACAGGGGGTCACATTAATGGAAAGAAAAGTGTTTCCAGGAGAGGAAAGCCTTCCCTCCAGCCCCTGTGTTATGTAGGGCATCTGCTCAGACTGTGCCTAATTACCAGCTTGGAAGTACCTGCCTGGCATTCTGGATCCTGACGAGCACTGCAGCCGTGTCACTGCCCTTTGGTACAGGTGAGACTGGGGCCACAGCAGAAAGCCGCTCCTGCAGCACAGAAATTCCATGGCACATGGAGGAGGCTGGAGCCACAGTGGTCTTTACCTGGTGTGGCGATCTGTAGCATACCAGGACTGAGACTACGGGCCACTATGTGTCCCACCCCACTGGGTAAGATTGGATGCGGATTTTAGTGTCTAGGATTCAGTTTCCTTCCCTATAACAAGTGACATTTACTTTGCCTCTCAGGATTTCCATGCACTTTTAATTATTTGATTTTACAAATATTTTTGTGTTGATAAACTTAGAAAGATTACATAAATGCAAAATACTGTGTTGTTAAAAAATGACTGGTCTTGAAGAGGTTCTTTCAAAGCTGACAGTTGTAAAATCTCAATATTTGTTAAAAGACTACTTTTTTTTTTTTTTGGACTAATGCAGTGCCACAACACATGAACAATCCCAAGGAGAGGAGTGGTTTTTTCCATGGCTGCATGCCAAGATGCGGTACACCACCTCTTTGCTCCATGTCCCTGTGAGTGTGTGTCTCTCTCTATTTTTGTCACAGGTAGGCTTTGAAGTACACCGAGTGTTGGCTGGGTTTTGTGCCCAGACATCTGGAAGCTCACACACACTGCGCTTTGCAGCTGACTGCACCGGCGGGCAGGCGGGGTCCAGAACGGCATCGCCTGGCTGCGTGTCTCGTGAGCAAAACCGGGAGAAGCCGAGTCAGGCTGATTTTGGAAAACACTGGTTTTGACATTGGCATTTTAAAACCTGATCGTTCACAGATACACACTGCATCTGAAGCCCTGTGGGCAAATTTCTGTTCCTTTCTGCTCTGTGGCTCAGGCTTAGTTCTCTGAGCTTGGGTCTCTGACTGTTTTACAGGTCTCTGACATTCATCCAGCTTTGCAGACTTGCTTCCTACCTGTGTTCGTATCGGAAAGGATGCCGAAACAGCTGGGGGATGAATTATCTATTTATTTATTCATTACAAATGTTTCTTTGACCTGGCGAAATGTGGTGAGCTGGAAAAGCCTTTTTTTGTCACTCATGTTACCTCTTATCCTCCACGGGAGTTTCAGAGGATTTAAAGGTCATTTGAAAAGCAGTCTTTTGCTCTTTGACAGCCCTTTCAATATTAGCCTCCAGTTCTGCTTTACAAAGTCATCATTATTAACTGTGTTCATGACTACGGCTATATTCCTGGGATTGCAGAGAAACTTGAGATACTAATTGCAATGAGCTAATTTGGCAGCACTGTGCAAACTTCCTTAAGGCATTAGTTAAGAATATACTTTCTTTTACACAAACAGTATTTGAAAGAGGGAGCAGACTGCAAACGCAGCAGAAGGTATGCTTCTGTACTCTTATACTTAAGAGTAGATGGTATAATTAGCTTACAAAGGCAGTTGAATGTATTTCTCAGAACGAGAAGAGAACATACAGATTTAAACAGCAGCTTTAGCTTGATGATAATCAGTGATAACGATGATAATAATAATAGTACTTAGAACTTTAATGTAGAGATTTGCATCTTGAAAGTGCTATGCAAAACATTGACTTAATTACTGTCACCTCTTCAGGGAAGGTAGGTATTATTGCCCTGACTTAATAGATAGGGAAATAGAGATATAAGGAAATGAAATGACTTGCCAAAGGCTCTGCAAGAGCTTGTACAGGGATTCAAACTTTCTAGGTCCCTTTACCGTATGCTCCCTTATACCAGACTAATTATGCACATTTTATGGTTGCTCTGTGCTTTTGGAACTTAAACCGAAGTCCTTTGAAATTAGAACTGTGTGTAACATGTTTGGAAGGTTGTATTTTTTAATCAGTAAGTGATTGGAAAAAATACTTTAATATGAATTTCCTCTCTGGGTCAACCTGAATAGTATAGTAGGAGGCAAATTGGTTTGTTTTTAAATATTTTTTTTTTCCTTTTTAAACAGACCAACTTCTAAAAGAAAGGTCGCAATTTTGTACAGAGTAGTACAGGAAACAAAAGAGAGTTTTCTGAAATTACTTTCATTATTATTTTGTGGGGGAGGAGGAGTGGCCTGAAATTATTTGCCAAAATTCAGATTTATTAATGCTTTCTCTGACATGCAAACTGCATTTTTTTTTTTGTTTTTATCGGTAGATATATTTTGCCTGGTTGTTACTAAAATAATTGTGAAACTTTCTGCCCCAATTATTTCTCCTCATGGAAGGGCTGGAGATCAGCCTTGTGATTTGATTACTTGCAGAGTGTACGGTGAACAAAAAGGTGCAATGTTAATATAAACAGCTTTTTGACCACAGCCAAAATTTAAGGTGATGATGAGATATTGTAAGATGAACTGTTTTCCATAAGTATAAAATGAAAGCATCAGCTTTCAGGTATAATTATTCCCTTGAGTGAGAGACATTAAAACTAGACTACAGGAATGAGTTTTGCTCTGACTGCGTTCGCTGTGTTTTTAGCATGGATCTTATAGGCACTGCAGTTCTGGTTAATTAACTTTGAGCCATAGTTCACTTCTTCGATAAGAAACGTAGTTCCCTATCTGTAGAGCATAAGGCAATAATAGATGTCAGCGCCTGTGTTTGTAGGATTTAAAAGGAGCTTTTGATAATTGTTTTCTCTGCTTCCTACCTTATCACCTTCACTTACCAAGCGGATCGGTGCACACGAGCTTACAGGCATTTAAAACCTGGATGTGCTGAGCACCTTTCTGTGAACAATGTGAGATGAAATGCCCCTCTGCACTGGGAGGAGAGCCTTTCTGGACACAGTTGGTGTCATATTTATGTGTTTTGGTACCTACAGGGTGCGTGGGCATTTGCTGGTGCTCTGAAGGGACATGACATCTGTAGGTAACAACTTCATGTAGGCTATTGATTTTCCCGTTGTACCAGCAATCGTATCTGGGCGTGTGACTCCCTTGCGGAGCCTTGCATGATGGTCTGACCTAAAGCTTTGGAAGCTTATTGCAGATGAATTTCAGGAATCCTTTCCCTGTTGCCAGCACAAGATAGTTGAATTCATTCAGCTAACCAAAACATCAAAAATTTTTATCCAACAGGCTTTAACTGGGGTTTTAATTAAAGGCTTTTGCTTCCACCCCCCCCCCCCCCCCCCTTTTTTTGATTTTTTTCATGTTGTCATGACTGAACATAGAAGCAGAAGTGAGGAACACTGAGAAAACAGTGGAGAAACTTTCTGAAAGACTACCTTTGTATTTGCTTTCCGCAGGCATTTTACATTGAAAGCCAAATGTTTTTCTAACAGTCACAGTTCTCCAGTCAGGGTAAGTGTGAAAGAACTGTTTCTATAAAGGGGAAATAGACCATAAGAGTGACTAGTCAGACAGCTCCAGTTTTGAAAAACGGGGTTGGTTTTTTTCAACAAATTTCTTTGAATGAATGATATGAGCTAAAACTATTCCCAGGCAATATTTAGCAAATAATTTCAAGAAAGTTATATGCTCAGGAGAACCACAGTCTATCAATAAGCTAACAGAAATGTGCATTCTTTCACATAATTGGTAAGAACTATTCACTGCTCTAATTATTAAAATTAAGTGGCTTTTTGGGAGGTGGAATATGAATGGAAAATTTGGTTCATCCTGACAATCCATACTAGAATATTAGAGATGAGTTGTTGTCCTGACATAGTTTAACTGAATCCAGGCTTGAGTAGTACTAAATAAGATGCGAGACCTGCAGGAGTAGATTAAAATATGCACCTGAAAATGAGACTGTGCTGTAATATATGTTGATCACACAAGGTGGCAGAATGAGCTTAGGGCTACCCCAGAAATAAGAGACAGTGAAGCATCATTGATTTCAGTCAACAGTATATCCTTGCTTGCCCTATGAATATGCCAGGTTGCTCCTGCACATGTAGAGGGATGGAGGAAAAGAGCATTTTTTGATAATTATCCAAGTTCTTCAATTTCCTTTGGAGATTTAATGGGAACTGTTAAAAGCTGTGGCTAACTTTGGAAATTAATAATCATACGATGCTGAATCTGCTCACATCTTCAGTTTTATTGAAAACACAGTCTACTTTCTATCGATACATTGATTCTCTAAGTGGGGCTGAACTCTTCAGATGTAGGACAGCTACAAGAACAGGCACGTAGAGAACATTTTGCTTTTCATTATCAATTTATGGCTAAATTAGCTTCTATTGTAACTGAATGAAGCTCTATTGGCTTTCCTCATGTTGCATTTACTTATAGAAGGCCTGAGCATGGCAGGTAGATCTGTGTGGCTGAACTGAGGGAAACCCAAAGAGGAGAAATGGAAGACCAAGGCAAAGAGAAGGGATTACTCTGCAGCAATTTCCGTAATACTGCTTTGGCCAATGAGTTGGGGAATAGTAGTGACACTTCTTTCTACACCTGTGCAGCTGCCAGATGCTCTCCTCCACCTCTCAGCCTGCCCTTGTAATGCTCACTTCCAAGGGCAGGGCTGAGCTGTGTCACCAAAGGAGCCTTCGGGTGCAGGACACAGGGGAGCTCTTGTGTGTGCCTGCCCCGTTTGCCTCTGCGGGGCAGCCAAGCTGTGCACCAAAACGATGGAGAATTTCAACTGTGGTGGGGGACTCCTTCCAGTCTTATAAGCTCCTGATGTGAACTGCACCAGTAATGCATAATAGCAGGCTGTGTGTTGAGCCCAGTTAATGGCTGCTTGAAGAGAGAGAGATGTCACTGCAGGATGGTTTTTAAAAGTAGCTGGTAATAGATTATGCCTCTGAATTTACACCTGTCTGTAACTGAATTAAGTAACTGACCAAGACAGTCCTATAAGTAAGGGCTTAAGGACTGGGATGTATTTATTACTCCTTATGCAATATATTTCTGGAAGCTCATTAGAAGCTATTAGAGCTTATTCACCCTTGCAACCTTTTCAGCAGATGTTCAGCTGTTTGTTTTCCTTCACTGCCTTAAGATATTTGGCTAAGCATTAAAACAAGACTGGAACCGGTCAGGAAAGTATTTATTTCCCAGAAAAATAAAGTAAGTAGTAAAATAGATGGCAATTAATAGAAAAAGTAATCTATTAATGAGAACTGAAAAATAAAAATTAACTGAAAATTTGAAATTTAGAGCTATAGCAAACACTGGAATTGCAGCCTTTCTCTTTGCACAGGCAGAAGGTTACAAAATGATAAAGAAGGTAAAAAAGAACCAAGAGAAAAAGTAAAAAAAATATTGTGAGTTCTGGAAAATTTCTTTTGCAGCAGCTGCATTTGCCTTTGGCCCTTCAGTCATTCAGGGGAGCTGCAGTCCATGAGACTCTTGAGGCTTTCTGAATGAACTATGGTCGCGTCTAAGAGGGTTTTTTAGCCCACACCTGAGTGCTGGGCTTCAGGCCTGAGAACTCACTGACCCCTGTGTCCAGCCTTCTCCATAGTCATGTCCCATCTTTCAGCTGTCAGCTGCTGCCTCTCAGCTGCGCCTCCGCACTTGTGTGACATCTCCTCCACCGTACCACTGCAAAGCCAGCAAGGTTATTTTTAATTGCCAGTGGTTTTAACTTACCTGCTCAAATGTACACTGCACAGGCTTGAGTCACTCACACATACTTCTCAGCCTAGATAAGGCAACTGAGTGGAGACAGCATCTCAAAATGCCTCTCTGTTGTGACTGCCTGTGAATCCTCCCTCTTCTTTTCAGTACAAAGTCAGGCGCTAACAGCCTAAACCACTGCAGGGGATGCTTTGAGTTAAACTGCTAGCCTTGCACTGAAATGGGCAAAACCGCTCACTTATACCTGCTCCTTACCACCTCTCAATTGCTAATTACTGCCTTTCCATCCGATTTGCCTTGCAGCAGCATGCTGCCATTAGTGGGGAGTACCTGGGAAAGTGGAAACTCACTGGAAGATCCAGGCTGGGGGCTGTGGGGTGGCGAAGGGTAGCGGTAGGGATGGCTGGTGAGCTGGGGCACGCGTTTGGCCTCAGCCTGGCATTTTGGGTGCTACCTCTCATGGTACACCAAACCCCGTGTAAATCGCTTAAGCCACACTGTCCAGAGAGTTGCAGTGCAGTGCGAGAGATAGGACTGAAACAAGGCTGAATACACCAAATAGACACAAGGAGCAGGGAGTAGGGAGTCACCTTTATATAGCAAGGAATTTTTTCATGTCCAAAGAGGCACATTAGAGGCTGTTTGCACCCTGACAGGGTAGCCTGACAGTGAGATGGCTATGGCTGAGCCAGAGCAGGAATGCAGAGCTCTTCTCTAATGAGTGGGTGACGTGGGGCAGCTCCCTTTGCCATTTTCCAAAATCATTGCACAAAGTGATGTCTGCACATTGGTTAAATAAGTAACACTGACTGGGTGTCAGTCAATATCTAACAGGCTCAGTAGCCTCAGCCACTGCCCCTGGAAGGTGGAAAGCAAGCAGAAGTGTAGCAGTACTGAGAGAGCTGGCACTGACAGCAGTGTGGTGAGTCAAAATATTAATGGCAGTGACACAGATGCTCACATAGACTCCGTCCTGTTAGATGCAGGTGTCATTCATGCTTGCACAACACGTATGGAAACAAAGCACACTGTCTCTGGACACACACGCATATACGCACCCGCAGGTAGATATATATGATACTGAAGTGATGTGTGGTTAAACATAGCGGATGGGATGAGAAAGTGCTGTGGAGTTCATGTGGTCACTGAAAATATTCTCTTTTGAGTGCGTCGTTGGAAGGCTTGCAGGGCAAATGCATATGGATGACTCCAGTGTCTGGAAAAATGTGCTGTGGCACCGCTGTATTGTACTGGAAGCTACAGACGGTCCCTGACATCCTTTGTAAAGTGATATGAAGCAAAATACCTGTGAGAGCAAAGAAAACATTTTGTGTTGATTAATGCCAGTGCTGTTGGTATTGATGGCTTAGCTGCCTGTACAGAACAAATGTGGGCAATCAGCTCATCTTGAAATAACTTGTACAACTGAATAAAGAAAGCTGTTGCCTAATCTATTTCGTACTAATTGCTCCATGCCACAAATTCAGGGCCTGATCCAACATGAACTGACACCAAGGAGAGATACTCCATTCACTGCGGTAGTCTTTGGATCAAGGCTTCATTTCAAGGGGAGCAAACACAGTATGCTAGATTAACATTCGTCTGAGTCGTCACTATCCGTTTCTTTAGAAGCAGGCAGGCTTGATATTTTCAGTGCAGCCAAATGAGTCTTAGCACTTATATGTGGGACTGCAAGCCAGCAAAGCCAACCTGAGCACATCAGAGTTTCAGTAAGAGCTGGGGCCCCGGAGGCTGCTGCCTGCGACGGACAGCCTCCGTCAGGTGTCTGACATGGGGCTCTCGCTGCTGCGTTGCTGCAGGGTCACTTACCACCCAGCAAACACTTAGTGCTTATGAGACATTTTTCAAAAATCACACTAGGGCCATACCTGGGGATTTAGCTATTTAAACATCTTAAAAAATCTGTCCCTCAAGAAGATTTAACTCGGCAGGATTTAGGCTGCCAAGGCTCGCATCATCAAAGGGACCAAAGCATCGATCCATCTTTTTTTCACGCCTAAGGACATTATAGTATCATGCCCCCTCCCATGAGGGGGTACTGCAGAGAAATTTCCAAGCTCTCAGCACCCAAACTAGCTAGCTCTGGAAGCAGATGGAGTATAATTATAGCAGTGTTGAGCTGCACCTGAACTAATTAGCTCTGCTGAGAAACAGGGATTGAATTTAATAATGCATGTTCTGCCATACCAAAAAGGCTAGGCTGCCTTTGAGACCCATGCGAGCGTCTCTGCATGGTGCTGTGCTGAACTCTGTGGATGTACTATGAAAGTCAGCTCAGAGCTTCTTTTTTCACCGTAATCCACTGCACAATGTAGATATCACCTTGTCCCAGCATTCAGGTGCCATTGGCATAATTACTCCTCAGCTGTCACTTACCTCCCGACTATTAGTTTAGCATGTTAAGTTCTGCATATGCTCAAGATTTTCTGTCCAAACTCACCTAAATATTAAGATCTACCTCAAGGACTGCTGTGGCCTAAAGCATTGAACCCTTCAAAATGGAACTGTCTTCACTGTGGGCCTGGTGTTGCCGGCATGGTCATCACATGCTCAACGTAGATGGTAGGTGTGAGAGAGGTAGAAGACTCAGGTTCAGATCCCTGCTCTGCAGCAGTTAAAGCTGTCAGACATGGACTTGAACTCTCATCTTAGGTACATTTCCTAATTGCTGAGATTCAAACCAGACTCTCTGGCCCCAGTCCTCTGCATATCAAATTATTTCTACTAGGAGGAACTCTCCTGTTGGTGACTGAGATATTTTTCCCACTGCACAGTAAGCTGGGTGTTGGGATGCTGACTTGGGGCACTGGTTTGCAGTCAAGCTCTGGCTATGATTTAGGCAAAGGGAGCGGTTTGACCCTGTCCCCCACACCCTCAGGGGGTGACTTAACTCCAAGGCTCTCACTTCTCTTGGTCTTCCACTATTACACTTAGAAATGGAGACCAGATGTTTTGTGTCATGCAAGGGGATGGGATTATTTAGGAGCTTAATGGTTCTGAACAGAGACACTGTCTCTCTGGACACATGTAAGCACTGTCCCTTTTTCCTGAAATTTATTTCTTGCTAGTTTGGTCCATGACCTGCTCAGCAGCTTTCTGTTGACCCTGCACTTAGGTGCCTATCCATGGAAAATTTGTGTGAGTATCTTAAGAGGTAGGATCAGCACTATCACCAAGGTGTTGCATTTCTTAATTCTGTAATGCCTAATTACTACCTAGGAAGTGCAAATGGAAATTAGACCCTTGAATTACTTAAAGTCTTTTGAAAATTTAAGTCGTGGTTCGTAACATTTGATGATTTTTTAATGTAGTTCCTTTAGACAAATTTAATGACTGTGTGCTGCAGACAACAAATTATAACTACTGGATCAAACAGGCACACGAATCCAGAAGTAATTCTATTAATTGGTTCTTCGATTTTTAAAAAACCACAGACTTCAATGTTTTGAGCCAAAGGAGATTTTCAGTAGCTACTACTGATGCATCTTACTGGATCTGCTGTTGCAGTCTCTCACCAGAAACTAAAACCACCTTTGATTTTGGTGCAGAATCATTCTTTTTCCTGCCATTCTGCTAATAGGGACTGAAATAAAATCCCTTAACTAGAAAAATATCTGATTTACAAGATTTGTAATACCTGTGTTGAATTCAACTGCCTGTGCAGGAAACCTGTGAGTCCATATTTCCCCTCCTCTTCCTCTACTTGCTCCACAACGTACGTGGATCAATTAAGCTGTGTCTGAAAATACTAGTGATAAGTGGATGAGCAATACTGCATTTGTAATAAGGGGAAAGGGATTGATGCAAAGAGAGGAAGCAAAATCTCGAGTCAGAGATCTTCCTGGTGCTTCTACTTCAGAGGAGAAGAGACATCTCAGAGAAGTCTGAGATCTTCATGCTTTTCCTGGCATGGTGCAGAGACACGCTGCCTCTTGTACAGATGAAGGAGTAGAAGTACAACTTCTCCCTAAATAATTGAATGAATACTTAACCTGCAGGTTTAAAACTTACGGCTTATTATAAAACAATTATGTTTCCTTTGCATGAAAAAGCTGAATTAACATTCAGCTTCTTTTGTTATCCGTATGCATGAGTTTGGAGCAATTAGGATGAATATATTGCAGGTGCAGTATCTCAGGAAATTGCAAGAAGCTGTGCTGTATTTTTGTACCATAGAGGAATGCCAGAGCTATAACTCTTGGAAGAGTTGAAAACTGGAGAGATGTGAGCATCTGAAGTGTTATTTTATAATCATAACAAGCACCGATAGCCGTCTATATAATAGGCATGAAATGAATGCCATATTTTCTCAGATTTTACTGCTGCTCATTTAATTTAACTGGAGATAGCAAACTATTAAATTTTAGATTGTGGATTACCTTTCTCATGTGCCCAGTTTATCTTTCTAACTGTAGGTAGTTTTCTGAATGGTAACAGCAGTAGTATTGTGTTAGCTTTGATGTTATCTCCAGATACATCCTATTCCAGTGAAACGCATTTTTGCATGTTCTTTAAGATAAACTACTTGGGAATTCATCAGCCTGAATTTTGTTTGGTATCATTTTGTCATATCTAATTGTTCATGTAAAAATGATCCTTGTACCTAACTCTGAGATACAGTTTCATTTTTAAGTGCAAGTTCCTCATAAATTCAGGTGAGCATGGTAAGATAAACACTTCCTAAAGCCAAATCTCAAAGCAGCATAAATGGTGATTTTTTTTCCTCAATACAGTGATAGCAATCCACATCTGCTGAGGATCTGACCCTTATTTACCTGACCTGATAATTTCTGCTGATGCTCCACTTATAAAAGTAGAACAGAGGGACCTCAAAGACCACAGTGATTATTCATATATGGTTTGATGCTCTTTTATTCCACCACAGAGGCTTAAAGGAGCCACTGTGGTAATAAGATTCATGCCCACCATTTTACCTATGTGAAACCACTGACTTGACAAGCGACAACGATATGGAACGTTTCCTTCTTTTCCGGTATGAAGGGAAAAATTAATCCTGGGGACTCAAATGCAAAATCCTGTTACTCCAGCCCAAACTGTTTGTACATGGGAAAAGTTCTGATAACTGCTGTCACACACAGAGTGACACAGGGGCATGACCACTTGCTTTGATTTCTGGGAAGCGGCAAAGGAGGAGGAAATGCAAGTACCAGATCAAAAAAAAACTGCCTGTGGGGAAAAAAAAAAAAAAAGGAGTTTTTAGGCTGTCAGTGTGGTGAGCCATCTGCATAGTATTTCCATAAATATGACAGCATCAGTGACTACCCCTTACTTTTAGCTGCAGTAACACACACAGCCTTCAGCGGAGTGGGAGAAGGTAAGAGGCCTTACTCTAAAATAGAAATAGCAGAAGGAGGATATCACATGAAACAGACTCCAGGAGCAGGCAGGACTTGTACAGGATAAAGATTATTTGTTCTGTACATAGAAGCCCTAAAAACATGGTTGCTTGGTGGGATCTTATATGAGAAAAAGATACGTATTAAACCTCAGTGTTGTACTATGTGATGCACAGACGTTTTCAGAGTGCTAGTTTTTAATGCTGGAGAACAGCACACTGTCAGCTCCCCTGTAAAGTTTTAATGCTGACAGAAAAAATATTTTTTTCATATAAACTTAGTCTGAAGATACCCCTTTTTCTGTATTGGTTATGAAGTAAGAAAATACGTGGGCTCCGCAGCACCGCCTCTCCCCTCTGCCTCTGGGTTCTCTGTGTGGGTCTGCAGCTAATGTGGCAACACCTGTCCTATATTTCAGGTGTAGCAGGAGGCCATTTGAGCAAACTATCATTTAGAAAAGAGCTAGAGATTGCGTAGTCCCCTGTGGCTCTGGGAAAATTTAATGGAGTTGGAGACTAATCCCTCCACCATTGCACCGTGGAGCATGGAGAGCAAATTCCCTTACCTCCGAGGAAGAAGTCAGATGTTCTCAGAGGGGGCCCTCAGCCAATTTTTCTCTTTCCCTCCCTCTTGGGTAGTTTTCTATGGGAATGTCTGAGGACTGACCCTATGGAAATTAGAATTTGAGAATTCTTTTTATAAAATTGATTTTATTTCCTTGTCACTGTGAAGTTGTTCCCTATAGCATGTTCTCTAATGATTTATCAAGGAGTTTCAAATGTTGTAAGTACCAGTGGTTCTGTATTTCCCTGGCCTGTCTCACTGATGGATGGCATGGAGTTGGGGGTTGCAAGATGCAGCACAGATGAAAAGAGAGACAGCCAAATAAGATAAAGATGAAATTTCTTTTTTTTTATTGTAGGAGTAAACTGCTTGGGAGGATCAGGAGTGAGACCAGCAGCTTTTGCAGTGATATAGTAGTTTAGATCTAGGCTACCTTTAAAGACAATTAAATTTGCCTCAGACATAAACGCAACCACTTTTAAGGTGATCTTCCTTTAAATCTATTGAAACTCTTTCCCCACTTTTTTCTTGCAGTATGTTTGCACAATATCTGGAAGACGAACTTCTTATTTCTCCTCTTTTCCCCTCTGTTCTCTTATTAGTGCCTTCCTCCACGCAGGCCCCTGCCCACACAGGCTTCTTGGGAGGCAGCTGTGATATGAAGTGCTGAAGCAGCACAAGAGATGATGTTCTTGAAGAATCTGATCTGCTGAGCAATGTCTTGCGAGGTTTACAACTCCAAAGGTTTTGCCATAAATAAATAAAACCTTTCAACACCTTACAGCTTCTGGGAAACAAAATCCAAAACATTCTGAGCTTCTCTTATCGCTTCTTATTGCCAGCATTACAGGTGAATTTGCTGTCTGTTCTGTCCCACTGTGCTGTCCACCTGCCTCTTGCATTCTGTCTCAAGCAGCCATGGCAATATCCTGTCTCTTCTGCTACTCATCTGTCCAATATAGCAGTGCATGGGTAATGCAATCCTTGAGGATAATAACCTGGTATCTTTTCTGTTGTCTGCATATGAGATTTGGTATTTTCTACTTTTTTTCTATTTGGTATTGACTCTGGAGGTTCATATACAGACAGCAAATGCGGTTGTGAATTCAATCTCCAGGTTTCTCTTTTCGCAGGGCACCTCTTTTCCTTCATTGCTTTTGCTTTGTTTGTTCAAATTAAATACTTATTGCATTTTAAACAAGAATGAACTTTCAGTACAAGATAATAAAGGATTTATCTGATGATAAAACATGTAAATCTTTCCAGAAAGTTCAGAAGGATTTTAATATTAATGCAGATCAAATATAGAAATGTATGCAACTTGTGAACAGTTCTATGGAAACAGGAAGAGCTGTGGAGTCAGTGTAGAAGTAATCCTTATTAGGATGAGTTTCTGATATTGGTAAGACAAAGATACAGTATCTCAATTTTCTCTCTTATTTTCTCTCTTGCTTAAATCTCTTCATTCTTTTCTGAAAGGACAGGAAAGAATGACAATTTTTTTTTTTAAATAAACTGCTGAATAAATCATTAGAGAAGAAACTACAGGGAACAAGTTTGTAGTGACAAGGAAAGAAAATCAGTTGTTTAATAGGTCTTCTCAATTTCTAATTTCCAGAGGGTCAATCATTAGTCCCCCCTGTAGAAAAAATAGATTAATTATAGATAATTAATATTTCGCTATTTTTAATATTTTAATAAGCATGAATACCCCTCCTCCTGTGGTGCCCTCAGGGTAACTCTTCCTTTCTCTTAGTATGAATTTCAGTACAATGAGGAACTAATACTCACCATTCCTAACCTAATGCAATATACTAACTAAAATTAGTGCTTGAAGTACTGAATTTTTTAAATCTCCCATTTACTCTTTCCAAGGTACCACTGAAATCATGTAATGTACTTATTCAACAGCAAAAGAGATATGGTAAGTTTGGAGGAAAATGAGAGGAGAAAATCAAGAGGTAAGATACAGGTGGATTTTTAACATGACAAAATTTTCTCAGGTGTTTTCCAATTTTTAGAATTTTTTTTTCAAGATTGGAACATGATATAGGTAGTGCAGTTTCATAGCTCATGCTATAACCATTAAGGAGAAGCATGGAACAAAGGGATATTGGGGTTCTGCTTCATGCCTAAATGGGATATTCCACTTTGGCATTATCTGATCACCACTTTTATCACAGAGATGTCCCAGTTTGATTTGGCTAACTTCTGCACACAATCATAGCTTATACCAGTCAATTTAACAAAGCTGAGCATGACTGCAGGGATTTGTGGTTGAAAAATTCACAAGATCAAGGACTTAATAAAATAAGATAGGATTTTCAGAAGGTCCTCAAAGACTTAAGTCCTTTGCTGCATGAAGTCCAGGGTTCCCATGCCCAGAAATACACTGAGTAAAGAGCATGACAGAGGTCACCCTACAGAGCCTCTATTTTTCAGAGCTATGGCTCTTCTCTGCAGACTTTGCTTCCCTCAGCAGGAAATCTTCAAAGACCCACAGTCATCTTTCAGAGCGTGGTGTAGGTGGTACACTGCCCGGAGATCCAAAGACCGCCTTATTCTACTAACATGTTCTTGTAAGACCATCTCTTCTTAGTGTTAGCACTATGACTTGGAACGAGATTTCAAATCACCCATTATGATGATTTTGCAAGCCTGCATACGAAACTCATCTGTGCTGTGCTCTCAAATAAATTCTGAAAACTCCCTACTCCCATTTATCATTCAACATGCAGGTTTCCTTCACTTACTGTGTTCTAGGACATGTTCTCAACTAACTAGTGAAAAACCTCTGCAGGATGTTTTGCTCATTAGAGAGGCATTTTGATGTTAAAGAAATATTTTCCTTTTTATTCTAAAATGTCTCATTGGATAAATAGTATACAGATCCTCCTGAGATGTGCTTTGAGCTGCTTGGAAAATGAATAACAGAGCCTTCAGATCTCTGAGATTAATGGGAAAGTTCAGTGAAATTTGGATTAGACTTCGATGATAAAGCAATCTGAAACAGAAACATCATTAAAAGATACTGGTAATGGAATTGTGAGTTTATTTGTCTGAAAAACAGCTTGCGAGGTAATAAGTAATGAATTATTGTTAGGAAGTACATCTGTCTCTAAGGGGAAAAATGTCTTGTTGAATGCATTGTACATCTGTACTGATGAAATTATTAAAATAAGTACCTTTGGGATAAGAGGATGTACTGTAAAGACGACCAAGTGAACAGAGGGCTAGGGGGCTTTTATGCTAATTAAATGATGGACACACAGTGAGAAGACAAATTGTTAATATATGCTAAACAGAAAATCTAGAAGACCATCTGATACATTCTGTCAGAGAGAAAACATGTCTGTTTAATTAAAGGCTGTAATATTGCATGTATGCTTGCAGGCAGAGATAAGGTAGCTAATCTAGCTTTTCCTGAGCCACACTCTGTCTTTTTAGTGCTTAAATTTCAACCTTAAGATTGCCCTAATGCTGCTGTTTGTATGGGATTGTTTCTCGGTTTCTGGCACGTAACTGATTCACTGAGAGATAGATGCACCTTCAAATAATGACTGCTTGTCAGGAAGAGAGTTTTTTGTACCTGGCTTTAATGCAGACCTTTATTGTACAGACAGGTTTTTTTTTAGAGGCTCATGCTGTCTTATTTTTAATGGATAAAAAAAAAATGAGACTGGGAAATGCTGTCATGCATGTTCCAGATGAAACCAGGACAAGATTTCATTTGAATAACCACCCTACGGATCTGTCAAGCTGAGCTGAGACATGCCTCAGCAACCCGACATCAAGATCGAGCCCTCAGACCGAGGGTGGGATGCAGGAGTGCCCGCAGCCTGCGCGTGCCTTGGCTCCCCTCGCCCTGGCGCCTCCGCCGGGGAGCGCGCTGGCATGGGCAGAGCATGGGCTTGTGGAGGAGCTTAATTGTGCCTTTGCTGTATTACACAGAAACATATGGCTCAAAAGCCTACAGGAAAATATCAGAAGAGGAATTTTGTGGCAATAACATAAACATTATTTTGCATGAAGTAAAATCAATATTTGCTGTCTGAGCACCCTCCCAGGGTTTGAAAGCCACGCGTTGTTCAATTTCACTGAGTTTGGGGTATTTGCCTCCATTCCCTCCCTAATCTAGTTGTTTTTTGAGGAAGCTGCATTTTCCAGGGTTGTGTTTGTAGACTGTGGTACATGAATTTTGCTCCTAATCATTTCCCGTATAAAACGTTGGGGTGATGGATATCTGCCCAATGGAAATTCAAGTGCCATAAATTCAAAGCAAATCTGGCATGATGTGTACCTCCCTTACAAAGCTCTCACAATTATATATATATATATATATTTTAGTTTAGTAAGTTCTAGTAGGACCAAAACAGCCCCCCACAAGCTCTGCAGTGGTAAACCTGTACTAGTAGTGACCACTGTTCTGAGAGATGTGAATAGTGAAATTGGTGCAAATAGCACTGGGATTCATTCTTCACTTTTATTTTAAATATTCAGGTCCCGATAAGCACCAATGTCTTGTTGGTTCATGCTGCGAAGCCACTTGCAGCTAGGAAGTGAGCTGCCAGGTGGATGCCGTGGAGGAGCTCGTGGAGCTGCACTCCACGATGGACGGTCACCACCTGTGCAGCCAAACCAATGTAACTCTGTGCTTGAGCGACAGGTGTTTTCCCAAACAGATTAGCGCTGGTTAGCAACGAATTATCAAGTGTAAAATGAGTTTCTTGGCTTCTAGTCACTGGACACATACAAAGAATTTGTATCTGCAGGAGGAGGGAAATGAGTATCCATGCTTGAGTAAAACGCTTGGCTGTGTTTGTTGTTGCAGGTTATTGCCAGCTCAGAATAACAGTGGTGATCGCCAGTTAAATACACCACCTCTGTCCTTACAGTAAGCAGGAGCTCTTAAATTATTTCTTTTTTCTTGATGTGATTTTTAAAATATCCAGCAAGACAGTATTTGAGCATTTTTGACATGCAGAAGCAACTTGCTCTCTAGATGGGCCTGCTTGCTTAAAACGCTGGTGTTGATGATGCTGAAAACATGGGGTGAGGGAGAACTCAGGCCCCATCCTGAATAGGCTTGCAGACACTGGGTTGTTGTAAGAGAAGATAAAAGATGTGTTAAGTGCTTAATAATTATTTAGAGGGCAAGTAAGCCGTTGGAGTACTTTCCCTAAAAAGAAACGTTATTGGAAAGGGAGCTGCTTCAGGCAGGGTGAACAAGAGGGAAATGGGTCCACCTGATTATGAAAAAGAGAGTGGTCAGTGAAATGGTTGCTCTAGTAGTCTGTGGCTTCTGCTCTATAAGATAGGAGGACTCTTACATTTCATTGATGACAGGACAAGGCTGTGAAGCTTCTTTTAGCCAGCAGGACCTTGCAGTCTGCTCAACCCATCTACCAGTTTGTTTTAGTTATTCTGTGCAGTATGATGGTAGGCACAATATCCCCACAGTTAACAGGTATATTGCCACTTTAATTATCTTTAACCACGAGGTGCGCTGTGATAGCAGTCACTGAGAAATTCAAATATATGGTAGATCTGGTAAAACCTGTCTTGAGTGGACTCAAATGCTTGGGTTTTGCACACAGGAGTTAATGTTTGTTACTAGTACTCATCATCTTGCTTATACATGAAAATTAATTTGCCAGCAGTGGTATGGTTCACATCTGAAAAAAAATTTATGTAGAAACACAGATGATGTCCTGCATTTGCTTACCAAAAGGAGATTGACATTTTCAAAAGAAAAAAAGCCAAACAAATATTTTTAACTTTTGTTATGAAACCAGTTAAAAAAAAAGAAAAAAAAATTAATAAGAAGCCAATTATGTTTATGAAGATGGATATTTATATCTTATTTTAGTCTCTGTGTGTCTACAAAAAGGGTGCTTGCATGCTGCTGGGACAAAGGAGGGGAAAAAGGTTATTGGATCTTTGAGTTTTTGTTAAAGAATTTAGCTTTTCCTGTTGTCTGTTGAAAGCAGACACTATTACAGAAATCTCACTGAATAATTCAAATTTCTATAAAACCAGTTTTCAAAATAAAATTTTCTAATAAACTGATGTATATCCTTTATATGATATACTCCTTTATGGCCTCCAATTATTTGACAATTTCTTATTGTATTCCATTTGTTCCATTATGCATTTTCCTCTCTTCCCTTATTAGTTCCTTGTTATCTGACACACATTTTACCATTTCTTCTCTTTATGCATTAATTTTCCATGGCTGCCTCATTTTCTACTTTCCCAGCTTTTCCCTCTCTTGTTGTTTTTTGGGTTTGAAGCTGCTTAGAAATGTGTGCCAGTAGTATTAACTCACATCTTCAAAACCCAGCCTCCCCATGTCTAGTTCTTAAAAGCAACGGGCTAATGAGAAAAAGATGCATGACTTCAGCTTTTTATTTATTTCTAGGCTCAATGTGAATCCTAAGCCGTGTGATGCACCTGGGTACGCTGACTTTACGGGAAGATTCATGGGCAGTTACTGTAATGATATGATGTTTCCAGAGAAACACTTACATTACAGGTGTGTAGCATTGGTTTCACTGCAGTTTCTTGAAGGGTTGTAAAGAGCATCCGTGTTGTGGCGATGCACCAGCATTCAGCCATTGCTGGAGTATTCAGACATCAATGGTTAGCCCTTGCTTGCCTTTAAGTGAATCCATTCCAAGCAATTTGTCATCTCTCTGTTTCCAGCAATATTAAATACATAGCTTTGCACCGATCTTTTGGTGCAGGAGAATGTCTGTACTTGGAGCAGTGTGTTCATTGAAGATGTTTTTTTCACCTTTCAGCCTTGTGTGGATCTTTAACGACCTGCTATATGCTGCCTCTTTCTCTAATCTTCTGAGAGAGTCAGTAGGCACAAACTGTACTGAGAGAATTATACTATACCACACTCTGAAACTGTGAGTTTGATTCCAGCCTGTCTGGTGGGACTGCTGCTAAAAGTCAGCATCTAAAGAAGCAGCTCATTTGAATTCTGGGTGTACATGTGAGTTAATACGAATGTGCTCAGAGACTGAAGGCTGATGTATCAAAGACACCGTTCAACACCACCTCAGGAGTGCTCCTAATAGTGTGACCATTTTTTCCTTTCACTTCTGTCAAATTTATAAATGTCTGATGTCATTCTTTCTCAAAGAGAGAGCTTATTAATATGTATAAAGTAAAAAAAACTGTTAATCCCTATGCATTAACATTTAGTCATGACAATTATGTCTGAGCTTATTAAATTCATATACTCCCCCCTTTTCTTTCTTTCTATTCCACTCCTACAAAAAATGGCACCAGATCTATCAATTTTTATGAAACTGTGTTCATGCGTGAGTGTGCGTACCCCTGTACATATATTTATATGTACATGTATATATATATATGTCTCTATATACATACTTCAGTACTAATGACTGAATAATTTTACCCGCTTTTTGTATTTTACTGCTAGAGCATTTCCTAAGAAAACTAATGACTGCTTACCTGAAGCTAGGCTGAGCTATTAGGCAGGCATGTAACTGCATTGCCCCAGGACGTATACACGGAAGGAATTGGATCTGAGAGCAACATGGTTTGTCTTGCCTCTCCCTCCTCGTTTGTGAAATGAAGAGGTAATTTACTCTTTTCCTCTTTCACATGCCTTTTTCTGGTACAGGTTAATTTTCCGATGCAGTGAGCGGCATGCAAGAGAAGGAACTGAACAGCTCTCATCTCTTGCTGTCTCCCTTGTCCCTGCAGTCCCCTCTCCTGAGCCCAGATCATCCTGTTCTGCTGGGCATCCCCTGGGGACGACCTTGTGCCAGGTTGTGCCGGATAAATATTCTTTGTACGTGGAGACAGCCGTAAGGTTAACTGCTGCACGTGTCCTTTCATGAAATGTTTGCCTGCCCGCGTTTGCCGAGATTCTCCGTAAGAGTGCCAGCTCCCAGTTCCTGACCTCCGCTGCTGGCTGCAGGATGGGAGGGGGCTGCGTGCCCCCCGCGCTGCTCCGCTTGGCTGCCCCTCAGGGGCTGGGGACACAGTGGCTGGTGAAGTGTGTGCATGCAGGACCTCGTGCCCATGGGATGTCTGCCAGTGCTATTCCCACCTGCAGCAGGAGAATGTTGTGCCACAGGCTGGGGTTTGCACTGGTTTTGGTGGAAATCACCTCTTGTGTTAGTCAGTGGATGAGCCACACTGGTGAGGAGGCCCTGTGTAGGGTGAGATTTTTCTGGAAATGAATGGAGTGCCTCAAGGCACCTTCCCAGAAAGGGGCTGTGACTCCAGCTCACATCCTTGGTTTGCTGCAGCCTGCATCTGCCCCCCTTCAGCAGGGCTGGCCAGTTTCTGAGGGACTAGAGCAGGTAAAGTGTGAAGATGGTGGACAAAAGATAGAGAGATTGTGTCTTAAAGCTATGTAATTCTCCACATTCCTCCTATTGCAGGGGTAATTATAATACAAGTAAATCCCTTTCCATCCCCTTCCAGCTCCACACTGGGACCTGGAACCTGCAAATAAATGAATCTTTGCAAGAACTTTAAACTGCAAGCTTTAGGCTGGGGGATGGGACTGCCTTCTGCTCTGTGGCAGGATAGGATGGAGGAGGAAAGACCAGAGAAGCTAGACTCCTGTTTCAAGGAGTAAGTTCAGAGTTACTGGCTCAGCCAGATCAAAAAAAAGCTGCTATTGCAGTAATCACTGCAATACCTAGAGGCTACAGTCAGGATTGGAAGGATGCGGCTTTGATGTTTTCCTAAAATAAATACAAACATTTTTTTACTCTTTTAAGCTGAGTCAACAAAAGAGCAGCTAACTGCTCTGTTAAACAAAAGGCCCCCAGCACTGCTTTGGTCACTTTTTCTTCTGTCATGCCTTAAATCACATTATCAATTTATTTCCATTTGTTCTCCTAGTGATGCACTGGAAATCAGAGGGCAGAAGGTAGATAAGAAGCAGGACCCATGGCTTTAAAAATAAGACTTTGGTACCTGTTGACTTGTGTTCTGCCCACTCCTGGTTGGACCCTTGATGCTTGCATTTGCAGTTGCTCACAGTGAAATGAGCAACACCCCTGCTTGGCAGGAGGCTAGTCAGAGTGGGCGGCCTTGTCCCTAGACATCACTCCATCACCTCATGACAGCCCCACTTGTCTGATGTCTTCATGCTGGTGACACCTCAGCTACCTTACCAAGCCCTGTGGGCTTTCCTGGGTTCAAGTGAACAGTTTCAATCCAGCAGTCATCAATAATAACTGCATTTATCATGGTCAAAACAAGTTTGTCTTCAAAGAAGCACTGTCTATGTGTTTCTGTTCATGTGACTAACACACAATTAACTTCTACTGTGCTCCACATCTGTACAGTTGCACAGCTGCTGAAGCCCTTGCAAGCTGGGTAATTTATAAGCCATTTGTGTGCCATTTGCCTGTCCCATTCAGCAGGAATCTATAACCTAACACTTTCCCTAATGGCATTAAAAGGTGAAATTAATCAATAAAAGGAATCTGTTAATATTCCCCACAAATTAGTGCAAAACATCAGAATAATATACTATCTTGTGGCTGGCATCCCATTATTTTGTGGTTTAGCTAAAAAGGAAATTGGCAGGACAACCACAGTGTCCACCATGGGATTGCTCTGCATAACCGGGCAGTTGTTACATCTGCTGCAGAGAAATATGTTCTCTGCTGAAAGAGTTCTTTCAAATAAATAGAAAAGTTAGTAGGGAGTAAAATTTTGCTTGCCATGGTTTGGGAAATTTCCCTCCCTTATTTCAAAGACTTAAATGGCACGGGGGAATCCCCTAGCCATCATAGGCCCCGGGAATTGAATTTTCTCCATCTGTTCCCTATTCCCTAAGCAACATAGCACGAATCCTACTACCATCTATTTCTCTAAGCAGCCTCCTGTGGGAAGAGGGAGACTTGATTAGTGCATGTGCGTATGCTTGCCCGTCCACATTTGGAAAACTGGCCACTTAGAGAACCGTTGGCTTGATACTCATTACCATCCTTGAGCTCTCTGCGCTGTATGTATGAAAAGATAACATTTCCATTGTGTGAGGCAATACCTGTGGGAATAAAGGATTGAGATATTCTTACCAGAAACCAAATCAATTCATTTGCTATAGAGTTCTCAAAACAGTCCTCTTAATAAAGGACTGACGTGGCTTCAGCAACTTTCTGTCTCCTGTGTATCACCAGTGCTCTGCAGATGATCTAGAATAGTTTACAGGTAGGTGCAGTCGTCTCAGCAATACCTTCTTCTCTCAAACTGTTTCACTGATGCTCATAAAGCAGTAGTATGTATCTTCATATTTCTTAATCTTAATTCCATGTTGCTCTTGACTTTTCTGACTGAAATGGTTTTGAATTTTTCTTCAGCTGTTTTTTGAATTGGGAATATTTTTGTTTTCCAGAAAATGCCATTACAAAGTGAACTTCTCTGATCTTTCAGCTTTCTGGCGAGTAATTAAAATGGACTCTTCAGTTCTCTTGTTTTTTATATGACGTTGCTGTGAACATAGAGCAGTTTTTCACCCCAGGCTGTTTTGTCTGTGTCTAAATGCTAACGATTCATTTCAATTCACAAGCTACTGTTTTCTTCTGGAGCAGAGGCCTTTCTGTCAACACAAAATTTCAGCAGAGTTGGCCTTCCTTATGCCTGAACATGGGTCATTTTGTATCTGACTGAGACCATTTGGTACAGTGGTGGGTTAATTTTAAGATTTGGCACTTGTTTAGAAAGAGCTTTGCAGGATATGGCTGCATCCTATGTTTCTTATTCACTAGACTGCTCTTTTTCATTCACCTTTAAAATGCCTATAATGTGGTCCATGTGTGTAGACTATGTTTTATGGATCAAGTGAATTGGCAAATTAAGCTGCCTGGCTATGGAATTCAGTTCCTTGAAGTGCAGCGCTGAGTCTTTCGTTCCAGTGCAGAAAGGGGAAATTTATAACAGACGTCAATAGATTTGAGATATTGCAGGACAGTTACTTTTTATCAGTGGTGCCTTAATAATGAAGAGTTTCAAAAAAATCACTGTTGCAGAACTTCAGTCACCGTCTGGACACGGGCTGGCCTAACATTTGGTTAATGGTAGGGTTTTTTTCAGGGACATGGCTGAACAATGAAAAATGAATGTCATGAACACCATAAGAAGTTGAGGGTCTGATGTTGTTTCCTACAAAAGCTTTTAAAGAGCCTAGTCTGTGAATTTTTAAATTAGTAATTGTTATTATTTCTTCTAATTTTGATCAAGTATGTGATTTTCAAATTGTGTGAATCAGTTATAAACCATTTTCATCTGCAGCTGTAGGTAGACCAAGAAAAAAAAAGATTACTTATAGTATTTTATTACAGCTGTTTTGATTTTAAAAGTTCAGTTAAAACAGCACATGTAATGAAACGTAGGTATGATTGTTTTCAGCTAAACCCTGTGCTAAAAAATAACTAAAATGGCAGTGACTGATTATACACCACCTTTGTCTGTGAGAGCCTGCAGACAGCTTTCTGTAGGAGGGGTATTCAAATCAGAGGATGTGGAAATTTCTCTCTAGTAACCTTTTCTGGAGTGAAAAGCAACATATACATGATCATGATCATTAGTAGCAGAATCGTAGTGTCTTTGATCTCTAACAGTTGAGGAGAAGCCCCATGCTACAAGCTATAGAAACGCGGCACCAGAAGGAGCACCCTATCTTGCTCCAAGCTGGTCAAAATGAGGTCACCGGCAATGACAAAATGGCTATGCCATCATCAGGTAATCTCTCTTTTTCTGGCAGGGTAAAATGAACGTTGTCGTCACCGTGAGGAGATCTATCCTGACTTGCAGATCTGCATAGGTGTGACCCAGCTGTCCGGTTTTACAGTGCCTGAGGGACTACCCTGGAGCTCACCCAGGTCGTTGGTCGCAGTTGTATGGGCCGTGAAGCCATCAGCAAAAATATTTTCTTACCTCATGATACTAAGCTGTTTCTTGATTGTCTCCCCTCTTTCCCTCAAAATTTGCAATGAGTTTGTAAAAGAAGATGGCAATATAAAAATTACTTGGAGGGATTTTCTAGTAATAGCTTGTAACACATTTTAATGATGCTTTTCATTCACTGAATAACATTTCAGGTAAAATCTCATTCCAGACACACACAGTTCTGCTATTAATGCCATGGCTGTGTTACAGCAACTTCTCATAACAAGGTATTATTTTATTAGGGTAGCTTCATAAAAGAAGTTTCTTTTTCATTTTCAGTTTGTTAAATTATAGCTGTTTCTGAATCTGATGACTAAGAGATGGGAGCCTTTTATTTGGCTACAGTTTTATATAACTATATTATTTATGAAAGTAAGCATTTCTCCTTATAACGTATCAGGAAATATTCTGCATTAACTTCTTGCAGAAATCAAAACATGATTAATTTCCTTTTCACAGGTTTTGATGGTGTAAGAATGTAAGAAAACCACTTCTTCAAAATACAGCCTCTGAGGCCAGAGACAAACTCAATCTCTTCTCAAACACTTTGTTTAGAGGGACTGATCCACAGGGACTGATGCCAAAGGAAGGTGCTCAGGGCCCAGGGCCTGGCATGCTGAATGTGGCACCTTTTCAAGGTGGAATAGCAACACAGAAGGAGGATATTTTTATAAGTAAAAATACTTGTCTGATTCTCCTGTCACTGCTCAATGACATGCACTTATGTATACTATTTAAAGTTGCATTAAATGCATAAAGGTGTGTAGTCTGTGACACTCAGCTCAACAGATATTAAAAGATACCAGACTGTGGTAACAATTTAACTTGCTCTTTAAGACACTTGCAACTGCTTCACATTTTCTATGCCTTTTTAGCGTGTGAGATGAAAGCTGGATTGTGGTGATGGCTCAGAGCGCTACCCCTTCCCTTCTCTTCCTGCTTTTTTTGAAGAAAGAAGGACTGGTTATTTTTATTATTATTTTATACTAACACCAAGTTGAAGACATTTGTAGTCATTTAAGTGCTTAAAGAGGATCTGCTTCTTACCTCGGGGTAAGACAGTAAATTCTTCCATGTGTTGACTGCATCAGTTATCCCTACAAGCTTTCCACACGCCTGAAGGGCATTCAGTCAGACCGACTCTCTGTTCTAGAGAAAACACCAGCAAAGGTCAGCCAAACCAGCAGCACTTAACAACAATGTGATGGGTGCATGTGTGTGAACGGGAGGTCAGTGACATGGTGCTGAGGATAGAAAGTGAGGGTATCATTTTCCTTTTCACCTCCTGGATGAGAGGAGGTGGTTTCAGAACCAGAAGAGCTCTGTTTCAGCTCTGGTTTCAGAACAGAAGAGCTTTGCTTGCTCTGCCATCTGCACTGCAAGCAGCAGTGAGAATGAGGTCCTTCCCCAAACCTGAAACAAGGCTTTCATCCTCCAGACCTTTTAAAGCTTCATCTTTGCTAATTTATAAGGAAACACTGGGCAAGATCGTGCAATGGAGGATGATGTGTCTGGTGAATTCACTCAAACACTATGGTGCAGAATGAGAGTTTGCCATCTAGAAGGGCTCTACAGACTGAGGAGCCTTCAGGGTTCCATCTATTTCACTCCTCTCCCGACATTCGTCTTTTCCTCCCTGAATCAGGCAGCAAATTCAGCTGTCAGGTGGACATGAAGAGTCCCCTACCCAACAGCATCTGATATGTAGCCTCACAAGGTGGGGGGGCAGGCTGGAAAGGTGGACATATGAGCCTATTTTTAAGGGGAGGAGGGAATTTGACATGGGGAAAAAACAGTTCAAGTCATACAAATCATACTGAGCAAATGAGATCTGCCTCTCCCTATGGCTTCTGAGTGCTAGAAAAGCTCTCGCTAACCACAAAGCTCAATATTCAAATGTCAGTCCTTCCCTTACCACTAATTCACTTTAACAGGGTTATATATGTGAATAGCCTCACTGTGATCAAAGGAGCTATTTACCTGCATGCAGTGTGGTGCATGCACATTTGCAGGATCAGGCCCTCTAGGCACACAGCAGGTTTTATTGCCCTGCGTGTTGCTAAGTCACAATCTGATGTGAATTAAGGAAAGTGAAAAGAAGCATATGGTTACGTGGTGCAGAATGGTTTAAAGTGTTAAAGGTTTAAATCACACCAAGGCTATAAAAATCAACTTTGTTTATGGAGCGGTACAGAGACCTATTGTACTTGGTATCGATCAATCCATTGAACACCTGATTCAAAATGTTCAATTGAAAGCTGCGGAAAAGTGCTAAATTGAACCATCTAAATAACCTGTGAACCTGACAGTCATAAATCAATGGCAATGTTACACATAGTTAACCCTAACCAGTTAGCAAGTTGTCCCAGTTATTAGCTGGGTTACCTGCTTAGAAGTTAGTTTACCCTTTCAGAATTGTATAAATAAAGAAAATATCTTTGTGCTGAACGTTCCTCTGTGAACCGAGTACCAGGCTCACTGAGAGCCTTTCTCCCTTGCTTCTCTGCCAGGTAAACCTTGAATATCAGTATGGAGAAAGGACTTTTGAAATTAAGAACCAGGCTTACAAAAAAGCCACACTGTCAACTTCAGGGAGCTGAAAAAGTGTGGCCAGAAAAGATGTGGAGTCCACTTTTCAAAGGTGCTTTATTCTGCATGGAGGGTTATTCACATCTGTATGGCTCTGCCAAACACTGAATCTTTGTGATGCCAGTGCTGTTTTGTTGCTTTTGTCCACAGGCTCTTTGCAGACTTGAATGGACCGTGTTTTGTTGGCCCATCTTGTGTTATACATGCCTGGCCACATTTGCCTTTCTTTACTTCCTAAGGATAGTAAAAACTCTGAGTTTTTCAGGAAGGCTTACAAGAACTTCTTGTTTTCATTAAACCATTTTACTCAGTGTTAGCTGCATGACATACCTCTAGTTCCTTGCCAAATTACTCCTCCATTAGCTTTTACATTATTTTATTCTTTCAGCTCAGGCTGAAAGAGCTGTGATTGCCTGGGTTGCATATATAACTTAAAAAAAACCCAAACAAACAACTGGTGCTATATTGGCTTTGGTTTTGTTGTTTTCTTTTTGTTTTTTGTTTTTTTTTTTCCCTGTGTTGTCCATTGGAACTTTTCCAGTGTTCTCAGACTTACTAAAAGGAATATTCATGGTTTTGAAATTTCTTCAGCCAGCTTTTCTAAAGCTTTTGGTTGCAAATTACGCAGGCCTGCTGATTTAATTTGTTATTTAACATTCTTCTGATTTACTGCCGGAATAAACTACATTGCATTGTCTTCTTATAACAGAACTGATTTTTTCTGTTTGTTCTTCAGAGATCAGATTTATTTACAGAACATACAGACTCTTGCATATGTTATTGACATAGTTTCACTTCTGTGTAGTCAAGACCAAAAATCTTTTTTTGTTATCTTTAGCTCTGATGAAAAAGCTTACTTCTTGCTTCCATCCTTACCAATTTTCTGTAGTTCTTATCTTCTGTCTAATACTAATGACTTCTAATAAATGTTTTGGTTTTTTTTGCACAATTATTTTGATTTACATAGCTGTTTTCACTTTCATGTGAGTCAACATTTAGGCTAGCCCAGCTTTGACTCTTTTTTTTAAACCTCGGGTAAAATGTTTTTAAACACTTTCCAGTTATTATCCACATTTCCTGTCTAATTTCTTTCTCCCAACTGATTTAGCTCATAATTGTTTTCAGCTTTGCAAAATTGGCTCTTCCAGTCCATCAAGTATACATATTACTGGTCTGGACTTAATTCTGATTATATATAACAAACAGAAGCAAATCATGAACACTTTTATCTAGGCTACTGCTCATTTCTTTAGTCTATTTCTGTGACATTTTATTTTCATCTATAAGGAAAAATTAATGCAATACAGCATTCCAAAAGTGTTGGATGCAGCACTTTTTATGGAGTTCATAATTTATGGCATATTCCAAGGATATATTAATTTGTTGGGAAATCAAATCATGCTATTCAGATTGAAGTGCTGACATTGCATGTTTTATTTTTCTTCCTGTTTTATGGATGTTCACTTAAGGAGACAGTTTTCTTCTTTTGGTAATTACTTGCAGAAGGCAGTAATAACAGGAAAAAAGCATACCTTTTTGTACCACTCTTGTAACACACTGATCTACATACTAAGAATTACTTACATCTTTGCATCTATTTCCTAGTTTTGTAGGAAAAGTATTTCTTTTGCCTTATTTTGATGATATAACAGAATTCAGAAAGGACAGAACTGGCTTCCCCAGAATCCTTCCCAAGGAAGAGGGATGGATTAGCTGTGGAATATGTTTAACAGCTCCACCACGACTGACATTTTAAGAAGGGCATAGTGCCTGTCTCAGTTTTTTATACTTTCTTGATGCTTTCCTCAATAGATTGCCAGACGGTAGAGTGGACTAGAGAGTCAGGCTTCAGTACAACACATACCTTAGAAACTAGGAAACTGGCTTTTGGGTGGGAGACACTAATTTCAGTGGATCTAGGATCTGGCTCCGTATTGTAATTGTTAATGGGCAAAGTTAGAAATGATGGGCAACTTTGTGCCCTGAGCTAGGGAAGATGATCTCATTTTGAGTATGTTCTTCATGTTTGTTTCCTGCTAGGGATTTTTCAGAGCACTTTGCAGCCACCTCATTTATGATTCTGTTCATCGTCGGTTTGTTGACGTTAAACACTTACAATACACTTGTGTATTTTTTAATTTAAAACCCTATTATTTTTTTGTGCAGTTATGATTCCATCTTTCAAATTAGATCAATGTTCAACAGTATTAGTCAATCTACCTTGTCAAAAATGTATTGCATTTCTCATTGAGACCCTCTGCTTTTCATAAAATGACCTTTTTGTTTAGGACTATCACTATAATTAATACAATAAAATGGTATTTTTCTGTGGCCTCTAATGCTCAAGTAAATGCATTTCTTGGAAAATAGAGATTTGTGAAATTACTTTTTTGATGAAAAGTGTAGACTTGCTAGTGCCACATAGTTCATGAATACATGTCAGTCTTCGCCACATTTTATTTTCCTTGCTTTCAAAAGCTGAACATAAACTGTTCTGATCCTTCCAAAATAACAGGTTTCTATTTATCTGTTTGAAGCAAACCCTTCTCCCTGAATTTTTGCTGTATTATCTCTTCGAACAGAAGGCTAGTGTGCTTAACAATGCAAACTTTAATGAGATGGTAATGTAGTGCTCACCTCCTTTCACAAGCGTCTAGCAAAATGAGAACTGGGCAGCCTGGTCATGCTTCTGATGGTGGTGATGTTGTGACAGTAGGCATGGAGTGATGGACCAGTGATAGATGGAGACGTTAGAGAGACAGAGTGGTGGGGTAACCACAAGTAACTTCTAGGCAATTGGGCCTGAAAAGGTTTGGTGACCCCCGCGATGCTGTGCTCCAAAGGGAGGGTGAGAATTTAACACAGTGCCTTCCTGATATCAAAGGACTGCAATGGTTTTTAAAAGCCAAGGTGGTATCACTACTAAATGTTTCACTCTGAGGAGCTGCCCTCTGGGCTTGAAGAGGTTTGTCAGAAGCCCTGGGCTGTAACTGCTTGAGAAAGGAACTGTGTTTGTGCATTGCAATATGGTGGTGTTTAAGCTGTGGCTTTAGGTGTAGGACTTATGATGATGATGCAAACCCCCCACTTTAATTAGCGATGACAGAGACTTCCAGTGGTATGAGTCTTTCTGCGGGACAGTTTGCTGAACATAGCCCTCTTCATCTTTCACATTCCTGCAGGAGAGAAAAAACTATGGCTCAGATTTTAGCAAAGCAGCCAAAATGAATTTCCGGGGATTAATTACGGTTCAGAATTTGCATGATCCTTTTCCTGTAAATGTTTACCTATCCCTCTGTCCCAGTAGAACCTGTGGAAAGCAGGTGGGTTACAGAAATGAAGCTCTGGATTAAAGGTGGATCACACTGGGAGCAGTGACAGTGTACCAGGAGGAGGCCACAAGCTCACTCTTCCTGCACTCACCCATTGCTCTGTATGAGATGAGTGGCTATGCTAGTCACATACCAAGCCAAAACATTCGCATCCTCAGAAAATATGCTAATGCAGTGTAGGGAGAGATTGACCAGGTGCATTGGGTCTGCCTGAGATGGAGTTACGTTTTCCCCACAGCAGCCCTCATCCTGCTGTGCTTTGTATTGGTAGCTGGAAAGGTGCTGGTAACACACCAGTGTTTCAGCTGCTGCTGAGCGGCGCTGGCGCGGCGTCAGGGCGGTGTCTCCAGCATTGCCCCCTCACCAGCAGGCTGGGGTGGGCAAGACCTTGGGAGGGGACATAGCCAGGACAGCTGACCCAAACGGACCGAAGGGATATTCCATACCATCTGATGTCTGCTCAGCAATAAAAGCTAAGGGAAAGGAGGAGGAGGAGGTGAGGGACATTTGTTATTGTGATGTTTGTCTTCTGAAGCAACTGTTACATGTCCCGAAGCCCTGCTTCCCAGGAAGCGGCTGTATGTTGCCTGCTGATGGGAAATAGAAAATAAATATTTTATTTCCCTTTGCTTCTGTGCATAGCCTTTGCTTTTGCTTTATTAAACTGCCTTTATCTTGACCCACAATTATTTTTACATCTTATTCCCCTTTCTTGCCTCTCCCCCCACAAGCCCAGCAGAGGAGGGGAGTGACAGAGCAGCTTGGTGGGCACCTGGTACCCAGCCAAGGTCAACCCACCACCCTAAGTCTGCCTGCAATGCGCTAAAACACGGTCATTGTGCTACTTGTTTGGGTCAGTGCTACTAAAGTCTTAACCGAATCACCTTCCACATGCTAACCCTGCTGACTGCTACATAGTTTGTTTTCCCTTGGTAACACATCACACTTCACCCACCATTGGAATTAGAACAACAAGCTGTAGAGAGAGCACCGTGAAATCAGACAATAACATGACTTGAAAATGTGAAGGATATTCCATAAATAAGCATCTGACTTGTATAAAAGTCAGTCTTGCTATGGGAGTTAATTAACAAACCAGTCATGTCTGTGCTCCTTGCTAGTGGCTGCAGTAATCTTCTTGCTTGGTCCAAAGAGGTGAACATAAATAAGACTGTCACAAAGTATATGGTGTGAAGGAGAATTTGGCATTTGGGAAAACAAATTTAAAGCAAACCCAGAAGTATCACTGTGAAGTTTTCCCTTTGCAAATGTTGTCACAGTTGGCAGAAAGGAATCAAGAGACTTATTTACAATTTAAATGTGAGCTTGGTCATAGAGGACGATTTTTGCAGGGAGATGTGGATCAAATATGTCCACTGGGTTGCAACATTGAGACCACCCAGGCTTTTGCTAATGCTAGTGTTTACATAAAAAGTTAGAAACAAGCTTCTCTCCAATTAGAAAGGCAGTATCTAACTAGATGCTAACTTGTTATATACCCTGTAGTCTAAATGTTAATAGCTTTGACCTCCTTCAGTTTAATCTTAATCTCCTTGACAGAGCAAGTGAACTTTGGGTTATGCTTTACCGAATTGCTCCCTTTGTTTTCTTCCCCCCCTTATGTTTCTGACAGCGAGTATGTCACATATTGCAGACCCAAATGAAAGCCTGTCTTCTTTTTCAATCAGTCATATCACTAAGTATATGAGCAGAAAACCCCTTGTGATTGACACTGCTTCAACAAAAGCAGATTCAGTCTGCAGACGATAAGAGGCAAAGTCATACAAGCCGTGTTTACAAAGCAGTGAAGGAGAAAAAAAATTAATGATAAAAGGACTAATCTTATTGTTTTACTAGATGAGAGAATGGTTCTTTGTGTTTGCTCTAGCAGAAGCCTGCAGATTGTCTCCCACCTCCCTTGTACACTTTTGGCAGCAAAATAATTTCCAGATTCTGTATCAAATGCTGGCTGTTAGATTAAAAAAAAAAAAAAAAAGCTCTGGAATGCTTGGGAAGCCTCAGAAAGCAGAGGAGTGCCCACACATGATAGCATGGGCATGTGTTACCAACTATGCTATGTAATTGAATATTATCTCCCTTATGAAGGGGGCGATGCAATACAAGAGCAAGGGAAATGCCTCTAAAAGAAAAAGAACCAAAGATACGTGAAAATGTATTGAACAGGCTGATCTTGTGTGTTTTGTGTAGTATGGCAATCTTGCTGCTATTAGGAGAGTTCTTCATGATTTCTTCCTTTTAAGGAGATCAGACCCACGTGAGCTCTAATCAAAAGGAGCCCCAGTTTTCAACCCACGCTCCTGGTGCTGGACTGCTTGTACGATAGCATGGCCAGCACAGGGCACGGCAGTGCCATTCCATTTCTTCGTGCCAGATTCTGGAGGGGGGTGACTGGGATGGATTCACAGAGTGGTGGAGTAGTTTATGTTGGAAGGGACCTCTAAGGGTCACATGGTGTGGTCTCCTGCTGAAAGAAAAGCCGACTTCAAAGTCAAATCTAGGCTGCCCAGAGCACTCCTGATATTCACTACTGGAAGGCATTGGGGTGGCCCACTGGGACTTTTTCAGAACAGCACATCTGTAGAGAAATCTGTTTTAACCCTGTGTGGTGGCCATTACTGACTGTGCAGGAGGCAGGACTGAGAACTGAAATCTAGGACTATCTCAATGGGCAAAGGACAGCATAACCTTGCTTTCCGGCTCCTCTACTGTTCATTAGTTTCATGGCTTAATTCCTATCTCTTGCTAGCAGGGCCAGGCAGCTTTGTCCTTTCAGCAGCTGAAGTCACACCGCCTTACCACTGTTCACCAAGGGTTGCTGAATGACTGTTGCCAATTTCTTTCTCTTCAAGATGAAGCCTGCCAGCTCAGTTATATCCTTCAGCGTGGATGAATATCTTGCTGTAAAATAATCAGTCATTGTAGTCTTTACGGAGATGCAATGGGTTGCACATACAGTAGGTAAGGCCATGGAAGGCAAGACTAGGCTGTTTTAATGATTCTTCCCTGAAAGTCTCTACGGAGTACGCCCAGTGTCTCTATCTAATCTAACCATCCCCACAGGCAATATGAGAAACAGCACTGGCACTGAGGGAATAGCACACACCTTTCATTTCATCCCATCCTGCCCCACTAAAAAGCCATTGCCACTTTTAAAGAACATTACTTGAGTTAAAGACAGGAACTCTGTTGGGAGATAAAATTGTCTCCAATTGATGAAACTGAGGCAGTTTTTATCCTATCCAGGACAATTACAAGTAATGGCAAATAATGTAGTGATTTTCATAGTGAGAAAGAGCAAAAAAGACACTCTGGCATGTATTTCTGAATCATATTCAAATTACTGGTGTTTAGCAAGTTACCAAACATCAGCAGAGCCACAGAAACTGCATCTACATATGCTTTTAGCTTATGGAAAATGTGAATATATTTGGTTTAGTGTAAGCTTCTTTCACTACGTGTTAAGATAAGCCAGCACTTTAAATATATATATATGTTGCTGGTAAATGCTTGCATATGGATACATTTAACATCGCCACCACAGTTCAGAAGATGTAGTGATTTGTTAATTTGTGGTAATGTGATCAGGTGGCTGAACTCCATCTCTCATTTGTTCTGCTTCACACACATGACTAATTCTTGCAAACTTCCATGAATTAATAAATGAGGACAATGGCAAACTAGCCCTCAATGATTTTTCCATGGAAACATCTGCATTGAAAAATAAAGCTGAGAAACATTTTGCATTGTCAATTGCTAACAGTTACAGTGCTCCTCTGGTACATTAGTTAGAGTAATTCGGGTTTTAAAACAAAAATGAGTAACTAACACAGGCACATGCAATGAATATCAGAGAAATCAATCAAAGTGTAATAAACTTTTATTAAAAAAAGACATCGCCCTCTGGCAATTCATAAAACAAGTCCCCAGATCTGTATAGACAGTACAAATAAGCATAAAAAGATTCTTTAAGGGCATAATGAAGGGTTCTGTCAACAACAATAAGAAAACAAAGCATAGATGTATGTTTGTGAAAGATATTGCACATTTTCTGTTGTTCATAAAGCCTTTGGCATTTCTTTTTGATAAAAAAGGGAGTACAAGATGCAAGAAATGAGTTCCCCATCTGAGCAATGTCTTTTTAGTCTCTGCTTCTCATTCTATCAAATTTTTCATCATTGCTCCGAGTGGGTCTTGGTATTCTGTGAAGGTTTTGAACTTGCTATGACACAGCTGAAGTACTTTGAGCTAATCCTAAGTGTCTGGGACTTGGCCATATACCTAAGTTCAGCAGAGTCCACTCTTGCACTGTATTCCTAGTGGACTACTTCTGAAAGATAGAGGCCTCCTTGTTGCTTAAGCAACATATTTCAAGCTAACTCTTTTCCAAAACTTACAATTTTTAATTCTATGAAACAATGCCGGTATAATGTATGTTATTAAAATAACTCTTCTTTATTTTGTTTTCTTTTTGAGTTCCTTTTAAGTATAAAGTTACCAAAGCCCTACATCATATTTGGGTCAAAAGATGATCAGTTGAAATGGGATGTTTATTCAATAATTATCTGTGGAAAATGAATATGAGGGCAGAGGGGTGAATTGCAGGTCACTTAATCAGAATTTGAGCCTGATATTAATTGGACTCTTGAATTTTGCTCCTCACTCACAAAGGACTCTGGCTTTTGAACTAATAGGACCTAACATGAAATGGAGTCTATTATTTTATCCCAGGAGGTATTTATTTTAGAGCAGGTCCAAACTGTAGGGAAAAAACCCTCCACCATGAAAGAAAAGTGAGCAATACCTGAATGTTTTCTGACAAATCAAAGGGAAAAATCAAGGCTAAGAGCCCAGCACTACAAAGTCCTTGGTGCATCCTCAATCTGGACCACACTGAACTCTGTGCTGCTGAAACAGAAGTTGGAAAAGACCTACCTGGTCATCACATCAATCCTTCTCGGATACATGGTATTTTCTTACATTCCCTCCCTCTCATTCTCCTTAATTTCTTCTTTTATTCCTGCTTCCCTTCTTTCCTTCTTTTCTTCCTGTCTATCTTGCATCCTCCTGAATACCTTAATTCCCATCTTTGTCAGCATTCAAGTAACAGGGCAATTAAAAGACATTTTCAATGAAAAAAAGACCTTTTCTTAGAACTTGTCTCAGTTGCCTACTCAATGTTTTCTTCTCATCTGCTGTTCCTAGTAACAGCTCTCTGGGTGACTGCAGGCAATTTGTTTTCCTTCCCTGTGTAGAAGCCCTTGAGAATTTCCCCTTAGTAGCTATGTAAGAGTTTCATTAGCCCGCAAATATTTTTTAAATTTTTGTCCACATCCTTATATCCAGGTATTCATCATCCATATGTGACAGCTCCTTCTTTGCATCAGATACCTGAAAATGCAGTCTTCCTACTTCAATGGTTATTGTAAAGCCACACCACCAGTACTCTGTAGTTTATTGGCAAGCATCAGTTTTCTTGTGTGTAAGAAAGGAATAAGGGCATTATACAACACAATAATTATGGTCTGCAATTTCAGATCAGATTCTGAAAACATTAAGTGCCAAGTAAATGTTAAATGTGTAAATATTAGTGTGATTGCTTTGTGACAAATTTTGAAGTGTAAAAGCTATAGGTACATAAACACACACCTGTTTGTCTGCATGTTCATGCTTCAACTCAGTTGTTAATGACCCTGGCTTGCTTTCAATAGGAAATTTTGTATTTCTTGCGAAACTTTAACGCCGGTAGCTTTTGAATAGCTAATTGAGCCATTCTTCTATTTTTTAATATCATACCCCCTGCTCATTTTAGTGTTATAATTATTGATATTATTATAAGGGAAAGATTAGTGTTATTGTTATTGAATGCAATGCAAACATATAAAGAGGTAGCCTTAACTTCAAGGACAGATCCGTACACTTGAAAAAAAATTAGAAATTCTTGCAATCTTCTAAATCTGAATGCTGTTTGACATTCATCAGAGCCAAGAGGTACTCAGTACATTTTAAGTCAAGGTGACTAAATATGGAATTAATAGCTCAGTATGAGGCACCTCTTTTGAACACCTGAAGGTTATAAGAAATAAGGACAGGGACCTAGAATGCAAATTGTTATGCAGCTGTTACTAGCTGCTGCTGTAATAAGCAAACTTTATTATTATGTTTGCTGGGTAACTGCAATCTTTATAGAGACCAAATGTATCCAGGGTTTATTATTGTTTTATTTATGGTATTAAGAATTGATGGAACATAAATTAAGGTAAGGCACTTGAGGCAGTTGATAGGATTGTATGGAAGAGACTTTGGAAGCTGATAAATCAGAACTCCTACACTATGGCTTGCAAAAAGCACCTGTGGATTTGGGATCCAAATTTGCCCTTGCTCCTTAGGAGAAGAGTGGGAGGTCAGACCTTCAGCTGTTTACAGGAAGCTGCATGGGTTCTCCTCTTTTCAAAGCTATGGCCAGTGACAGAAGGAGTCCAAGAAGACTCATGGCCAAATACTGCAAGATCCTCTGCATTGCTACCCACACAAATTCTGTTCTTGGCTCGTTTTGATGGCATATGATTGTCTTGTGCCTAGTCCTGGGACAAGCTCTCATCCCTTGCCCTGCATCCCCATACTGCTTGGACACGGGGAAGGTGAATTGACCTCTACTCATGAGACAGCAATGGACAGTATTTTGCAAATTCTGAGTTCCTGCTGGACTCTAAGGGGCAACAGATTTCCGTTTCTGTTTGCATATTCCTTTGTGCCAAAATGGGCTTTGGTGTCAGCAGTGCAAGTTTGTTCAGAAGATGTGTTTACCTTATCAGTACTGAGTTTTGACACTCTCATTATACTGTTTGGATACTGCGGATTCAGCAGTGTGCTTCAAAAGCAGAATAAGCACCTTCAAAGGATTGCATGGAGAGAGCTGAAGGGAGAGATACCAAACACAGACAGTACAGCTGGTGACATACTATTCTTTCTCTGTGGCTAAGGATAGTTGGGCAAGTTACTTAAGCTTTAGAGAAGTCTGGGAAAACTAGCTACTAATTTTGCACTGTGACACCTTGACAACAACAAATTCTTGCTGCGTATTACAAATTGATATTCAGTCCACCTTCTCAGGAGTGACTTCAGACAGTAACGGAGCCAAGTGCTGATAAATGAACACGGAAGCCAGGGGAGAGAGGTATAAATCTCTCTTGGGATGTGCTGCATCATGTGAAAAAGTGAGAAAAACTTACTCCATCTGTGAGGTGAGGAAATAAACATGGCACTGAGCTGCTACTGTGAGTCTGCATGTGTGAGAAGTATATTAAAACCCTGTCAAGCAAGGGACCTGGTCTGTGTAAGATGCTTTGTTTTGTTTCCCTGCCAAAAATGTCTGTAACCCTCACCCCAAGTTGAGAAATTCCAATCCACGTGACAATGTTTGAGGTCGACAATGAGGATGTGAGAATATCACAGATGAGACCAAAGACTTTATTTTTAGTTTTTATTAATTATTTTTAGAATTGTAATTTTGCTAATGAACAAACCTATAAATGCACAGGAACTTGTACATAATGCATTTCATTGCTCTCAATCATTTCTAGTCCTGCTTCAAGCCTACCTGTTCTTTGAAAACGTGTGTAAAACCTTGGGGGAATAAATGGTCAACAATTTCCTAAATTATAGCATTTTCTTGCAAATTACATTCTAGTTCACTAGAAGGTCCTGTAAAATGAGTTTAATAAGCACCCCATCTCGTTTAGAAATGGTGTCAGAGGATAGCACAAAGTAACTGGTGAATTTAATTATAACTTTAAAAGGTTAAACTCTCACAGTATAAGGAACTGGTTAGAATTCGCTGAAGTCAATAGAAAGACATACTTGTGCATACAACGGATTGTATGAAGTGTAAGCAGAGCTTTGATGCCATTCCTTACGTGCATGTGTTCACAGTTTCATTTGCTAGAGCAGAAGGAGAAAAAAACGTAAAATTATGCCAGGAATATGTTCTGCATATCAGAGAGAAACCTGGAGGCACATCTGCCTTCCATCACAATGAGCTGCTCTCCTGGTCGCTTGTGGCAAAGCCATTACTGAGCTCTGAAACAGCCATAGCCATCAGGTTCTTAAAGCCAAGGTCTGAATCAAAAGAAATACCAAAATCCCTTCAGACAGTGCTTCAGTGTGGGTATCAGATGGTCAGTCTAAAATCCTTTGAAGAGCCCTCCCACATTCCAGGGTAGCGGTGCAGCCTAATAACAGTGCCAGAGATGAAAGGTTTGGAAGGTTTGATCCAGCAGCTGGAAAACAACTTGTACTATGTGAGGCTTACAGAGTTCAATCTCTTCAGCTTATCTGAGAGAAGGCTGAGAGGTGGCTTGATCATTATGTCCAGGTACTTACACATGGAAAAGAGATCCAATAGCAGGGGCTTTCAGAAACTGTTGAGAAAGACCTGACAAGATTGGTGGCAGAGTTAGACAAATTCAGCCTTGAAATAAGTCATAGCTTTCTTGCTGAGAGGATAATTGAAATGAGTAACAGTCTCCTGAAAGGATTGGTTGGGGGACAGGATAGGGACAAATCAACATGGATTTAGATCTTTAAATTCAAAATCCTTCTAGGACATATGATTTAATCCACTCTCTGGGAGAAATTCTGCGTCCAATAGGTCTAGGTGCTCAGGTGAATAGTTGTGGTGTTCCTTCCTGACCTTAATGCTTGTAAATATATGAATCCTTTATTCATGTCATCCTTTTGTGGACCGGGGAAAGGATAGTAAGTTATGCACAGCCCTCAGAGTGCCCATAACACCTGGAACTCAGTATTAAGACAGCTGCTGCAACCAAAGCTTATCAAGACTTCAGGGGATCAGTGAAGAGAAAAGATTTCCATTGTGCATGGTGCAGATGTATTCTCAGGGCTCATGTCTTAATTTGCCTTTATTTCTTTTTCACCTCATTCAGAAACATCAGAGGTGTCTGCAGCTGGAGATAGAGCAACAGATGGACAAACTGCTGATGCTGGATTCTATTTTCCACTTATTTACTCAACAGATTTGTATTTACTCCAGATTTGTATTTTCTAAGTTATATCAAAAAACACCTTGGTTTATATCGCTTTTATTTCTGGAGTTAGTCTGAAACACTTTGAATGTCCCGTTTTAGTCTGTTTCCTGTCCAAAAATGCTTGGTTATTGGAAGCTTTTTTTTTTGCTTTTTTTTTTTTTTTTTCTCCTTCTAAAACTAAGAGGCTGGACTTAGTTAACTAACGATCTCTTCCACTCTATGTAAAGAAAACCTATGAAAGTTCATATACCTATAAGAATAGATTACTGAAGTGGAGAAGATGGGGAGGTGATGTCAGCACAGCAGAGTATGTAAAAAAAAAAAAGAAGCAGAACCACACCCTAGTTTAAAATTTCCAGATAGCTGAGCCAGTACAGAGCAGAAAGGATAGAAAAAAACCCCAAAACAGCAACCTCTGAAACCGAAATTACATTGCTTTTTGAGAAACAATTTTCTGAAATGCTAGTCAAATCTTAATTTACTGTGTTGCAGTTTCATTCTGGAAGAGGCAAATGTGATGTCTGTAGGTATGCTTGCTTTGGGAAGTGCCACTGTATCTGTACCTCGTTTGCAGTGAGAGACCAGGGCTACAATTTGTTCAGTTGAAAGGAGTCAAGGGACCCCAAAGGGAATCACGCTTTGAAGCAAATCAAAGCAAATAAGCAAAGTGACACACAATTGAAATCACTGAACCAAAATCCACAAATTAAGCAAATGGAAGACTCCAGTGCTGTCCCATGCAGTGACAAATCCAAAATGCATACAAGTGGAAATTCAGGGTCAGTAGCTGCCTGAAAAGAAATAAATTATGTCCAAAAAATAAGCCATTTCTATTCTTAGAACTCAACACTCCACTAATTCTTTAATAAGCAGTGAACTGTTGCTCAGCTCTGGCTTGCTATGAGCTGCTACTCAGAAGCCCTATTCCTGCATTAAGATTTCAGGATGTCCCAGATTCCCATCACAATTTCCTTTTCCATCAAGGGGAATGCACTCCAGTCTTTGAGGGAAAAGGCCATCCATTTTTCATTTAACAAACTTTTATCTACCTTGCCTCTTAAGTATCCAAAGTCACACATTCAGGTAAGGTCACTAACCTTGTCTCCTCTTTCTGAAAGCCACCCTAAGATGAAATTCAGTTCTGTCATCGTGGTCCTCTGGGAAATCAAACATTAATGACATTAGACAGTAATAGTTAATAGTATCTTATTTATTATGTATGAAGACTGAGATTTTTCAGAGAAATAAGCATGAAGTGCACACATTTTTCTTAATTTCGTTGAGATTTGAGCAGCAAAATCTTTTAGGCTCCTTTAGGAAATTCAGCCTATAATAATAATAATACATAATAAACAGAAATACTGCTGGAAGAGGAAACTCAATAGCCAATTTCTTAAAGACCCAGATTTTAGTACAGGAATATGGGTGCAGATTGCTGCATATACCAGACTAATGCTTCTCCATATACCAGACTAATGCTTCTCCATATACCAGACTAATGCTTCTCCATATACCAGACTAATGCTTCTCTTAGGTTCTTTTCCTAATCACTGTCGACTAAGAATTCAGTAAAACTGGAAAAAAAAATATGCCACACATTTGGAGTGCTGCAGCAGATGTGCCTGTGCCTCCATGTTGCAGGAGGCCATGGGCGCTTTCCCAGCCAATATCAAAAAGAATGATTTGGTCTGTTTACTGATTGCAATTTGAAAATTAAAGTTCCTTAAAAAAATGTAAGGTCAAAATAAAGGGACAGGAGGACCTGGGATTCCTGTGATCCTAGAATCCTTGGAGGATTAGGGAGTTCTATTTCTGCCAATTCACAAAGATTGAAGCCCCCTATCATGGGAACAAGTCTGGGTTATGCACTCCTAAAGAGGCTGACTAAGGAAGGCTGGCTGGAAACTCCCCTAAAAAGCATTCTTAAATCCTTAGTCAATTTAGCGGGCATTTGGTGTCCGTGAAACGTCCAATTTGGCTCTATCTGCAGAGAGTTCAGCCTGAGAACCAGACACAGAATCTAGTGTACTAGCTTAGCATCACTTGCCTTCTTGCAAAGTAAACACTAAAAAGAAAAAAAGAAACATACATGTATGTGCACACACACACACACTCTTCTCAAAAGATAATTGTCAAAGTATATCAAGTATTACAAAAGCAGAAATCAAAATCAAGTTGTTCAAGACAATCTTCCGAGCCACTGCCCAGCAGCGATGCAAGTTCCACAAAAGAGGAGGCAGCCTGTGATGAAATAACTTGGAAAGAAATAAAGGAAAACACCTGTGGGAGACATTGCGTCTCAGAGGGCTAAACTGTCCTCCAGACAAAATGGTTAGGTTGGGATAACCATGTGTTTTCAGTGTGAGGGGTGAGAGGAAGGGTCGGAATTATTTTGACATAGGCACAAAAGACTTGGCAACCTCTCTTCTATTACAGAATAATTTTGTAAAAAGCCAATATCTCATGACAGTATCAGGAGGCTGAATGCTGCTGATAAACGTGTGAACAGAATTAAGGAAAAGTTTGAGTGATAAAATGGGATTCACCAATTTCCATTCCCAAGGCACTTAGATTAAATAAATGCTAATATAACCCTTATTTTTTTTGAACATTCATTAGAGTTTTCAAAGGTATGCTGAAAATGCCGGAATGAATCAGCTATTTGGCTTCAAGAACTCTGAGAGTGTTTATATCACAGGGTTTTTGAAATCATGTTCAAAAAAAAGTGCATTTCCCAAGGACAGTCATTGTTTCATCTTCAAAAGGGGAAATGCTCTTGTGAGGAAAATCAGACCAGAAGGAATAGGTTAAAAATGTTAGATTGTTAGACCTGATTCTCATGACAATTAATTTTTTTTATATATATCTATGACAAATGTAGATAATGCATAAACATACACATTACATAAATGCTTTAATTATTCCTTAACTTTACATTGAAATATCTTTTTCCACTGAGAAGAAAAATAGCAATTAGTTGTTATCTGATTGGAACTACATAAAATAGAAAAATCTATTTTTTAATTTTATTGGCAACTGGATACATTCCCTAGGACAGCTACGTTTATTCAATAGATTTAATACTGAACAGAGGTACTGGTCCAAATGCACGGGTAAGTCAAATGTCTGACATCTGTGTGACTTAGACTGTCCCGCTTTTAGCTTTCTGACCACTCTTAGCTTCAGTGCCTCTGCAGCATGCATTGTGACCCACTGCATCGTGACGAAATATGCAAAGGCAGGGATCAGCGATCTCTTGCTAAGTAACCAAAGGCTTGGTGAAAGCAGATGTCAAATGGCACTCTGCAAGACTGGAAATCGAGAGCTGCTTCATCTTGAGGGAGTCATCTGTAAATATCACCTAGCTGTTGGCTCTCACCGTGTATTGCAGTCAGACACAGGAACCTCTGTCTTACCTACTGTTTCTCTTCAGTCTTATCACAGAGCACGCAGTACTCCCCAGATCAGGAGGTGGAGGCTGGAGTGGCAGCAGTATGCCATCACATGGGATCTGTCTGCTAAATTCTGTGCCTCTAGCAAACATCTTGACCTACCTCGTGGATACCATGAGAGCACATTTTGTATCGGGGCCATACTCTGTTGTCCTGGTTTCAGCTGGGATGGAGTTAATTATCTTCTCAGGAGCTGGTGCGGTGCTGTGTTTTGGCTTTGATGTGGGACTTGTCAGTCCCTCAGGCCTTGCTAGCAAAAAGGCTGGGGGGGCACAAGGGATTGGGAGGGGACACAGGCAGGACAGCTGGCCTGAGCTAGCGAAGGAGGTATTCCATACCATGGGGCGTCATTCCTGGTATATAAACTGGGGGGCTGGCCGGGGCGGGCAGGTCATTGCTCGGGGACCGGGCATGGGTCAGCAGGCGGTGAGCAGTTGCGCTGTGCACCACGTGTTCCCTGCTGCCTCTCCCTCTGGATGCCATTTTTCCCTTCCCCTTTTCATTACAACTGTTTGTCATCATTGTTATTATTGTTGTTTCATTTTTGTTCTGTTTCACTTATTAAATTGTTCTTATCTCAACCTTTGAGTTTTGCATTCCTTTCCGATTCTCCTCCCCATCCCTCTGGGTGAGAGGGGTGTGCGCGAGCGGCTGCGTGGTGCTTGGCTGCCAGCCAGGGTTAAACCATGACATCTGCATTGTTAGTTACCCTCTGCAGCAAAAAAATAGTCATGTAGCTTCCTAGTGCTGCGGCCCCTGGGCAGTTTAGGATCATATTGTGAACCTGGAAGATGTCCTACAGCCAGGACACTTCGATGTTCTTGTCTCCAGATTGCGGTTTTGGACAAGATAGACCAGCATTTTATGGGGACCTTTAAATGTTGCTTTTATCGTGGAAATATGAAGCTTTCAGCTAAAATTGGAAGTGTCTGCAGGGTTTTGTGAACCAGCATGGCCAGCAACAAAGTATAGGTGTGTGTTCACAAATGTGCTCTCAACATATATTCAACAGGCCACTGCTCGGTGTGATGGCATAACCTTCCCATGCCTGCCCCACTCTGAAGAGCAGTGCTGGTAATAATTGCTACTGATGCATGCTAATGCTTAGAGTGCTAAGGACCTTTTAATAGATGCCACCAAAGGTAGGAGTATTGAGCTTCGGCAATCTGTCCTGGATTTTTGTCATGAGAGGAACTGTGTGTGAGCTGATAATTTTCAGTGTAGTGGGCCAGAGGAAAAAAATCCAGAGGGAAATGGAAATTTGCACCGAAAGCCATCAAGTGCCTGATTGATACCCTTTAATGACTCTCATACTTAACTCCTTGTATGGAGGGAGGAAGGGAAAAAAAATCTCTCACATCACCTGTTTGTCAAGTTTAACCGTGTGCATATAGTAGGCCAATTTTTTAAATTTTAGGATACTTTATTTTTCCAAGATGCAATTAATTCCATTAAAATAATGTAGAAAGTCTTTTATGTTGATGTTGAATCTAAATGTCACTGAATTCAGGAAAATTTCCTTTATTTTCGGTGGGCTTTGCTTTGAAGCTGTAAAGAACCTGAAAGGTGAACATATATTTTAGTCTAATTTACACCTTATCACCTTATTATGCTTTGTTTTATTTCTGAGGGTGCAATTATGTAAAAAGAACCCAACTTTTACCTGTTAAAAATCAGTTTTGGATTTAATCCAGAACTGTAATGGTCTCAAATTATGTGTGTCATGTAAAATGTCAGAACTTGATTATAATATAACCCTTGCAAACTGGTACAAATAGGATGGTTGTGTCTAGTGCCTGGCTTATTTATGTGAGTAATAATGTAAAAGAGAAGAAAAATCACAGAATTTGACCTGAAAAAAGGAGGTTTGGAATAGCATCACAAATGATTTAATGTATAGTCTACACTCAAAATCCGTTGTCAATATTCAGCTTGAAATCAGAAGTTTTCTGAATTTTCTGGGTTTTGTAATTTCTGCAATGAAGAACAAAACAGTTTCCTATCAGTGGAGTCCATTTTATTACATTTCTTGTGTATCAGAGACCTGAAGACCATCAAATAGAAGATACATTGTGCAGAAGAGTGTATTTGTATGTAGATAGAGTTTCTGTGCTGAAAGAAATTTTGCTTAGTGAAAAAACCTGACACATCCAGAGCAGGAAGCAAAGATTCATCATAATGTGCACAAGTCTGTGTTTATTCTTTTCTTCTTCTTTTTAAAATATACCTAAAGGTTAACACTTCGTATGTCTTCATTTCTCAGATATCACTCAGCCAAAAAGTCCTTCAACATATCTGTTTTTTCTCCAAAGAATGAGATACTTCAAAGTTTTATGCAGGCATCACTATGTGCATTTTATAGGACTTGAGATAGGAAGAAGGCTTACACTTCTTGTTAGCATGCCATTTTATTTTGATTATATGCAGTTGAGCATAAGATTTGTGTTTTAATTTAGTAAAACCCTTTGAATCCTGTTCTCAGTTAGCTCCACTTTTGTCCAGTCCTGAAACTTCAGCATTCTCAATTGTTGTAATGTTGTGACATTACCAAAAAGTGAGTCAAAGCAGTAACAGAGATAACTCCACATTCTGACAACAAATGCAGATGATAAAGGAGGCATTAAATTAAGCAGCCATTGCTAGACATAGAGGAGTCTAGGGCCGTGGTTTGCAGGATCACTCTCAGCAGGTGACACCTGCTAGGCAGGCGGTTCTTCCTATGCTGTTCTGATTTACCAGATGTACAGACTAAAACTTCACATTCCCATAGCTCACATTTCATCCTGTGTAATGTCAACAGACAGGCACTACAAAGCCACACCAATCTTGCAACTGGAGACAAATTCTAATCGAGACATGGGTTTGAGTTAACTCTGGGGAAACCCCACATTCGAGCCCTTTTATATCAAGGGGCAGAAAATGTTCCCAGGCTTCTTTTCTTTGTGTTTTGTTCTGCAGCTCAACCTTGATTTGAAGAGTCTTATGTTCAGTGGTCACTTACTCCCTAATACCTTGGGAGCAGGCAGAATGTTGTAAGTGAAATTGAATGGAATAAAGCACCAAAGGGGAAAGACTGTCAGGATCAATTGCTTAAAACTAGAATAGACTACTTAAAAAAAGATTTTGAAGCTAGAACATAAGGTAGTTATTTAATTTTTTGGCTTACAGCAACAAACTTGTCACTACCCTTTTAGGAAAAGTCTAAGAAAATTGTCAAGTACATGAAGGTATCAAAAGTAATTTTATTTGATAGAAGAGACTGCGTTAGTAAACAGATACATTAATTCAATGCATCATTAGTCCCAGATAACGATTGGATTCTGGCTAAAATGGAAGAAAATTCTACTGAGAAAGGGAACTGATCACAGCTAGATGAATTAGACCTATTGTCTAAAAAATGGGAACTTGTCAATTGTGATAAATTATCATTTAAGATATTGGAGAGCCTGCAGGGAGGCATTTGCTTATATGACAATGCAAGATAATCACACTAGCCACTACAAGTATTGCCAGAACTGGATCCCTGTGCCACAAGTCACAGCTCACACAGGCAGCGAGATACTCCCTGCCCTGAGATGCCTCCAACAGAAATGGAAGAGGCTGAGGAAGGCAGTAAATCCAGGAGCATACCCAGGTTTAGAGGAACGTCTAGCTTGTTCTCTCACAGGAGGGCTGTTTTCTAGAACGCCGCATGGAAAGCAGGTCTGCTGGGACTTGCAACAGGTAGAAATTGTACTCTACCACAAAGTTTGGATGAAAAAAACAGGGACCCTGGGCAATGTGTCAGCCTGCCTTTGAGGCACTGTGCAATAATAGTGCAGAGGGTAAGGAGAGGAAGTGGAAGATGCAAAAAGAAGAGAAATAGAGGCAATTCCTGAGAAGTTATGAGCCAGCATAGAGCCAGCTGCTTGAGACAGTAACAAATTCAACCTAATTTTCAAAAGAAGCAACAAAAAAGAGGATCAGCTTTTGATAGAGCACAGCAGGGAAAGTGTATAAGTCATCTGCAATCGATAATTTTGCCATAAGGCTAAGCTACTTCCATGATAAAGAGCTGGCTTTGATGTCAAAAGGAGCAGGTGCCTGTGGGAGGTCAAAGTTTGAAATGAGATTACTCACAAGGATCAGAAAGATAATCAAATCTGCCCACTTCTGTGGCAGTGACATATCAGTACAAAAGACTCAAGTTCTAAATAGCCACAGTTAGGAATGAAAAAGGATAACTGCAAAATCCTGATGAGAGGACAAAAGGGAAGAACGGTTTCTGAGGGCAACTCATTTCCGACTGACTTGAAAGGATCAAGCTCACTGGCCTGTTAAATGGCTTTTGCTGTTCAGTTGAGAGGGAACTGGAAGCAAGGACACTCAGACCCAGATACACAAAGAAACATGGGCCTTGCAGGGTTAGTAACTCTTGCAGTTTTAGGAGTGGAGTACATGGAGCTCAAGTAAGAGCCCGTGGCACTGTACAACAAATGGAGAAAGTGGGACACAGTGACTGGGAGAAAGCCAAAGCTAGCCAGGAGCAAATGTTCAGAGAGGAAGAATGTGTCTTAAATCCCACTTTTCTCATAAAATTACCCACAACCCAGAACTGGGCACTTATGTAAAACTGGGATTTGCATACAAATGCATCCTTCTGGCTTGCGGTACTAATTCATCCCTGTGCGGGTGGCTTGCTAGCTCCTTTCCTCTCCTTGGACACCCACTAGAGGAGGAGCTGTGCACATTCTACATGATGTTCTGTGATGGCAGCACCTGCCTAGCAAGCACGACATCTGAGTTCAAGGATTTTGTGGTTTAAAACTGCATGTCCTGCTCTCCTGAGAGTGTCCTGGCCTCCACAGCAGCAGCCAGGCTGGTGTAGGGCACACATTCCACTGGAGTACAGACCATGATGGTGAAATTAACGTAGGGTTAGCGAAGCCAGAAAAGGGAGTAAAGAAGGAAATACTCTGATCTGGTGCTGAGTGTGTGCTCCTGGGCTGGCACGATCCTGACATCCTGGAAAGAAAGAGCCAAACAGCTTCACTGAAAAGCATGGCTCAGTTTCACCACCCTGAAGTCCTTTATGGATCTTGATCATACAGATGTTTGGGCATCTGAGCTCAGAGGTACAGCTACACTATACAGACAGCTTAGTACAGTGTTGAGTTCAGGGTTGTTTCAAAATCATTCTCTGTTCAAATCCTCTGGCAGTGGTGACCAAAGTAACTCAAGGATTTACAGACAGGGTCCAGAGCACTGCCTCACAGCCTCATCAGCCTCTGGCTTGCAGCCAACACACGACATCTATTCTGCAGCTCTCCAGATCACATCCCTGCATCGGTTTCTGTGGTTTTGTCTATGCTAGTAAACTGAATCAGGCCAGGCACAGCCCGGGGCGTTGCTGGCACATCAGCAGCAGTGGTGTGGCAGGGACGTTTCTGGCCAGGGCCAGCTGGCACTCTCCCAGACAATTTCTGGACATCGTGGAAGGAATAACACAGGCCTGGGATTCTCTTTTAACGGGCACTACAGAGGTGCTCACCTCACTCTGTGGTGGGAAAAGAAATATGGACTTGCACCTTGTCGTGCCATTGGTCAGCAGCCTCTTTACTCTACTAGTGTGAAAGCAACACTATGTTTACACAAAGGTACATGCTTGGCCTCATTGGAGCTGTGGCCTCCTTTTGTGACTAAGCATGAGCCTGTGCACATGGGGGTGATGGTAGAGGGGGTGCAGGGTGTGTGATGAATGCGCCATCATGCCAGGACAGGCTTTGTCCCGTGCTAACACTGGGATGTCTAAGTGGGCCTTTTCACAGCATCCTGAAAGCAAGACAAAAGGGCCTGGATAAGTCTGGCTGAGCAAGGAGTACCCGGGTCAGCCTACTCTGATGGTATCAGCCAGACAAAGTTCAGTGTAAGAGCGTCATGACCGTCTCTTTCAGCTCAGAACAGCCTGTTTGTAACTTGACAGCTGCCATGGAGCCCGAGAACATCAATAAAAGCTGTATTTCCTCCACCTTTATGTATCTTTTTTCCCTTTTGTAACCATGTCTGCCTGTTTTTTCAAAGGCAGGGAAAGGAACTATCATTCACAGCTCATACCTGAACAACAGAACTAACTCTTTCATCCCGACGAAGAAAGATTACTTGACAGAATCAGAGAGTGTATCCAAAATCCTGTCTCTGAAAGACGGGTTTTGATACAGTTTGATTATTCTTTTGCCTTCATGCAGAAACTCTATTTCAGTTTCAGAAGACTCTTTATTTTGTTTTGATTCTTTTTCTTTTGTGTATCTTGGTCAATAAATGTCCAGACTTTGGCGCTGATATCTGTTTGTCATGGCAACTGAGTAGTCCTTATTCTTCAGACCCTGAGTCTTGTTTCAGTGTTTGATGTTGTTCTGTAATATAAGCATCTTTGACACCCCGGGCTTAACTATTCTATCAAAATTAATATAACATAGTCTTATTAACAATTGTATGTAACAGCTAATCAACAACATTAATACAGCTCCAGGTTGTGGATTTACTGTCCCTCGTTTCAGCAGAGCTGACCCCTAATGAATGTAATATACATATCCCTTTATTATCTTTACCTTTATCTATAAGGAATAAGGCTAACAAAATAATTGGTTTGAATTTAAAAAATTCGATTGATTTCAAGTGTTTGCTTTGAACATCACTTCTGCATTCTGAAATGTTATTGAAAAATATACGTGATGTTGCAATATATATTTCTAAAAGAGTACTCTAAAGAGTAGCTCTTCTACTATCCCTGTCTTGTGAAGAAGTTTAGGACAGCAAACCAGGCTAGCGAATCGGTTATAAACTCAGCAGCTACAGCCATGCCATTTTCTGTCCTGCCACTAAGTGTGCTTGTGGAGTTTCGTAAGCAGCAGGTCAAGGTTGTGTACTCCTGTGTGGCCCTGCTATAGCCTGTCCCTGTTATCCTCCTGTCTTCTGGAGAAGCACAGCTGTTCTCCTGCCTTTCAGGACTGTGTTCTCAGCCAGTGCACACTTAATTCTCTAAAACCTTATGCAATTTACATGAAAACAACTTCCAGTAAATGACCTCATAGTACAATTTTGCCCCAGTTTCATAAATCCTTCTGCAACCTTTCTTGATGCCCTCGGTAAATGTCTTCGGTGTTTGTATCTTCCTCATTGGTAGTTTACTCTACCTCGATGCTTCGTGCTTGGCACTCATGCAGATATCTATTTAAAATAAATTTTTAACACAGGGATTTAGCCATCTGATTCCTATTAACCGTAATGGGAACTGCATGGCTAAGTCAATTACCATGTACTGTGCTGAACATTTGCCACTTAGTACCTTCCCTTTGTTTTGCCTTTAAAATGTTTTCTAGATTTTCTGAAGTTAATGTACTGATCTGGGTATTGGAGCAAATATGGGTCACTAAAAATGCTGCTTATATTGATGTGCATTTGTTTGTTTCCACTGACTGAAGTGAAATACCTCTCCTGGAATTGCATGGCTTCAGCAATAGACCTTGAACTTTTCATTTCGATGCTGCTTCACCCACAAAGAAACAGAGGAGCAGTGCGAGCTGGGCTGAGGATACCACCACAGGACTCTCACATGAGGGCTCTTACCGAGTGTACCACAGCACCTCTCAAATTCAAGTGCACGTTAAGTACCCAAGTGAGAATAAAAATGAGCCTGAGCTCAGCTCTGGTGTATATGACACAAACATCTCCTTTCTTTCTGCTGCTGTTTCCTTCACTGACAAGTGCAAATAAAGGTGGGACTGAGTGAATTCAAGAGGGCAAAGCCAAGCTTAGCAGTGAAGAGAATAGCTGACAAAAGCCACAGATCTTTGGAAAGATCAGTACCACAGCAGTAGTCAAGCTTGTGTGTGGTCTTGATATCCCAACACATGCGGTTTTGCTTGGGGAGACAGTACTTTTTGCCAAAAGTGTTTTTGTCTTCTTTCTTGGCTCACAAAGAGACTTTGTCCTTTCTGTTTAGATAAGGACCTACTTAGCATGACCTACATTTTCATTTGCCACTGTAAAAAGAGAACAGAATTTCTGTCAGAATGGTTAAAGGAGGCAAAGAAAAAACATGCCAACAACTGTTTTATTTTAATTTCAAGAATTAAAAGTTTTCTTTGCAAACTATTTTTAACAAAGTAAAAAATGGGCAAAAAAAGCAAAGATGTTTATCAGCTTTGTCAGAAATTCTTTTATTTCATTAGATCTGATTCAAAGCTTCCCAGATATGTAGGCAAAATTTTATGAGGGTAAAATAACCTAATTAAAATGAAGAGCTGGCAGTGCACTACTAGGTGGGTGAAGAGAGAGGGGGTAAAAACTCTTTCTGCCTCACTGTAGTATCTGACACTTTCCTCAGCAGGAGCAGCAACAACGAGAAGAGAGGGCTGTATGGATAAAATGTAAGTATTATCTTTCTGGATGGTACAATGTTCGAGCAGCTTGCCCTTGGATTTTATATGCAAAGGAGGTGGTCTCTTACCCCTGTTTCTCTTACATATTCAGTTGTCTATGCGTAAATGTGGCTTGTCAGAAGCAGTTCAGAGCCAGGAAGAATGTCTAGCAGCACAGTTATTCACCTCCTCCAGATACATTTGTCTCCTGTTTGCTTATCTATCCACAAGGAGAAGTAGAAATACCACAAAACCACTGTCCTCTTGCTGTGATTAATATTCTGTGTTTAGCTTCAAACTTGTATCTAACAGCATTGCAATCTCTCTGGTTCTACTGAACTTCAGATCTCACTAAACGAAATGTATGCATAAAAGGTTGTAAAGGCCCTAATAATAATTACATTTAAAATAATTTTAGTCAGCACAACTGACAATTTCACATAAGAGAACTTTCTGATTCAGGAAAAAAATGATCAAGGAGCTCCCATAAACTATTGATTTTACTTCTTAGCGAAACCAGTAATACTGTGGAAGTCTTAGAAGGTATGTTGAGATTTTGAAAGGATGAGCTGAGAAACTGTATCCTGCTCCTCCGAAACCAAACCTGACACAGGCTTGGTAAAATTAATGTGAAACATGGTCTGTCATGAGTTAAGGAATGGTTGCATAGTTAGTCAATCAGCATGTGTTTAGCAGAAAACAGATCGTGTTGAAGAGACTTGTAGCATAATTGGTGTCAGTAAGGCAGTAGGCTTAACACAGCATTCCTGTGAACAAGTCTCACTAGTCCTAATCTGCCACAAAATTAATATGAGAAATAAAAAGGTTTTAACTGAAAGATGACCATAAAACCACTGTTGAAAACAAGGAATTCTTCCAACAGTGGAAGATTTAAGCCCTATCTGACAATTTGGTATATAACTGTGTTATGGTAGAGTGCAATCTCTCGTGAGCCTGGCTCATACAATTGGGGCATAAGCTACAATTCTTGGAAGGGAATGCATCCTAAGGAGGGTATGATTTCATGGTTTTGATATGACATGAAAGCATGTAAATTATACTGAAGCAAGTATCCATTTAAATTTCCTAACAGAAAAAAGAATCTATGAAAAAAAATGAACTTTTTCCAGGACAAAAATAGATTCTATGGAAGATGAACTTTTGTCTCCTAATTATCTGAAATGAAAACTCCTTATGAGTTTTCTTTACATTCATTAGACCTGTAACTCTAAATATTCATGGTCATACATTTAAAAACAGAGTTTAGGTCTGCATTTCAAAATGAGAGACTGTATCCAGGAATGCAGTGATACCGGGAAGGGTCTGGTGGCCATGAATATAAGAAATTTCATCTTTGTTCTCAGTGTGGTAGGCTAACATCAGTCTTGGCTGTACAAGAGCAGGAATGTCAATTAAGAATAATACATGCTTTTATATTTTGTATACTACCACTGAGACCATAACTGAAAAAATCATGACCATTTCTGGTGCTGCAGTTTAAAAAGCATTCTGAAAAAGTGTGAAACATTCAAAAAAAGCTAAATCAAAGATTTTGGGTCTGGAAAACACATTTCATACTGAGAAACTTAAGAAGATTCACCTACTTATTTTGTTGAAGGGAAGGCTAAGGGATGGTTTGATCATCATCTCTGAAAACCTATCTGAGGAACAGATTTCTCATAGCCAGCTCTTTAATCTAGCAGTAAAAAGCATAATGAGATTCAGCAGTTGGAAGCTGAGGCAAGACAAATTTAGATTTGAAACACGGAACTCATTTTTAACACTGAAGGTAGTTAAACATAGGCGTAACTTACCTAGGAATGTGGTTGATTCTCCACCATGTGGATCCTTTATTTTGGGATTGAATGTCCCTCTGAAGCATATGCCATGGTTCAAGCAGAAATTACTGAGAGATTTCTGTGGCTATGTTCTGCTGAAAGTAAAACAAAATAAACTTTTGATAGTGGCTTTCCAACTGAAAATGTATGAGTTTTACCAAGAGTATAAAAATATGAACTGAATATTGAGCACTCCCAATGTCTTCCTGAGACCACAGAAAGCATGAAACTTAGGATCTGAAATGCAAACAGCATATTTTTAAAGGAGTGATGATTCACATGTACATAACTGTGGAAATGTCGACTCCTTCGCTCCCTATCAAAAAAAGGAAAAAATGAGAGGAATGTTCATACTGTGTCTTTAAAATCTAACTCAAGCAGTGGGTTGTTAAAGCCCTATTAAATATAGGTTTGGGACATGTTATATGTGCCAAACCTATGCAAATGACAATAAAAATCCTTGTACCACAGCAGACTGCTGGGCACTTATCTTTCAGCATGGCTTCTATCAAAACTGCCTTCTGAAATCCTAATTCTAATACCTAAATCACACCAGGGTTTTTTTTTGTTTGTTTGTTTGTTGGTTTTTTTTAGGCACCTGGCCTCTCTGTTGTAATGTATTTCCTATTGCATCCCTGTATCTTTGACAGCCAGGCCAGATGCTCATTTGCAGTGGAACTGATCTGAGGATGAAGAGCTGTGACAGAAGTGTGTAACCAGTGCTTGACATTGCCAAAAGATCAATGACAAAAAAAGCTTTATTTGTTTAATCATTGCATCTATGCCTAAATACTTAAAAAAGTTAGCTAACCCCTGATTTTTTCTGGACTAACGCATGTTAGTTGTGAACTACGAAGCTGTGAACAACCTTCATTTTTTCTTTGGCAGTTTTTAGATCTCCCAGTGGGTTTGCTCTTCTTAGGGGAACACATATATATATTTAAAAAAAAAACTTGGGAAGTCTGGTGGCTTTGAAATGAAACAGAACAATCTCATGAATCTTTCTGTGAAGGACCTGGATTTTTTGGGGTAAGAAAATGACAAAGGCATATCTTGAAGACTCAATCGATGATATTGTTAGTGGTCATAGTTTTGAATGGAAGTGGAAGAGTCAAAACGTACAAGTTAGGTGTGGATGTTAACCAGATTTTATTTATCACTGGTCTATTTTTTTGGAAAATCACTTCCACTTCTTACTCACCTTGCCATTGCTTTCTACAACTAATAATGGGAATCCCTCCCATAAGGCATAATGTTATCACTTGGGATTTAATTTAGTCAGTGCCATGCTTACTTGGCTTACTTGATCTTGGCAAAAGGTGGGGGGAAAAAGCAGTTACTCCTGAAGGTTTGATTCTTCAGTTTAAGTTTTATAAAGATTGGCAACATTGTGATAAAAAAAGCAAAGAAGGCAAAAGGAAGTGAATAAGTCTGCTAAAAAGAGGTGACAGAAGGGTAAAGGTAATTTGTAATTTGTATTTTATGGATGAAATTAAAAGGAAATATTGTGAAAACAGAAAGGGTGTTTAGTATGAACTGAGCCTGTGTTTGGGCGATAGCTGAGAGATAAATATAATGTGGAACTTGGCACAGATACACAGACGCCTGAGCAGCTTCTGGAATCACTTCTCTTTCAGTATTCACCGCATACATCACAATGGAGCTGTTTGAGAGGCATAAACAAATGTGACTCATAAATTTGACTTTGTTAGGCTAACAAGTTGCACTAAACTAAATAAAATAAGGGAAGAAATCTGTTAAACACAGAGCGCTGTAGTATTACACAAGAAATGAAAAATGGCTCATGTCCCCAGCTGGAGGAGCGCTTGTGCCTTATCTTCACAGGTTATTTGGGAACAGGTTGGCACACGTGGCCCATGAGAGCTTAGAGTAGGCATCTGCTGAACAGGTATAAATCACTGCAAGAACGAGTAGTGTAGCTGTATTTCTGAAGTGAGCAAGCAAGACATACTTCCATTGTATTTTCCCTTGTCTCCCTTCTCTGTGTCTTTGGTTTAGTTTCTGTGTTTTCTAAAAGAGGCAGGACCTGAAGCATTGACCAGGGCTGTGGGAAAGTTCAGCTGCAAGCTCGGACTGTGGCCAGCTCTACAGACTCCAGCATGTTGTTTCAGTTTTCTTTGCCTCTGTTCTCATGTAGCCCCTGTCTATACATATTTTCTTCTTACAAGTCATTGGTAAGACGCACAAACTGCACCTGGAGCAGGGACAAAAACCGTAGGAATCTCACAGTCTCATTGCTTGGTGATGGGAGAACTGTGATGCATAAATAGTCTGATTTATGCAACGTGGTCCAGTGATGAGAAGAGGTTAAAACCTCTGGTTGTGCTCCTTCTCATGTGTTGCAACACAGCTTATGAAGCATGTCGTGAGCTGCTTTAAATCACAGAGATGGTCACTTAAAGAAGATGAAACCCACAGCTCAGTATGATGGTCATCCACATGTGGTGTTCTTCACAGAAGCTCAGTCATTACCCGGCCAGGACTGAGGGTTGTTGGAGAAGGCAGGGTTTGCTGGTCTGCTCCCACCCACCTTGCCCTGCACATTGCCGCCAATGGAAAAGCTTCCCTTCCCAAGAGTGTGACCCGGTCCTGTCTCTCGCTTGCCTGAAACCTGGCAATTAAAGGCCTTTCCCTGTTAATTGAACTGACCTGATCTGTTGTGCTTTGCATTGCACTTGAGGCTAAGCGAGCTGTGCTCAGTCTAACAGAGCGTGCCGAATTGTGCGTGGGAAACTGCCTAGGTAATTGTCCGGGAAATTTTTAGTTTGGCTTGGTGGGTCTGTTTTTTTGTGTGTTTGGACATTCGCACTTGAACACAGTTTAGGTACTTACTGTCACTGTTTCTGCTACATAAATCTATTTTTGGAGATATTACTTCTTGGAATTTCCATTCCTTGACCTTTGAGGAGATTCCTCTAACTTACTGGGGCTTTACAGAGCGTCAGGTATCTTAGTCTTTAACTTTAGCTCAAACCAGCATTTTAAATGTGCAGGAATTTACAATGTTTTGTAGATCCAGCCTTGCACCCCTTCTTCATGAAAGAAGAATTATATTATTATCTGCTTTGCAACAAGACAGTAATTATTGCCTCAGTCCTATAAGGCCTGCCTCTGCCTCTGCATAATTTTCAGAAAGAAAGCTAAACCTAAAATGTCTCCATTGGTTCTAATGAAAATTTGGCTTGAACAGAAACTGTGACTTTGGCCCAGGAGAAAAGAAAAATAATCCTTGAATATTTTGCAAATCACAGGGAAGAGCTTTGTTGATGGAAATTTTTTTTTTTTTTTTGGCTTTTCTTTGGAATAACACTGAAGCAGAGTTATCAGAGACATTAATTTTTTTGTTGATCTGACACTCAGAGTATGATTTTGTTTTGTCCTTCTGTTACAATAAACCTTTACCTTAAACCCTTACTGTACTGATATTATTATTGTTTTGCCTGTTTATTATTTGTTTTGGCTGGTTGTTACTGTTTTGCTTATTAATGCTGTTTCCACTTGGAACCCTTTCTAACAACAGTGTTTTCATAATGCATAAACTGATGTAGCCAGCTGCATATTTCAGAATCTTCTGCACTATGTGTAATTTAAATTACCTGAAACAGTTTTTTTGCAGATATTTCAGTCAAAAAACCCTGGCCAGCCAGAAGATGGAGAGTAGAAATATCACTAGTCATCTTCCAACCATCTTCTCTTAGTAATTTGCAATGATAAGGGATTGAAAATGAAATTAAAATTCTTTTGTAATTTCATTATCCTAGAAGTGATTTTATAGCCTGCTAAGAATTAAATGTTGAAGTACAGTACAGTGTACAAAATAATTCCTCTTTTAATACATTTTTATGGCCCTCAGAGGAGCAGAAGCACAGCTCAACTCAGCATTAGCCTGCGTATTACTCAGCTTTCCAGGTCCTTAATTCAAAATGAAAATTAAACAATATTCTTTTTACCAGAGTAGTTCATCCAGAACTAGCTAAGAAAATAATTTTTCATTTTGAAGGGCTCTTACTCAAACCCTTTCAAGGTGGTTTTTTTAATTGTTTAATCCCAAAATTGAATCCCAGAATCCTCTGTAATAAAAGATGCGGAGCCCCTATGCACTAATTGCATTGCCTGCCCATTACAGCTGATACGCACTATTTAAAAAGCTATGATACTGCACAGAAAAACATAACACCTGAAACAAAATTCATATGGTATCCAACCCTGATGAATCTTTCCAGAGGTTCTACTACACTTTCAGGTATCTGTGTAAATAAAACAAGAGTATTTTAGGATAATTTTGATAAATCCACCATTAAATCCTAATGAATAGTAGAAATCATGTGTTTGATTCACCAAGTTTCTGACCTCTGCAGCAGATGTAAGGGCAGACGGCAGTGTACTTGGTGCTGAGATCGCTATAGATGGCAAGAAACCAGTTAGAAACGGACGGTTCAGCTGATACATGAGAAACAGAGAGCTGCCTAAGTTTTTTCACAGGATTTTCTCCTAGGGTCTGGGATGAATCCAGCCCAGAAATATGAGTTCCCTCTGTAGTTAATCCCTGGGCTTGCCTGTGGCTTCCTTCTCGGCAGCTCACTTCCCACATCCCTCTGACCCCTTGCCAATGGCACAGCAGAGCTCCCTGTGTACGTGATGGCTTTGCCTCTGATTTCTCCAGCATCAGGCCCCTCCAAGCCCCTCTGGGGCACTGTGCTGCCTTCTCTGCCCTTGCTCCACAGCCTGTGGCACCAACAGGACCAAGGTTTAGGAACCAGCTTGAATATAATGCAGGCTGGCAGAGGACCTAAGAAATAGTCACCAGCTGATGCTGTGCTGCCACCTTGGCCTCAGGTAGCCATGGAGAGCCATAACTAATGTCCTGTCTCCTTCGTATATGCTGAATACAGCAGAAAATTTCCTTTGTTTGCTGCACACTAATTCCTTCTTCCCTCTGTGATTTTTCCCTCCTCGGTTTCTGTTTGTTTGTTCATTTTTTATATTCATTTTAGTTCACTTGAAATGAATGAAGCCAACATGCTTTTGAAACAAATGAAGATATTCCACAGCCCATAATCTTTGCATTCTCTGCTGAATCCAGCATTTTCAGTGTCAGCTCCAGCAGCAGTATCTGCTGCCTTTGAAGTCTTTGAAGTCTCCACAGCTCAGGCTGAAGGCATTCAAAAGGTAAAAAGTAGCAGGTCGGGGGAGGTAAGGGGGGGAGGAAGGATTTTTTTTTCTTTACCTACAGCCACTCTTTACACTGTGAACAGTAGAATTAGAACACTTGAAAAAATAAAGCAACCCATTGATTTTCCCTTCAAAGGAAGTTTCAGCCTAAGCCAGGGTTGTTTGAAAGCTGTCTTAGGTAACAGACAATGTGTGACCTGATGAGGTTGGAAGCACAAGTGCCCATTTCAGGGGTAAAAGAGAAAGGGAATGTATTTTCTAAAGATCCTTATTTCCAGTGTTTTAAAATATCCTGGATAAGAATCACAGTGACTATATGTTTTTGGGGAAAACCATGAGAAGAAATGCACTATTAAAAGAGATTGTAATTTGCACATCATTTTACTGTGAATTTGTCTTGCTATTCAGTTCCTCAAGATGGGGATGCACAAGATGGACAAGGGGGTTACTGAACAGCCTTGTAGGGGAAACACCTTTCAGAACCATGCTTGAGGTGGGAGGTTTGATAGAGCAAGCTTGTGAGGGGCAGCCATGAGTGGAGGGCATTGGGTGTTCAGCTAATGCCACACAGTGCAACCAAAGGGCGGCCATGGTGCAAAAGGAAGGTATGCAGGCAAACTCACATTGTCTCTGGACGTGGACACGGACATCAGAGGCAGGGTACATGTGACATGGAATTTCAACTGAAAAACCCAGTGGAGAGGATTATTTTCTCTAGATGCCACACTGTGCTAATGTCGTCACACTGCTTCTGGACCCTTGATTCCTACTGTAAGAGATGTGCGTAGCATACCAAGTTCCTGAGCAGTTCAGTGCAAATACTTGACAATTTTTAAAAAAATATTTGGGGCAATATTATTGAAATAAATTCTGAGAGACTGGAGACCTACTGATTTATTCAAAATAGCAGCTTGACAGCTTGAGTTAGAGGAGGACTAGAAATTTTTTTTAATATTGGCACTGTTTCATTCAAAGCTGAAAAACCAATATTTTCTAAGAGTTAACTGAAAATCCAGAGGGGAGAAATATCAGATTGGGACTATCGGAATGTTTCATTTAACTAAATTCAAGATCTTTTGTGTGATTTTTCTTATTTGGAAACATATTTGTCTGTTTGTTTAGTTATCTCCTAAAAGGCATTTTGACCAAGGAAAGAGACCTTCATGATTCTGAAAATGTCAAAATAAAATTTAGTGAAAATCACTAACCTTTTAAAAAAGGTAATGAGAACGGATCATTTCTGAGGAATTATATCAGCAAAGGCTGGGGCTAGCCTTAGTGATGTTTTCTAAGAATTTCTTGGTCACTGGAAAAACTGCAATGTGCTTTAGGCAGAGTCCAGTGACAAGTGGCGTTCCTCAGGGGTTGGTGTTGGGACCGCCACTGTTTAACATTTTTGTCGACAACACGGACAGCAGGATTGAGTGCGCCCTCAGCAACTTTGCTGATGACACCATGCTGTGTGGTGCTGTCAACACACTGGAGGGAGAGAAGGCCATCCAGAGGAGCCTTGACAAGCTTGAGAGGTGGGCCTGTACAAACCTTATGAAGTTCAACAAAGCCAAGTGCAAGGTTCTGCACATGGGTCAGGGCAATCTAAAGCACAAATACAGGGTGGGCAGAGAATGGATTGAAAGCAGCCCTGAGGAGAAAGACTTGGGTGTGTTGGTTGACAAGAAGCTCAACATGACCCAGTGATGTGTGATTTCAGCCCACAAAGCCAACAGTATCCTGGGCTGCATTGAAAGACTGTCCAGCAGAACAAGGGAGGTGATTCTCCCCCTCTACTCCACTCTTGTGAGACCCTACTTGCAGTACTGTGTTCAGCTCTGGAGCCCTCAACATAAGAAGGACATGGACCTGTTGGAGCGAGTCCAGAGGAAGGCTACAAAGATGGTTAATGGGCTGGAGCACCTCTCCTGTGAAGACAGGCTGAGAGAGTTGAGGTTGCTCAGAGTGGAGAAGAAAAAAACTCCAGGAAGACCTCATAGCAGCCTTCCAGTACCTATAGGGGGCCTACAAGAAAGCTGGAGGGGGACTTTTTACAAGGGCAGGCAGTGCTAGGACAAGGGGTAATGGCTTTAAACTGAAAGAGGGTAGCTTTAGATTGGATACAATGAAAAAATTCTTCACTGTGAGGTTGGTGAGGCACTGGAACAGGTTTCCTAGAGAAGCTGTGGATGCCCCATCCCTGGGAGTGCTCAGGGCCAGGCTGGATGGGGCTTTGAGCAACCTGGTCTAGTGGAAGGTGTCGCTGCCCATGGCAGGGGGTTTGGAAATAGATGATCTTTAAGGTCCTTCTAAGACTTTCTTTCTAAGTTGAAAGAAAGCTGCCAGCTAGAACAGAGACTGGAACAGAGTACTTGGAATCAGTAAGGAGCATGTCTTAAAATTAGAGGCTACAGCCTGTGGTACTTATCACCAGGGGCAACTGCATTCATCAGGTAAAAGATACTATGATCCAAAGAAATTGACTGTTGGGTACATCCTCAGGCAGAAACCGACTTTGGTTATTTAAGGCAAAAATCAGAACAAAATCACTATCTTTGCTATCAACAATGATGACAAAAGCAACTCAGAAAAATTCCCTGACAAGTATATAGGAGTTTACTCAAATATGCTCAATCATATTTCTTTTCAGTGTTAGTGAGATATAACAGGAGGTAGAGAAACCTTTATAAATATCATCTCCAGGGCAATGTTATATTAATAGGAAAGGACCAAAGCATCACAAAAAGGAATTTTTCTCTACCTTGTGTTACAGTATGTGATAATATATGCAGTATTGCTGGATGTGTGTTACTCCTTTGGATGAAAATACAGCAACGAATAATAAAAAATATGCTAGGTCTGTGCAATGCAGCTGGTTTTCAGCAAGGTTAAGAGTGCTGAACTTCATGCTTATGAAACAGGGTATCTCAGTTTTTAAAACTAGAATATAATGAAATACAGGAAATGTTCCCTAACACCCCAGTTAGGAAACCACACCCTTCTCTTTAACAATGAAATTAATCCTTCGTTGTGTATTTGCTAGTGCTTTTCTTGCATGATGGTTAAATGTTGGAAATAATGGACCTTTTATCACTTCATTTAGGAAACTGTTTTGCAGTTGAATATGTCTTTTACTATCACCCCATTTGGAAGTTTGTTGTATACATTTATTTTCTTAATCTTACCCCATCCCTCCCATCTTCAATCCCTTAAATAAGTAATTTATTTCACCACTTAAGGTTTTTACTCCTGTCTATATGCTTTATATATGCTATCTCTATCCTTTCTTTTTTTATCACAGCTTTTATTAACTCGAATCTTCTGTCATCTAATTCCCTTTCCAAGTATATCTCTCTCTTTTGTTGTAATGTGATTACGGTGCTGCAGATTGGACCCTGTTTCCAAGGCAAAGTGAGAGAACAGAGAAGGGTCTCACAGACTCATGGCAGAATTCTGCCATTTTCGTTTTCCTGCAGAGGCACACTCAGCTTCCAGTGGTTATAATTTCTACACTTGAAATTTATTTTGGTTCACCTGACTTTGAACAAAACTAGTCTATTGCCTGTCAGCAACCTGCTTAATAAGTTTTAGCTTGTTATCCACTATCTGCAGCATGTATTCTACTTTCCAACTGGTTGATTAAAATTTGTGCTTGTTGCGGGAGGGCAGAGGGCACTCCAGGAATTTCAAGATGGTAACATGAAAATTTTCAGTGGCAACATATAATCACAAGTAAATAGAGGACATTGGCTTCCTTTCAGTAGTCTTGTTAAAAATTTTTCCTGTTAACGTGACAGAAAACAATGTTTCAGGTACGGTTTCTGTATGATACAATTTTTACATTAGCATCTCACCAATAGGGCATTTTCCTTTGGTTTCTTGCAGGGTTGTTTTTTAAACTAATGAGTTATCTATTATGCTCTTAAACAAAAACTAGCCTTTTGGCCAAATGAAACACGTGCAGTCTTTGTTCAGCCTGTCGGTTGCAAATGGAATTAGTGTCATGTGGAAAAATAATAATTACTTTCCTTCCTGCTTGCATGATATTAAGAGGAATGAAGTTTGGCAGGCCAGTTGGGCAAACTAAAATTTTATTGTTCCTAAAATCTTTTACGTTTTGCATTTTGCATACTGCTACGGTCTGGAGAAGCTGAAGTTTTTGATATCCACAACATTTTACATTTTTCATGGAATTTAATAAAGCTTGTGAGCCTTATGAAATGAAGGTTTTTTTAGACATGGAACATGCTAGCATGATTTGAAGGCCTGCTCGTTGAGGTCCATCTCAGTTTTGAAGTTATGACCTCTTAATGCTGGGTTTGTATCTCCTTAGTGTGTGAATTTAGCCTAACAGAGGGTATAAGTGCAGTCATGGCAGAGACACTGTATGTGCATCTGTTTTGATTATTGGGATCCACATGACTGTTCAGGAGTTACACAAGCAATGGGGTTTTTCAGATCTCCAACACCTAAGGTGACCAGAATGAAACGGTCTTTCTTCAAACGTCTTTTAGAATTAAAATGAACAAACAACCATTTGTTATCATATAAAATTAATGTGTGGCTCCATTGGTGTTCCAGGTAGAAGTGAGATTTTTTTAGAATAAAACCCCTATTCCCAGGCAGTGCCCTGGAGGAGTCAACTATTGATGTCATTCTAACTTATGAAATCCACCAACATTTTCAATCTGAGTTTTGATCTAATTGTTGCAAAAACGTCCTCTACACTAAAAGCTACTGATGACCTTCAAAAGTAGCTAACAAAGGCTTGTTCTCTGCTTTAGCAGATTCAGTATTTCAACTACTTTTCAAAAAGGTACATTGGATTCTTCATATGATTGTGGTTGATGAAGCGACTCTGAGGGATAGCTCTACTCTCATTTGTCCATTTGTTAATACAATATTTTTCTTCAATAGCTAGGCAATTTTTTATACCCCCCAACCCCTATACATTTCCAGATTCCCTAGGGATTTCTATTGCAATTTATGACCTTTTGTCCTCTTATATTTCAGTTTTGAGTGATTTTTCTCTTATACCTATTTTTATTGTACTGTAAGAATTGATTGTGATTATCTTAAAACTATTCCAGTTCTTGCAAACTGTTTGGGAAATTGCTTTTCTAAGACTTTAACATTAAGTTGAAAGATTTCATATTTATTTAATTGTATAAGCTTATTCCTCCTATCCATATTGCTGGTAATACAATTGCTTCAATGACACGCATTTGGAAAGCTAAGCATCTTCTTTGTTCTCTTTCTGTCTCTGGAGCTCCGTAATTAATGTCATCAAGTTGTAGTTTATCTTTGTAGAAATATCTTTGAGCTTAGATAATGTTGAACCATGTTATTCTGAACTGAATTAAGAGAACTTATAGCAGGGATTAATTTGGTCCACTATATGCAGCCTAAACTGGTTTTGGGAATTTTTGTCCTACAGATAGTTTTTAACCAGTATGGCTGTTGACTATGGCTTCCTCTCTTCCAGTTTTGCAGAGAATTGGAGCTATGGTTAGCAGAAGGTTTTGCCTTGTTTTTTCTTTGCGTTACTCTCTTCTCATTGCAGTTTGATGTGGTGGGATGGGGAACAGTACAACAAAATGTGGTGCCTTCTTTGTGTAATGTCTTTAGTCTAATTAACCATATGGAGCTTTATGGTAAAGCTTAAAAAATAAGAAAGAAAGCAGGGACGGAAAGTAGGAGTACAGCAAAGGAGGAAATATGTTTTAGATCAGATCAGAAATAGATGGAGAGTCATCATTTGCTACACGATCCATTTCAAAGCTGTACAGTAAAGAAGTTGGGGACACCATGCTCATGAGTTCATGATGGATGAGGAACAGCATGGTCTCTACAGACTGGCGCTATGAAATCTGAGGCTTGGCACAGCCACAGAGGAAGCAGGAGGGCTGGAGGCATGTGTAAGAGCGAGTCTGGAGAAACAGTAGATTGATTAAAGTTGTCAGAGTTCTCATTGAAGCCCGTTCTTTAACACATGCTGAGCCTAACGTAGGCTGACTGATAGGCACACCACTCCTTTCCATGTCTTATCAGACCTGGGGTTAATGCTGGGCAGAAGGGTAGCTGCCACAGTGAATGTGTAGGCTTACTGTACACAAAATCATCCCACCGCTTAGCAATTTTCAGCTATCAGCAGCCCAGACTTGGTTTTGATGTGAGGAATTCCAGCTGCATTTGGAGAAATGACAAGACCTTCCAGGAGAGGAAAACCAGGATTCTCATGGTAGGCTGGCCAGAAATGAAAATGCCTGCCTCTCATCTGGCGTCCCCTGTCACAGAGTCAGTCGGCTACCTGGAGAGAGCCCAGAGCTCTCCATAGCCTGAGGAAGGCCAGCAGAAGAGACACCAGTCATTTCATCTGGGGGAAGCCTTTCATTCTCCAGTTTGAAAATACTTGGTCAGTCTGATGCTGCCATCAGGTGTTCCTCTTCTCCATACAGTCACCAGGTCACACATTCCTGAAGCTAGGTGTTTATGCGGAGAATTGCGGTAGTCTCAGGGTCCAAGGTGCCAGTCAGGAAGAGAAAATGGCAAAGAAACCTGATGAGGTTCAGGATTGAAACAAAAGCTGGCTGGTTGATTGCAACAGTCAAAATTAGGGAGATAACACCATGGTCCAACCAGTCAATAGCAGGTGCTGACTGGGAACAGGGGCCTGCTGAGGAAAGAAGTAAGTGTTGCAATTTTGACTTGAGAAGCAATAAATATATTAGACAGATCTTGAAGGATTGTTCTTGTTTTTTTGTTGTGATCAGCAGATCTCCATGTTCCAGCCAGGCACATCCCAGTTCTGTAGTTCTAGAAACTTTTTTCCACTGTTGCTATTTACACTATAGAACAAAATAAGTACTTTGACTGATCTGCAGTCAGATTTTCTCCTTCCACAGCTCAGTAGAGAGGGCAAAGAATGCAGCTCTGATGTTGATGGCAGATAAGATGGCTTATCAAAAGGGGAGTGTCAAAGTGACAGAAGGGTAACCCCTCCCTTTTTTTCCACAGGATGTTCCCCAGTGGTGAATAAAGCTTAAATCTGGTGTAAATCAGACTGTACTCAATCAAAGAGCTTAAATGACTTACAGATTTTGAGTGTTTTCTACACTAAGCCCAAGTATGGGCTTATGTTTTAATTTTCTTGAGTGTAAAAAAAAATCTAGTATCTATAGTCCCCCAAACTTCATTGTACCAGTAGATAATCATACAGGACTTTTTCCTGTTACCATTATGATTGTGGTTATTGCTGTATTTATTGCTTTGTATTTATTGTGTCTAATGAGTTCAGACATAGATGCTGTCAGCTGATGGATTTCCCTGGTTACAACAGATGAGGCTGGTTTATTGGTTTCAAGCCGGGTGCTCTGTGTGCTGAAAAGTTACAGAAAGAGGTGAAATGTGACTTTGAGACAGAGCAAGAGCAAGGTTTCCTGGACACAGAGTTTTCTGGGCTTGTGCAATTGGGAATTCCCGACGAAAGAGAATGCCTGCTGTTAATAGCTTTTATTGAGTTAAGCTTGCTTGACTTTCTGTTCCCTTTGTAGGTAAACAAAACAAATCCAGGTGCAGGGCTAATCTGTGCTACTGATTTCTCAGTGAAATGGAAACAAATCTGGAAACCACAACCCTGCCCACCTCCACCAACCCAACCATGTGAACTAATACCACAATGGTGTTTTAATTCTAAAACCTGAATGTTTCCCTGAACGTCCTGTGTGCTGAGAAGTGACAGCAACCAGGCTGAGCAAAACACCTGGCCTCCCAGTTCCCCTCTCCTCGAGCAGAGTCTGGCACCCCCAAACATCTCAAGCATGTTTATGTTCCAGTTTCAGCAGCATACACCCAGCTTTGAGTTCAGTGTTGGACTGAAACCAACCTTCTGCAAAACCTCTTTTGAAGGGTTAGGTTTGTATTAAGCAGAGCCAGAGTTTCGCAGCCTGTCACAGTAGTTATCATTTGTTACTGATGCTTGGTTTGATTGAAAACCTTCTACCCCTTCCTCAGCCCTGCAGGGTGGTATATTTAGGCTGCCTTGTTGTCACCCCATCCTTTTCCCCGCCCTTGTAGCAACAACAAGCTAACCGAGCACTTTTTCATTTCAGACTCCTATTTGTTTCTGAAAGAGATGGATGTTATTTAAAATTCCATCCCACCCATGATGTGAAACTAATAGATCTGCTTAATTATGGGAAAACTATATGTATGGGTATTAAGGAAAAAACCCTGAGAAAATGTGTTTTAAATGCTGATTGCTAATGAGATCTAATGATACCAGACAGAGTGTGCTGCTCTAAGTATTTCAGCACGATCAATGTTTTAAAATTCTACTGAAAGAAACACCAAAATAAGTTACTGTGCCACTTAGCAAGACACCCCTGAGTGAAAGTAGTAGGCACCAGGGAGTATTAGTTCAGAAAGTGGTCCCAATTATACCTATTACATATATATTTCCTTCCGAACATGCTTCCTTTCTTTCTTCTTAAACAGTCAAAATTCCTAGCTGGTTTCATTGAGAGTTATGGCTAAGCAGGAATAAGCTTTATGTTACAACCAACGTCAGCTTTCTGTGATGTATGAAAAAGACATGTAAGGTTAAAAAAAAGGTTTAAAAAAAAGCTGCTACCTCCTGTTGTTCAAAACACTTGACTGATCGGAATAAATGTAGTGAATGATGAGAGTTAAATTTGGTGATGAAGCATCTTCAATGTCTGAGAAATGCTTCAAGCAGTGTTAAGTGACTGGGAACCTCATAGTCCCATGAGATCTCTTCAGTCAAACATTTAACAACGCTTCTAGAGGGATGTTTCCAGGCGATGGTTAATGCTCACAGAAGAAAGAGGGAAGATCAAACCACATGTTTCAGCAGAGCTGCTTCAAAGCTACACAGTGGTGACAATGAAATCCAAATATTGTTGCTAAAGGATAGCAGACTAGACCTTGTTGGAGTAACTTTTCCCACTGTGGGAAGCAAAGGCAGAGAAGAAGGGCCCTATTAGCCTGGAGATCTGAGCTAGACCTCAGCTCTTTGCCTTCCAGAAAGCAGTAGCAGACCTAGGTTTCCACAGCAGTATCCCCAAAAAAGTGCTCAGAGGGCAGGGGAGCTTGCTGCTGCTACTGCTGCTGCTGCTGCTGCTGCCACCCCATAGCCCTTCCCTTCCTAGAGCTCTGGTATGGTCAAAATAGACAGCGGGTTCATTTGGCTGCCATTTGCAAACTGTTTTTTCTTCAAAAGGCTGTGTGGTTTGTCTACAGAGAGAAGCACAAGGGGGAAGCAGAGTGATTCGTACCAAATAGCTCTCATTTCATTTCAGAGAAACACTTACCTGGAATCAGTCATTGCTGTCCTTCTCTGGTGACAGATTTCTATTTCGCTTATAGCGAAGATCCATAATTCACTTAGTTAAGTGTTTGTGTATTCTACATTACTTTGGGGATATAAAACATGAATAAATCTCTTGCACTTGCATTTCTTAGCACTACTTTTATTTATGTATGTATAGAAGTATTTTAATAGTGTAAGGGTTATCAGGGCTAGTGTTATGCTTGATGGAAACTCCAGAAGAACTTAGATTCCTGCTTAGGTCCAGAAGGAGTACTCCTTCTTCGCCTTATTACCACCCAATCTCATACTTCAAGTCAGATTTTAGAGCTAGAGAAGACCACAAAAATCTGCAGTACGTGAAGGATTAACGTTATACAAAATCTTGTAAATGAACAGGAAACAAAAGTGATTACTATGATACAGTGAGCATCAATATAGTCTGAACCAAAGACTTCTGAAGGTACGGGAAAGATTCTCAGTTACCTTGACAGACTTTGAATAGGATTATGTTTTATATTGAAAACTCTGAAGTGATTATTTCCTTTGTGTGCTTTTCTGTTTCCTTTCTCATTATTGTATTCTCCATCCAGTAGGGATTATAGCTTTTACTGATAAAATCTTGAATACTCCACTCTAAAACATCAATGGCATTTGAAAGTACAAGTTTATATAAAAAAAAAAGTCCATCCAAAAATATGTTGCACTCTAATCTTCCTCAAAATAAATGAAAAAGCCAGGTTTTTTTTGGTTGGGAGTAATAGCCTTTACCTAGCTGAGCTGCCATAGAGTCTCATGGGAATTTAAAGTTCAGATGTATCAGATGCTGGCTTTTTGTATAAACTGAGAGTTGTTCACACCACTGATGGCCTCCTAGTATGTCCTTGGGGTGTGAGTAAGTTTTTACTGTTGATTTTAGTTTAGGATGACAACAAAATAAGCAAGATTCTGCACGGCACATCAATCCCACTTCTTGATGGATGAGTCTTTGTATAGAGTGAGTGTGGAATCTGAGACACTTTGGGCTTTGATCCCTGGTCCTGCAAAGCATTGAAATCTTACTATTCTTTCAAAATAGAAGACACAAATAAAACCCCAACTCCTCTGTAAGACAGGGAGTTTCTTGCTGTTTCTCAAGTAAGTGGAAAGTAAAAGTGATCAATATTTTGTAAGAATGAGAAAAAAGCAAAAGATCCTGTGAAATAATCAGATCAATAAAGTATGTAAACCACAATGGATATTACAAATATAAAAACCTACACAAGCAGTCCTAGAAAAAAGTATAATATACTCCAGAGCACTTTATAGAAATGCACACTTTGTAAGCATGATATAGTTAATGTTTAGTATATGTTTGTGTACAGTAGTTCTACAAATCTAAGTGCAATACCTAACTGTCAACAGTCAAGGCAAAACAAAAGAAAATACAATGCTTTCATCTGCTACGTATTTTCACCTTACATATGCTGCAATGCATCTTTATTTATATAGGAAAACTGTTGGTGGTTTCAGAACTGCAGATATAGTAGGTGAAGGTCCACCTTTATTTCCTATTCCCAGGCTTATAATGCCAGTCAGGTAAGCTTACTTACATTTCTATTTATTACTACACAGAAATAATTATTTCATCAGTTTTTTAACCTAAGAGCACGAACTTCCAATTTTATGTAAGCTATCAAGACAATCTCCTGTATCATGTTGTCCCCTCTAACACATTGTTGCAGTATTTTGTATCTTTCATAGCTTGTAAGAGTATTTTTCAGACATAACTCATAAGCTTTTTCTCTCAATGTTTTCTTCCTAAAAGAAAAGTCATACTGCTAATGGAGGCTTGCAATATATCCTTCTAATTCACTACAGAGAATTTCTGTGTCTTCCCTTTATTCTTTTCTGGTCATGCCTACACTGAAAAAAAAAAAAAAAAGCTCTCCCCAACAGTTAAAGTATATATGAAATATATTAGATAAAGGTTAATTTGAATCCTTTATGCAAGTGAAAAAGATGGACCTTCTGTCTTAGAGGCTGAAACATTTGGGATTCCTATGTGCTGCATTCAGCAGCGCTACTTGCTTTGTCCTTTGGTCTCCCCTTTATTCTGCAGTGCTGAGTCCGAGCAGATTCAGCTCTCATCTTGGCTTCCTGTAATGATGGCAACAGCAACGAATAATAAAAAAAAGATCAGTGTTTTCAATATCCTTGGAATAATTTTCCCCGGCTGCTGAAAGCAGTCAGACCTTTAGTTAGTATACAGAAGCCAGTCTTCCTTTTTTGCTCGAGGTGCTGAACATTAGACTTCTCTATTAAAACACAAATAGTAGACAGAAACAAAATAACTAAATAAAAGGTATGCTACCTGAAATATCAGCATAGCTGCTGTTCTTATAATGATTTTACAAACGCTCTAATAGTACAGAATAAAGAAGTAAAGCCAAAGTAGAAATAATTTGAAGTGTCCTATGACACACAAACAAGAGCAGTGGAAAATTGCTCATGCTGATTAGTGGAAAGAAATGGGCATTCCTAGGGTTTGATTTATGACATTGCTAAGTAAGTAAACATCTAAATTAGGTCAAATGACTTGTGCAACTGCTTTTTCTTTTCACAGAAAGGAGAATATCTAAGTGAATAGCTCACACATAGACCCCTATGGGGTATCCTAAATTTACACTGATAGCTCATGTAACCTAGAAAATCAGGAAGGGTGCATGGTGTAACATATTGTGCGTCACATTGTGCCAAGTTGCACATGATATATAATGATTTACTGCCATTGGTATAAGAAGAAAAAAACTGGGTAACAGAGCAAAACAATAAATCCTTTGAAGGTAAGTAAATGGAAGGAAATGTCTGAGGTCCACTTGGTATTTAATTGTAAAAATAGTAATTTTCATTTCACTTTCAGTGAAGGCAAATTTTGAAGCAATGAAACATCCTGAAAAAAAATGCTTCATTTTTATTTGCTCTACTAATAATAGTCATATAAACAGGATAAGGACCTCTGTTCAACAAAATCCTTCTGTATGGAGCTATTTTAAGTAAAAGCCTAAATTTCCCATGATTTTTTTCCTTTGTCCAGAGACTAGATTAATTTTGGAGTGATATGCCATGAGCACATATATTGATACAAAAGATAAAACTTAAATGATCCAGAAGTATTTATACATTGTTTTGAGGTCAACTGCAATATAACCGAAGGGAGTTAGGATGGTAGAAAAAAAAAATGCTTAAGCTGAAAAGCAAATACACAAAGAAAGTAAAATCAGATTATCAGTACAATATATACATTAATGTGCTTAAATAAGATATTTTACCACTTGAAAATAAATCACCAGTTTGAACTAAATTTTTCTGAAACCAGTTTCTAGCGACTATATTAGAGATATGTTGGAAGAACTTCACAGCGAAGAGTAAGCTTACATTGTCTCATCCTCCCTTTAAAGTCTCTGAACTGACTTTACATACAATAGGATGGAGGACAGAAGAAACCTGACTTTGAAATTTGCTTATTTTCTGCTTAAGAAAAGAGACGGCATGTTCATACATATATATCTTCCTCTCTTTATGTTTTGCACTTTTTGTCTCAATAGCAGTAGAATTTCCACTTCTGGGCCTGATGGCCCTTAAGCAGTTTTCATCAGGTGACAGATTCGTGTTCTCCAGTTGTATGAAAGTGTCTGACATAAATGCTTGTTGATTCCATAGTCATATTCTTTTAAAAAAATGTCTGTCACAAGAGAACTTTGGGCATCAGAACTGCCTTTTTCCCTTCTTCTTTGCTGCTATTTTGTACCACTGCACTGATGCCTCATTATACCTGTACAAGAAAGGCTATTATACTTCACACGTTTAGCTGCAGATCTAAATGAAAGTACATTATCTAAATAGTTGAATCAAGAAGCATACAACCAAAGCTCATTTCAGTCTGATCTGTATTTCTTGGTGCTTTAGCAGGTTAACAGCTTCCTGTGAAATTACTTTATTCAAGGGTTTTCACCATAATTTGGTCATAATGTGGTCTAGACCAAATGGTAATAAGAACTTGCAGAAAATCTGCAGTTCATTTTCATTTTATGTCTCAGGAGGAAAATGGGTCTTTTCTAAATAATTCAGAAATTTCTTTCAGAAACAATATGCACATTATCAAGGCTAGGTCTAATAGGGAATTTATGTAACAGCACAGAGTATTTGAAATATTTATCATAGCACATGAATATTGTGATATTGAATATCATCCTATTAATATTAAATGGTCAGTTAGTTACGTCCTTGCATATTTACTGGAAATACTGGAAATAATACAAATTAAGAGTTTTTTTGAGTGCCGTGTGTTTATTTCATGCTCTCAGAAGATCTCTGTGGCACTGTAATAGTATTCTGTCTATGCCAGCATATGTTCTTATCATTATGGAAGTTTATACTGGAAATCATTTTGTCATTAATCTAGGCTTCTGGAAAACTTCAGAACAGGAAGAGCATGTCATGGTAGAAATCAAACAAATATATCATCTAAACCCGACAAAAGTGGAATTCAAGTACGCGTGCTGTATTTCCATTCTACATGCCGTTTGCTGGTTGTGATACTAGCATTTGTACGTGATGTAGGCTGAAAATATTTAATTGGCTTTTGAAGGAAATTAATCATATTTTACACAGTTTTGGGGTATTTTTTTCTCTTGTGGTTAAAAACTGCATATAAAGAAATAACCTGTAACAGCTTCGATGTTGCAAGTAGATTAAAACCAAGAACGTCAGTTGCAATGTTTTTTTCATGTATACAAAGTACATCCTTCTTTTTACCATAAAGATTCAAGAAATTTATGCAAATCTGATACACTCTTAAAAATAGGCCAGATGTTTTACCTCTTCAGAAATCAATAAAACGGTTTATTTTTCTGTTGTAGCTTTCTGGTTACCCACTTCATTTCCAGCCTTCCTACCTGTTTAACTCTGTTATATGAAGCAAAGATGGATTACTGTTAATAGCCTTCCCAAAAAGCAGACACCTCCTGCTTCAGTACGGTAAAGAAAAGGTTTGGAACACAGATCCTTACACTCACATAGGCCTGAGCCACTAGGCCACAAAGAAATGTGAGTGATAAGGGGAAAAAGAGAAAAGCATATGAGCAACTCAACCAGCAGATCCGAAGTGGCCATAACTTCTGGTAGGGCTGTATTTCATGGGTTCCTGAGCAACAGATTGCCGTGTTGGTGACACTGCAGCCAGAAGCGTCCAGCATGTGCCCAAGCCTAGACGAAGGCTCATGACTTTGTAGCTGGGCGGTTACAAAATCTGTTGGGGGCATGATGCAGTATGCATGTGGTGGCCCCAGGGAAGACCTGTTCTGCTAGATGGAGGCTTCAGAATGAAAATTGTTCAGCTGACACTTATGTACATTCCTGAGTTGAAGGCAGCCTTACTTGCACCAGCTTCAACACCAAGTTTTGTAATAATTATGGATGGCAACTTGTGGTCTTCCTCTAATTATGTGAGTACCTTCCAAATGAGTGCATAGATAGTAAGAAGACAATAACTGTGCTGGACGTTACTGTATCCTTATAGAAACAGGTGAGGGATCTAAACTGGGGATTTTTCTACTCTCTGAAGTATTTCTGCTGTTAGAGATACCTGAATTTGCTCCGAACAAACTGGTGTGACTCTCCAACATAGCTCAGGCATTAGCTCAGGTCTGGGAAGCAGTGAGGCCGTGTTATCTCAGCATGCCACCCTGGGGAGAGCATGTCTGGCTTTGTTACTTCCAGTTTTGGAACAGACTTGATTGCTGCAAGCTTGGGAATCTCTGTGCCACAGATGTTCGCATGCCCTGAAAAGCAAATCCAGCCTATTATACTGCATACATCAAATCTGACACGCAGTTGCTGCCCCTATTGCCATCCTAGTCAAAACTATAAAAAATTGAAATTTAATTACTTATTTTGTATCTTCAGTCTTTCTTACTTGCCAGTCTTGCTGGTCTCCTCTTTGACCTGTAGCATAACTCTCATGTCTGTGCTGCAGAACTGCATTCAACATCCTGAACTCTCTCTCCACTTGGGATATCTGCTGTTCACTTTTAGGCTGGGTGCTTGTTCATGCTGCTGCGCAGGCAAGAACTTTCAAGTCATAAGCTTTAGTTTTGTGCTTTTCCAACCATCATTTTCAACCTTACAGACTGAAAGTGTTCACTCATCTGGTGCAGCAAAAGTTCTTTCCTTTCTCATTTCTTTTCTTTTGTCTCCTTACCTCTCTGTCCAGACTTGTCTCTTTCTCACTTTTCTTTTCCTCCCACTTTCATCTATCTTCTCTTCACTGGTCTGTTCCTAATTTTATTTTATTTTCTACAGATCTTCAGTTCAAAAAACTCACCTCTGACTCATTCCCCTCAAAATTTATTCAAAGAAATATCTTCATTCCTCATATTTTTCCAAGACCCCTACAAGCGGGTTTTGTTTCTGAGGTTTTGGATAGATATTTCACTTCCATGACAGATATTTCAGGGTTCATATCACTGCATCAGAAATATAGCCAGTCCAGACTCATAAATCAGTATTACTAAGGTGTATCTGAAGAACTGAAACCCTTTTATTGCAAACATCAGTGATAATATGGGCCTCAGAATTGCCCTGGAATATGGATGAGTACAAACCATTTAGGAACAAATATTCTGGCTGATAACTGACAGCCAGCCAAAAGCAGCCCCTGATAAAGATAAATAACCTGTACTCAGGGAAATTTTTTGCATCATTAAACATGGTGAGCATATTAGCTAGCAGGGGGTGGAGCTGAGTCCCTAAAGAGATAAATCTAAATTATATGCGCTGCAGTGATCATAACAGTAATGCACCATCTTGGCTAACTAGCTGACATCAACGGGGAAAGGAATTTCAGATTTAAATGAACCAAACTAAAGAGCATTGCAGTATGCATACAGATTAATTGGAGCATATTCATGAACTTTTTAGCCTTTTTCCGTGGTCTGTTTTCCTTGGTGCCAAAGCACAAGGAGTATAGCCTTTTCTTGTCAGTCTCTGCATCATTTTTTATTTTCACTTTCTTATATGGTTTGATTAATTACTCCTTTATTTGCCTTCCATTAATCACCTTATGTCACAGTTGTATCAACTCTTGCCTGAAACTTATAAATGGATAGTAGAAGTTTAGTGGCATTTTTCCGTAAACGGGAAAGAACACTTGGTGATCATACACTTAATATTTCAGAAAGGGAAACTTTTAAATTCAAAGAAAAGAAAACTTTTAGTTACACACACACATCTGAACAATCAAATTAAGCTCTGTTAGGAGAACATAAATTGGATGAAATATTTTCCTTACAATGAATGAAAGATATTTTTAAAAGCATATCAAGTGTATTTCCTTAGGATGAGGAATGTCTTAATAAAAGATAATTGTCTGCTTTTAAATATTTGTCCCTTTTGTTTTCCAAGAAAAGTTTGGGTTCAAACTGCTAGAAGGTACACGGAGTAAAAAGATGAATATCAGCTAGTTGAAACTGACTTGGTATAACTTGCAGTTCTGTATTATTAATTGAGTCTATTTGTTTCCTCTTGACATGGCAAGTAAGAAAATAAAGTGGACGTAACAAACACATTTTTCAGTCAAAATCAGATAGGCATTTTCATGAATAATTGGTTCTCAGGTATGTTATTGTCCTGCTAGTATGTAAATCTGTTCAAGAGGCTCATAGATAAATCAGTGGTTTTCCTTCTTGTGTATAAAGATTCACTTGCATGTGTCTAAATGTATTTGATAACCTGATCTGAAAGAACCATCACAGAACAGAAATGTGACCTGCAAAGGGCAGTGATTTTGCTTTATTCCTCACCTGATCTTTGCTCCAGGGCTGTAATTGCAGTTAAACAACTCCTATGCATGCATCTGGGCATCAGACCTGCAGCACCTAAGCATCCATCAGATTGCCTGGGCTGTTTGTCCCCACGGGGTGTAGTGGTGTAACCTGGCAGGTAGCTGAACACCACGTGGCCACTCGGTCGCTGCCTTCCTCTCAGTGAAATGGGGGAAAGAATTGTGAGAAAAAAGTAAAATTTGTGGGTTGAGATACAGACAGTTTAATGGGACAGAAATGGAAGGGATAACAATAACTAGAACAATAAAAATAACAACAATAATAATCATCATAATAATAAACAAAATAAATGATGCAGAATGCAATTGGTCACCACCCTGCCTACTGATGCCCAGCCAGTTCCCGAGTGGTCCCTGGCCAGCTTCCTCCCCATCTTACATACTGAGCATGACATCATATGACAAATACCCCTTTGGCCAGTTGAGGTCAACTATCCCGGCTCTGCTCCCTCCTGGCTTCTTGTGCACTCCCAGCCTACTCACTGGCAGGGTGGCGGGAGAAGCTGAAAAGCCCTTGACTCAGTGTAAACACTGCTTAGCAACAATTTAAACATCAGTGTGTTAACTTTATTCTCCTCCTAAATCTAGAACACAGCACTGTACCAGCTGTTAGGAAGAAAATTAACTCTATCCCAGCCGAAACCAGGACATGGAGAAACGAAGATGAAAGGCGGCAATTGATTACTTTGATGATAGCAAGTAATTTTTCACCCCGCTCCCTGTGTGGCTCATGTTCCAGCTAGGAGGGCTGCCTCTGACTGCAGTAACACTGTGTCCTGGATACATGGTTTAAGTGGGCTGCTGTAAAACAAGGAACTTCAAAAGCTTTACCGTTAGCCAAGAGGGGCTTGTCCCTTAGAGGAGTAAATGAAAAATGGCAGCTACCATTTTACAATGCTGTTGCACCCTGCGGAGATACAACTTCTCAGAATGGCTGCATTGTAGTTCATGGTATTTAGCAAAGTAAGAGATATATCAAAAAAGGTGATAGAGTCCACTTGCTAGACAAGTCCCTGTAAGGTAACAAACAGGAAAATTACGACTTGACTGTGTGCTGAAGCTGCTTAGCTGATTTCCAGTACTGGGCATTCAACAAAGTGGATGGAGAGCAGGAAATTTCTTGGCTGCATGAAAACCTCCAGTTTCAAGTCCTGATTCTGCAGAGCACCCCAGCATGTGCCTTAGCAGTCCTGGTACTGCCTGAAGCTAACTTACATCTTTTGCTATCCAGGGGCTATACTGAGGAGGAAGGCAGCAGCAACTTTCTGAGGAGCTTAGTGGAGCGTTTGTGTGCAGAAGAGTAGCAATGAAGTTATAAAGAATAAGTCCTACTTTGGCTATACTCAGCTTTAAATGAAATGTAAGCCTGGGGATGATGATACGGCTCCAGGTCTTCCTGTCACTGCTGCTGGGCACCACACCGAGCCTCTGGGTACAAAATGTGTTTTTTTCTGGAGCAGCTGCAAAGCAGGGATTTTATGTCCAATTTTTTCTGTTGGGAAGCATTTTGACTGGGTTTAGTTAATCAACTGTTTTTTATGCTGAATGGCAAAGCCTCAGGTGGAAGGCCTTGTTTAGGAAGTCTTGACAGAAAATGAAAAACCTTTAGCAAAAATGCCATTTTCTTAGTTATCAGTTCTGTCACAATTTAGCTGAAAATTCGTGACCACTTCTGTACTACTTACATGATTATGGATGATCCAGTATCATCTCTAGAAATAGTGACTATTGCCACCACTCGAGAAAGTTCTGGATTTATAACAATAAATGTTTGCCGCATTCTCCAAGTACTGCTTTGCTACAAGCAGGCATTAATCTATTTAAAAAACCTGCAACTTTTTAATTTGATATTTTTGTCTCCCAAAGAGGTCCTGCAATTGAACTTCATTGAGGCTTGTGAGCTGTCAAAATGTTTTCCCAGATTGGTCCTTCCCATTATACTTTGCTCTCAGAGGAAATGATGCAGCAAGGTGCATCACCTGGGCTGTAACTAGTTTAAATGTTTGAATGCACCTTTGATTTCTGTTCCTCTACTCACGTGTTTAAAGCTACACACTCGCTTATATGGTATATTAAACTGAAGACTTGCTGTCTTCTTCCTACATTCATTTGCTCTTTCCAGTCTTTATCTTTGCTTCTTTTCTGTGTTTTTTGTCTCTTTCCATTCTTGTTTTGCTCCTGCTTTCTGTTCTGACTTGTCTCTTCTCTTCCTCATTCTCTTTTATTTCAATTTCATTTACAGATTCCTAAAGGAGTAAAATAACTGAGTAAGATAGAATAATAAAGTAAAATCAACTTTAAATTTGAAGACTGAGCAATTTGTCTCAGGTCTTGATTGAAAATTAAGTTTCATGAGACTCAGAAAATATTTCACTGTACAGAGAAAACCAAAATCCCTTGAAGCAAATAGGATTTTTTCTACTGGCTTCAGTGGGCTTCTGCATAGGGAGTACTCTGATACTTCTTCTCAGTTTTCTGAAGTCTAGCAACTTTAACAATGCTATCTAACTGTCTAGGGAAAAAAACCAAACCAAACAAAACAAAAAAAACTAGAGTGGTGCAAAATACTGTATTCCTTTTGTTTTCTATGCCAAGAATGTTGCTATAGCCATGATCATGTAAGATCCAGGGAGGTAAGATTAGTTCTGCCATCCATTTACTGAAGGCAAAAAATGCTTTGATATGCTTCTCTCAAGCTGTGAGTTATAAAGCTTTGTGAAAATAGAGTAGAAAAAACACCACCACCCTTGTAATAAAATTCTGAGTAAGCACTTCCATCCGGACTGTCATTTTCTTTCCTAATTGCAAATGCCTTCTAACACCTTTCCATCACTTTATTCAGCAATTTTAATAACCAACAGTAAATGTGAGTAAATCACATTGACCTTTAAGGTCCATATATAGATCAAAATAAACACACACAGATTAAACACGTTGTTGCTTTTACTGCAGTGATATGCAAATAATTACATACCAGGTCAGCCTAGGGCACCATTGATATTGCTTGCCAACCAATTTATTTGTGAAACCTCTGACCCCCTTTAATGTGCTTCTTCAAAGAGGGAGACCTACGAGGCTCCTAGGTATGACTAATGGAAAATTGGCATCTCTTTTTTTTTTTTTTTTTTTTTTAACTAGTGAAATATTTTGAACACTTTTTATGATTTATTTCTAACTTAATTGAAAGGTAAACTGATAACAATTTAAAATCTGCTTGGCGATGATTTTCTGAGATATTTAAAAACATACAGTTATGGATTCAGAGGAAATATTAAAATAACATACTACTAAGTGTAATAAACTTTCATAATTTTTATTCACTTTTCCATTGGCCATAGAAAAATATGTCTGTCTGTTCTTCCAGGATAAGCTTTAGGATATTGTCTTTTGTGAAAATATTGTCTCTTTAGCTAAAAGAGTGTTCAGGCATAAGATAAAGTTTTTTTTAAAAAACACATTAACGTGGTGATTTGTTTATATTACTATCATTATTATAATGGTTAGAATCATGCATTTGAATCATCAATACATGATTCAGAGAGAGGAAAACAACTTTAGAGCTGAATACAAAACAGACAGCGTAAATCATGACAAAACATTAGTCTACCAGGGTTTAAAGCCAATTATATTTTTATTGCACTCTATCCTCAGTAGATCCTCAAGAGAAGTACACACAATACTGAATAAAAAAATTTACTCATTAGAATTCAAAAAATGAATTGAAATCTTTTAATGTCAAGTATTTATAATAATTTTTAAATTTAATTAGTGAGCAGTGTGCTCAATATCAACATCTTTTTGAATATAATGGCATTCTCAAAGAAGGATAAAAAATAAGGCCAGCTAAGGTGCATACATTGTTCAAGTTCTTGGAAAAGGTGAAAGTACAAAGATACACATATTTACTATTTGATTCTTCAAAAAATAATCATAAGCTCGTACCTTTCCTTTGTATGTAATTGTTTTCATTTCTAGCCCTTGACCTTTGACCTTTGTGCATTGTCCCTATAAAACCAGAAACACAAACAAAGCCATGTTTACATTTGTCTTCTCCCCCCTAACAGCTCATTATGTAATTAACTGATATTTTACATCATCTGGAGCAAGATGCTTTTTCTGAGACATACGTGTATTGTCCTGTTGTTCGTTTTTGGTTTGTTTGTTTGTTTTGGGGGGGAGTGTGTGTTGATACACATTTTCCCCTAGGAGCCAATTTATCATCATAGATCATGATGTAATAGTGGTAGGAGGGTGATGATCCCTTTTAATTGTTGTTAATAAAAGCCAAACCTCTGAATGGTCCACAGCAACAGGCAGGAGTGTGTGAGATGATAAAGGGGGAGAAAAAGTGCTTGCGGTCAGGAAAAGGAAACCCTGATCCTACATTGCCAGTCTCAGATTAGTAACTGGCAACTACTTGTAAATTCAGCTGGCTCTGAAGGCTTCACAGGAGCTTGATGACACAACGTAAAAAAGACTGCATTTGTTCTGGCTAGGACAGGAGTTCATCTGTCTAAGTGGCATTTTGTAGCCTGTCTGGATGGCACTAGCACCCTAGTTTTGCATATATCAAAGAGGAATGGCTGTTTTTCATGAAGGTGCTGCTTTCCTGTAGGCATTCAAAACATTAAAAGTTGTACAGACTAAGAAAAGAGGAAAAGCAGCAGGTTTTCCTCAAGGAAATTTTGACTGTGGAGCTCAGAGAAGTTCCTCCTGCCTGCACCAGTTTGTGGTTCATGCTGGTGTCAGCTGGAGCTGCTCAGCTGGCAGCCATGAGCTGGGGCCAGCCCAAGGGGCTTGCACAGATTTCCCTGCACATACACGACTGCAAGCAGGCATTGATGTGTGTGGATGTGTGCGTGTGCGTGCACGCACGCTTATTTAGCCCTCTGGTTTGCTCCAGATGCATCACAGTGCACCCAAGGTAAGACAGTAATGTGAGTGGCCTGAGAAGGGTGTGGAATAGTTTGGCAGCTGTGTGATGGACTTTCTAAGATCTCTTCAGAGAAAACAGTCTTCCAATAAGATGACAGATGTCACATAGTGTTTGATTTAGGTTGTCTAGCATTTTCTAATTATTGCCTTAGACATGGAAAGTTGATGGTGAGTTAGTAGATGGAGCCATCTTCTGCAGCAGAGGTGGGTTTCATCTTATTGTACTGATCTTAGAAGCTCAGCATCTAGTCAAAACTTATTTCACCAACTGTCCTTGGTAGTTCAGGCTGAGGAATAGGCAACCACAGAAAGTAGTTAACCCCAATTGTTTTAAACTGTACTCTGATGCAAGATGACCATAAGACGATGTAAGACCATTGTTTGGTCTCCTCCCTCTTTTCATTGACTAGAGAGGCAGTGAAAAAGACTGCCTTAAAACCAGTATCTGTCTTTCAGATGGCTAAAAGTATGTGAGATGAAGCTTACCTCAAGGACTAAGTGGGTTCTTACACCTCTTCTTGATATTAGGAGATTTTTTCCTTTGAAGAAGATACTACTAGTAGCATCCAGCATTTACATTGCTTTTGTCACAGATCTACCACATGGGTCATGGATGTATTTCCCAGATATGTTTCATAGTTCATACAATAAATATGCCTCGCAGCTCTAGGCTTCTGCCTACATGTCAGATTAAATTGGGGTGAAAAGGCAATTAGTGCCATGAGCTCTGAGTTCAGACTTTTATGCCATAGTGAGCTCAACTGTGGATTCAATTGTGGAAAACAGGCTGTGTTTTGAGTGGTATTATTACCTAATTATACTTAGCTAATTACATTTTAATTAGGATGAGTAGCCAAGGGTTCAGTATTCCAAATATAAAGAGGCTTCTGTCCGAAGAAGTTGACAGCTCTTTGAAAGGTATTGCACAGGAAAATTATTGATTTCAGTCTGCTTTGGTTTTATAGCTCTTGCCTGTCATTTTGTGTATAGATAGACTAAAGTTTTACTCAGTTTTAAGCGTATTGCAACTTCTGCAAGTATGGATCACATTTTTGCTTCATTACTTTTTTCACAAAATGATTTTGCTATGGGAATGTGTTCGTAGACTGACATTTCACAGAATTTTTACAATGATTAGCACAAAAATGAAACATGGACTGCACTACTTCCACGTATATTCCGGGTAAGATTGTAGCAAAATCTATGACTTTGACCTATTCAATGTTTTCAATTTGGTGTGTTAGCCATTTCCAATCCCCTCCATTTCTAATTTGGGTACTTTGTGAGGAGGATGTAAAATATTCAGTCCATCAATACACGTAATAGGGAGAAGGTCAAAAACGCTGATGTTAGTGAATGAGAAAATAGCCTCGTTGGAGCCCTGGTGACCTCCAAGTGTGCTTGTACTCCAAAAAGTGGTATTGTAAATGTTTATACTTATTGTCTTTCTATTTCTTTCTAATCAAATTATTTCTGTTTATTTTTGAAAGAAGTTGCATTTTTTTTCTAATTGCAGTATAAATGTTTCTCATGTCAGACTGTTATTTTGAATGCTGACGTTATTAGGAGTAAAAGTTCTGCATTCAGAAGCTATGATTCTGGCTACTGCAACTGAGACCAGCAACTTCTTTTATGACATTTGAATGTTTCCCTACTCACTGCTTAATATATACTTATGGAAGGGACTGCTTACATGTTCAGGATGTAGTAAGTGTACATACTGAACATTTCAAAATTGTCCCTCAGTTAACAGTTTTTTTAATCATATGCAAGTCAGTATAAACATATTTCTAACTTTTTATATATACCTCAGATTGCACACTTTCATGGGAATAAAACATAATAAATCATATTCTTCAGATAAGCAAATATGATGACTCAAGAGACACAAAGTTTACACATCTGTTGGATAAAGCACTTCCATGTTTATACAGTAACTTTCCAAAGAGGAAATGTGCTTTAATCACTCATGTTTTTTATTTCTCTGCCTGATGTTCCCAGCACCAAGTTCTTCTGGGCATCACATTAAAGCACTGAGAGATCCTAGTCAGTGATGCTGCAGCACCATTCCCAGCCATACTTTGCCTTCTTTTGCTCAGTGAACAAATCAAACTGTGATGTCTAAATTCTCACGAGAAAGAGGGTAGTGAGAGCCAAATGTGATTCCAATAAGAGGCCAAATAGAAGCTACAACTATAAACATAATCTGGTTACCGCCCTACAACTGTGATTTTGCAGGCTTCCCTGGATACTCTTTTTTGGATTGTTGTCTCAACAAGCAGATGTACTTAATTCAGGATCCTGCTATCAAAATAAAACAAACAAAAAGTTCCATGGGGTTCTGTTGAAGAGGTATTGGTAAAGCGTAATGACAGAACATAGTGCAAAGTGTGATTCAGTCAATTATATGTACTGAATTGGTTGTGTAAATCTAAATGCTAAAAGCTTCAGAAAGAATTTAAAAATTTGCATTTGTTACAGAGGGACAGAAAAAATAAAAATATTGTTTTCCAGAAAACTGTGTTGAAGGATCTTTAACACACTTAATATCAAGGGTTTACTATGATAAAATCCCTTTGCACATTTGCTCACTCTAATTTGTTTCATCTTGTTCAGTTTCTCTCACATTGTTACACATTAAACATATATTTTGAAAGGATTTGTGCCAGAACATGTTTGTGATGATATAAAGGCTGTAACCTTTTCCGTACCTCTTTTTAAGATGTTTACCTTTAATTATTTCCATCTTCAGTTTCTGAACCTTCCGTTTTAAGGGGAGTGATTTCTGTAAATGCATTCTAATATCTTCCCCTGTATCCTTGTCCTATTGTTGTAACATATGGTGACATCTTAGCAGAATTTTGGCATCTCTGCTTTTGACAATCTTAATTTATAGCAGAACCTCCGTGTACTACCTGGGACAAGGAATCTTAAGGTGAATATAGGAAAGATAAAGTTGACACTTTACTATTGACTACCACTCATTTACATTCTGAAGGATCTTGTGCAAGTTCTTAATGGAAAAATTTGAATACCAGATAAACACAATATTTGCTTATACAATTGCTTGGTCTTCACACTCTTTTTATTCCATTTGTGCAAAAAAAAAAATCTTTTTGATTTGATGACTATTGTTTATGCATCTTTATATTGGATCCTCAGAGGCTGGGCTTTTCACTCTGTTCAGCACATCCATTCACTTCTGTGATTCTGTTAAAGTGTATATAAGAAACCTTACTGTACGTAGAGATTTTCCTTCTTTAGACTTCAAGGCTGTATTGCCTCATTTCCTAAAAGTCCTCCTAGCCAGATATTACTGACATTTTCTTATTACTCAATATATCTCCTCTCACAGATGTGTTGGATTTAATTGTATCACAACGGCTATAACTTTTTTGGCTGAACTGCTGTTCCTTCCAGATGCAAATCCAACCAGATGTGCTACTTAGAGTCCAATCCCCAACTACAGCAGCTGTCCATTCTGCTGAAAACTAGTATCAGACAAGAGCCAAGTGCAGAAATTTGGGGTCTTGGTTAGACACAGTGCCCTCTGCACACCGGTCTCTGGCGTGGGTCAGGAAGCAGGAGCTGCAGAAAGGCAGTTGTTCCAGGATGAAGTAAAGAAACCTGCTCATTGATCCCTCCTTTGCTTCCTTAAAAAAACCCCAAATAAACACCCCCCCCCCCCAAAAAAAAAACCCAAAACCTCACACCAAACTCTGGCTTTTTGCTTATTAGAAACAGCTTTCTTCTCCTTGTCACAAAAAAAGGGACAGAGGAGAAAGAAAACCAATTCATAGAAAAACCAGCCTACAAGCATTTCTCAGAAATTACCAGCTCTGAATCCTTGATGTCAAAATGCTACTGTAGTGTGGTAGCTGTAGTGGCTTGGGACATCACTTATGAGAGGGAGTTGCATAAATCATTCTGAATATCTTACACATTTTGATATGGCATTACATTATTCCAGACCTTGTTATCTTATGTTTTCCATGGAATGAATGCTGGTTAATTACCAGACAGGACTCATGGCCATAAAAATAAACTGGCTTTAAAACAGAAAAACTGTTTTAGAGAACAGGTATAAAAATTCCAGTACTCTGCATGCTGACCACATTCCTGATGCTTTTCACAGATTCCCTCTCCAGCCTTTGTTCCACATGGGAATTCTTACGGAGTTTTTCACAAGGGATACTTTTAGATCTTCATAGAGAGAGAGGACTTGTTAAATGGGGGGGTGGAGAAGAACAGGCTGTGGGGAAACTGAGCTATGGAAATTGCAGGATTCGTCACAATCTAAGATATTTCTAGGGAAAAATCCATGGATTCTAATCTTGATCTTTTTTATTATGATAACATTTCAACAGGGCTAAAATAATTTTGCTTAAATTTAAAAAAGATTTGATGATAGCTAGTGACGCAATGCTCTGAGATTTACCCTGTCAATTAAAAATGACATAAGAATTAGGATGCAACTGTTTAGAAACTCGTTGAGTTCAGCTTGCAGCATATTTGAAAACCTTGGGGGCAGTAGGAGAAGGGTGACCTATGCATAATTACTAGTTTAAAAGACCATTGATCTGGCAGGCAAGGTCAAATTAAGCTATCAGACAGCTTTTGTAGTTCGCACATGAACTGATGACCTTAGGTTCGTTTGAATATAAAAGGAGTGCAATGTTCACCCACTGTTTCCGCACTGGGAAGCAGACTCAGTGGCTTTCTTCACTTTTGGATTTGGATCACTAATTTTTACTATGGCAGAGTGGATTTTAGACAATGATGATCAAATTACAAATAACAGCACACTTGCTAACACCTAAGGCCTTACCAGGGGGTTCTCTTGATAGCTTGTACTTTTATGAGAGTTTCCTGGGCTCAGGAATTAACACTGGTGCTTTAACATTTTTCAAAGCAATGCTGGCTCAGCACAGTTTGCCTTTTTTACTGTTTCCATGTCCAAGGTACTCATTCCCATCTGTAACACCTTCTGTGACAGGACTGGGCATTTTAGGCTGCACACTGGTCCCTACATGCCCAGCTGGTACTCTAAAGGTGTATTCAGACATTTTCCAGAGATTAAGGTGAAAAGGAGTCATAGTTTCCTGGGAAACATTTTGCATTAACAGTTCTGAATTTTCACCCCAGTATTTCTCAAGCCTTGCTTGAATCATTGAAAGAGTAAAAAGAGATGAAGTTAGTACCCAATCATGGCAACAACTATTCTTGAAAACCATGAAAACAGACATATCATCTCTAGTACATCAAGGCACGTGGTTAACTAGAGCACAGGGGGTGCCTCAGTGTCTTAGGAGTGCCTTCAGTACCCTGGGATGAGTCTGGCAGAGAGGTGTTACAAAGCCGTCTATTTTCTTCTGTCTAGGAGGAGTAATCCTAAGAGAATGGCTTTATTCAATTGATTTTGTACTGATTCATGCCCTTGCCTACCTCAGACCACACAGGAAAAACTAGAGAGCTGGTACCATCCTGTGAAACAGGGGAACCTTGTGTTTTCTGCCTGGGCTTGTGCTATTCCTGGTTGCAAGGTTGTCTTCTTTCCAGCTGTCTTCTGCTCTGGGACATTTCCAAGGGATGTCAACAGTCATATTAAACTGTGGAGTACTACTGTTACATTTACTACTGGGAAATCATGAAGGCAGTATTGAAGTAATCTCCATTTCTGACCTAAGCCAAGTTTTACATGTATGCAATTCTAACAAAGAGTAACCTACACAGAACCCAATGGGAAGATGTGTGGCTCGGCAATAGGCTTGCAAAAGATTAATCTAGGATTTTAAGAAAAGAATGGCTGACTGAGACCACTGTTATCTTAGAAAGTCTCAAGAAGCAGAAGCTGTGTAATTCAATTTTTAGATGGAGTTTTTTTAAGATAGCAAGAGAAAAGAACTGAAGTAAATGAGAACTAGGGAATATAATGGAAAAGAGAAAAGCAAGACACTGACAAAAGCTTTGAGAAATATATTGATGAATGACAAATATGAAAAGGCTGAGATCCTGTCTGTTAAACGTCTTGTAGAAAGAACAATATTATAGGGAAAAAAAGGTTGTTTGAAATCTTTACTTTAACTTCAGGTGATATAACAGTACATTTCATATCCTTTAAGACCATGTAAATTAGATACTAAATAACTGTACAGCAGAGCAACTTGTTAAAGATTGGTGGGAAAACCTTTGCATCATTTACGATTCAAATGGAAAATGGAGCTCAAACCTGAGTGCTCCGATCATGAACTTTTTCTTAAGAGCTCACAAATAAAGATCTGGTCTTTATTAAATAATAAATATCTTCATTAAATAATAAATATTACAAATAAAGACATCACACAGAGATGTGCCAGTGTACTAATGGTAAACGGCTTTTAGCCTGTGCAGATATGACTGCTTTTAAAACAACAAGCATTGTCAATGAGAAGCTTGTCGTTCATTGTCTGGATTGTTCCAGATAAGGTATATATTCTTTGTCCAGTGAAGTCTTATAAAATTTAGTTACCAGAGGAGACAGGCAAATTTGAACTGTTTATATATTTTACCTGTGCAACTGTTGTGCTGTTAAGTTCACATAATGCCATAAGACACAGGGAACTTGTGAAATGTATAGCTTTCCCCAGAAACTGCAACACAGGGGGAATTTTTATTGTTGATTTGTTTGGATGCATGCATCCAAAGGGACTTTTGACCTATTTCAGAAATATATATAGAAACCTCTGCTAAAAGCCAACATATAATACTGCATCGGTAAATGAGTTCATCAGATGTTGCTGGAAAAAAATAACGTCAAAAGCAAAACTCTCTCTTTTAAGGTAAAACTATATGTTTGAGTATTTTTGTTCCAGCAGACATGTCTTTGTTATAAAGGTCCAAGACCTATAACATTGGAAGAGTTAAATACATAAAAATTGGGAGCATTAATCACAGTAATAGAAAAGAGGCAGGCTTCATTTTCAATACAAGAATAATGTATTGCTCTCGTGACAGTATATTCTTTCATAATGATTGTGATTATTATGAGACTTACTTTGCTCATAACTGGCAGTAACTCCAATGCTTGCAATTCATGCTGAAATAAATATTGCATTCATCCTCTCTGAACTGAACCTAAACCAAAGTCAACACAGTTACACTTCTGTATTTACAGACTTGAGGGTCAGTTGATATTTCCATTATGCCCTTTATTTTTAAAGGTCTTAACTTGGATTTTGCTTTTTGTTTTGTTTATTTTGGGCTTTCTATACTTAAAATATTAACTGCATGAAAACCACATGTGTATGCAAAATAAAATATGCATGCCAAAGAAAAATTGTGATCCAACTTTAAAATATATGGGTTTTCACTTCCTGGAAAGGAAAAAAAAAACCCACAAAAAACCTGCATGAGGAATAGCCCCAAACAGACCTGCTCCAAAGATAACAGTCTGTGGTCCCAGAAGTGATTCTTGGGAACCAGGCAATTTTGACAGAACTTCAGGAAAGTAATAGTGATTAGAGGTTTAAAAATAAAATATGCATATGTTCTTGTATGTGTGCCCCCACACACATGCACAAACTCAGATACACAGATGATATCAGTCTGAGTTATAAGTATGCCAAAGCCAGAGCATCCAAAGTCAGGGGTTTTAATGCACGGCACTGAAAGCACTGGAGTTATCTGAGTAATAATCTCCACTCATATACTGTAATCTCCACTCATTCCCCACATACCAGCTCATGCCTTAACTCATGCCCAGGTGTATCAGCACAAAGATGGATATTGCAGTTGAAGCTGGTGCATAACTAGCAATCCAAATATTATAAGGCAATATCTTACTGCTAAGATTTGAAGTATAGTGCAGTGGGTGTCATTTAAATGTAAGAATTGCCTTGCTGCTCTTGCTGCAGAGCCAATACAGAAAAGCTGAATATAAGCAATGCCTGAGGAGACTTAAAAAATCAAAACCCTCCTCTTCCATCCCTGCAAAGTATGTCTAAATTAATATTGGGTACACTTCTATACCATGACCATTAACTTGGACCAATTTTTTCTAACATAATAATATAAATTTTATTCTGAATTTGGTTAATCGAACTGATAAGGTTAGAGAGACTGTCATATCCATGCCTATATTGTCTTAGAACAAGTTTTTCAAGTCATTTTAGGAAGATGGCAATGTGCTTTTCATGGGATAATCTGGCCCTTAACATCTTTTAAAATTTTCCTTTTTTTTTTCCTGACAAAAATCAACTTTAATTCATCAATGTTAATGTAGTATACTCATATTATTAAAACAGGATTTGCTACATTTTCTCTTGTGCAAGCATTGCATCACTTTAATAACAGCCAGCAATGCTATCCTCACCAGCACTGTTTACATCAAGAATTTTTAAACAGGGAGATGTTCAGTCCTACCTATTTGGTAAAAGCCTCAACTCAATAGAAGCTGTGACAGAGTCCTTTCTCCCTTTACCCTTTACCTGGTCCTACCCAGAGGAGGAACCCAGAAGCAAAACCTGCCCTATCTGCATGGAGGAAGAGGGAAGCAAGTCAACCGCCCATGGAACAGGCGGACAGGCTCAGAGAGCTGGCTTGGAGGGGTATGTAGGGCTATGTGCAGTGAGCTACCTTTCATGTGAATTCCCCAAAAGTCTGTGAGATGCACAGAGTACCAGTGTGGTTGACCCTTGCTGTGCAAGTCTGACCCGTCACCGAGACCTTACTGCTTGCTGAAATGAGCAGAAGCGGTGGGGACTTTGCCTAGCATGGGAACCAGGAAGGTCCAGCCTGTGCTCGCTGCAGTGGAGCTGCAAAGGCTGAGCAAGGAGATCCAGGAGCAGTGTCCACAGGGCTCACTGCTCCCCTGACTTCAGAGGAGTGGTGACAGTTCTTGCTGGCTGAAGCGCCGCTCAGGAGACCTTGGAGAAACTGGCAAATGTCAGGGTGGAGGGCTGTCCGCTGTAATGCCAGCTGCTCAGGTCCTCAGTCCGAGTGAGCAGGGGCGAGCTGACCTCTGCGTTTGCTGCAGCAGAGTGAATTTCCCAACAGCACTGGCTGGGGATGTGTGACCATGATTAAGAGCACCCACTGAATCACTGTCATTTTGATCGTCATGCTGGTGGTGGTTGTGTATGCAGGGATACACCACAGGTTATTTTTAAGTCTAAAGCCTGAATTCTTATCTCGGTTAGAACAAAACGAATATTTTCTAATCTCTTAATTTGGTGCCAGAAGAAACCCCGGGTTCGTGTTGCCCCCTGTGGCTCTTCTTTTCTCTGTATTAGATGAAGGAAATGAAGCAAAGCCAATTCCAGTGAAGCTCCGAGCTTTTGAATGAAAAGCAGCGGAGGTCCAGCAAGCTAAACAGGAATGTATCAGCTGAAAAAAAACCAACCCATAAAATAAAAGAATAATGTTTAGAAGGGTAGAGACAGGAAATTACTTGTGAGAAATGTATAACACTGAGTGGTTTTTTTTTTAAACGTATGACGCCAATTTAGTGTTTAAAGCTGCTCAATGGCTGGAATACAAACTTGTAGTGAAATATATTAGGTGTTTAGAGTCACTTAGTGGTTAGTAAAAAACCCTCCTAATGAAACAATGTATTAATTGCTCAGGGCCACTCAAAGCAAACACACATAAAATATTTAGATGTCTGGAGATGCTCAGCAGTTTGATAACCAACTTTTAATAAAGTCTATTCAGTGTTTAGAGTTGATCAGCAGCTAGGAAAACAACCCATGCTCAGCAGTAGAAAAGCAGGGCTAATAAAATACAGAGCTGCTCAGTGGCTGAAGCAAGGTTTTTAAAGTTACACTAAACTTAGGGAGACTAAATTAAGCAATCACAGTAAAGGCACTGGTAGTTTCATAGGATTAATGGCTGGCTGGGATGAGTTGATGGCCTGTGGCTACATTTCAGGTCATTTACTCCCACTGGTCATTAGTCCCCAGGAAATGCCCAGCACTGAGGTTATTACTATTGTAAGCAGTTAAAAAAAAAAAAAAAAAACAAAAAAAAACACACCAAAAAACAAAACCAAAAAACCCACAAACCATCCAAACAAAACAAATAATCCCTCAGCAGCCTTATGTGTTATCGTATATGGATGTATGTAGTGTCTGCAAATATTTTAAGGAGAGACATCCATATTCATATTAACATAGATTTTCTCTAGAACAACTGCAGTGCCTTAGAGTCAGTAAGATTATTAGGAAATCTACTTCCATTTCCACTCAGTACATGAATTGAAACAAAAGTTTTGGAGCTCTGCACCTCCTAGTTGATGCTGTCTGCTATCCTTAAAGGCAAGAAGGAGCACTTCAGTTGGGGTACTCCATGCGGCCTCATTTGAGTTAAGTGGAAGCTGCATTTGGGAACATTCCCAATGTCATGTGTCCTTCACATACTGACCTACTTTCATGTTTTATGAATAGCAGAGTGGCAGCATTAGGTACTGTTATACTTTACATTTTTATAGAAACGTATACCCAGAAGGATACTAAAGAACTTCACAGACAGTCTACAAAGATTGCTGGGCTTGCTGCTGAAATGCAGTTTCCCTTGGGATAATGGCAACCCTTTCTGGAAGAGCAGTATTACACAGCAGTCTTTTAACAGGAGGAAGTGAAGATAAAATTTAATTGAAACAACAGGGGAAACACAGGCAAGTAGGACATAAATACCTGCTGGATTTTGGCCAGCATTAACTTCCCCAAGTCATTCTATAAATTCTGACTGTCCGGCCATTAACACATCTACCCCGGCATGGGTTTAGCATTCATCTTAACTTTCTCAGTTTAATCATTTAGGAAGTAGTAGATGGCTGCCATGCTACAAATTCTAGAACTAAAAACCATACTTGCAACCTACTACTGATATACAGAGAATAATTTTTCATTTCAGACTAGAATAAAGTTTTGCAAATCACCAGGAGACACCAGGATTGTTTAAATACTATAAATTATGCTCTGGATTCTGCTTTGGTTTACCCTTTTCTACTAACCTAAGTTAGGCACCTAAAGCAGAAAAGAAATAGCTTACAACTACAGTAAGTCAGATTACAAAAGGAAACGGCAAATATCCTTTTCACGGGAGATGAAAATCTGTTGTGGTTGGTTTTTATAGAAGCAAAGAATCATTTAGGTTGGAAAAGGCCTCTGAGATCATCAAGTCCAACCATTAACCTGGCACTGCCAAGTCCATCACTAAACCATGTCCCTAAGCACCACATCTATATGTTTTTCAAATACCTCCATGGATGGTGACTCCACCAACTCCCTGGGCAGCCTGTTCCAATGCTTGACCACCCTTCCAGTAAAGAAATTTTTCCTAATATCCAATATAAACCTTCCCTGGTGCAACTTGATGTCATTTCTTCTTGTCCTGTTGCTTGTTACCTGGGAGAAGAGACTGACCCCCACCTGCCTACAGCCTCCTTTCAGGTGTTTGTAGAGAGAAATAAGATCCACACACACACCCCCATCCCCCACCCCCCCACCCCCAAGTCTCCTCCAGGCTAAACAACCCCAGTTCCCTCAGCTGCTCCTCATAAGACTTGTGCTCCAGACCCTTCACCAGCTTTGTTGTCCTCTGGAAACACTCCAGAACCTCAATGTCTGTCTTCTAGTGAGGGGCCCAAACCTGAACCCAGGATTCAAGGTGCAGCCTCACCAGTGCCGAGTGCAGGGGAAAAATCACTTCCCTTGTCCTGCTGGCCACACTATTTTGGATAGAAGCCAGGATGCTGTTGGCTTCCTTGGCCACCTGGGCACACTGCTGGCTTTGTTCTGGTTTGCCCAAGATGGCCTGCAGACCAAGAAATGGAAGGGCTTCTTCCAGCTCTCACAATTGGATATCCAAAAGGCATCCAACCATGTCTATGAAAAATTCCTTCTTATATCTTCAGCTGGCCAACAGATCAAGCATTTTTTTTTTTCTTTCTCAGGGTGATTGAAGTGTATTCACACCTCCCAGCGTGGTTGCTTACATTGTTGTAATGACCCTTAACTCTTCAGGTTAATATATCTAAGTAAGAAGTTCAAGAACCTGAATACAAATTTATGTGATGATCTTCTAGGCTTCTAAGTTTGATTGTTGAGTTCTCTTGCTGTTAGTACATAAAGGTCTTTGCAGATGAATTTATTTGTCATTTGTACACAACAGAGGCCTGAGAACGCCAGCACAGTTCACCAGCTGACCACGTCATTGTGCGGATACGAAAAAGGACTCTCATGTAATGGACATCAAGAAAATCCTCACTCCATGAGCTTACAAAATCTTGCTCACATCCCAGCAGAACTGTTACTTTTTTCGGAATGCCTGGCTTCCACAAATAGCGGTGCCACCTAGGACTCAGCTTTTTGCACAGCACTGGGCATCTGCAGAGGTGTTCCCTCCAAGGTGCTAGCTTCTTGAATATTTATTGCTTTCTAGGGTAGATGGTCAGCACAAGCTGCGAATAGCTTGCTTGATCACATAGTTGCAGGGCAATTTCTTTGACTTTCTCTATGTTTAAGACTAAATTAGTGGTCGTTACCTTGGTTGTTATCACTTTCTAGCCTCTGACCCAAATATGTTACAAGGATAAGGATGTAGATCTAAGAGTTCATCTGTGGTAATTACCTGTGCTACTTATTTTTCCACTGCTTACCAGAATCATCTGAGTAGATCTGTGCAGATACAGTCCAGACATTTTAATGGGTGCTTTCTGGCAGTCCGTATCCTGTGACAACACAGGCTTCTCCCTTTCCCAATGCGGTTACGACCCCTCTTCTGTCCCCCTGGTGTGTATATATCAGGGTACAAACCACTAGTATCTTGAATCTTTTCCTGGGACCACCATGATGTTGATATTAATGGCTTCTTCTTCCTCCTCTTCTTTATTTATTTATTTGGATTAACTAGGGGCTATTTTTATGTGTTTTCTAACATGCTGTTATATCTTGCTTTTCCTTGGTTTACAGGAGGACACTGCATCTGAATTTATGGTGCCTTCTATGTATGTAAAATTCTTATTCTTTGATAAAATTCATTTTGTCCAGCTCCGTATCTGCATATCTTTAATTGTCTGGAGTGAGCTATTTATACACTTAGGATCTCCAGTGGTAGCCAGTTTCCCACCTCTTACCATCCCATGCCTACTCCTCTACCATGCATCCTGTATCCCCACTTCTCAAGATATCTGCTGTTGTACCAGGCTTGTTCTCCTCTACAGTACATTGCTATATTAGAGTCATACATATCTACTTCACCACAGCGTAACTTCTTGATAGTACTTGTCAACAGACAAACCACTCTTACAACTAACACATGCTTTGTTAAAACAGAGCTGCTGGTAGTTAAGGAAACGTTCAGACAAACCACTCCTGACAAGCCTTGGCCTTGAGGTCTTGCAAACTCAGTGAAAAACCTGTGGCTTGTTACCAGCAAAGGCAATGTCATCGCGGTAATACTGGCTTACAGGGCTGCTGCAGGAGGACTCACCTCCCACAGAGAGGAGACCTTGCTTCCTTCTCTGCTTCTATCTCTCTTTCTGCTGGTCTGTGGAAGATGAGTAGGAAAGCAAGGTGAATCCATCTTTCCCTCCCTTTTTCATCTACAGGAAACTATGTATAAGTAGTGCTTTATGCCAAAATCTTTGCAAACCCTTGAGTTGGTGACTTACTGAATCTTGCGCTGCAAAGCTGAATAATTTTCTCCTAAACTGCACACAAGATTGCAATGACATAAAACATTAACGTTAACTGCTGATGAACCTGTGTCATTACTTTTAATAACATTATATCTGTGTTTGTCTGCTCAATGCAGTGATAACTTAGTGAAGGAGAATTAATTTCACATATTATCCACATAAGCAATAATGAGGGAAATCAGTTTCCTCTAGAGTTGCAGAGAGAAGTTTAATTAAATTTGGGTATGGGCCAATTGGTTTCAGGTTGGTCACTTGCTTTCTAGCTGACAGGGGGACCTTAGGTCTCGAAGACAGGTGCAAAATCACGTAAATCTATGAGTGAAAATACCCCTGGCTGCAGCAAGTCTCCAGGACTTTAGAATAGGGGTGAAAAAGCAGTATTTTGAAATTAACTGCACAGAAGAGTTTTTGGTAAGGTTGTTTTTGTTTTTCTTACACTCTGCAAGGGCTTCTAATAGCTATGAACACACATCACAAACCATAGGATAGTAATATCAGTCAACCGAGAAAAAAAATGTATAATACAGTCTGTCATTGCTAGGATATTGTGGTGTTATGCATGACGAGAAAAGCCATTCACAGGCAGGCATGTGGTAAAGATAACCTCAGACTCTTGAGTAAAGAAAAACGCTTCATGTTGTATGTACTCACTTGAGTAAAACGATTAACAGTTTTGAGTACTTACTGCAAATGAAGTCTCTTTCACCACATCCCCTACATTCGGGGGAACAGATTCAGCAGGCACTGACTGGTTAGCTGGACTGAGTATGGCATACTGTAACCATATGAATCAACATGTATAATTGGCTTCATTAATAAATGTTACTTAAAAATGACTTTTGAATCTGAGTTCTGAAAAATCAGATGAAGTGTCCAATCTATTAATTAAATATTGAATTGACAGGAAGGTGTAACTGGAGAAAAAAAAAAAAAAAAAAAAAAAAAGGCTGTGGTATTTCCACTTTAAAATGCCTGCAAATCAAACTCCAGGTGATACAGTAATACTGATCTGTAGTAAAACAAATTACTGAAGGATCCAGGACTCATCTCAAAATTCTCAATGTTTTACCAAATTAGAGGAGTTTTGGACAAAGGTCTTGGGGATGTTTCTATGTGTAGAAACAGGAAAGACACAGAGCACTATACTTGCAGCTACATAATAAAGCTGTGGGCTCAGTCCTGCTCCAACCTAAAGGAACAAGGGTTAGGCAGCTGACTGAACTGGGTACAGGATCAAGCTGCAAATCACCCGTGTGACCTTCACTTTATCATCACTTGTTTCCCAGTAAACAAGTAAACTGTTTCTGGGTAAACCCAGAATCTGCCTAAGAGTATTTTTGTTCCTCAAAGACAAAGGACAACTTGAAGCCTAAATGCAGAATATTGCCAAGGGGCTGCTGTAGGCTCCAGGAGCCTGGCAAAGGCAGGAGTGGAGGAGTGAACTTGTGGAGGAATGAGCAGATTTGTTAAAGCTGTACTAAGCTGTTACTGTTTATTAAATTCAATTTGTCAAAGGTGTAGTATAAATAGCTCTATCAGTCGCTTGTAAATGGCATCATTCTGTACGGGAAAGGGTAAAGAAAGGGTAAGGCAATGTATTTAAGTTCCAATAAGCATCTAGAATATGTCATCCCGGAGACCTGGGACTGACACATTCACCAATACAGAAATGCAAGTGCCGTGCCTTCTATGACCTTCCCCCCTTCTTCCTCTTCCCCATATTTCTGGGGCAAATATGAAGCCTGGCCAGACATGCCTATGAATCCTTGGCAACATATATTGGCAGGAAACAGCTGAAATTGCTATACCAAGTCATCGCATCAAACTACTGGGAGTAACATTGTCAATAGCAAATTGCTATGTCACAAGACAGCAACGTTAGCAGAGGAAACTCCTAGCAGGGAGGGATGGATCGGATACAGTAGCTTACACCTCACCAGAGAGGATTACAAATGAAGCTCCAAAGAAACATGAACAATTCAATGAAATTAAGACAGAGCTTTTAGTAGTGTGGAAAGAGGCTTTTTCAGTGAAATCCTCCCCTCCAACGCTAAACATGCCAGGTGAAACTCTATGTTGTGCCTCTAGGAGATGCAGCACAGACCTCAAAGACAAGAGTCAGGAGGGAGAATAATGACTTTATATTACCTCTGCACCCTCATAATTCTGGGCTGCTCCTGCAGAGCTGGCCTGAATTTCTGCAGCTGTGTGCTGCAGCCATATACCCAGCACATCCATCCTATTCCAGCCTGGCTCTCTCCCTTCCTTGCCCCAGACTGAGCAAGAGGTTGGAAGATAGGTTAAACTAATGTATTATCTACAACCAAATTCATCTCAACACAGATATATCTTAGTCTGCATTTTTAGAGCTGAGCAAAGCAATAAACAAAAGAAGAGTTTGACTCTAAAAGTAAGAGTCACAAAAGCCTGAATGATATTTTAGGGTTTGGTGTTTGGAGGTTTTTTTTACAAAACTGGGTTCTGAAGTCCTGATTTAACTATCCCTATATGTACAAAAAATTACAAAGATAAACTTTCACAGTACTGAGGTAGCTGATATACCCATTTGCTTGGTGAGGTATCCCCATGTCAAACAGCAAAAATCTGGATGTGTGAATTTTTTTTTAGGAAGGCTTCAAACCTGTATTGTGTTTCATCTTGTGACCATCTCAGATAAATGTAATGCTATTATCTTTGCAAATTGGTAATAGACTGCTACTTCTCTATGTATAGGTAATTTTTTAAAATAAAAAACATATTAGGGAAAGTGTTCTGCCCTACAACATTATGCAAAAATTCACATTTCAAGTGTAACCATCATCTTTCACGTTTTCCAAGTGGCTCAACTCCCACCCCTCTAACATTTTTATGCTATCCTGTTTAATCAATAGAGTTACAAAGCCAGCTGTCTCTCACTCTACAGTTATCTTTCATTGTACAGTACACAATGCCACTAGTCCTGCTGATAAAAAAGAGCACACAGAAGGAATGTGGCACTGCATGTTTGTTATCTTCCACTCAACTAAACATACCTCTCTTTCTTTCTTGGCTCTTATCAATGCTAAAATGCTGAAAACAAGTTATTTCTAGTGTTAACACTGCACGTGCCAGTTGGGACCAGGATTTTTTGCCTATCTTAAGGCTGCGGTTTGCTGGTACTACAAAAGCCTGCCAATTTGAAAAATCACATCATCAGCCTTTAAGAAGGCAGTGCAAAGCGGTGCTGTCCGCAGCCAGCCTTACACAGATGGCGGGGGTACTCTGGATACACTGAGGGCGTAAGGCAGGGAGACTGACCCAAAAGCTGCTTGTGGTTGACCTCAGACCCGCAAAAAAATAAAGTAATCCAGTTCTATTCTTTTTCATTTCCTTCAAAACATGAAAGCTGATAAGCTTTGTTCTCTCTCACGGCAATAAGAAAACAGTTAAATTGAACCTTTGCTTCAGTTAAAGAACAATCTAGCAGTTTCCCTTCTCGAAGGTCTGCCACTCACAAAGGGTGAAAGTGCCCTGCTCAGAAAAAAGAAGAAAAAAAAAAGACCATCTTTTATGTCTTCCCTGACACAAAGCACCCTGATGGATGGTCACTCTGATCTTGAGAATTTTAACCAGGATATATTTTGCTGGTGCCTCCAACAGACAAGAGACAATCTGATGTTCCGTGGCTAAACAGAATGATTACTGTGTATTCAGGCAAAATTTGGGAGAGAATCAAAATCTTCCCTTTGTTCTCCATTGTTATGTGCTGGTTGATCCTTAAAAAAGCTTAATCTGTTGATTATCTTTTCCCACAGTATTTTCCTGTTTGCTTTATTTGAAAAGAAAACACTAAAACGGTCCATAAAAAAAGTAGAATATGAAAAAATATGTTTTCTTCTTTTCTGAGGGTATGAGTGCATTGGTTTATGAGCGTGCAGTATATGTATGTGACAAAATCCTTGTTAATTAAGAACAGTTTGAAGAAAAACACCCTGTGCATATGTATATGTACGTAGCATATACACGGAAGATCATATGTTTTGCAAAATGACTTACCAGAAGTATGAAAACTTTGCAAATGTATAAGAAACAGAAATATATTTTGCTCCAGTATTGCATGGTCACACTTGAAGAATCTCCAAAGCACAGTTATGCTTATGTTGGAATCGCTTCAAAATTTATAATTTCTAACACTGTTCTGAACGTTTAGATAAGAGATGATCCTACAGTTGTGGTTTGTGTCTTGCTTGATAGCATGACCTTTGATAATGTGCCTCGGCAATGGAATTCAAAGCTTTGCATAGTATTTATGATGTGTTCGTAACCCTATTACTTCTAGTTCTAGGCAAACACTACATATCTTCATTCAGATTTTTAAATAAATTTACTTCAAGTGTGTTGATATAATGCTTGAATTTGCTTTCTGCAAATATTCACCAAATGAGTAGGACTAGTGTGAAAAACTTGAGATAAGCAAATTTACTGTCTAATAATCAAATATCTTTTTGAAGCTGGTGTTGGATTTTGTGCTTGATTCTACATTTTGGAGTTCCTTTATGTACTCTGGTGATTAGCTACAAAAAATTAAAAAATCATACTATCCAAAACCAACACAGTATTACTTGATACACTTAACCAGCCAACACAAATATCTGAACACTCCTAGTGAACTGAGCATTCTGTGAAGTAAAATACTTCTTGGGGGTAGTTTTGTTGTACAATTACTCTTGTTAAAACTATCCATTGGGTAGTTTTAATTTGATTTTTAATTAATTTAACATTAATTAATTTTCATTGTAATTTAAACCCTACTCTACAGAACTAGATAATTTAACTCTCAAAAAAGTATATGCTGTAATACAGGCAGCTCAAGTGTCAGTGACTTATGATTGAAATTTTCCCAATTGGAAAACTCTGTGCGTAGTTGCTTGTAACAGTGCCTCAATTAAGCCGTTAAATTCAAAATTTTCTACACTGGATGTCTGTATTTGGGTGATATGCAGAAGTGTGTGTGTCTGTCCATGTCTGTGAATAAGTAAGCAAATACATGTACATTTTTAAATTTGTAATTTGGGAAAAACTGTAATTTTTTTTTTCAAAAACATTTTTACATGTAATTGTAAATTTGTAAATTGTGAAATTAAAGATTCATTATAAAATTCATTTAATAAAGTACACAAACTCTGTTAAACTGGAATTTTACTAAGAGATATAAAGATAAAACCAGTTGGCAGTCCATTAATCAAAGTCCCTTTTGGAAGTATGCACTTAAATAGACAGTGCAAAGTCTGAATGCTTTCATGGACACGTGCTCCATTCATCTCTCTCTCAATCATATACACATAAAAATACTTTTATAAAATAAGGAAAAAAAAGAGTAAAGTTAAAAAATTAGATATAGAAATATTTTGGAGATTCTTAGCTCGTGAAAATTGTTATAGTTCCTTAAACTCTAAATGAAAGCAAGGTATTTTAGCCAAATGGTGAAAGTTCTGGACTTGAGTATGGTATATATTAGTTGTGGTGAATCCCAGAGTTTATTACAGAGATCATCCCAAATGAGTACCAATAAAACCTTTATAGCACATATGCAGTTAGGCTATGTTACAAATTTAACATAAAACGTATTTCAGAAATGGTTCAGGAGGTTTTATGATTTTTTTAATTGATACTGTTATTGCACTTCCTTCTATATTAAAGCCAAATTAACTTGCTATTATGAGACAACTACATAGGCCTCAGAATGATTACTGATACAGTTCTGAACCTCTAAATGATCTTAAGCAACTTGTCTATAAATCACTGTGTTCCACTCTTGAGGTCTAGTATATGCCTGCATATCCAAGCTATAAACATTTGCTAGTTTGGATGGAAAAAAGCTTCTTACCAGCTCTTTTCGCCTGATAGAAACATGCATTGTTGAGAACAAGGAGAACTTAAAACATCTCCTTGCTTCAGAACTGTGCATTGCCCATCGTCCTCCTTATCACAATGTAAGTTGGAGAGGAATTTGCACATTTTGTAGTGAACAAAAAAAACTTTTTAGGATGTCTTTTTGGTTGGTTTTTTGTGGGTTTTTTTTGTTTTCTCTTTTGTGGAAGAATGTTAAAAAATAGCAGATGCTTGAGAACTGCTCAGAGGTTAAAAGTGCTAGAATGAATCCTGACAGAGATAGATTAGTAGGCAGAATGCAGGTGAGGCAGTCAAAGGTGCATGATAAATGTAATTTATCACATGGATCTGCAATTTACCACATGAATATCACCTCCACCTTTGTGTGAGTTGCTCATCTAATGTGGTAAACCTGTCCCCTGTATTTTCCTAACAAACGTGCCTGGTTAATACCATGTCTCATGACCAAGTAATTATAGTATTTCCCCCTTAATTAGTAACCTGAAGAAAACAAAGTAAATATAAGGAGTCTTAACTTAGGGAGAGATTAATTTAAATGGCTTGATCTAGTGTCTTTACTTTCCATGTAGGTGCTGCAAACATAAAGAGTGGACCCACAAATGGACATAAATGTATTGTGGTGTGCGGCACTGCAATATAAGTTATGAGGCCGCTTAAGGGAATGAATCCAGATAATGCTGATAAAACTTATGGGTGTGTGCATCTCAGTGCATGTGTGTACACATGGAAGTCAGAAAAGGCTTTCTGCTGTGTCCTTTGGTGACAACCTAGGATGCCAAATTGCACATTCTGTTTCTGTGGTTGACATGGTAAACTTTAGGTGCCTGAAAAATGCCAAACTCTCTGTGATACCTCTCTGGGAACTTAGCACTAATTTGGCATCAGCACCTTAAGCTGTTTTTAAAAACAAAAATATGCTGAAAGAAATACAGTAAAAAATATATACCCTTAGATATGTATTACCTAAAGGTAAGATAAAATATGTGTAAGATACCAGTGTTAACCGTGTGCTAAACATTAGATGGAAAAAGGTATCTGGCTGCAATCTGAGTTAAATATCTAAAGACAACTCTTCATTTATAATCTCAGCAATTCCTGCTGGCCATGACACATTGTGGCACATGGGACTCAACCAGTACATGGGCTAGTTGAATCTTGCTTGAAGTGTCGCACTTCAAGTGATGAAATTGTTGGGCTGGAAGGGACCTTTAAAGGTAATTACTTCAACCCCCTAACTTGCCCAATGCACTCCCTAAATAACAGCCTACTTGCCGTTTGACGAACCAGGCACCTGAAAATTAGGCACTGAAAATCTGTCCTGGACTGTCTGAATAGCCCTGAGAAGAAATGAAGGAGAAAGCATCACCAGACAAACCTCAGCTGTAGGTCTGAAGTATCTCTGGCGTCTTCACCTCCAAATCATCTCTGGTTTCTACAGTGTGACAGTACAATGGTGGTGGTAGCTTATAAACAGTGTTTTTAAGTTTCCTTTACTCTCTGAAAAGATACCAAAGAGCCAAGTCCTCCATGTCTGAAAGTGATGCCACAGAAGAACAAGAAGATGAAACTGAAGAAAATGCAAGGAGGCAAGGGACTCTGACAAAGAGAAATGGAGGGAAAATGTGATGACAAAGGATAAATGGAAAAAGAGTGCCCAGGTAGGGAATTATTTAAAAAAACTCCAACCCAACCAAACAAAACAGAACAGAAAGGCACATTAGAATCACAATACCAACAGTTTGGCTTTTGGCTTAACATTTGTAAAATTCACTCTTTGGGGAAAATGTGTTTTCAAAGGTAACAGATAATTATTTCACTGCCTCAAGAACCATTTGCATTTTCCCTACTGGCAATAAGTACCTGTGGTTCATGACAATACAGCTAGTACTTTTGTTTATATTTATATGCAAATAGTGTTATTTATAATAGTACTTAATACTGATATTGCCATCTCAGTTCAAGCTTATTGTATAATTTTCCTCCAGCTCCACTTTTTACATTAAAAGTATGTTAATAAACTTCATCCTGAACTGTGGCATATTAATAATATGTCGTGCTCCCATAGCAATACCTATCTATGGATTTCAAAAGACCTTGCAAACTGTGAAACAGATGCATTTCTCAATCTCTTATAAATCATAAGCCACAGAATAAAAAAAAATAATAATCCCTTTCAGGGATTTGCCTGTATCAAGAAACAAATTAGTAAAAGAATAAGCTAGGCTTGTACTCAGAGTTATCTCTTCTTGGCTGCTGTTGTTATTGTTCAATGCAAATCTTGTGGTGGAAATGTTTTCTTTGTTGAAGCTGTGCTTGCAGAACGGAAGAAACAATCCAAACGCTTAGGCACACCTCAATCACAGTTTTCCCAGCATGCTTTTGCTATTTCAGAGCTAGGCAGAGGAACAAAGGTGTATGAAATGAATGGAAAAGACCCACACAGGGAGGACTGACTTTACCTGTGAATGGTCAGCAGTCACAAACAGACTTTAGCCTACACAGACTACCACTGCTACCAAAGGACATCCTTGAAATCATGAAATAACTAGTGCCAGAGGTGGCAGCAAACTGAGCTTCAATAGACGTTGAAGTGCTTTACAGAAAGCTGAACACTTCAAAGGAGGGAAATTCTTTTCCAAAATAGCTTTTTTGCCAGGTACCTGGGTCACTGCAGTGGGAATGTTATACATAAATTCAAATCCTCCCAGTCTGAGAACGGACAAAGGACTGAAATCTGCCACCTCTCCTCAAGGGCATCCTGCTAGGCTTTTGGGTGAAAAGAAATCACCACCTCTGACTGAGATTTGCATGAAATTAGTTGTTTGGTGACCATTTCTGAGAGAGGGTCCATGGGGGACAGTCCCAAGAAAAGGGGTACAGCTGCTTTCTGACAAAGGTATTTCTGATATTTTTAGGAAAAGGCTCTAGCTGGCAGACACTGCCATCCAAGAAACGTGTTTGGTGCAGCAGCTAGGGCAAAGGTCCTGTCCAAATAAGCATTTTCTTCAAGTAGCTTGAACTGTAGGAAGCTATGGTTTCCAGTGGTGCTGTGAGACCACCTCTCGCCTCACTATTTAAAAGAGCTCTCACAGGAAGATGTCTTTTTTCTGCATTTTATAGGGTCTTAGTCATAGGTCCCCAGATAGCCACCTGTATCAAAAGCAGGCACGCTTGGCAATACACAACATGCAACGCCAGAGCTACTCCAGGGACCTGGAGTACATTAAGGTAAAAAATGGAGTTAGTAATAGATTTTAGGTATATCCAGATTTAGGTGACAGCTGAGTGAGGGTTTTAAGGATGACAGTTTGCAGTATAAAGGTCTAAATTCCTTCTTTTTCCTATAAATCTTACTCCTGACTGGTTGTCTCCCCTGTCCTGAACTGTATAGTATTGCCCAGCCGAGGCTTCTGATGGCAAAGTACTAATGGCTGTTGCAATGCACCAACTCTTTTGTTCACCTAGGCCTAGATGCCTAACATTAAGCAGCAATTTTTAACAAATTTGGCTCAAGATCTGAAGGATACGCTGGCCCTTTCTGACACACAGGTGCTCTAACTCTAAATTCCCAGAATACTACCATCAAAGCTTCATTTTATATTGTTTCTCCTCACTGTTTAACCACTTATCCTGTGCCACTCCACTTTTAATTTTATTGGTGATGATGACTGATGAGGAAGACAAAGATGAAAAGGGAGATTTTCTTTGGGCTGTCTAGTAAGATGTTTATCAGTTAGTGAGGCTAACTGTTAAAAAAGTTTGAAATAAAATTCTGCTTGAAGGGTCTTAGGATCAGACTTGGAGAGACTTTTATGTGTTTCCAATTTGTATATGTGAATCTATACAACTAGGTTTGTGCGTGCCTTATTTTCACATGTTATTGCTTTCCTAGTATTTTTCATTAAGCTTGATGCCAAAAGCTCCTGAGTTGCAGATTACTGGAGGCTGGGAGCGTAAACTAGGCAAGCATCTCTATGTGCTTGCCCTCATCTTACACTTTTTATGAAGCACTTAGGGAATTAGGTACTCTTGGAGACAGAATGCTAAATTAGCCTGACCTTGTCTCTGACCAGGTACAACTATTCTCACATTCCTTAAAAATGCTGACATTTAGCATTTGAAAGTCATTTTTATAAGGCAGTATTACATTATTTCCTTGTATAAAATGTTAGATCAATATTAAAGTCATTCCATGCATGATGTAATGGAAATGTCTATTATGTTGCAGAATGTTACATAGAAAAGCCTGCAGCCTGTGGTATGGGAAAATCAGGGGGAACTACCTATATTTTCACATGGACAGTTCATAAGCCTATACCCTTTAAAAGATTGGTGCCTTGGAAGTAAGTCTTCAGATAATTTGGTGTGGGATACTAGAAAACCAGAAGCAGAGTCAGTGTGAGGAGAAGGACAGCAGGCTTAGGGGACTGGAAGCAGGGAGCCTGAGTGAGAGCAGTCCTCTTGCACTTCCCACATGCTACTGGCTTGGGTTTTATCTACGTGAAGACCACTGGCTGTGATAAAAATATGTCAAAACATTAGCATTTTAAAGTTGTTACTGATTTATAAAGATTTTTTTTAAAAAAAATTAGAACTTTTTATGTAAGTGGCAGTGGTCTTAAAAGTCAGAAGTACCCACTAACAACTTTTGTGAACTGTGTCTTTATGAAATGGCTTTGCTTCTTTCAAGGTGGAGTGCCATGTATTAAGAGAATGTATACTTTAGGAATTGATGGAAATAACTATTTTTGACTTCACCTATTCAAACAAAATTTCAGTATGTAATGCACCATGAAAAAGGTCACCTAATTAGAGCAGCTTTTCATTAACTTACCTGATTCCTGCCTGTGCATGCACAAACCATTCATCAGGTGGTATAGCCTATTAATATACCTCAGCTTTAACATCTGTATGCACAGGTTCAATAATAATATTCTGTGTCTACCTTTATATTTATTGCAAATGTATTTTATTAGGAGATTCAAACCAACACATAGAGTAAAACCACCCACAGACTGTTCCTCAGGTCTTCCAGACATTTATGCAGGTGTTGAGCTTTATATATTTGAAAGAGCTGTTGACATTTTCCCCACCTATTCTTTTAATGAGAAATGACCTTTAAAAAAATTAACAAAATGAGCACAGAAAGTCTGCAATATTTTCAAAACACAAATAAATACAATATCTGAAAAAGGATATTATTATATTTACCTGTATTGGGTTTGCATGGCAAGGTTTTGGTGTGAGGGGGCTACAGGGGCAGCTTCTGTGAGAAGCTGCCAGAAGCTTCCCCTATGTCCAATGGAGCCAATGCCAGCCGGCTCCAAGAGACACCCACCGCTGGCCAAGGCTGAGCCCGTCAGCAACTGTGGTAGCACCTCTGGGATAGTGTATGTAAAAAGGGGAAAAGCTATCGTGCAACAGCAATTGTAGTCAGAGAGAGGATGGGAATATATGAGTGGATCAACTCTGCAGACAAGTTCAGTGAAGAAGGAGGAGGAGGAGATGTATCAGGCACTGGAGCAGAGATTCCCCTGCAGCCCATGGTGAAGCCCATGGCGAGGCAGGCTGTGCCCTGCAGCCCGTGGAGGTTAACAGTGGAGCAGATACCCACCTGCAGCCCATGAGGGACCCCATGCCAGAGCAGGGGGATGCCCAAAGGAGGCTGTGACTCCATGGGAAGCCCACCCTGGAGCAGGTTCCTGGCAGGAATTGTGACCCTGCAGGGGACCCATGCTGGAGCCAGTCTGTGCCTGAAGGACTGCAACCCTTGGAAGGGACCCACACTGGAGCAGTTTGTAAAGAACCGTAGCCCATGTGAAGGACTCACACTAGAGAAGATCATGGAGGACTGCCTCTCGTGGGAGGGACCCCACACTGGAGCAGGGGAAGAGTGTGAGGAGTGCTCCCCCTGAGGAGCAAGGTGCAGCAGAATCAATGTGTGATGAACCCACTCCCCATCCCCCTATACTCCCCATCCAGTACTGCTGAGTGGGGATGAAGTAGAGAATTTGGGAATAAAGTTGAGCCTACAAAGAAGGGAGAGGTGAGGGGGAAGTTGTTTTAAGATTTGGTTTTATTCCTCATTACTCCGATTTGAGTGGTAATAAAATAAATTAATTTTCCCCAAGTTGAGTCTGTTGTGCCCGTGACAGCAACTGGTGAGTGATATCTCCCCCTGTCCTTATGATATGATCCTTTCATTATATTTTCTCTCCCCTGTCCAGCTTAGAAAAGGGAGTGATAGAGTGGCTTTGGTAGGCACCTGGCATCCAGCCAGGGTCAACCCACCACCTTTTTCTTCCTGCTTTCCTCTCACCTCTCATTTTACTATTCCAAACTGGGACACAGCTGTAGTTCAGTCTGGTTTACTCTCCATCAACCAGGAATTTTAGAGGTGAGATGCAGAAATCCCGTGGTGGGACAATGACAGCTTTCAGCTTGGTGTAATGGACCTGGGGTGCAGTTTCAGGGTGAGAAGGAACATCAAGCTCTGCACCAGTGGCTGTTGCCCCCTGTGCAGTAACAGCACTACTCTCAGAGTCTCCATCCCCATTCCCAAGGTGAGACAATCTCCTTCTCAGTGTCACTGTGACAGCAGGGTGGAAGGCTTTCCAAGGCATCACTAATTTCCCTGATGTTCTCAGAGGGTTTTTGTGAGATGAGCTCCCTAGAAAAATGAGAAATCCGAATAAGATCCATTTCTGCATGTAACACCCATTTCAAAAGCCCTAGGACTGTATGAGCAGTGAGACCTGTCTGTGCAGGCTGGCAAGGACTGAAAATGCTGGTGAGCTGAGTTGGGGACCAAAAACAACAGTGGCCTTATGAGGCTCCTGGCTGATGCCTGGGGGATGGATGCATCCCTGCTGGGGTCATTGAGACACTTTTCATCAGGTGCTAAAGCCACATATGCAGTGACTGAAGACACATTTGACTACAGATGGCAAATTCTCAGAAACAAGCAGGGCATGCACAGCACTGTGGCCTGCTCTGCCTTCCTTAGATTTTGTGAAGCTTAAAAAAAGCTTTTTTGTAACTGTTGAAATGACAGGACTTGTATCTCCAAGTCATCTCTGTTTGTCAGAACTGGAGGTTCTTGCTTCTGGGATTGAAAAATTCTTTGGGAGGCCAGATGAACACACACTTCCCATGCTAATGCCTCTGCCTCCTGGCTGTAAATACTTTTGCCTTCCCTGAAGGCAGCAAGCATGCTTCTTTGCCATGAAACAAGCTCATAGTGTCCCTTCAGGACAGATAAATCCCACCTCTTGCGGTTGCTCCTTCTTTCTCACAGCCTTCTTCAAAATCTGTGAGCTAGCATGGAAGGAGGGGTTGATTTTCCAAGTCCTGGGCAAGCTGTGCCTTGGAAGACCTACTAGCTCCCCAAGCAAAGCTTCCCGTTGATGGACACAGTGCTACCATAGTACTGGTTGCTTTCTCTCCCCTGCAAAATTTGCCTTTCTACTCCCCTTCACCCTGCAGAGATGCAACTTATGTTGGAAATGTTATTTTCCCATTGCTTACAATGGACCCTGGCCATGCTCCTTTTGGCAGGAACTAACTGTGATAGGGCACAATAGCAGAGTGGAGAGAAACTGAAGTTCTAAAAGCCTCAAAAATCCTTAGACTGGCAGCCCAAATTTTTTTATTTAAGCATGGAAGAGATGAAAAAAACAGGCTACCTAAGGCGGCAGCAGAAAAATGTTTCACAGAAGCAAGTAGCTCCCAATTACTTAGCAAAACCAGGCACAGCATGCAAATTGTCGAGCAGCAGCAAACAGTACTATGAACATAAGGGAATGCCACTAACAAAGCATAAGGGTAACTCAGATCTTGCAAAAGCAAGATAAGAATGTCTCAAACCTCTTGGAGTGCTTCTGTGAGACTGTAACCAGTAAGTAGCATCACATACAGTGTCGTTGCTGGTGGTTCATCCATCCCTGTGTGCCGACAGTAGGGATGCCTGGATCCCATGTCCCTCCTGCAGGGTCAGAGCATCTCTCAGATGCTAGGTCCATGCATCCAAAAAGCTGTTCCTGCCCAAGAATGCAACCAGCAGCCATAGCACAACCTTGTGTCCAGGCCCAAACTTCTCCCAGAGCTGCCTGCCTTTTCAGAGCCCTTTTGCTGGATTTGTGCATAAACCTGGATTCAGCTGGAGGCTGAGGGCGTTTATTCTTGGTTGCAAGAGAGCCAGGGTGGAGCCCAAACGCACAGACAAGCCGTGCAGGCAGTGCAGGCAGACAGCAAAAGCGCTATCGACAAGCTCAGCTGAACTGTTAAACCTCTGCGACGTCAGACTTGTCCCTTAATTTTGGCAGGATGTGAGTATGAAGCCTGCTTTATTTTAATTTCATTGAATAACTTAAATTCGTAAAATGCAGTCTAACTTATCAGTCTATGGAAAACAGATCTGCAATGTTCAGATTTGGATTTCCTAGTCCTGTTCACTGTTAGCTGGAAATACACAAAATGTGTGATGGCACTCCTTGCAGTGATGTTCGCAGTTGTTTGTTTGCAGAGATGCAACTGAAGTTAAAGATTATCTGTATTCATTTCACGGCAAAAAAAAGGACTTGCTTTGGGGCCTGCGGGACATCCTTCTGATGTCAGGTGTGTGTGCCTGAAAGCTTGGCCTTTTTTTCTATCTATTTCAGTCTAATAAAAAGATGTTAGATCTCCTCAAATCTTTGACTTTTTTCTACCCTTAGATCATAATTACAAAAAATTACTTTCTACAGAGGCAAAAATGAAGGACTTTAAAATGCCTTTATAAAGAAAAATGAATTCAGGAAGGGCTATTTTTAACGTTAGACACAGATTTTTTCCACTAGAGATAATGAATCTGTAACTTTTCCCACAAAATAAATGTCCAGAATTAACCCCCCTCCCACCAAAAATAGGAAGCTTGTAACAGATGGAAAAAGTCACAAGACTAAATGATTGGTACTTCACATTAAATGTCTTTTTCATAAAACAGCAAGCAGCGTAGCTACTTCATGGCAGTCGCTACTACATCAAAATACTCAAAGCAGAATACAATTATACTGAAAAAAAGAAACACAGTTTTTTTCCTCATGAAAAGAAAGTTGTCAAAAGGAGGGGAAAAAAATTAAAAAAAAAAAATCTCCTGTGAAGACAGATCCTGATGAGATGTATGATCTTTTTTGTTCTGGAGAGGGGAGGGGAGAAAGAGAACAGAAGAGAGGAAACAGAAAAAGCAGCCCCAGGATAACAAGCTTTGTGTGAAGCAGAAAATCATACCCTTTGAGGGTCATTTTCTTTGAGTTGCTGCCTCAGGGAGATAGGAAGCATTGGAGGGAAAATCCACATTTGCTTGTGAGGCATCACTCTACCCTGAAACGCTCTGGAAGCAGAGAGTCATCTCGGCCTTCCTGGGGGTGTGCAGAGCCCAGCAAACAGTTTGCGTCAGGTTGTGCCCTTTTCCTCCCACCCGCCGGCCCGACCCCGCAGGGGAGCGGCGTGGCAGGAGCGCGGGGTGCGGCGCGATTCAGGCCAAGCTGGAGCCGCGGGGCGTGCGGGCTGGCCACCGCGCTTGCCCGTGAGGAACTCGGCTGAAATAAAGGGCTCTGTGCTCCCGGCTGGTTTCCCGGGCGGCGGGGGGCTGCGAGCCGCGGGTGGGAGCGCAGCCGCCCCGGGGAGCCGTGTGCGGGCCGGGCCGCCCTTGCCCGCTAGGTGGAGCCGGAGCCCTTCGGTCCCGGTTCGGCCGGGCCCCCCGTGCGGCCGCAGCGGCGGCTCCGCTGCGCCAGCCCCAGCAGAAGGCAGCGAGGCAGGAATCTGAAGGCGCTTGAAGTACGTGGCGTAAGAAGGTCATGAAATGGTTACTTTGATGATTTTTTCCCCTAATTTTACAAGATCCCCGTTTATCATGCATTAAGCTAGACGATGCGACCGTCACATCCATGAGTATGCTCCCTAATGCAGCTGATACCAGTATATTGTTTTTTTAAACCAGGTTACTCTTAAATTCCTGCTACTTTCTAAAAAAAAAAACCCAAACCAAAACATGAAAAAAAAACAAACAAAAGCGGGGCAATGGCAACAGTTGAACTGCTGGGCACGAGGAACACTGTTTCAAAGAGCGCATACAGGAACTGAAGAGAAATGTCGCAGACGCCCCCCCCCTCAACTGTGGGTCGAACTGCCCCTGTGTTGTGCAAGACGAATTGTATATCCCTGAGGTGGAACTGGGGGAAAAAAATAATAAGAAAAATGTAGATGGAAGGCAACTGCATGGGCCTGCAAATGCAGGTTTAAATAATCAGGTTGTAGCTCACGCTTACGCCAAAGTTGGTAGCTCAGACCTTGCAAGCCCTTTTGCTGACTCTGAAGGGATTAGCTGGCAGCTGCTGCAAACCCTGCCCAACAGTTTCATTTCCATGGCCTTTCTGGAAGAGGCACTTTCTTTGCTTAGCACAAGAGTTCTTCTCCCCAGTGTGTTCTGAGTCAGGAGTGGTGGGACGGGCTGGACAATGATGATTGTGTAGCATAGTAGCCTTTTAGGTTTCAACATTTTCTTCTTCACAGGGTCAAAGATAAACCTCTTAGATGCTTTGAAAAGTCTGACCCCTGTCTCTGGAAATAACCGAAGTGTCCAGCCTGGATCAAAGAAACCTTTCCTTCAAAAACATTGTCAAAACTGAGATATTTTTTAAAAAAAGCTTTTGGCTCTGATGAAAGCCAGATGATGAAATCGGTGTGTATTTGATGGGAAGTGTTCCAGCCAGCTCTAATAAGGAGCACTACTCAGTATTTTAATGACAACCTTCAATAGCAAAACTCTATTTTGGTTCCTTTATGTCCCTACCACTGTACTACCTGGGCAATCTCCTAGTCTTTAATGTATTTTTTCCTCACAGTATACCTGGAAAATGCTATTGTCCAGACTTTACAGATGAGAAATGGAAGCACAGGAAGGTGAGACAACTTACTGAAGATCATACAGTCAAGTTTGCAAGAGAAAAAAACCCCAAACATTCCCCTTGTCCAAAATCATAAGGTAGTGTCACAAGTTGGGGTACCTAGTGTTATCTTTCTCTTATATGACCCTGATCTGCTCTGTCCAAAACTTTATGTGTAACCTGACAGATCATTTGTTGCATATGTAAGGAATGGAAGAGAGAGATCATTTGTAGGTGAGGTCTATGGGATGCTCTGTTGGCTGTTGGGCTGCCCTGAAAGCATTGCTATTTATTTACAGAAAACAGTTAGAAAAAAACCACCTTCTATTCTCATGTTTCTTTCTTCCTTCTCCACACTTCCACCCTGCATTTTTGGGGCTCACATGCTGCAGATGCTGTCTGTAAACTCCCACTTCAATTTTCTGTAAAGCTTTTGTCAGGTGGGAAAAAATCTCCAAATAGGGTGAAAATGAGAAGGACAGCCAGACAATAATTGCTTCACTAGAGAAAAACACCGGAGGAAGCAAAGGAAGAAGCAGAAACTATACCTAACTAAAGAAGATCTTATTTGCTTATCTTGTTTGAAATCCATGAATGCTGAATTTGGTACCTTTGCCTGCCATGGCAGACCAGCAGCCTTTCATAAGTGAGGTTGCTGGTATTTTTCACTAGTCCCCAGTTTAAAAGCAGTGACAAGATTTCAAGAGAAGAAAGATTTTCACACAATTTTCTGGTGAGAAAGAGTCCATCATTCAGGAGACACCGAGGATGCAGGAAAAGAGCTGAAACAGGCCAAGTGTGAATCATCGGGTATGATTTTATTCCTGAAATAAAATGTAAAAATGATGGTGTGGCATTATGTTTGTCCCCATGTTCTTTGTTTATATGAACGCCTCTGTAATTTTTAAAGTTAAATTAATGAAAATTTCCAATTTCTTATTTATTCTTCTGTCTGCAGGTGACACAGAATGAGCAGTGTACAGTTTTGTGGTTTGCTTTTGCTTTCTCTGTCCTGTCTTATGCTTGAGCATTTGTGACTGGATATGATTATTTGCATAAAGAATTTACTGAGGGGTAGTCTCTTTTTTTTGTCTCAGAAGAGAATAAATTTTATAATCTAGGGGCAGAACTATTGACACCTAGCTGTGCTATTCCCTTTGATTTGTAAGTAGTCTCAGAGCTGCCGTACAAAACTGCCTTTATACAAAACCATAGACATAGAGGAGTGCGAAGGTCCTCAGGTAGCTGTTATCTGTCCTCCACGTTAAACAAAGAGAATGAGCACGGTGATATAGTTGAGGTGGGGTTTGAAGGAGGTAGAGTACTGTCTTTAGCACTTGCTGAAATCCTCAGATGTATCTGATTGGGACTGACCTGCTCTGGTGGCCACAAAGACATGGATCAGATGTGACACTGATAGGATGGGGTACTAGGGATAGTGGTACAGAAGGGTCTAAGAATAAGCCCAGCTGTGAGCTGGTTTATGGTCTATGGAAATCCGTGTACCCAGCTTTGAGCTGCACTAGAGGCCTTGTGAGGTCCCTTCCAGCCTGAGTTTTCCCATGACCCTGTGATGATCCAGTGACCCTGGGTCGTAAAGGAAGAAAATTCTTTGAGGACTCCCATCCTCTTGCTGCTTCTCCAGGGCCCAAACAGCAGCTGGTTTTGTGCAGGCATGGGGAGTGCTGGGAGGTCATGTTTGTTACTGATATAAAGAAGATACACATTGGAGTTGTCCATACGCTGCTGGATACCTAGTTGGCCTCTTACCATCTCTTTCTGTAGGTTCAGATAAAGTTTGAATAGTTTGGAGGAAAGGATTGTGCTGAAGGTTTTTGGAAATGGAGCTGCCACCTCTGCAAAGCAAGCCTTGAGACGGAACGGCACTTCCCTTCAGCTGTGGGGACAAACTATCTTTTACATGTTAGTCCTGTGCTGGTCTGAGGCTGTGGGCTTACACAAACACGTGCTGGTTTAGGCATAGAAAATCATGATAGGCAAATGTTAAGTGCAGACGTAATTCCCATATCTACTTTCATTAGACAAAATCTTTGCCTCTTCCTTTTTCTTAAACCTTGGGAGCATTTTATTTTAATTTAGGTATCTGATAGTAGTGAAGAAACTGAAACTAATTCATGGGCTAAGAACATCCTTCATCACTTCTTGCTTCTTGTCAGAAAAACAATTTGCTGCCATTGGAAGCTTGCACCAGGAATTTCCCTGCAGGCCTAAGTTTCCACCGCCTTGGAGCATCAAAATGCTGAACTTGCAGTCTGTAGAGAAAAGTTTCTTCCCAGAGAATACGAAAGTCATACTGAAGTGGTTTTGGTACTTTTTAAAAAACCTGTATGTATAATATAATATGCACCTTTCTCCTCGCTTCTCCCTTCTGCTGCAATTGCCTCTAAAAAGGTTTTGATGCATTTCCTTGTTGTGTGCACGGCAGCTGCGATGTGTGTATAGCTCAGCTGGTGGTAACTGTAGCCAAATAATGTTTGTAAATATTCCTGTCAATAAAGCTTACTGCCCTTCAGCATCTTATTTGTGTGTCTGCACAACTTTGGGGCATCAGATTTTATTCATGAGTGTATTTGAAAGCAGGAATATCAGGAAAACCAAGTAACATGTTATGGAAACGTTTGTACAAAAATGTTCTCTCAGGATAATCTTTTAAAAGCGCTTTCTATTTTGTTGCTGTAATGTTCACTGAATATAGGATGGGTTTCTGCAAATCATTTCGGAGTAGGAAAATGGGATTCTGCTTGCTTACAGAGGGCAGGTCACCTACTTCTGGTACAGAAAGTGTCCTGCGTGATTCACAGGAGCAGTCATAAATAATGAGTGCTCATTCACCAGTTTGTGAATAAACCCCAGGCTAAAATGTAGACATACATTCATTAAACACTACAAAAATATCACAGCATATCTGCAGATGATTTACTGTTAAACTCTTCAGATAATTAATTTGTAAAAATTAAATTGATTGGCTTTGATCTGTGTTCTAAGTACCCCTAACTAAAACTTCAGTGCTTTATTTTGTTGTGGATTATTTTCGTATATTGCTATTAACATTAACATCTGTAATCTGTTATTTAGCCAGATCAATAATGTTTTATCACGGATCCATTGCCTAACCAGATGAATTCCATTCTCTGAACCACAGATTAATTACCTGTGAGTTTCTCTTGAAAAAAATAGATGGATAAATGTCAAAGTTGAGCTATAATACTTTAATTTAAGTTGTGATAGATTTTCAGTCTGCAGAATGACTTTTTACTGAATTCTTCTATTAGAAATGCTTGTGGCTGTATGTAAATAGAAGGATGGAAACTCTTTTCAAATGGCAGTCGAAATTCCAGAGAGGAATTTAAGCCTAGGAACAGTCAGATCAAATTTTTTCTTTGAAATTGTTTTTTTAATTGAATGCTAAGGCTTTTTTAGTGAAAAATATCTGCTTCTGATGAAAGTAAAATACATTCATGAAATACAAGATGACCCAAATTGCAGTGTTAAATCTACAAGTTAATTTTTTTTTAAAAAAATATGATTTCCAGATACCTTAAAAAAGTAATGTGAAAACTAGGAAAAGAAAAAAAAAAGAAAAAAAAAGAAGACCATTTTCTCAGGGAAAGAAAAAGATTTTTTTTTCTATTAAGCTTCTTTAAGGACTATAGATTTATTTCAAGCCCTCATTTTGCAGAAACTCTTGCTGCTTTTATAGATGCCCCCTCTACAATTGGGAAGTGCTGTGCTCATCTAGAAAGCTTCTGAAAATTTCTCAGAAATTATTTCCTGGTATTTTTGCTGTTTGGCACAGAGCACTTCAGAACTGCAGTTGTGAAACAAACAAACAAAAACATTGTGCAGCCGGATGAGGAAACTCTGGTTTCTACTTTAGAAATGAAATAAATACACAGTTCCCTACCTAAACATTTTGTTAGGGTGATGCAGTGCCCCTATGTTATATTTCACTGTTTACCTAGAGTCTCAGGAAGCATGTAAATGTGTGCCAGTGTAAGATTATCTTCCTGCTTTCCAAAACCCACCATCCTTTCATAGCTCTATAATTCAAGTTTAAATTGCAATAATGCCAGAACGCAGTGTGACAACTACAAATGACTCCCTGACTGTGGCGCTTGCTGCTGTACGGGGGAGGTCGGGAAAGACTCTTAACTTAAAAAAGACATTTCTCATCACATTTTCTGGCAGTCATCAAGGGCACGTCTTTCATGGGGAGTGACTGAGTAATTCCCAGGGTCCAAGTGTTGCTGCACTTGTGGTGCTCATGAGCAGGTTTGCAGGGGGGGTGAAGAAAGAGGGGGGGTTCCACCATGAGAATGCAGGCAAGGAGAAGGCCCTGCCCTCTCTCACGTAACTGTTGTGGCCTTGGTCTAACACTGACATTTCGCCTTCCCACAGAAGGGCCAGGCAGCCCTGTTAGTCAGAGGGACCTTGGGAACCAGCACTTCCCACATTTTCAAGTCCCCTGGGTCTTTCTTTATCTGCTGCTGAAGTTCCACTCTTCCCTCCCACCCAGCCAAAACGCAAGAAGACAGTGTCTCTGAGCCTCTCAGGAGGGAGGGAAAGGGGCAGGAGGAGAATCGATAGCTCCCTGCCAAGTCGGAGAGATGGCTGGGGTCCTGCGCTCTGGTTCCCAGGCTGGAGGGGACTGAACCGCCATCTCACACACATCACTTGTGCCGAGGGGCGGGTGAAGGATTGCTGAGAGGCTTGTCCCTTCCTACAAGCCAAGAGGGTCATGAACCCAACATGTATCTCACAGAAAAAGTATTATTAAAAACAAGCTGGGGAAAAGGCTTCCTAGCATTTGGCCTGCGGAACAGAAAACAGCATTATTGCTGGAGCAGGAGCAAGTATGAAATCCTGGAAAACACTCATAAACATGACATATTTTTATTAAAAGTTTTAGTTTCCAGTAAAGCGTCCATAACCCAGGTCTCCATTGCCATACGACAGTGTAAACACTGCTGAAGCTAGGAGTGTCAGTTGAATAGAATATATCAAGTACGTAAATACCCACTGATATTGGCTAATGAATGTTCAACTGTGTTTGATGTCATGAGCAATATATCCTTTAGACTTGCTGCACATCTCACTTGAAACCAGAGGTCCCTATGCTGCGTAGCATGCCTTCTGGCACAAATTTTCTACAAAGTTCCAGTGTCATTTCCCAACTGTGACTGTGAATTTCATAAAATGTAAAGCACTCGAGAAAGCAGAGCAGCATCATGGTACCCATTCCGCGAATGAGGAAACTGAGGCACAAGCTGGTGAAGGAACTTCTAGATAATCTGGAAGGTCAGAGACAGCAAAATGAATTGTACTGCAGGCCCCTTAGTTTTATTCTTGTGTTAAAACAGCCTTACATAAAAACTACTTGATTCAAAAAGTGATATAGCTTAGCACTCGGCTACTAAGATTAAGATGTTTTTCTGCTGCATGATTTTCTTAAAATAAAAAATAAGATGTTTGATTGAAACTAAAAGGGATTATATATTAACACAGCTGGGATATTCATTACATGAGAATGGAGATTTTACACAGGCATCTCTATTTATTATGTCAATTTGCATGCCACCTATCCTGTGGGCACCCTGATTCTCCCCTCCTACTTGGTGAACTCCAACAGAAAGGTAGAATCACAAAAATAATGGAGGCAGTGCTTAAAGTGGTGTATTAGGCTGTGCTAGACCTAAACTGAATATATTTTCATTCAACAAAAGAATTCCATTGTTTGGGAGTTATCCCTTCTAAAGTAAAGCAAAGGGAGCCAGTGGTGAGGTAGGAAAGTTGCTCAGCTCAGTCAAGTGTCTTGTGATCTAGATTCAGTAGGTTAGGCAAAATATTAGTGATTTCAGTGTCCCCACACCCACAGTAACAAATGGTTGGCAATTCCTACAGGGGGAAAGCAAACCGAAACAAACTCCTGCAATGATGCTTTAGATTATGGGGGAGTTTGCACCATAGCCTATTGTGCAAGGTGAGTCCTGTGGAATGACCAACTGCCTGGTCCGGCTGTCGAGTGTCTGTCTTTCAGTTAGGCTCTTTGTTATCATGTCAAAATGTCTCTTGTGTAAATAGGCTGAGAGGGAGCGATTACTGGCATGGGCACAGTGCTGCACTAGGTAATGCCTGTTCTCATCCCCAGCTAGGATCTCTGCACGGGAAGGGGCTAGGCTGTGCCGGCTGAATGCCATAAGCACAGCACCGGGGGTTTCTGCACTGTGCTGTTGCATGGTGGATATGAGGTCAGCAAGCACTGGTGAAATTTCTTAAATTAAGTTGATTTCTGGAAAGACAATGACAAAACCCCTATTGACTTCAAGAGAAACAAATTCGGACCATAGGTCAGGGTCACAAAAATGCCTGTTTCAGATCTGGAACAGAAGGTCGCAGATTTCTTCTAGTATCTTAGTAAAAAAATCCATCTTTTTCCCTTTATGAACTGAAGCCCTTCCTCTTCCAACACTTTTCCTTTTTCCTGAAGTATTTGGGACAGTTTATTTATGATCCCAATTTACCTGAGTAGTTTGAATACTTGCCTGTTTCCCAGGAAAATTTTCTGCCTTCAAGTGATCCACATTATAAACTGCAGTTATAACAAAGACCTTCTAGGGAATGGGATAAGGTAGGAGGGGATGAGGTTGTTCATTTCTGCAGAACAACTGGGTTAAATCATAGTTCATTTCATTTTCAGCCCTTACCTTTCCATGGCCTCTGTCTCCTTACTTCTATAAACTGGACCATTATTGCCCTAAACCCTTAAACTGTCCTTTTAACTGGAGCTGCTTTACTATCCAGCCTGCATAGCATTCTCATTGAATCCAGTTTGTAAACATTCCTGGGGCACTCAGAGGACAAATGACTATATGTTTGGAAATACATTGTAAAATATTTTATTTCCAATAGCTTAATGAAAACTTAGGATGGTGTCCTAAGAAAAAAATATTTGACAGTCTGAGAAGTCTTTTCACCACAGAGGGAAATGTCTCAAGCATCAGCCTAGAGTGTACTTTGCATTGCAGGAGGCTTTATTCGCTAGGCACCACAGAATATGCCAGCAGGTTGGGGTGTACATGAAATAAATGCATTCTTCATATGAGCTCATTGGATGTGTCCACTGGTGTGAAACTGTGGTTTGATGTGATCGTGCTTTTACAGGGAAGTTCTGATAGTGTGCTGACTAATGACCAGCTAAAGCAGGCATTGGTGTCAGCCAGGGCTGTAGCTGTTTAGCTCGGAAGGCGCGAGGCTCCCATTTCAGAAGAGTGATTCTGGAATGTGCAGAAAATGTTCTGACCCATGAGAGGTTGCAGGGGAAGAATTAAGTCATGAGGCTGCAAAGACAATATCCTCTTGTTTTCTCCAGTGATCCACCATTCTTTGCATGCACTGCAGGTTTATTTTTTTAAAGATGGCAATAAACTTAAGTACTGGCACACTTCTTAAACCATCCAGACTGCATAATGATTGTTCAGGCATTATGCTTGGACTATGTCAGGAATTTTCTTATTAAATGACTTATCACTAGAAAAATGCTGATTCCTTGATCCAAAGTGTTTTGTGAAAGAATATCAATGCTGTGAGCCACTGCCAAGGCATAGAAAACATTTAATAGAAATTCACCTGCTGGGCAGATTCTTTGTTGCTTCAGCTGCTGCACTGCTAAGAGAAGATGCATGAAGAAAACTATTATCTTGAATGCTCATTCCTACTGCTTTGAGATACTCTTGCTAGAAGACAGGTTTAGCCCAAATGACACATATACAGAAACAAGTATATTTTTAACCTAACATTTTAATATTTGACAATGGATACCAGTTTAATATGCATTAACATAAACAGTTCTCAGTGACATATAAAACACACTAGTGAAAAATGGCATCTGTAAAGTATTAACTAAAAGTATTGCTAATATAAACTCTAATTACATGCATCTAATGGTATGGCATCAGTGAAGACATCCAACTCACTGGCTCTGAGTGATTCCTGAATACTTTGTTGCTGTGTTTGTACAAGCTTACTACTCTTCTACCTTTCTCCATATGAAGATTTCCTTGTTCGATCACAATCTTGGCATAAGAGTGTGACAGTTCTCCCCAGTAAGGACATCTGGTTTTCACATGCTTCTGGGTGAGGACCTCAGGTACTTCATTTAGTTTTCAAAGACCCTAAATATCCTGAACCTGAACCTTTTTAACCTGTTGTTCATGGCCAAAACTACTGTATTGTCACATATACATGGCTTGACTTCTGAGGCTGTGCCATGATTTGCACCTATCAGACTGTATTAAGCAACTGCTTTTAAACTTGGAATTACAGAGTAATTAATTTGCCATTTCTTAAAAATCCCTTTTGTTCCAGTGTTTTCTAGACTACGTGTGTCTTTTTTTTTGTCTTTCTACCTGAAACGCATGCTTGTCCTTTGTTAAGAATATGTGTCTGAATTGTCACATAAAGTCAAACTTACAGGCCGCTGGCTGCTCTGGAAAAAACAGCAGTAATTCTGCTAGGGGCTGAGCATCTCCTGAAACATGAGAGCTCAGATGTCTCCTGTTATCACATTATCAAGCTCAGAGAAATCTATTGTCCTCACTAATTTATCCAGGTTTGAATTGCAGTAGGTGTATTTTCAGTGACAAATTTAAACCCTTCTGAAGGTTTTCCTGCTCATTTCTAATATACTTTTAAAGAAAGAAACATTAGAAATTATATTTTCCATTCTTTTCTTTAATCAAAAGTTTACAAGGGACACTCATCAGTGGTCATAACAGATTATGATGATACAGTTCCTTTTATTGTGGAAATATATACATGGTGTTGGAGCTTTAATGTACTTGAAAAAAAGGTACATGGTAATAGTGAACTACAGGAAAGTGGTACAGTCTCAAAAAGAGCTTGTCTAGAGCAATCCAGACAAATGCCAGTAGGGCCTCTTGTGGTTCTCTCCATGCTTCGCTGCTTCTTCCTTCAGCCTGTTCCTGTTCCCCCTCCCACGCACCTTTGCTGACAAGCGCCTGACACCACAGCAATTTGGTTCAGAGAACTAAATGGACAGAAGACTGTTTGCAGCCTTGGCAGGTGGGCTGTCACGGCTTCAGAGCCCATGGGGTGGCTGAGTGAGAGCCAGGTCAGGCAGAAGGGGCAGGGCAGGAGCGTGTGGCGGAAGGAGGGAAAAGGCAGGAAAGGTTTATCATGGTTTACCTACAGATGTTTGGAACAATTTGCCTGGCTCGTGGTCTGCTCTTATTGACCTCTCCGCTGTGGTTCACTTGACACTGCACTACCAGTCAGATCTGTGACAGCCAGATCTCCAGCTACCAGGTTTCCAGAAGGCTCCACGATCCCTTTGTCACCCACTGAGGCCTGACGTCTATACACTGTTTGGCCAACAAAGTCAGGTAGTTCTTCAGGAAAGGTGATAGTGGTGATCAGCACCAGTTCAACTAATTCATATCAACCCCCACAGACTGCTGACCCTTGAGCAGCATGTGGGGAAGATGGCTATCAAGAATGGCCTATAGGACCCCTTCTTTCAGCACCAAGTTTTCTTTCAGCCCCCCTGCAACTAACTGTGTCTGTACTAGCTAAGTAAACAGGACCATGGTGCAGACCCAAACGGTACCACACAGTTTTCCAAACTTAATTTTTTTTTACATTCTTGGCATAGTTTTGTCCTTGGCCAGCTGGTATTCTCCTAGAAGATGCTTGGTCACAGTTCAAGGTCAGCATAGGCTACACACCAGCTACATCCTAGCATTCCCAGCGTGTGATGAGGATGAGCCTGATGTGTTTTTGAGGGTGAGAATGTGAGCTGCACCATGCCAGTCGTGACTACAGAAGGGGACGTGGCCAGTTATAATCACAGTTGCAGTCCCTCTTTCCTGGAGAGAAGAAAGCAATGTGTCCATGAAGATGTCCTGGCTGGCACACATTACATAAACTCAGTGCCCCTGGGAAGTGCCGGAGCTATGGCCTGTGTGCACGTCAGTATCTCCGTTAGTGTCCATTGCTGCTGGCTCAGCGGCAGGAAAGGTGTTACAGTGCATGGAGCTCCTCTGCCGCTGCGATGACTGACATGCCTTGCTAATAGCACTTTCTCCTTCCATCATTTTAAATGGCTTTTCTTTTTTTTTCCTTTTTTGTATATTTAATATAAAGTCAACAGATTTTTCATGGTGATGATTGACACATGACTAAGCAGTTTAGATATCTGTCCTAGAAATCCCCAGTCTTCTTCAATTGCTTAATACTACCACAAGATTGCATGAACCCTTTTCTGTCTATAAGCTTATTTATGCCATTAGAATGAATGCAACTGGTCTTGGGAGGCTGCTTAAATTTAAGTACTGAGAAGCATGACTATTTTATAGGTAAATTTTATTTTTTGAAGAAACACTGTATAGTAGCTTTGCATGTCCCTCCAATTTTTGTATATTTGCAGGGCCGAGTTCATTGAACAAAGGAACCACTGGTTTTGGATATTTTTTCAAAGAAATTTCCTTTGGGTGTTTCTAGTAGAAAACAAACAAATTTGAATATTTTCCCAGCTCTAATGTATACTTGCTGTTACAATTCTGACTTGCAATTCAATATACATTACTCTAAGTTATTCCTCATTTCTTTGCTACAAAATTCCTTTAGAGGAAAAAGCATTATTTTTAATTGGTTAATGTATTCCTTCTTCTTAGATGGTACTGATTAATGAACTTCATTAAAAAAAAAATCAAGTAATAGAAACCCTGCTTCCTGCCTCTTTCTCCCTTTTGTTGCTTTTAAGTCAGCACTAGTGAAAGAAAATTTAACAAAACACCTTGTGGACTCACACCTCAATATTACTAACTTTCCTTACATTTGATTACACAGTATCAAGTGAGAATGATTACATGGCATGTGTACAAACAGAACTGTGAAAGGTCCATAATGTATGCAGCAGAAAAAGGACAAAGAAGCTGTTCTTATTGTGTAGGAATGCAGCCCAGACTCTGCCACCCATTCTGTGGCTGAATATGCAAATACATTTTGCTATCTGAGAATTCTTTTTTTTTCTTTTTATTGGTATTACTTATGAAGTGAAGTAAGGCAGAGTGGCTAAAATCACCAGGATGATCTAAAGGTTCTCAAGGCCAAGTCCCACTGCACTGTGCAGTCAATTATTCATGGCTTCCTATAAAAATTATATCCAGTCATCAGATCCTCTGACTAAGGTAATAGGGATGGGCCTTAAAATTCTCTTGTTATGTTGACAAGGACAATAGTAATCTATTTTCTGGCAGATTTAGTTGAAAATTGCCCACATCAGAATTCTAGGGCTCTTGATGCCCTACAAGACCTGGATAAGGTAACATACATACATGATTCATGAGCACACATTGATTGGGATGCCTGCTTATTACTGAGCAAGCTGGATATTCACCTTTTAAAATTCTGATTTATGGGATACAGCCAGGTCTCTGCTCAGGTGAGTGAAGCAGAGCCTGTGTCACATAAGCGAGGCATTTCTTGTGCAATAACACTGTAGATGTCACAACAGCAGCACAGCATATTTGCTTGGGTTAATACACATTTTATCTAATCTCATATAATCCAGGTACCTTCACTAGTCCTGGGAACTTCTGCAGTCTAGAACACAGAGGTTTTAGCATTCTGCCTCACCTCTCACATGGGTATCATATCCTGGAAAAACATTCACTGTGACCTTAAAAGATTTTGGGGGACAAACATAGTAGACAAGGACAAGATCTGAAAAAAACTTAGATGGAATATACACGTATGTCTATGTATTAACTATCCATCTCAGCTTTTTCTAACCTTAAGATAGGGTTAGCCGTATGCCTCTGAAGATATCCAGAAGCATCCTTGTCTTGACAGAGTTAAGTCAGTGTCCACCTCACATCCAGGGAGACTGCCTACAAGACATTCTTCAGCATCTTGAGATGATGCTTACAGTAGAGGATGTTCCAAAAAAAAAAAAAAGACCAACCCAAAACAAAACACAAAACCCCCAGCTAATGTTCCTACTTTATTTTAAAAACTTAGAAGAGTTATTGTGTCTCTTTTTGTAATGCACACATAGCTAAGCTACTGCTGTTAGAAATGCAAGATCAGGTTCAATTCCATCCCATTTCTTAAACATACAAACGCACACCTCAATGTATCTGTCAGTAGAATAAGCCTCAAGAAAGTGTGTTGACACTCGCTGTCTCTGAAATGAGACAGAAAATAGCTGAAGGCTAAGTTTAGAGGAAGCACATGGGTTAAGGCACTCACCTAAAGCAAGCAAGACCTGGAATCTGGTCCCTGTATTAAGCAGTGCCCGTAGCAGTGTTTGGATAGATCATACCCAGTGCTATGTGTGGCAGCTGGACCCCTCCAAAACAGAGTAAAGAACTGATTACCCAGTTCCTGGGCAGGTACAGGGACCATCTGGCTGTTACACAAAGCAGGGCTAGCCCTGGCCACCGCCTCTTCTGACTACTCTTTCAGAAAGGATCATAGTTAAAAGAATAGATGCAGGCACCAGCCTGTACAAAAAGGTTCAGATCCTGAATCTCAGAAATTTCCTCCTGAAAGTTTGAGGGCTGGAATGGAAGACCATATAGTTTTCCCTGTCCTTCGTTAGATGCTGATCATGTGTGAATGGGCCCTAGCACACTGGCTCTTTGGATCCTTTTCTGATTCTCCCATGTCTAACAGGTTTTTTTTTCTCCGTACAAGTGGCCCAGAAAGCTGGGTTAAACTTTGACACGCACTCTCGTGTGTCCATGGACTATGTAGGCATTTTTCTTTTTTCCTGCTTTCTGGGCTGTCATAAATTTAAGCGTGTAGTCACTGCAGTAAGCTTCAAATGAAAGGCTGACATGAGAGATTTCTGGAAAGGACACAGATGCGTAAGCAGTTGTTTGTGCTTCTGGCTGTGAAGGGCACTAAGGGCAGTGGCTGCTGCTTTGCGGTGGGCGATGGGGAAGGGAACTGTGTTGAGGATTCAGCCGGGTGGCTGGTTGGTTCAGGATGTCATTTTACCTTGATCATACAGGATGAGGCAGAAACACTTGGGTTGCCTTTTTTTTTTTTTTTTTTTTTTTTTTTTTTTAACTGGCAGACTGATAGAGCCACATATCCTCTGTTTTAGGGAAAGGTGCTGTAACTGTATACTAGAGGCTGACTAGAAGAAAAAGGGGACATGCTTTGGTACATGCTAGGGTGTTTCTGGCCGTTAAATCCTCTCACATTTTAGCAAGTTTTCCTTGTGCCCTTGGAGGCAAATACATGAAGAATGACCTCAAGGGATCCTCTTCTATTCTCTGCAGCAAAATAATGTATCCATAAGAACCTGATTTCTTCAAGGAGGTTTTATACTATTAACTTGATTGCTTTAAACACTTCTGAGAAAAGCTTCTAGTTCCGTTGTATTTCCCTTTTACATATAACAGAGAATGGACTGTATGATATACAGGCAGTTTGGTCTTCCCTCTGCCCCCCTTTGGGGACCCACTAAACAAGAATCTGTTCTTTGATTCTTTCACTTTCCACTTTCACAGGCATTCAGTGGAACATGGAGATATATTCTAGCAGGCATCAGCAAATATTATTTTCTCTGTCAGGTATAGGTCAGCCCTTTTACGTTTTTTTGGTTGACCTGTATTATTTCTAGTAGTGGGAGCTTTATTTTCCTTGGAAAAATGCCTTAAGTAAATGTGGATATTATGTCATATTTGATATTTGCCAACCCTTCCAACACAATATCAGCTGTGAATTGTATTTGGTTGTTGCCATCTTAATGGCCGTCAGCAGAGCTGGTAAGTAAGATTATACTTAATATGAAGTTACGAAAACTTCAGATTCAGAAAAAATATGACCCTTTTTCTTACAGGTTTACTTTTTAGTTAGAGATGGCTCAATAAAGAATAGCATCAGGAAATAATACTTCACATAAAAACAGGCAGGATGATATTGAGTAACTACATTTCTATTGTTCCTGTTATTTAAAGAACAGAATATAGTTTTCCTTTTACATCTCCATGGTAGCAGAAACAACACAGAAGCAGATTAGCAACTATGTATAATAGGATTGCTTTTTTATTAGAGAGTTTTGGGACACTGAGTTTGCAATGTCACAGAAGCTTGTAAAGACCACGTGGTTATAAATGGCTGAGTGTTTGGTTTTGATTTTGCTTTTTGCAATATACAGACATAAATATGAAGAGTCTCTCTCCGCTAATACAGATTTCTTGCAGAGGCAATGCTGTGATTTTTTTTAAGAATACTTCCATGTAATGTATAAGTAGGTGATAAAGACTAGCATCTCTCCTTTGTGAAAGGTAAAGATGATCATGTTTCCAGTAAAACTTACATTTTTGCACTTTTTAAAAGGGAAAACAGGACTTTCAAAAGAACTCGGCATTGCACTAATCTCCCTGAACCAGTAAGATTTTTACTGATGTTGTCAGTCAAATCCAAAGTTAGGTGAATGCTGAGTGCTTTAGATATTCTTATTTCATACCTTTTTTGTGTGTAGCAGATGTATAAGTTAAACGCATGGATAATTCCTTGACATCTCCTGCATCCTTTCGAAAAGATTGAGAGGATCAGAAAAGAAAATTTAACCTATAAAATAATCTTTATGTAACCAATTAAATTAAGGCCAACAGCTGAAAAGAAAGGGAAATGGGATGATAGTGGCAAAGTTCTCAAAGATCAGCAGGACAACTTCTCCCAGTCATTTTACATGTGGTTGTTGTGATGTGAGATCATTCTTCCTTCCGTGAATGGTCACTGACTATGTTGTGAGAGATCGGGAGCATTTGCCCATAGGTAGGAGTTATCTCTGCCGTGAACCCAGTCACAAAAGCTGAATGTGAAGCATCTGGTTAGATCACTTAATTTATGTACCTCTAGGTGCAGGGCTTTTCTTTTTGCCCAGGTCTGTCCTATAGCATCTTAGAACAGGAGACCCCTGTGTACATGACTCCTTGTTTTTTATGAGAGAAACACAGCTGAAAGGCTAAAGGAAAACAGTGGTGATTGCCAACGTATTCCCCTCCCTAGGTCATGGAGATGGCAGAAATAGAGTGCATGTAAATATATAAAGCTTTTTAGGACATTTATGAATTATTTTTAGTTAAACAAGCTGATATTCTGCCTATTTTCAATAAGAATAGAAGCCATCCTGCTGGTAACCAGATTATGCATTTGATTTCCTTTATTGTTTCATCTGCTAGCCTTAATTTGTGTGTGATTGCATATGTCAGCACTGTGGCTGAGAAGAAAAGAATGAGATCATATAACCAGCAGAATGAAGACTCGGAGGCAGTCTCCCTTTATAAAAAATATTTGGACTTGTAGAAATTCTGCAGTTTCTTGCATTTACAATGTGAAACCTGTAGCATTTTCTCATCAGGAGGATAATCCTTGAGAAACTTCATCTAAGTGAAATGTGTTTTATTAAAAAAGTATATATTTCCGGAGGGGATTGCTCTCTAAAGAAGCTCCTCAGGAGCTCCAGAGTAGTGTCATTTAACAGGACACATCCATACCTTCCTTGTGACTCTTAAAGCTTTCACTGATCTCAGGTAAGTCAGTTTTCTCCCTGCCTCTTGGTAACCTTAGACACTTTGAAAATGTCAGTATTTTTGTACTGAGTATTCCCTGCTATTCCCCTCTCTTCTGTAGTCCCCAACAGTGCCTTCGTTTGAAAAGGTGTTGATGTGACAATGCATAGACATCTAAAAAAAAAAAAATTAACTATTTTTTTGACTGCTCTCCCAGCAGTCCAGGTACACATAGCTTGTAACATTTATTTACAGTGGAATTTCTTTTTTGTTTTAATTGAGTTAATTCCTTGTGATTGATTAGCACTTTTTAGCAGTAGAATAAGGTGACCATATGCCCAGTTTTCTTCTTAATCATCATTGTTGTCTTCCCTTCCTTTTTTCTAGGGCAGTTTTAATTCAGCTGAATTTGCTTTTTCCCTATTTGTTACTGATAGACTGTTTTCAGTGTGCTGACTGTAAAAATTCTTTTGGAAAGCTGCCTGGTGTCTCTCTAGAGCCTGATGTAAAGTCTTCAAAGTAAGATTAAGAGTTGTTTGTTAATTTATTTATTTATAAACAGTTTATAAACATTTATAAACAGGAAGGGGATGCGGGTCCCTTATTGCACAGGTCCTGAATTTCTAGTTCAAGTCTTCTAAGGATACAGGCTCATGGCATCTTTTATTCAATAGAAACACATTTTTTCTGTTAGTTCTAGAGGGATCATCTGCTAGAGAGTGCAAGAATGAGCAAAGCTGCAGTCAATGATGGTTGTCATTGCTGGTCTTCTTAATTGATTATTGATTTTATATTTCATAAAAAAATGCAGAATAATCTGGAAAAGTGAGGATGCTCTGTGGATTATTTGTCATCACAAGAGCTGGAAGTGCTGTGGAAAAGTACTCTGGAACAAGTATAAGAAAAACTTCCTGATTAAAGTATTGGTGTCTACCATTCATCTGCAGTCAAACTCAGCAAATATATCTCATGAAAGTCTTCAGATATTTGATCTCAATCTTATTATAGTTAATAAAATCTTTTCGTGATAGCTACTGAGGTTTGATGCTGTGTTAGTCTGGGAATGAAGTCTTATTTTTGATTCAGCTATCCAAAATATATCTGATGAGGGTTTGCAAGGCCATCCATAGTTATCAGGTGTTTAACTTTTCCATTTAGAAGTCTTAGAATTGTCTGACAAAGTGAGTAAGTGATGTCCTGATGTCTCTCTGAGGCAGGGAAAAAATATTCCTCAGGGGTGCCACTCATATTTTGTGACGTGACTGGGCAGGATTCAGTCTGAGTCGCTGATATTTCAGCAGCTGCATTGAGGCATCTCAACATGATCAGCAGAACCAGAAATAAAATGTCGATCTCCTCACTACTAGTTATATCTCAGTTAAAACACCAAGGCTTGTGTAATGTTTACCTTGTTCCTTTTTTTGAAGATTCCAAAGTACATGATATTACAAATACAGTATGGTTTAAAAGATTAAACCAAATAATTTTAGCTTTAAGTTACTGATATTTTCTTCACCTTCATCTCCAGTATAGTGAAAGGGCTGTATGTATGGTAAAGGAATAGATTGCTGAAATGGAGAGGTTTATGTGTTTTAAAAGCAGCCCTGCAAATCTTTTAGAGTTGCCAGAGAAAATGAAATACACAGCTAATATATGGGCCTAATCCAGTGGCTTCAGAAATCAGTGGGCATGCTGGCAATGCCCTTTTAACCAGGGAGCAACTTCTGCCTAAGGAAACTGTAAAACCAAACAAGTAAAAAGTTTGCGAATGCTTCAGAGAATTGCAAGGAAGAAACATCAAATGTAGCATATTAAAAGCAGGAGCTATAAGCAGTGCAAGTTCATTCTTTTTATTTATAAATTAAGGTGGAAAATAAATAACTACTGAAGATGGATAGTGCAGTTCTGAGCTCCAAATTAGGCCTGTCAGTGAAATGTTTTCTGCATTTTTTTGAAAGATGATGATGATCTGTTGAAAGTATATTCTTAAAGAAAAAAGCTGTCAAATCGAAACATTGTATCAGTGGAAAAGCATTTAAAAGATCAAAAAGTCACATTTCCTTCAGGCAGTTTTGCAAGGTGTCTGGCTTCCCAATTTTTTTGTCGTTCATAATACAAACAAATTGGAGCAAATGTAAACAACCAATCTCAAATGGAATAATTTTGAAGTAGCTGAAAGGAAAATTCTTTTTGGGTCCCAACCCCCTTTTTTGACTCATAAACATGCATGAAGTTTTGAGTTTTCAGGCTAAGTTTGACTAAAAAAAATTGCAATGCCTTGAAGGTTCTCAGAAGTTAAAAAAAAAAATAATTCAATCCTGCTTAAAATAACACTATGTGGACTATTTGTGTGCCAAATATATGTTACTTTAATCCTAGCTGACAAAATGAAACTGTTTCATTTGTTTTATTTAGACTGTGATATTTATCAAAAAAGGTGGTAAAGACAAGGTTATAAAACTTGAATAGAAGTAAATGTTTTACACTAAATGTTATTGAGACTCAAAGAAGTAAAGATATCTTTATTTATTGTAATGTCTGGGAGAGAACAAAAGATTTTACAATTATTTTGACCATCACAGTTAATTGAAATAAGAATGTGTAAATGTTCTGTATGAGTAAAACAGATGGAGGTACTATAATATAGCTGCAGTTTTGCCTGTGTTAATTCCTCTTTATAAGCCTGAATCTCCACCTCATTACCTAGCATTAATGAATTCATGCCACACAAGGTTCAGCTAAGGGAAACAATAAAGAAATAAACACACAAACTAAAGCAGCAATGAAATTATCATCTGAAGAAAAAAATTACATGATTCACCACGTCAGTAAAGGTACAAGAATAATTGGTTATATGGATCACTGCCTCTGCTGTGATGTATCAGAAATCACTGGATCAGTCTCATACACACGCATCCCTGGAGTGAGTGTGACTAGGAGAACAATTGCTTTCCTGGAAAAAAAAAAAAAGAAAAAAGAAAAAAAGAAAAAGCCCTGAGAACATTTGTCTCCATCCACTGGCAGTTTCATAAATAATACCATGTCTTCAAAACATGTGGATTAAAATGTTTCATTTTAGACTACATTCAGCTATTCTGTTACCAAATCAAATCCCTAAAGTTCTGTAACTTCAGCTGCGCAGGCCATAGTTATGGTGGATATTAAAAGGTGAAAACTTTGTAGATGCAGAAAGAGGGTGAGAAATATTATACGTGAGTGGGACTGACCTTGGAGACGACTGACTTCTTTTCATTGATGGCAGTAGCCTTTTCATTTAGGCACCAGGCTACATACTGAAGTTAAACAGATAAAACCAGACCTGGCCTTCTTAACTTAGATGCTAAACGCGAAGGCTGCAATTACAAACTGATGCCCCAAGCCCACTGGAATGTGTCTGGGTTTGCGTGTGGGAATATGCTGCTTTAGCTCCTAAGGAAAACTGGAACGGAGAATGAATCTTCAAGCGTTGTTCACCGTCAGTGCACAATATAGAAAAATATTCCTTCCTTCACCAGAACCATTGCCTTCTAATTTACAGGGCAGGCTCAAAACCACTGGGCTGAGAGAGGCCTCTTTGGTCTTCTAAAATTACAAGATTTGCATTGGGAGAGCCTAACTGTAATTTGCTCTTACAAATCTCAAGTCTTTTAGAAAGTGGAGTTGAAAAGATGGTTCCACATGCCTGCAAATAGAAAAAGAAATTGCTCAGAACAATCAGAAGGGGTCAGTTTTCACTGGAAGTCAGGGCAAGGTGCTCACTACATTTCACAAGTCTCCCATGAACTGGAAGCAACAGTTTTTGTTTATAAGTAATGTGAGAAAGGAGGCTGAGTGCTTTTTTACAATAGCCATTTAGTCAAAGCAGCAGAATGTAGTCAAATCGTTAATACTCATGAATTTTTTTGAAAGACCAGTGACTGACTCATTAATAAGTTATGTGGCACTTGTGTGAGTTTGTGTTAGACTTAACAGAGGTGTAGAACAGCATTACAAATATTAGCTGAGACTGATTTACACTTTGGTTACGCTCCTCTCTGCCTTATGTCCCAATGGGAACCCTATTCTAGTAAGCGTGTAATGTAAAACTATCACTCAGCTAAACAGAGTTTAATTTTAACACCGTTCCTTCAAGGCTCCATAAATATCTATAGATTCAAAAGGTCATAGAAAGGTTGTTTAAGATGTAAATTACACACCTACTGGCTATTTTAGCATAATTTTAAAAATAGCTGCAATAAGCCTGTGCTAGAGGTACAGAGAAACCAAAAGGATTTTCTGAGTCTTAGTAATTCGTTTTATACTGTGTAAAAGACTGTAATGTAAGTATGGCGTACCATCTAAGTGGTAGTAAAGAATGGCAGTAAAAGCCATTGCAGTATTTAAAAACTGACAATTAGTTCAACAAGTGATTTTTGTTTTGTTTTTAACAAGCACATCATAAACAAGGGAGCAATGAAAGAGGTTCATGAGACAGAAGGTAAGAGCTAAAATGAATGATCAGTCAAGCCTGTCAAACTTTATGTAGTATGTTTCTCTTTTGCTGCTGCTATTTATGTTCCAATTCAGAAATAAAAGAGATCTTTCTCTCTCTCTCTCTTTCAATCTTCCCCCCACCCCCAAGCTAGAGCAGAACATACAGATTGTTATATTGCCCTGCGTTTAACAGCTGCACAGGAAACCCAAGAGTTGATTTTTATGGTATATCATTAATTTTAATGTAGAAAGAATCTCTATCTCTCTAGCAGTAAAGCCACCCTTTTTTCCCCCCATTCATTCAGCACTCTGTCAGTTATTTCATACGAAGGTCAGGATGCATTTTAAATTCATTACTATCATGCACAGATACAGTAGTCCCGCGATCTTATAAGATGGGCACACTAACATGTCATACACCAACGTGGTTTTAGGGAGGAGTGGCTGCCTTTTAGTTCCACAGTCGTATCTTTTTCTGATTTACATTCAGCTCTTGTACACACTTTCTGCAGAAGCACTACATAATTTAGCGTAGGGAAGAAAACACCAGGCTAGCTCTACATACGGTAAAAATCTGGTTGGTGTGTGGTATTTTTTCTCTGTTTAGAAGAGGATAGAGAGGCAGAGGGAATGAAACAGGAACATGATTATGTCTTGCCATTCATTTGATTTTTGCTCATCACGAATATGTTCTTTCCTTATGACCCCTGCAAAATGGCATTACTATTAGATGGTAAGTGAACAGACCTCTCTAAAAATATAACACTTTAACAAATTGTTTAGCAATGACTGCGTGCAGCCATCAGGCAAAAACACTGATGGGGATGACAGAATTTCAATACAGAATGTGAAAGTATTAAAATAATCTGAGGATTGACTGGAAAAGAAAAGCCTGATTAAATTTTCTTGATAGCTTCTGAGGCAAAAAAGAAACCAGACGTCTCTGTGTCTACATTTATTACTGGAACCTCTGTTCATTCTTCCTGGCTACTGTAATAGAGGGGGGATATTGTCTCCTCTCAGGAACTGAGGGGCTCAGCCTGGAAGATATCGCCACTGCTCTGCTATAGAGTCTGAATTTCAGTTTTTGAGAGAGAATGGGAAAAGTGTTCTCAACCTTTGCCCAAAACTAAAAATAAACCTGCTAACTATTTCCCCCATCTTTGCAGGGATTAGAAGCACTGAAATACCATAAAAAAGGCAGTTTTTAACATTCTGAAGTTCAGGCCAAACAGTGTTAAGGGAGATCAAGGAGCGTCTAAACCTGATTCCTAGAAGAAAAAGAAGTGGAAATGTTTGGATAAATGTCCACGTTATCTTTTTTACTTTGATTAGAACAAGCTCTTTATGGTTCACTCATCTCTAACTCCTCTCAAACATAGTTTAGGAGCCATCTCAAACTTTGTCTATTAATATCTGATATTTTTTAATTTTATTTTTATGGTTTCACCAAACCTTTGACACTAGCCAAAACTGGATAAATAAAGGTTGAATGAGACATAAAATCTTGCATTTCAGCTTTTAAAAGTTTTTATTGAAGTCGATGGCAAAGGAAATGGGAAAAACAGTAAACCATCTAGATAACTGCTAGAATATCTGTTAAATGGAGACAAAACTTTTTATAAAATATTTTCTTGTTTTCTGTGGAATAACACTTCAATTGACATCTAAGCCACATGGGACAGGAGACTCCATTATCTTACCTTTAGGCATGTCCACCATGGATGATTAATTTGAGCCTGACATTCTCCATCTAGTGCATATTAGATCTCTACTTTATTTGTCATTTTTACCAGTCTTAGAATATAAGGCTTCACTAAGTGTAAGACTAGTAACAGACTTAACGTGCAAACGTGCTCATTACATGATGAGCTAGAAAAGTGACTAGCTGAGACATGGGAGAGACACCACTGTAAACATCTGCATTTGATGGGATTGATCTTTCTTGTGATACCTATTTGCCATGGACATGTTGCACATAAACTTCAAATCTCTCAGGACTCTGTCAGCAACTGAAAAAGGTGCCATTTTATTATCACTATAGTGGAGACTAAAACCACATCTATGTTAGGATTTTTGTGAGTATGGCTATGCCAGTTAGGAAATATGACATTTAGTGACATTTTTATACTGACAAAACCAGCAATATAAGCAACTGTATTCACAACTTCAACTTCTATGCATGTAGTCAGCACAAAATACAATGGCAAAATCACTTTTGCTGGTAAGAGATGTGTGTCTGCTAGGAGGAGTTTCCAATCAAGAGCTAAGAGGTGATAATACTTTCTCTAAAATATAGTTTAGCATTAATGTTTTGTCTGGAGTTGACCACCTTAAAATATTCTGCCTAATGTTGTTTGATTCCTCTTTGCTGAAGAAAAACACAAAAAACCCAAGAGGTATCAGCAGGTCTGGGAAGCAGTGTGAATGAAATACAGAAAGAATAATACCCTTTTGGAAAAGTTTTGCACAAGAATATTATATTTATTAACTGCTTTTAAAAGAAAGCATGTAAGGCTAAGACAAAAAGTAAAATAGCCCTATACTTCTGTGGCAAAAAAATCAGAAAGCTTTCAGATTTTCTTTCCTAATACTGAGCTAGTCTCATGTTTTTAAATGTTGTAATTTAGTTGTGGTAGGATTGAATTTATGGGGTGGCAGGATTTCAGATTTCTAAATGTAGAAATCCACCAAATCCTGAATAAATAGAGCCAACTCTGATCTTTTCAATTGGTATTTGCCATTACCATAAGAAGATGCTAAATGTGCTGGGGCTGTTGTCTAGCACTGAGGTCAGCTGCACAGAGCAGTTGCATGTCCACAGCTTTAAATTCTCTTACTCTACAAAACAAATGGCTGCAAAAAACCTGCCTGTTGGATGTGGTCTCCAGCGCCAGATTTATGCCTTTAGCCACGTATACAGCACTTGCTGACTTGAACCAACACCATGTCAGGGAACATGTTTGAACAGCATAGCCATTTGTGTACCAGTGTCCATTGTGGAACTTGTTACTTTTTACCTAGTATTTTTCAAGTATATATTAGTGTCACAAGAAGGATTTCACATGAAATGATGTTTCTGGACATGGAAATCTTGCAACCAACAATAATGTCAATTCTTTCATACTTGTACAGGCAGTAACGCTTTAACAGCTATGGAAAGCTATGTCCTGAATGTTGTCTTCTTCATAGTCTCAAGTGCTCACAATTTCAGTTCTTTTTCTCCAAAACATTTGATGTGAAAGAAGCTAGGGATAGTCGGATGTAAATCCCGACTGCACAACAGTGTGGCACAGGAAGAGTTAGTTAAACAGAAGTGTAAAAGCAGTTGCAGGTGGATGGAATATGATCTGCCTTCCAGCACTTTGACAGCACACTAAAGCAATGTCATGCCTTTTGGGCACAAATTGTAGCAATCAAAATGATCAGAATTTTCAGGTTTATGTCTCACAAAGAAAACTAAGTAACTTTCATACATATGAAACAGTAGTTATATTTTTCTATTGACATGGAAAGGCGGACTTTATTGTCTTCTTGTCCTTTCTTCTACAACATCCCAGTGTTTTCTTTGAAAGCCTGAATGATTCTTTCTTTGTATAATTTTTGGGTTCTGGTTGATGTTGCAATGGGATTTCTTTGTTTTGGTAATATTTTCTAGTGAATAGAGTCCAGTATTTCTGAAATTGTTCGTGTATAAGCTCCTTCTACTTCAAGGACAATATTGGGTTGCTGGTCACATGGGGGGGGGGTGTGTGTGTTAGGTGGAAACACTTTATGACAGTGGATTAAATACAGCTTGGGAAAACCAGAGATAGATCTGCATATCTCTGTGGTTGTCTGACATTTGAGCACTGGGAAAAATATCTAGGGGCAGAACAACCAGATATAGAAACTGGCATATAAACTGTAGAGACTCATTAAGACACAGGGAAAATGGAAGAGAAGATGAACAAACACGTGTAATACTAGAAAATGAGTAAGGAGAGAAGGTGAACTGCTTAGCATGACCATCCAAGGTCAAAATGGAAGATCTGAGATAGAAGGAAGCTGTTGTTTGAATGGCAAACCATCATTTAGAGGAGAAGGATCAGCAACAACCTTGGAGAATGTGCAAGATTGCTGGGAAAGGAGAAGGGTGAGAAATCAAAGTCAGGGATACTACAGATATGCACATTTCTTTTGCTACTAAATAAAGACGGACAGAGCTTCAGACTTCACTGTGTGCATAACACCTGTCAAATGTGCATGTAAATTTTAAACTACAGACAGGACAATTAATTCCCTCACTGGAGTTGAAAAGAGTATGTATGAGCTGCTTAGGGATATGGGAATGGAACAAATAGCACTATATTCAACACCTACACACCCCAAAGCCCAAGTCAGTTCTTAAAATCTTCCCCTCCCCAAGAAACTAAGGGCAGGTGTGAGTCTGAATTTGGCTCCCCTCACAGCAGTATCTATCAGGGAGAGGTCAATGACATGTGTAACTACCTGCTGGCCACTTATTCCTCCAGCCAGCCATGCTCTGCTTTTCCTATAAATTCACAGCTCGGAGGGGTACAGTTGATTGGCTTTCCTTCTGTTCAGTTCCTCTTCTTTGATTTACAGCACTCTCCCACACCCTTTTCATAGGTCCTTTTCTGACTTCACTGATAAGGGATTTCTCTGTGTCCAATTAGTAAGGCTAGTGTATCAGGCTGGAACTAGATAATTAAAAGAATGAAAAGAGGCAGAGTGACCTTGGTTCACAAACCTCCATGGGCAATTTATAAAACTTTAAAGATTTCAAGAAAATGTATTAAGATTTTTATTTTATCTCTTGTTCATCAGAAACAGGGCAATTGTTGTTATATAACTTCAAGGCCTCTCTAAAAACAAGAAAAAGTGATTTTTTTTTTAACTGTCCTTTTGATAATTATACATATCTAAGATAAAAAAAAAAAATCAGGTTCCCACATGAAGGGTTGCCTTTATCTTATTTAAAAGCATATTATTATTTTTTTTGAAGGGACAGCAAGCATGATGTCTTTCCTGTGAGCCAAAACACTATGAGTGGCACCATTCCTATGTCTAATCCAGAGCAATGAAAACCAAAAAAAGCAGGAAATTCCGTGCTTTGTTTTATCTTGCTGCTCACACAGACTGTTTAGAAGGAGCAAGAGAGATGTGCTACTTGGGGTAAAAGAAATGTTACAGTACAGCACACATTTGACTCTTCCATTTATGCAATTTAAATAATGGAGTATTTGTGCCTTTAGCAAACAAGCAGCATCTGATTATACAAGGTGTCAAACAGTAATGGTGGAGGTGTAACTTTTAGGCTGGAAATTCCTCTTAGCTAGCTGTAACCCCCTAAAAGAGGTGCAGTTCAGTTATTTAGGCTGCAGTGGTAGCTGGAAGAGGGGGCAGAGCTATCCCCAGCTATCTTACGTGAGGGCTTTTTGCAAAAAGAGATGCTGGGGAAAGGCTCTCTAGATGTGCCCTTCTCTTTGCCTGGCTGCTTCTCTCTCTTTTGATTATAAAGGTAGCCCAGACAGCTAGCTTAGACTAGATGGTTAATTTTTTATTTTATTTTTTAGTTGTCTAAAGTAAAGGAAAAGAAAATCCACCAGAAGTCTAGGGTGCTATACTGATGTATTTGCATACAAGTTTAAAGAGATATTTTGATTAATGGAATATTGGTAAATTGTCTTACAGCCATGAGTTCGAGCTTTTGTAACCAATTTTTTAAAAATAAGCACATAACTAATGAAAGTAACCACTTGTTATCAGATGTGTAGGTCAACACATTTCAAAGAAGGAAGGAAAATACTTGTTACTGAAGATACATCCTTGGCTTTTAGATGCCTTGAATTTCCAGTAGTGTTGGCTTATTTTGTCTCTGCTTGTGTGTCCATTTGATTCCAGGTATCATGTTGTGCTCTATTTGTTGGGCTAATTTATTTTTCTTTTCTCTGTGTCTCTCCTCTGTGTGTGTGATTTTTCATGTGTTCATGGGCTGAAGTCTGCTCAAGAAACTAAATCTACCTATATGTGCCGAAAAGAGACAAGTGTAAACTTAAATATTTCTCTTCTCAAAAACCACCAAAAGACCAGTCTCTGGGTCTTTACTCAGAAGCTGTTCATTATATGAAAGTGTTCCCATTTCAACTGCAGAGGAATGGAATTTATCCACTTCCAGATAAAACACTCAACTCCCCAAATTAAATACTGTTACCCTCTTAATTCCGTATAAAGATCCCTGAAAGCAGGAAGGGTGATTGCAAAAATCAGCATTAAAATATTCCTGGCTCTATTTAGATGTCCCCATGTGTATATATAGAGAGGTTAAGTCCAAAAGATTTTTCAATAAGCCTTTCTTGAAATATTTCAGCAAATAACCCTGTCATCATTAAAATGGTAAGTTTCACTGCCCAGAAATAAGAAGCATTTTCAGTCATGTGTCTCACCTCTGGGGTTTTGTTTTCTCCATGTCTGATGTGCTTTTTCACATTTGCTTACTTCCAAGACATATTGCAAAGCTTGGACAGCAGGGTTTTGTTACGGTGTGCAGGCATAGTGTGCATTCCAGATTTTTAGTACCAAGGCTTACTCTACTACTAGACAAAAGTAACAGCTGATTTCTTACAAACAATGAAGTATCAACATTTTACTGGTAGGCACTGTTTAAGACTCCACTTAAAACATAATGGCAGACATAAAAGTGTGCCCTTAAAACCACTGCTGCTTCTAAATCTTCCCTACAGCTTTCAAATTTCCTTCCCTGTAGGTTAGCACTTTTTCTTTTACTGTTACATTTTCTCTGTGTAGTTTTTGCTGGTTTTGAAACAAACCTTCCAATTTACAATCTGTCTGTTATTGGCACTCAATTATTAAACCCCTTCACAATTAGGTCATTCCAGTGTCTTGAGAATTTATTAGCTAGGAATTAACTCTTTGTTCACACATTTCCTATCTGTGTTACTGTCCCCAGAGATTTTCTTCATAGATCTTGTTATTCCATAATGCTAGTTGGTGCCAGTGAAGGATACTTAAATGCCAAGCTATTTTCAGTTGATCTACAGCTATTTCGCTAATGAACTTGCACCATAAGCAGAATAAAGCTAGAGCTCAGGCAGAAATGTATGTATTTGGATTTCTCACAAATGCTTCTGTTGAATTGGCAAAAGGGTACACTTACTCATAAAATGCATGAACAAATTTCAGCTGGCCAATCAACATCTGTTACAGAGATAAATGTGAGCCAAAATTCCTCTTTCTAATACTCAGTATTTGGCCCTGAAAGGATGATTATTTAAACTTTTCATGGCTGGGTCCCAAATACAATCTCAGAGCCAGCTAACCCAGCTACCAGCAAGGTAGGCCATATTCCATATCCTGCTGGAAGGACACTTGTTAAAGCTTGGTTTCCTTTTAGTTCTACCTTTCAGTTCTTCAGCAATTTTAAAAACCTGAATTCTCGTTTGCAGTATAGTAGCACTTGGAAGAGTTAATAAATGGAATTACAGGTATTAAAATTTCTATTTAACTGAATATGCAAGCAGTCAGATTCTTTGCTGACATTTGGGTATAGCTTTTTGTGGAAAATATGCATATGAAAAGTTTGATAATAAAAAATTCTGACAAAAAGTAGGGTTTGAATGAATAAATTTTTTTCAGGGAAGATATTGATTTCAACATTCATGTTCAAACTATTAACATTTCAGAGAAAAAGCTCAAAGCTGATAAAATGTCTTTTTCAGTACTTCTGTGAGAATTTTAAAACTTTCCAATTTCATGACAAAGGCCTATATCAAAACACGAGCGTTTTCTGAGGATACAGATTCAATGTTCTGAGCTGGTCCCCTATAACCGTTTTCCTTCCCTGAGCCTCTCGTATTGGCACAATAGGTTAGATGCTGAGCTGCTTTTTCCTGGACAAACCAAGAAAGAAAAACATTCCCTTTGGGAGACGCTGCGCTGCCTGCAGTACACTGTCCTGCAGACTGCATCAAGTTGTCTTTGAAGGTCATCAGTAATATTCTGGGGAATATCAAGAGGTGTCACTGTTGAGCAGTAAAAGACTTCCCCTTCACTGAGTGAGCTGCCCTTGTGAGGTTTTAATTTTAGCTTTTTCTTGCAGCTGTAGAAAATGGTGTCCAACTCAACTGTCTTTTAAGGCTGAAACAACCTCACTTACTGCTGAAAGCACCCACGGAACACAATAAACAAATTACCCTTGTTACAGTGCTCAGGGGGTAAAAAACATCTGAGGTCTTGCTTTATTCTAACTTTGTCATTACCTCCGTATTAAAACAGGTCAACGTGTAGCTCGAGCACAGAAGTATGGGTGGAGATACCCTTACTGCGCCATGCGCACACATAGATCTGACATTCTAAGAACTCTGAAATTGGCTGTTTTAGGAAAGGGAGAGTTTGAAGGAGAACACAAAGGAGCTGGGGATTGCAATCCAGCCTCAGGGGTACTAGAAGCCCTGGCCAGGCTGTAGTTAGATCCCAAACGTCATGACATTTTGGTGTAAATGCCACCATTAGCCTTTACAGACAGATTTCTTTTCTATCCCTGGAATCTTAGCTAATTTTTCTCAGGCATCATTGACGTGCGGAATTAGACTCTATAACTCGAAAGTTATAAAGTAGGTATGTTTATTGCGCGCAGATGCACGGGGATCGCTCCTCCACAAGCGTGCATGCCCGAAGTGACGAACCATCTCACATTTATACAATAAAACAAATGAATATTCAATTAACGCCTATACATATTTGTTACCTAAACCCACTTACTCTTGCTTCATATGTTAATTAGCTTATCAGTCCTTTGCCTGGAATGTGGTGGTCTTGCAGGTTTGTAGGTGATTCATGTCCTTGTGACCATCTGATCTTCTCCAGCAAGAAGCCTTAGCACTCCCTCCCTCTAGGTAACATTGGGATGTCTCTCATCCTTTTCTCATCCTTTTTATAAATAGCCCCTTTGTCTGAGGAAGAAGGGTAGGTGTCTCCTCAGAGCTGTGTGCCTATGTGACCAGACACCACACCCATGACCAGTCACCATACCCACATTCCTTGAGCAGACACATACAATCACGATCGATGTCCATTGTCCCCATTTCACACTATTTCTCCATATCATCATATATTGAGATGTCACTTCTCAATTTTAAGGATAAGGAAATGTCCCCCACATTGATCATTGTGCCAACACTTAGGTTCCACAAGGTCTGCTTTTTTCACGTTACCATTTTTAAATTTTCTACACAGAAACAGATGATGGGAGAAAGTAGAATTTGTCTCATCGATTGTATTCTTCCCTTATTCTCTGACCTGAAAGAAGAGAAATCTCTGCCCTTAGGTTTCCCATAGAAGAAATTCACCAGGACAGGAACCCTGGGATCTGATCTCAGGGCTAAAACTCTTTTCAAAAGCAGATGAAAACAGTTAGTGTTTCAGTCCTCACCCAGTCTGAATGGATGTTTCTTTGATTACTGCCATCTTGGTGCAAATTCCAGCGTAGTTGCTGAACACTTGCTTGTACTTCTCCTTGTTTACTTTAGTCTTAATGTTTTTTAAAGCTTTTATGTTACAGATAGCATCTCTAGTATCTGCCATGTTGTAAATATAAAGTTTCTCACTGTTAAATTCAAATCCATGTTCCTTCTGGAAGGGTTTCATTGAATACTCTCTTAGCTTGAGGTTATTCTATACCAAGTAGCACATGTAGAAGCTTAAACAGGATAGGATCATTATTATTGATTTATTAAAATCAGCTTCTGAGTTTTCCATCCTTACTCCCTTTAGATTGACGTGGAAACAAAATGAAGTATGTTTATGTGAAAGTATATTGAACCATTGATGTAAGAATATTTTATCTTGATAGAATATCTTCAAAGGGAAGGAAATCTTCCTTATGGGAAAAAAAAGTAAAAGCTTTTTGCCTTTTAATACAGTTACGAGGAAGGACAGAGGTCAAAAGTTTTTCCTTATGTGTATACAGTTATGGAGCCACAAGTCTGTTACTAAAATTGAAGGTTAGAGCAGAAAGCCTGTGATGAAAGTACAGAGTTTGCTTTCAAATGTTTCTCATCTTTTTGACATGGTTCTTTGTGTCCAGCTGAAGAGCTAAATAAACCCAGAAATACTCAAAAAATGTTCAGCTACAGATAAAGACATACATATCTCCCATGTGGAAAAGCTTAGTCCTATTGATCTAGCAAAGTGGTCAAACTATAAGATGAATACTCAGAGCGAAAGGGTAACTGTGTGAGGGAGCATTTTGACCCCTTTGTGGCCCCTGGTATGGCAGGGGATTTCGCGGTGCACTGACCCTGGAACCTAGAAAAACACTGGCAGAGGGAGCAGGGGGGCAAACAGCATTGCTGCCTAGTTTTATGAAGGGGTGTAAAGTCAGACTATTTCCCTAAAAATGTTTCAATTCTGCTTTGGTTCTAACAAAGTTCGTCCTCTGGACTTTTTGTACATGTAAAAGCAAATGGCAGGGGCTTTTCAGGATGTTTTGTCCCTTCCACCTCAATTATTGAGTCTCTGCCTTTTATTATTGGTGAGAGATGCCTTATGAGCTCAACCCTAGGAGTGTGAGGGGCCTCCTCGTACACCACTACCACCAGTTTTGTGCTAGAACTGCAGGAGCGGGCTGGAAACTAGGACCATGCATGGCAATCAGTTAGCTGAGGAGAATGTGCTCGAGCTTGTCTAGACAACAATTAACATGATGGGGCATGTTTGCAGAGCACGGGGGAGTGGGAGACGGATGGCGCCAAGGATGGTGCCAAGGAAAGGTAACACCTTGTGGTTAATTGCTGGTAGTTAACCACCAATCAGGGATTGCCTAGTATGCAATGCTTAGCTTCAAGAACCAATTAGTTTAAAACGCGCAGCTTCTGAAAGTGTATAAAAATGTGTGCTTCTGTACAATAAATTGACATTTGCTTGCATCAAGCTGCGTCCCGTCTCTTCATTCGCCGCATAGAACTTTACAGCGAGTGACTTGGATGACACAGTACTTGCACAAGCTTCCCTGTCTGTGCAGATTTGATTCCTTGGTCCTCCTTTGGGAGACAGGGCATTCAGCTACAACTTCCACAGCAGTTTCTCTTTTGAGGGTGTAGGCTGATTTGGCTGACTTGCTCCTCAACACAGGCAGCCCAGCCCCACCTCTCTGTCCTGCAACCCAGGGGAGGCTGATGGCTTTAAGCAACTCCTCTGAGCTGTTTTTTGGGGGAGCTGGGGTGAAGTGGGTTTTTCTTGTGACAAAGGACGAGAACTTCCTCAGAGTTTGTCTAGGTTTCCTTGAGAAACAGAGACCTTCTCACACTGCAAAACTTGTAAAGTTCAGTACAGACAGACAAAGCTTTGACATAATAAAGGAAGTTTATTAAAAATACTAATCAGATCCCAGGACCATTTCCTATCTTAATATGTATGTCTCTGCTTAGTCCTGAGTTTTCATGTGAACCACCACCCTGGGAAGCTTAAAGGGCCACATCACTGAAGGGAGGTTGTCAGCCTTTGGTCCGTTTTTATCAATAGAACAGGGTTAATGCACTGATCCTACTTCTCCAGCTGGACTCTGCACTAATAATAAATCAAGCATCATTAACATATGTTCAAGAATGTTTGGCAGTATTTAAGTTTTATTTTACCTGAAGTGATAAGTCCTCTGAAATCACTACTGTCAAGGAGACTGTTGCACCATGCAGGAGTCAATCAAAGGGGAAACTGAAAAAAAGGCATTCATGTAAGTCAAGATGTTCACAAGTACATAATAAATATAGAATTGCTGAACACAGAGATCATGCTGAGATGGTCTCAGCTAAAACCAGACTGAACTAGTGGGTATGGATTTAAATACCTAATGTGAGAAACCCTTTGATGACAATTTTTTTCTTGGGGTCATCTTAATATTATGACAAAAAGGGCCTTACAAGATGTTGCATGTGAAAACAGGTTAAGCAATTAATGGAATTAAAACAATTGGCTCCCTTGCAATGTATGGATTAATGTATATATTTCACAGTGTCCTGGTCTCCATATCTTCCACGTGAAGTTGGAAACTGAAGAGTGGGGAGGAAAAAAACCCATAAAAGTGGTCATTGGAAAGAAATGGTCTGCAGGGGAAGGCTTGAAGACTTTAATCAGTTTAAATCATTGAAAAGGTGTTGTAGAGGCAACCTGCTTACAGTGTTTACTGATGACTTAGAGACAGAGACATATGAAAAAAAAAAAACGAACAACAAACAACTCACAAAAACCCAAGGAAAAGACCAAAATCTGAGATCAAAAGGGCGTACTATAGCAAAGGACATAATCAATGTATGAAAGCTGAAGCCAAATACACAAAGAAAACAAAAACCTACAATTTTCACAACATTGATATTAAGCACCACAGGATACTGCTGAAGGAAATACTAGATTCTCCATGGCCTCAACTCAAGGACAGGTGTCTTTCCAGAAAGCATGTTTCAGTTAAGCATAAACCCGAAACGGCAAAAGCAAGGGTAGCTGGGTGAAATGTAGTGACCTATGACCACCAAGATACCCAGTTGTTTTTTAGCTTTTGTATATACACAAATCAATAATAAATGGTGAAGCATGCATTTGAGAGATATTCCATTGATTTCAATAGGCTTTCAGGAATGCAGGTTATCAAATAAGATTTATACTCTAAAAACAGGACCTTGCTTTATGATTATCTATGGTGCTGTGGAAAAATGGCAAGGATTTCAGAAGTCCTTCGGAAAGAGGATCCTATAGTTAATTAAATGTTTATGAGTGGTAGGGCCTGAATTTACAAAGGTGTTAAGGAAGGCTCCTTCTACTCTCAAAAGAGTGCAAACTTTTGAAAAGTTTGTGAATGTAGAGCAGGGGTATGGGGTCACCTAAATGTTCTGGAAACTTTTAGCTGTAACATTACACAGTTATTCTGTCTTATAGACTATTTTAAAGGTATATATGTCAGAAGTCTTGTGGTGTAGCCCCTTTTTCTCATTCCATGAGCCATTAGCCAAGAACATACCACTGAAAGCAACGTATGTATGCTGCGTAACTCAGAAAGCCAAGGAATTCAGCATCTCCACTGTATCTTACAAGCAGGAGATCCAGTAGTTCCTGGGGGACTCTTACTGCTCCATTGCAGGAGAGGCAGGATGGCTCTGGATGTGCAGTCACAACCAAAGTGACCTAGAGACATTGACGTTGCATTGCACTGACACCCCTTCTTCCAACTGCCTGGCACAGGACTGCTACGCTCTCTGCTTAGAAATATCATGAAGGTCAGGAACCAGCATTTGGCTACCTCTGTTATAATTGATTGCAAATTCTCTCCTTTAAGCGAAGGAACAAAGCACAAGGAATTATTTCTGAAAGTATAAACATACTTTCAACATTGAAAATTAATCTGGGATGCATTATGGAGATACATACCACAGTAGCGTCAAGGTACTAGAAGCTTGGCTATAGTACAGGTTGTAATACGGTGGAGATATACCTTCTGTATCCTCAGAAATTATTCTCTTTCATTAAACTAACATACAAACATCAGCCAAGCACAGAACTAAGGAAGTTTTTTATCTCAGACTGAAAAAGAATTGATTGCTTGAACATGTAACTTATGTCTTAGCATTGATGCTGGCACAGACATAGAAAAAAAGTTGTTCTCCCTTGAGCAAAGAAAAATAGGACTTATCTCTAAGAATATCTACTACAAATATGTCCTCATTGTGATTCCTTTTTAAAAGTTCAGTAGAAAGTTTGAGTGTGCTTTCTGCTTTTTATTCTTTTATTTTTTCCAGTCCAGTAATTTTTTTTGTTTTTCTTCTAATTAGGAGAGACATTCTTCTCCTCCCTTCCCCTATGTCTTTGAAAGAGCTAAGAAAAGGCCTGTTTATTTCTGTTGTGCTAATCCCTTTTTCATATGGTTGTGCACAATGCCTAAAATGATGAGACCATCTGCATGTGGTCTCTGAATATATTTATTTTGACAAGCTCTCAAGAGACCAAACATGGAAATTACCATATTTTACTTTCTTATCTGTGATCACTTTTCCAATTCCAACCCTGTTCTGCACCCAACATCAACTCTTCATTTCCAATGGTAAAACCTCAATCAGTTACATTTATATATTTTGTAATGAATAAAAAGTTCTGTTCTTGCTTCCCTGCGACTCATCTTTGTGGGAAGGGTACAATCACACAACACTAGTCTGGGAGGGGTCCCAAGGGCATTGTGTATGAAGAGCCGAGAACCAATTCCTGCCTGGCTGTGTTACTTTAGACACGGGACTATGAATTAATTACAGTTTTAGCTGAAAGTGAGTTGCCCTGCATTTCATTTAGTGGGAAGAAAAGAAAAGAAAAAAAGTGGTTGTTTCAAAGGATGTTCTTAGGGGGGGGAAACAAATCCAAACATGAAGGCAAGAGGGCCCTAGTGGGTTGTATGTTTTTGTACCTTGGACAGAGGCTAAAGGCCTTGCAAATGACTGTGCCTTACATGGAGGTTTAAGGTAAGCCAAAGTACCTTGCATTTGCAGCAGGCTGAGTGCATGAACTTACTGGTATTGAGTTGTTTTGACAGAATTTATCAAGCTGTAACATGTACATTTCTCATTCACCACAGTCCTCAAATGCCATGAGGATCTACTTGTTCAGGTGCTCCCAAATGCCTTCAAGAACTAGTGCAGAAAACCAGCTAGAGTAACCTTCAAGATTATTCTCCCCTTAAAGTCCAGCTAAAAGTTTTGAACTGCATGTAATTAAAAATCTTGTGGGAAAACTCCAATTTCAAGGAGAAAACCCAGCATTGAATAGGTTGAATAGCATTTATGTTTTAATACTTTCCTGTAGTACTACTGGTCAAAGACAGAACTCTGATTCAAATGTGGAATGAACAGCAACACAACTGTATCACAGGAAGCACATAGTAAGACAAACTCTGGGGTAGTGAGCACTGGAGTGAAGCTAAACTATGGATCTGCACTGTAACATAAAGTACTTGTACTTGACAGATAGAAGTAAAGAACTTTGTTTTACAGGAAAAGATGGATCTGAGAGTTATCTGTTTTGTGCTAACCTACTTGCCAGTTAGTGTGGTCTCCATCTACATTCAGAGCAATTCTCTTAAAAAGTTTCTTAACGTGATTAATGTAATGATTGACAGGTTTTCCATTAATCCACTTTACTCCTGCTTTACAGGTCAATGCCATTCATCCAGCATGAGTGGGCAAATATGGGACCATGATGTTATCTTTCTTTGTCTGCTCTTCCTTTCTTAGGACATTGTGTATCTGAGCTTTTGTATGGATGACATAAGGTTTTTGGTTGCCTATGAAAGGTTTAATATTGCCATCCCATAATGGACTTTCTATCTATGAACTCTTACCTTCTGACAGATGCTCCATCCATGTCATAGAAACTGTAAAGAACAGCATGTATACCCAAGTTTCAGCTGTTTAAAACCATAGTAGCTAAGATAATTGTATGACCTCTGCCACTCTTCCATAACAGAAACAGCTTATAGCAGATAAACCAAGAGAATTAGAAAAACCTTGGAATAGCCAGTTCCAGTGACACAAGTTAGTAACTTCCCTGCCTATCTAACTGGGGGAGGTTTAGGTTGGATATTAGGAAAATTTTCTTCACTGAAAGGGTGTTCAAGCATCAGAAGGGGCTGTGCAGGGAGGTGGTGGAATCACCATCCCTGGAGGTGTTTGAAAGATGTGCAGATGTGGTGCTTAAGGAGTTGTTGACTCAATGATCTTAAAGGTCTTTTCTAACATAAACAATTCTATGATTCTATAATCCTCTACAAATGAACTGTAAATGTGCTGGTTTCTTACAGAGGCTGTAATATGAGCAAGATAGAAGAATGCAACACCATGCATGCAGCCTCACCTACGTCAGACCGTTGGGACAGGGAATAGGGTCAAATCTGCAAAGGGTCATGTCCATGAAGGCAGGTAAGTTCCTGTTCTTATGAGAGCTCATACATCTAAGTAATACTTTTATCAGTATAACCTGCTTTTCTTGCCTTTGGAGAGTTCAAGTTCTATCATCAGATTCTACTTTTCATAAGTATAATCCTGGTGTGATTCTGGTGAAATAAATTGATGAATACTATTCTTACTGAGATCAAACTCCGAATTCTGGAATCCTCTTACCGGATGATAGTGAGTGACTCTGATTGATTGCATGAACTGAATGATTCCTCTTTCTCATGACATGCTTTCAAAGGCTGCATTTCATCCCTGTGGATAGAACATTGGACAGGAAACAAGAATGCATCCAGAAAAAGCAACACTCAAGAGCACATCTGCAGTGAAAGGTTTTGCATCCTTAACACTTCCTTATCATGTGCAAACGTATCAAGAAAACACTTTAAAAATATACCCAGTTGAGTAGAAATAGCAACATTTGATATTAACACAGAATATTGCCTTGGAGCTCTTGGAGCCATTTAACAGGAATGAGAATGTTGTCCTTTTGCTACGGAGAACAACCAAAACTTTTGAGTGAGCAAATGATCTACCCTAGAGCACATGCAAGGTGATAGACAGAAATACTATTAAAAACTGTTTCCTGGGATTTGCTGATGCCACCCTGCTCCCTCTTCTCATTCTGAGATATCAAACTTTGTGGCTGCTTTTGTGGAAAAAGGAGGAAATAAAGCATAGACGGTATCTTCACATGACATAACTGCAAAAATATGTGCTTAGCTTTTTTTAAAGCCTAATTTTGGTGTTGATACAAAAGGAAACTCAGAAAACACATACCTGGAGTCCAGCTCTTAAAATGCGCGTGACCTGTTCTCCCTCTGTTGGTGAATTAAATGGAACTAGCCACATGTGAGGAAGGTTATGAATATACAGAAGAGGATCAAAAGCAGAGAAGACGAGTTCAACAGAGTTTTGTTGAACCAAAAAAAATCACTGGGACATGAAACAGTATTTACAGAGTGAGCAGCTGTAAAGAATAACAAATGTACTGTGGATTCCAGGCTTGCCTGAACTGGGACCGTAAATTGGTAGAAGGAAGTTCAGACTGCTTTAAGCAGAATCACTTAACACTTTGTGGATCACTTTTTCACTATAGAAGTGCTTCCTCCCAGAAACATTTTCATTTTATTTACTAGTTTTGGAAAACACCAGCCTCCATTGTAGAAGATACTAGGTGATGAACAGGTACTGTACCTACAGTATTCCATTTGTCTGAATCTCTGCTTGAAAAATGTTACCCCAACGTAAGCGCCTTAGTGTCACCCATTCCTGTGCTACCTGCAGTGTGAGCTTCATGGATCCCTATGGCTCTTCAGTGCAACCAAATGTGCAAAGGAATAATTACGGCTCACAAAGAATTATTGAATTTCAAGGTGTATCACCAGCTGCACAGCCATTCCATTTAGTTTCCTTTTTGCAAATAGGGCATAAAATGCTAAATTCCTTTATGTTAGGGGATGGTAAAATGTCATCTTTGAAAAGAACAATGCAAGAGTTTTTTTTGAATTATAGAATGGTAAGAAAGAACTAAGACCACCACAATTGCCCCCCCCCCTACAGAAATAATTTTTTACCTGCTCAGTGCTCTCTGGGGGAAAAAAAATAAAATCCTTTGAGCTGAAACCTTGTAAGCTGTTTTAACTTGAGGTGAATTGGTTCAGCTGCTCAGAAGGTACAGGAGCTCCGAAATGGGTTTATAATGGAGAAGTTGGTACTTCCTTAACTTCAGCAGCGCACATGGGCTCTTTTAGAGGAAAGAAAAAGGTATTTGAAAGATTATTTGGGAAGCAGGTTTTGGTCTTTTGAAAGTGAAGTACCAGTAGAGCCCTTTTTTCATTCCAGCTTCCCCTGATGGCTCACTTCTAACTAGCTAATTAATCAGCTCTACCTGGTTGCTAATTAAACAGTTGGAGAAATGGCTTTGACAGAGAAGTTTGTTCAGAAAGATACAGGGAAAATACAATAGGCGAGTTGTAAAGCATCAGTGAGAGGCTAGGTAGTTACGACAGTTCTCTGATATATTTCTCCTTATGAGCAGGTGTTATGTGACCTATAAGCACAGTTGTACTCATTACAGTGATTACAAAATGCAGAAGTTCTGAGCCATTACACACCAGACAGAAAAATTAAATTCAGTATTTAGAATTATTGTGGCTTTCGTGACAAAGCAGATGTGATTTATAGAATCATGAGATCAAGCTAAGTGTCAGATCCAATCAAGTGGTAGGTAGTGAATATTTTGTCAAAAAAAGTTTAGTGGTTTTCCCACTTCATCTTGACCATTTTTTTTCAAACCTTAACTATTTGTAGCTTCTTATTGTTTGATATTTCTTGTGGCTTGCTGAGCACTGCAGGCTAATCCTGAAGATCTTCCTTTTAGCACATAATGTTCATCCTATGGTGGACAGCTTTGCCCTGCTAGGTAGGTTCTGGGCTGTGGCTTCTGCTCACACAGTGCTGTACCTAACTTTCACTGTCCTAGCAACAATGATAGAGCAGAGGAACACATGCCAAATTACTTATTTTCTTTAGCAGGCATAATTTGAATTCTTGAATTTCCTTTACCTGCCAGAACTTCTAGAAGGTCTAATAAGCAAGAGAAATTGTCGGGGGATCTGGGATGGTTGCCTTGCTGCATAGGGGTGTGTTCAGTTTTGATAATTTTTGTTTAGCTAAACAAGGCTCTAGGCAACTGGATTTAAGTTTAAAGTTAGCCCTTTTTTGAGCAGAGGTTTGGAATAAATAATCCATAGATGACTGGCCCAATCTTTTTCTATGATTCTACATTCTACTTGTACAAGTAGCCTTTTTTGAGAGCTTCCATGTAAGTAACATTTTCTTTTTGAAGACACTTTCATGATGTCAGACATTTTCTACAGTTTTTTCTGGTTTGAACTCATAGCTTAGCGGATGAAGGGAAGGCAGTTGATGTAGTTTTTCTGGGTTTTAAGTAGGGCTTTTGGTACTGTCACTCACAGCATCCTTCTGAAGTTGTCCAGCTGCAGGATGAGCGGGTTCATGGTGTGCTGGGTGAAGACCCGGCTGAAGGGCAGGGCTCAGAGGGTTGTAGTGAACGGGGCTACATCTGGCTGGTGACCGGCCACCAGCGGTGTTCCTCAGGGTTCAGTTCTAGGGCCAGTGCCGTTCCATATATTTATCAGTGATCTGCATGCAGGAGCTGAATGCACCGTTAGCAAGTTTGCTGATGATACCAAACTGGGAGGTGCCGGTGACTCTCTTGAGGAGCAAGAGGCCTTGCAGAAGGGTCTAGATAGATTGGAGCGCTGGGCTATGATTAATGGGATGAAATTTAACCAGTCAACGTGCCAGGTGCTGCACCTAGGACGGAGGAATGCTGGACACAAGTACACATTGTGAGAGAAGTGGCTGGACACAAGCCCCGAGGGAAGGGGTGGGGGTGCGGGCTGACAGCGGGCTCCATGTGAGCCAGCAGGGTGCCCTGGCAGCCAAGAGGGCAAACGGCACCCTGGGGTGCGTCAGACACGCTGTAACCAGCCGGTCAGGAGAGGTGATTATCCTGCCGTATCCAGCCTTGGTGCAGCCTCACCCTGAACACTGCGTGCCGTCCTGGGCCCCACAATTTGAGAAGCTGTGAAGGTCCTTGAATGCATCCAGAGGAGGGCAACGCAGCTGGCGCAAGGGCTGGAAGGAACGTCCTACAGGGAGCGGCTAAGGACTGTGGGCTTGTCTAGCTTGGGGAAAGGGAGGCTGAGGGGCGACCCCATTGCTCTCTACAGCTGCCTGAGGAGGGGAAGCGGAGAGGGAGGTGCTGAGCTCTTCTCGCTGGTGTCCAGCGATAGGGCACATGGGAATGGTTCAAAGCTGTGCAGGAGAAGTTTAGACTGGACATTAGGAAGCATTTCTTTACTAAGAGGGTGGTCAAGCACTGGAATAGGCTTCCTAGAAAGGTGGCCAATGCTCCAAGGCTGTCAGTGTTTAAGAGGCATTTAGACAATGCCCTTAACATGCTATAATTTGGTCAGTCCTGAACTGGACAGGCAGTTGGACTAGATGATTGTTGTAGGTCCATTCCAACTGAAATTATTCTGTTCCATTCTATTCCATTCTATTCTATTCTATTCTATTCTATTCTATTCTATTCTATTCTATTCTATTCTATTCTATTCTATTCTATTCTATTCTATTCTATTCTATTCTATTCTATTCTATTCTATTCTATTCTATTCTATTCTATTCTATTCTATTCTATTCTATTCTATTCTATTCTTCCTCTTATCAATAAAGTATATTGTAAATTGTTTTCTTTTAGTGGAAGGAGACAGTAATAGGTCACAGTCTGAAAGCATGGTGAACTTGAACTTGGTGAACACAATACAACTAGACTTATGTGTAAATCTTCTGCTTTCAGGGATAATTTCTGTACAGGAGTTTGTGGAGCCACTTGTAGACAAAAACTTCAATCCTTTTAGCCCCATTCTGATTTTTACAATCTGTTGTATTAAGCGGGATTGAGGAAGACATAATATAATTTCTACTTGCTTTCATCAGTTTTTAATATCTGCCCTTTAGATGGCTTAAACTGAAGATTATGTACTTCTCTAGATTCATATCAAATATCTGTAAGAGCTGCAAAACAGATATCATGCATTTTAAGCAAGCTTAGCTATGAAACATATGTGAAAGTGTCTTCATGCATGAATTACAATATTATTAAGAGGAGTCTTGTTACTGTCATATAATATTGAGTGCTGCTTTGGCTAGTAGTCAGGAATTCCTGGAGAATGCAGTTACAGCTTTCTCCTAGTGCTTCTAGTTATCAGCAAAAAACAGCTGGGGAGTTATTTTCTTGAGCCTTTTTTCTGAGCTGAGAAAGGTTTTATATAATGTTTAACCAGAAAGAAGATCAGATGTTTTTAAATGAACCAGACTTGTGGTGCCTTTCGTTGCCTCTTCAAAATGTTCCTGGGTAGCTCTGCTGATTCTGAAACTAAATGCTTTGGCACCCTGGTTCCAGGGATGGCTGCCACACTGCTTGCTGTGGTCATAGCCACTGTTATGCTTAGATGCCTAGGCTGAGGCTGTTAAGGATGTTTAAAAGTTGTTCCAATAGATGTTGCAACACCTAGTTATCTTCTTGTCAAGGACTCTACATCACCAGCATAAATATCTTCTGTTAGAATATGTAGACGAGTGGCCCCACATGGCTGAAAATTTTAAGCAAACTAAATTAAAATTTAATATGCCAGTTTAGTGTCTTCTACCCTCCATGAATGCTTTAACTATTTCATTAAAAAGTTAATCTTTTCCCATGTGGTCAGATCCTTATCAGGAGCACATCGATGGTGTAATATGCTGGTAACCTTTTGTTGGTCAAATCCTTTTAAAACCATCCCCTCTCCCCCCCCAAAAAAAAAAGGAAAAAAAGGTTTCTAGAAATTTGAGTATCATTGTTTTTTTACTGGGATTAAATTTTTAAGGTTTAGATTCTTAGATGTAAATGAATAGGTATTAAATTCCTTAAAGATCTCAGACTGATTCCTGAACTGTGGTTCAGGTTTTAAATGATAGTTAAGGACAAACATTTGTCTAGGGACTTTCCAAAGCACCTTAGCCAAGATACTGAAAGGTGTGCTTGCATGAATGTTGAAGATGGGCACATAAGACAGAAAATGCTCCAGGAAAACTCTGTTAATCTACTCATGTGCTTACAAAGCTATAGGTAGAGGCAACTAAGGTTTTACCAGAAAGTCAGCTTAAATGATGGAAGTCTCATTACTGTGCATATTGAGATGTACTGCTGTTTAACTAAGATGTGCATGTGTGTGCGTGTCTCTGGATAATGCCCCTTCGAAAAGGAGCGCCCTGGGCCTCCCTTTGCAGCTATCTGCTGGGCAGTCTGAATGCAGGCTAAGGGCATTCGCTTCAGCCCAGAGCTTGCAGGCTGCTGGTGGTGCTGTTGACTGGCTTTTAGGTAGCATCTATGCGGCTGGAACGTTTACCTAGGAGATAGGATACCCAGCTTTACTGTTGGCCTCAGCCTGAGATGACTCTCTTAAAAAAGAGCCTTGGCTCCCCAGTCAGTCAGTTGTCGCAGGCTAAGCATAGCCATGACTAAATTTCATTAAAATGTCTGAGCCTTAGTTCATAAAAGTCAGAAGTGAAAACAGATGATCATGAGGCTGGGGAAAAAATGCTAGGTCTCATTGATCTGAAAAATGAAAAGATAGTACAGGTTATTATATATTCTCAGACATCAGCTATTTGGGATCAGACTTTCACCTGCAGCCATAGTGAGACTTTGACCTCCCTCCTCTCTCTCCAGTTTGGTCACATTTGCAATCTTTTCAATTGCCACAACACCCAAATTTGTTTGGAAAGCATGAACTTTTCTGAGCATGAGCTCACTCACAGCTCCTCATCTTGAACGGCAGCAGCTGTAGTTCTCGGAGTTAATGTGCTTTTACCCCCATTTGACATCTCTGTCAGAGGAACGCCGGAGTGGGAGCACCCCTTGCTCCATGCTGTCTATAGCTCTGCTCCTACTGGTACTTTGCACTCCAGACACTCTGCTTATTACCCCCACATGAAACTCATGGCCATTTCAGTTCTATATGCAAACTCCAATGTTACGTGTTCAACCGGTCTGATGAATTAAATTTAGTAAAAAAAGCAATGAGAAACTTAAGTTTTTACTATATCAAGTAAGCAGTAAAAGGGGCATAAGGATTACCACACTGAATTAGACTTGGGCAACATCTCATACAGGAAAAATAACAGGGTTTTCAGAGAAAAGCACCAGCAGTGCTGTAGACAGCTATGGAATAATCCATCAACACCGAAACTTTCCTTCTGAGATCAGGAGACCCAACAACCCTTATCTAAAAGATAACCTCTTCTTATTTAATTCATTTCCCACACAAATGTCTATGTCACAGCTGGGTAATTAGCTTTTTTCTAGTCTTCTTTTATTTTTTTGAGGGGGGGGGATATTTTGCAGATTGAGCTGAATACTTCCCCGGGATCTGTCAGTGGTGAGAAGGACTGCTCTCTCTCTCCCCTTAAAAGGAACCAAAAAGCATATCCAGAATTGTCTTAAATATGAACTTGAAGTGTGGAAAACACACAAAACAGTACAAATAAAACCAACTGCACCCTTCACAAAGGAAAATAGCCAATTGAAATTATGCCATAGGATAAAAATAATTGTGTTGTGTAAGTTGTGGAACTATTTTAACCTTGAGCAACATTGTATTGCTTTTGTTCTACAAGTGAATAGATGTATAATAGGTAACTTCATTCGTTTTTACGTTTGTTGTTGTAAAAGAAAAAAACAAATATAAAAAAGAGTTAAATCAACTATTAAGCAATCAGATACTTGCTTTGAGGGCAAGAGCAATTTCATATTGCTCAAAGGTAAGGTAATGTTTTTCCCGAATGGTGAAATAAAAATTTGTATCTTTAAATAACTGTTTAGAAGAACATAAGAAGCTGAACACAAGACTTCTGAAAAGCTTTGGGTTTCCTTGTAGAAAGGTGTATTTGGCATCAGTGTAGGTCTTCTGATATTGCCCCACCATATTGTGACTGACATGAGAAACCCGGCAAATGTCTTCTCATTCCAGCTACTGAATTGAAACTGGTCACAACATTTAATCACTATCTGTTCATGTGAATTCAAATTAAGGAATAGTAGTGAAAAGGTATGGATTTATCATCAATATTCTATCCACTCTCACAAAGAATTAATGTGCATGTAAAATACACATTTTCATGAAATCTTCTGGTTTATATGTCTTTTTATATGCTTGTTTCTTTAACACAACACAGAAATCTCTCATCTCTTCCCTCAAGAAAGCAGGAAACAACTTCAAAAATGCAGACCATATTCTGACATCCCATCCGTGTTTCAGGGTTTCATTGAAATCCTCATTAAGACAGCAAATGCCATTGTAAGTTGATCTACGTGATAGGGTGCCATTACTGTAAGAAAACTAGAGAGGGAAGCTGCTCTACTAGTTGATGAAAAGATCTTCAAAGCTCTACGTTATGATGGAAAAAGCAACACCTCATTATTCTTGAAATCCTTTCTCAAGTCACCTTCCAGATCAAGCGCTGAGTTCTTCAGCCATGTAGCAGCTAAACAGGTGGAGAGATGTAAATGCTGCAGCTGGGCAGCCATTGCATTTATGTGTTTTCTATTCCTTTCCTCTCTGCTTTGTTCACCTTTTTCTCTTGCAATGTATTGTATTTTTAGGAAGTATGCTTTTTTTTTTTTTTTTTTTTTTTTTTTTTTTAGGCATCAGCTTTTATTAACAGAACTGTGCAGGTTTGGAAAACAGGGGCCTGATACTGTTTCTCTAAACTGCAAGGGAATTCCTCGGGGGGTCTCCTAAGTAATGACTTGGCTAGATCCTGCTTAGCTAATGAATTCTTTCCAGATTACAGCCCAACACATCTATTTCTGAGTTTCCTTATTAGTTTAAGGCTGTGCATAAGAGGCCATCAAGAATACTAAGAGGGCTGCAGAGGACTGCAGCTTCCAAGCTGTCCTGCTGTAGGTCTCATTTCAGAGTGCACCCCACGAAGGGTCCACATCGCTCACTCCCTCTGACATCTGAAAGTATTGGAGGGAGGAGGGAGCTTCTTGTACCCTTGATGCGCACATTTGGCTGCAATCTGCCCCCTCTTTGTTGTAAACCACATTTGGGGACGCTTGCCCTCTTTGGGGGAGTGACCACACTGTGATACATTCAGTGTTTGTACTACTAGAGCCCATTTGTTCTTTTACAAATGATTTCCCCTTTCCTTTAAAGGCTTTGTAATAAGGTAGGCAGAACATTAGAATGCAGTTAGAGTGAAGGATGATGTTAAACCCTTTCTTTCAACAGAAGCATTTCCATTGGCTATAATTATTCGTTCAAACACTAATGCACACGTGTGTGTGTGTGTGTGCAACGATGAAAAGCAAAGCTATTCACAGATTTCACTTTAATATGCTATAGATTTCTATGGATTTTACTACTCCTCTCTATAGATTTTCTTTTTCCACTTTGAAAACCTTCACAGGCTTCACTTCAAATATATTTATGGTGGCCCTTCTGCTGACCCCAAGCAGGTTAATCTGGTGATGCATATTATATAATGTGATTACACAAGGTAAAACCAGGCTAATAAGGTACAGTGTGTGGAGTTCTTCAGCGGCTTTGATGTGTATCTTTCAATTTTCAGTCTTGCCTGTAAAAAGCAATAAACCCCCACTCAGTTCAAGCAGTGCTTGTACTGCCTGTTTCACATTGCTGTGTTATTCTAGTCTGACATGCACTGTACCTGTCTTCTTTCTCACATGCATGTCCCTTTGGTCTTTTCAAATTTCTGAATACTTGAGACACTCCTACAAATTACTGTGCTGATTAAAAATCCTTGATCATATCATCTTTTAGCTTTTAAATGTGCTGTCAAACAATAGAATCAGAAATACGGGGCTGCTGCGGTTATTTCATATTAATGCTTCAAGTTCAAACAAAGTGTCAAGATGACTAAGTACAAGGGATTTTCAGAATGCTTTAATGTTGCCTCATTTCAAATCACTTCATAAGCAGCTTGGTAATGAGCTCAATAAATTCTACTGGAAAAAAAAAATACGCTTGCTACCATAAAAAAAAAAAAGTAGGTTGCTATTTTATAATTAGCCCTCTGGGCTTGTGGGAAGGAGTCTTATTTCCTGTTTGAAATCCACTTTGTTAGTGCTGTGATGTGGAGATGGCTAAATGAGTATGAAATATTGTAATTAAGTACATCACAAGCTGTTTATCTTATCAGCAGTGTTTTTCTTTAAAGGATGGCTTGTTGACTACTGGTGTATTATCACAGTTTTTCTCTGTTTTGCCAATTTAATAGAGAGAGGTTTACTCAACTGCAGGAGTGAAAGATGGAAGAAAGACAGCAAACAAACATAACTGACGCCTAGTAGCTCATTTTTTGATGGAGCAGGTGTCTTTCCATTTGCTCTGAGCTGTTTATTCACCACATGGAGTTTCTGAAACTTCCTCTAGACCTGATAAAAAGTGGTCCATGGAGTTTTTGGGGCTGTGTGGTGGGTCTTTGCATGCCCTGCTGAGCAACCTGCTTTTGTTCATGACAAGCAGAAAACCAGTTTGACCATTGGAAAAATGAACCAGTTTTTTATTGATGGGGAGCTGAGCCACTGGGCTTCCACTTGCTCTCTGTTGTTATTCTAAAGGCTTCCTATTATGGTAATCTTCTAACCTCCTAGATTTCTTATATTAGCTCAGCCAGGTAGGATAGATGTAGCCTGTAACACACTTGTCTATAAGGTTAGTGTGTTTCTTGCAAGGGTCTCTTGAAAAATTTGCCTGGGGGCTGCATCCTGCCACTGTGATTGAGTGAAGAGGGTAAGATTGCTTGTGTGGTTTGCACGGACTCTACACAGCTCAGTTCTTCCAAGTATGGGCACCAGTTTGTCTGTGCTTAGGTCCCTGAACAAGGATTATTCCTAGTGTTTTGCTGTATTTCATAGAATCGCAGAATCATTTAGGTTGGAAAAGGCCTTTAAGATCATCAAGTCCAAATGTTAACCCAGCACTGCCAAGTCCACCACTAAACCATGTCCCTAAGCACCGCATCTGTACATTTTTTAAACACTTCCAGGGATGGTGATTCTCACAGTTGTCCTGATTTCACAGGTATCTTGTTTACTATGGGAAATAAAATATGATGCTGAGCACCTCAAGCTTTTGCTGAATAGCATCTCACTGGATTATAAGGTTCTATAGGTGCGTCAGCATGACTCTGCACTTTGGCTAATTTGTACTTCTAAAAGGCAACTTCATATCTCTGCCCACTGCTGAGCTGAGCCATTTACTCAGGTTTATCTGACTTAAGAGTTTAATCTCTGGCAGTGCTGTCCTAAACTATTGGGACATCCTTCTCCATGGGATTGTTCATGTTGTCTAATAGATTTGTGAGGCATGGCTTCCTGCTACAGGGTTGTGCTCCCAGCTCCCAATTACAACACATTTGTTCATATGTCTATTAATTTTACCTTCACATTAATTTCAACAAATTTGCTAACTGAAGAATTCAGACTGGTATGAAGATTCCCACATTCACCCTTACAGTATTTTGTATTCCTTTGGTAGCAAGTCAGTTTTAATCTAAATTGCAAGCACCGTTTATAATTCACCAATACAGTATTCTTTTAGAACTTGAGTTAATACAGCTGGGTCTGGGAGATTTGTTACTGTTTGTTTTACTACTCTCTTCTAAAACTTATCCTATTGATGTTTTAGTTTAATATAGCATCTCCCAAAAATATAGGTTACTCCTTCAATATTAAGATGAGTACTGAGAATTTCTTTAGTATTTCTGCTACAGCTTTACCTTCTTTGAGGACTCTTTTTGCACCTTGATCACATGTGTCATCTTATTGACTGTTTCTCTTTTAAAAGTGTCCTGTTTTCAGCTGGGATAGAGCTAATTTTCTCCTTAGTAGCTGGTACAGTGCTGTGTTTTGGATTTGGTGTGAGACCAATGTTGATAACACACTGATGGTTTGGTTGTTGCCAAGTTATGCTCATAGTACGTTGTAAGGGCCCTTTCTGAGAGAAGCTTTGCTCATTGCCCGGGTGCCGGGCTGCAGAGTGATTGTGCCTTGAAATGCAGCGAGGAAGCAAGGAGCACTAAATCTGGCTCCCTGAGCTCACCTGCAAGTCAGTTCTGTGCTCACCTGGCTGCAATGAGGGGCTGCCCAGAGCCTCCCACAGCTTAAGGGTCTGGGAAGCAGGGACCTCCTCAGGTGAGCACGGAGGAGGCAAACAGCTCGGTGGAGCGTGACTGGCTGCAAAGGTGCTTTGCTGCGCCTAGGCACATTCTGGGGTGGGACTTGGGTGGATAAGTGACTGTATGGAACCAGTGCTTGTGTGTGCAATGGGGGATCTCACCTGGGGTCTCTGCCTTCATATGCCGTACTAAGCCAAGGACTTTCCAGTTTCTCAGGCCCTGCCAGCAGGAGGGCTGGAGGGGCACGAGCAATTGGGAGGGGACACGGCCAGCACGGCTGACCCAGGCCAGCCAAAGGGATGTTCTATACCATATGAAGTCATGCTGAGTGTACGGCTGGAGGAAGAAGGAAGCAGGGGACATTAGATGTTATGGTGTGTGTTTTCACAAGTAGCCATTAGGCGTGACAGAGTCCTGCTTTCCTGGAGGTGGCTGAGCACCTGCCTGCTGATGGGAAGCAGTGAGTGGATTCCTTGTTTTGCTTTGCTGCGTGCATGGCTTTTGCTTTACCTATTAAACTGCCTTTACCTCTACCCATGAGTTTTCTCACATTTACTCTTCCAGTTCTCCTCTGTCCCATTGTGGGGGGAGCTAGCGAGCGGCTGCGTGGGGCTTTGCTGCCGGCTGGGGTGAAACCATGACAATATGTTAAAAGAAAATATTTAGTATTAGTTTTGTGTCTCTACCAATACTTTACCATTATTTTTTCTTAACAATTGTGTGATGGTTTTACATGTAATTTGCCAAATGTTATGCTCCTTTTTTAAAAAAAATTACTCATTTAGATATGTTTGGGTTTTTTAAAGGTTGTCTTTTTGATGTTACTGTCTCCTTTGCTCATCTTTTTAATATCAGCTTTTTTTATCCTCTTTTAATCATCTTTTTTTTTTTATGAGCAATATACAATTACTCTAAGCATCAAACCCAGTGGCTTTAAGCAGTCCCCACCTGCATAAGGTCTGTAGTGGTTTTACTTCCCTTTAAATTCTTTTAACACATTTACTTATTTTTATAAACTCACCTTGTCTAAATACAGATATTATGGAAATACATAAGTTTCTTTGTTTCTCATTCTTAACAGAAAGACTGAATTAGAGTAAGTAACTCTTACTATTAAAGCACGGTCCTTGACTTACATCTTCATATAGGTTCTGCACAGCTCTCAGGTTAAATCAATAACTTCTTGTCTTCCTTCCTAACAATTCAGACTCCTTTAGTGACCCAGGCTTTAGCACCACTAATTCAATAAGCTAATTGAAGGAATAAGATTTGCTGTTAGGGTATTTTTTTTATCAGGAATTTAAGTTTTGTTTTATCTGATATGATATAGGTGTAAACAAAAAAATCTTTACTTGGTTTTTTTAATGGATTTTTCCTCCTGATATCTTCATTGGAACTGTTTTAGAATGGACCATTGTTCCTTCCAAACCAGTCTCATGCCTCTGGTAATTGTCTATTAAGTGACACGCTAAGGGAGAGCAATATTTACCATCCTGTACTCTGCTGACCTCACAGTGATATACATTGTGGGAAAAAGCCCATCCTGATGGCCGGTGATCCACTCTGGTGCCCTGAGGCATGAGATCTTGATGTACTCTTGTCTTAGCTTTTTATAACAACAAATGCTGTAAGTGCTTGTAAAATTATTCAGCCTTTTTAAGACTTCAGGCACAATATTTGGTGATGACTTTCTGTGACAGTGAATTGCAGCGGGTGATTCTGAAATATATGAATAGATTTTGGTTTATATTTGTTTTACTGCTTCCATATTTACTGGTCATTATTTTAATTGACTGACAGCTTTTTCTTGATATGTTGCAGGGTAAAAAAAATGAGGATTAACTGTACCTATAATTCTCCTGCATATCTTGGGTAGCTCTCTTTTTGTGATAATCCTTAACAAACTAAAGCACCCTGACTGTGTTAGGGCCCTGAGTGCACTGCCAGGCTCTAATTGCCCTGACCAGTCTGTAAGCATCTTTTCTGTAATCTTTTACAAGCTCTCTTCTCCTACTCTCTGTGTATCCACAAAAACATCTTCATTTTGAAGCATGATGTGGATATCTACAAGAACCTGCACACTGATGTGATGTAGTCTGTTGGCAGCCCAGTGTACCCAGTGTTGCTGACAGGGTGCAGGAGGATATCATGTCCCTAGCACTGACCACAATGAAAATCAAGGTCATCAATGGCTTGAGTGCTGGTGCTCTGTCTGGACTGCAGGAGCCATCCTGGCTTCCCTCTCCACCTTCTAGCAGGTGTGGGTCAGCAAGCCGGTGTTCAACAAATGTTGACCAGAGTTTGACTGCAGAGAAAAATGGTTGCAGTTTGGTCAGGACAATTAGAACCACTTGGTGCTCAAACAAACATGACAGATTTTTACCATCTTTGTTCATACATCTCTCTCTACCTCTACTCCTACATCCCTATCCATAAACCCGTAAAGCAGGATTCAGGTGCCTAAACATAGCTGCCTCTTGCCATTGACGATACCTGCAACATCTGCTTGGGTGGGAGGCTTGTGAAACAGGAAACTCATGTCCCGGAAGCCAGGTAAGACACTCTAGGTTCTCTAACACAACTCTAGGGACCTATGCATAAGTAACTGAATGCCACCAAAAAAGTGAACTGCCTACACAATCCTTGGTGACGACTCTTTAGGTCATAGCTTCAGCATCTAAAAATGAATTTTGTTTATCCTAAGTGAGACAATCTTCATTTCCCCTTTATAATTGTTGGAGAAAATAAGCATGTCCGGAAGCCAGTTTTTATCTTGTTTAATGAATTAAATGAATTGCTTTAGTTGGTTACCTGCTTTTCCTCATTGAATATAGAAGGAATCAAGAGGGGCTAGCTTAGCCTTCAACAACTAATCTTTGGACATTTCTAGAAAGTTTTAGTAATCTTCTTCTAATGTAATTTCAAATGAGGTAATTATCTGACACCTTTATGAAGCTGGCAGAAATGACTTACAGAGTAGTCTTGATCTTTGGACTAACATCTGGCTGCTGGGTGATGTACACCATGGTATGTGAAATGGCACTAGATGGTTTTTTAGGCAACTGCATCCCATGTTGGTGAGAGGCTCAGCTCCAGATTAAGCACAATAGTTAGGGATTTATATACAGGGGTCTGCAGGTGATCACAGATACCTGAACCATCTGTATAGTCAATGCAGAGCTAAACAATTTGGTTGCTGAAAATCAGAGTGCCATTCAGCTAGCTCTGAAGTAGACACCTTAGGTGAAATTTGGTAGCCTAAACAAGTATCCAATAAAGTTTTAATGTATCAGGTTTCCCTTGCAATCCCTACCACGACTTTTATTACACTTGAAGGTAGAAGCCATAAGTTTGCATACTGAGCTAACACTGAGGCATGGCAGCAAGCTCTCCTTTGCTCAGGGAATTTTCAAATTAGCAGGTGCTAATCAAACTTGGACTTGATTCCTTTGTGTAGTATAGATGAAACAGAGAAACTAAGTCTCATGAGAAGATTTCTGTATTTTTTCATTATGAAGTTATCCAAATGTGGGCATGTCACTATTCCGTACCATGCATAACTAACTTAGTTTCTTCATTGAAATCCCCTCAAATATATGCCCCCATTAGCCAGTTAGTTGCTGTTGTATTACAGACCAGTACCCTTATTGAGGATATACTACCTTCTCCCCCGCCCCCCCCCCCCCCCAGTGCATTTATATATTCAGATTTATATATTCAGAATCCCTCTGAGTATGAAAAGTTTTAGATTATGAATATGCATTAGCTTATGCCTATGTAGTTGTGGATTCATCCCACCTTCATATTTTCTCTGTTTGATTGCTGGGTTGATGACAGTTTATTTACCTAAATACTTATACACTAGCACCTTAATTTTTTTCCTATTTTAAGGAAAAGTAACATAGAAAATAAGTTAGTCTGCTATTGCCTACCATGGTGCTTGTCCCAGGTTTGCCACGTGAAACCATGAAAAGCAGGACCTTTATCTATTGTATATACATTTTTATTTTCAGTTTCTTTGTAGTCTGCAGGGGATTTAGGAAACTGAGGCTTACCTTAGAGATAGTTGAATCCCACTCCTAATTGAACTGTGAGGTCCATGAGGGCTTAAATTGCAGCTAGTGACATTTAGGACAGGTAAAAGCAGTGAGAGTAGTTGATTGTGGAAATGTATTACCTAAGGCAGGTTGTGGAATTTCTATCATGCGAGGTTTTAACAAAAGGTTAGACAAAAGTTTGTGTGGAGTACTTCAGCTGTAGTTTACCCTTTTTGACAAGGAGATGGATTAAATCAGTCTTCGGTATCTTTTCCAGTCTTATTTTCTTTTAGCTTTTATGAAAGAAATTGTTTATTTACCTTCCCTAAGTGGAAGATGCTGATTAATTTTGAAATAAGAAACAAAATGTAGAGATTTTAGACATAGAAGATCAGTGAAATGTGTAACAAGCTGTAACTTTATCTTATGAGTGTGATTACATAGACGGCGTATAAACCATGTTCTGAACTTACTTACTCGAGTTTAGGCTTGGGGTGATGTTTTTAAAATTTTAGCACAGACCACAGGAGAGCAGAAGATTCTCTAACCAATAATAAAATTCTTTATGAGAACAAGAATCCTATGATGGTACTCCATGGCTTTTCCCTGAGTAGGCAATAGAACTTTCCAAAATTCATGATACTGTATAAGCCAGTTTCTGCTGTTGTTACTATCATAGTTAAGAAACACATGTACTCTATGCCATAAATACTATGCACACCAAATGACTTCTTGTTAGTAAGAGCAAAGACAGCTGGATATATATTGTAGAATCTTATCCTGGTTCTTTGGAAGAAATGGTTAACTCTTATTAAATCAATCATTTACAGATAACTAAAGCTGAATTTGTGTACCTGAAATTAAACAGTTATTTTCCTTTGCAAGAAAGAGACAATCTGTGAATTTGCTCCACTGTGCGCAGCTTAGGTAGAATTATACCACCTGAGCAGCTGCCCTCTGGTAATCCCTGCTTTCAAAGTAAATCAGAAATGTCAAGTCCCATTTTCAACAGTAATGATTCTACTGAGAAAGTTGAAATTCCAAAGGAATATCGTTTCCTTGAGAAAACTCTGGCTCTAACATTAGAAGTCTTATTCTGTGCGTCAAGAATGAAAGTATAACTATGGAGGAAACAGAAGATTCTGTACTGTTTAATGTCACTTAATTCACAGTGATCACTCTGATTCACTGGCTCTAAACTATTACATAATTAATAGCATATGCATAGATACATGCGCTGATATCATTCAGCTATAGTGCTCGACACACACCAAGGTTAGATTATTCTGTTCTGTGGAAGGTAAAGATATGGATATTGCTCTGACATATCCAAGCAGAATGATCTTTCTTAAAGACATCCTCAATATTATCACTGTGTCAATAAAAATGGTAAAACAAGTATCTGAGAGGAATAGAAATAGCTTCTGAGTTACTGTTGCCAAGTATGAACTCGGAAAAAAAAAAAAGTGACTCTAATACAAAATGCACATTAAGAGCCATACAAGCAGTAATGCACAACTTGAAAAAACAGGTTTCCTTACTCATTCACTTACTCTTAGAGTCTTTCCTTTGCCAATCAGTATTACTTTGGTTTTATTTAGTTTGAACTTCAGCTAATTCACACCATCCATGTAATTTTATCACATCTGTCAAGCACTGTAAAGCACAGAAATTTATATATGTGAGTTTAATGAAAAGCAGATGAAAACTTTATGATTTTTTAATATTATTAGTATTTCCAGCAGAATACCTTTTCTCTTCGTTTTCCTTTCTGTTTCAATCAGCCTGTCTGTCTTCCCATCTGCCTTTCACAGGTTTATCAGCCCATTCTCTGGGAAGGTGCTTGTAAGAGCACAGTAGCCATAAGTGTAACAGGGAAGGTGGCAGGCTGGCAATCTGCAAAGCTACGCATACCAGTGTATACTGGGCTGGGAACAACTGCACATTAACACCAAAATCCGAGAAGTATCCCTCAGTCATTTTTGTAAAGGCTCCGCTATCACTCACGTAACTGCATAGCTAATGGTATCAGTGGTTGTCGACAAATGTAAAAATTTTGGCTAGGACTCCCCACTTCGTCTTCAAGAATAAAACTATGAACTGTAAGTTGTGCTTCATTTTCCATTGCTAAGGTACCTTGCTGCAACTGCTATACAAGAAGAATAGAAATACTTAGATAAAGTGGAAGTATTCTCTCTTGCTTATTTTGTGACTTGTCTTCCAATACACATCGCAGTTACCACAAAAAAAAAACCAAACAAAAAACAAAAAAAAACCCAAAACCCCCCAAAAACAAAACAAACAAAAAAAAAACCCACAAAAACTTTTCCCTTGTTTTTGCAGAAGCTTGATTTTATGTAGATTTAAAAGTGAGTATTCAAAAATCTAAATTCTCTCTATGTAAGTTCAACTGAGTGGAAAGCTGCTTTTGTTTCTCTCTAAAGAACCAACTATTTTCTCGTATCTCCACGAATTAATTTCCTCCTCTGAACTATAGAGGCAATAAGATTTGTTTGGTTTCCAAGTGCATTCATGTTGTAAGTACAAGGGCTTCTTTTAGCAGCTATCCCTGTGACTCAGTGGTGAATTTCTGAAACCCAATGCAAATTTTTGCAGCGAATGATGAATTGCAAAGAAATAGTGGATTTGAACATCTTTAACCTGAGAAGTTTCATTTGATCTTAGTTCATCAGAACAAGCTCCTCTGAGGTGGAAAGGTAGCAGAATAGATGCTTGAACAAAACCAGGGAACAGTCATCTAATTCTTTTTGAGAGAGCTCTCAATCTTCCTGTCAGCCTAACCTTCTGAGAAGAATTATTTCCCCTAGAATAATTATAATCAATAATCTTATATGCTAGTGATATGACTTCTGCACCATTGTTTACCTGTCTGCCTTTGGGATTGGAACCATATTGCGCTTAGACTGCTGAAATTTTGTAAAATGTCATTATTTGACAGTTTAGCCATCTGCCCTCATCCAGATGCTACCATTCTCCTAGACTGTTCTGTCACTGAATGAATGCAAAAAGAACGACAGTCTCTGGAACCCATTTGCTGTGAAGCAGTGTGTGCTAGTTCTTGCTAGCTCAGCCTTTTCTTCCAAAATGTTGTGCATATTCATTGCTCTTCTGAATAGTTTGTCTAAAATGCTATTGGGAACATTTTTTTTTTTTTTTAAATCATGTGAGTTAGCAATTTTTTAGCCAGTTTTTCTGCAGAAATGCTGTTGCCCCACCTCAGACGAATGCCACCCTCTGGATCCTGTCCCAAACTGTCAGAAAATCTCAGTGCTTATTGTGCAGAAGGTAGAGAAGATCTAGAGAAGATGAGTACTTTCAGAAGTATTTCAGAGCTTTTCTTCTTTCTTAAACATCCTCAGTTTTTATTTAGTCATGAGAACATCAGCAGTTCCTTTGGGACATTTTTTTCACTCAAGTGGGATGCTAGCCTGTGTCTTTGAAACCTTTTTGGTTTATACTTTTCTTTCTTCCATATACTTTGTGGTCCTGGGTAATTTCCAGGAAAAAAAAAAAATAAAATCTGTACATAAGCATTTTTCTTAAAAAAAAAATAAATAATATGGAAAACTTAAAATAAAAAGTCACCTAGATATTTGATCAACCTTTAGGGATGGATGAGGCATGCAGCTTTGAGATGTAACAGAGGCTTTTCAACAGAGAAAACCGTAGCTATACAGGCAAAAAAGGATAGAGAAACTTGCTTATTTCCTCTGTTCAGACTCAGAGTTTCTCAATACACAGCAGCAGTCTGCAGGCTACGTGGAAGGTCACAGAGGCTATGAATAGAAGGTATATTTAGGATTTAGGCTTATATGTCAATACGTAATTGCCTTAGAGATGTGGCTTGCAGGCAAAAGGGTGCAACCAATGGTCTTAGGAAAAAAATATCCTACTAGTTTAATCATAAACATATAGGAAGGAATACGTCTCATTTTCATGTACTTAACTGGTGTTATTCTTTGACAATAGGGGAGAGTCTTAAATTATTGAAAAGGCTGACGGGATCATCTCTATGCCCAAGTACTCAAGTAGTTCTCAGCACGGTAGTGCATGAGTGCCTCCCAAATATTCAGAAATAAAAACAATAGCCCTTTTTTTTCCTGCCATCTAAGATTTTAAAAGAGATAACTTGGGTATTATAAAAGTAGTTGTATGGGTCTGAGTAGGTGCCACTAACATGCAAAAACTATATTATCCTCTCCTCCAGAAATGAGTCTTTGTTTACTTCCCATGAAAAAAGAATCACAGAAGAACGACTAATAGATATGGAGAAAAAAAAGGAACTGCTGGCTGATGAAAGAGAAGCGTTAATGTACATTTTACCAGCAGCAACATTAATTGAGATATATGGAGGGTGAGAGTTCACATGGTCAGTTTTAGTCAGTAGACATTCTGGTGTTTATACTAGCAATAGAAGGAAATAATAAAAATAAGGTATCTGTATTAGAGGAAGTTATCACTAGAGAGAGAGGTACACTCAATGAGGCCTTTAATTAAATAAAAAATAGATTTATTTTTTCTGCCTCTCTGGTAAAGGATTGCACTATCATTATGGTGCACTAAAAAAGATAAGCTTTAGTCATGGACACGATGGCTGGCAAGTTGCCCACATGGAAACAAGTGCTGGACTTACCCTGTTCTAGTTCTGCTCTTTCTTAAAGAGCTAAAATATAGCTCATTTAATGATCTTCTATCCTGCTACTCTTTATTAATATTTAATAGTATTAATTGCTTTCTCATTCAGTAGTACATATTCACCTTGAGAGAAATCTCCAAAGCAGAAAACAAAAGAATTCTCATATATGGAGTGAGCATAAATTGAAACAGAGTGAGCCTTTGTCCTTTTCTTATCTCTTCATGTCTCCTCATACTTCTTTCTGGCACCTCATACCTTTCCTATTTGCATAAACATCACGATGACTGTGTTGCATGTTGCATAATGTTCACTCCTGGGTTAGGAGCTATCTCTCCCTCCGGCTGTGGATCTGACAGGAAAAGAAGGCCAAAAGTAAAAACTGAAAAATGGATCATCATTCTCAAACTCGTATCAATTAGCATATATTTGATATTAATGCTAAAACTGACCCATGTGTCCTTGTATTGAGTTCAGGCGTGCTATAAGCACACGTAAAATTATATGTCCTGGCTTAATTTTAGTTTTGAGTGAGCTTGAAGAAATGAAAGCTATGACTTGGCAGGGGGAAAAAAAGGAAACAGCAACTGCCACAGACACAGCTAAAACCTTCTTAACATAGACACATGATGTGCTACCAGTGCTGTAGATCACCGCTAAATTAGAACAAACTTGAGAACTTAAATCAGTAAGAGTGAGGCTCTTCCTTAAGCCTCTTTGTTTCGGCTGGCAGACCCAGTAAATGAACGAGACCTGAGGTTTCAGCAAGCTTTCTGTTGACCTGTCTGTCCTTGGACAGCAGTTGTACCTGGCTACTTTCCTTCCTACTTTCAGCATCATTTGGCTTCCATTGGGTGGTCTCCAACATGAAGAACTGAAGATTCAAAGGCACTTATTGACTTAAGTTACCTGTTATCCACCGCGTTACTCGTTTGGCTGTAATGGCTCTTAGGTCAAAATACTCCTTTTCCATATAGGACTCTCTCACATTTTTGTGCCTGTAGGTGAAGTACTTGTTTTAACAAGCTGACTGCATGACTTAAATAGCAGGTGGCAGAGATGCAACAGAAAGACACACGGAGTATGCAGAAGCTGAGGATATTGCTGAGCTGTGTTGTACCTGACAGCGCTGATGCTGATGTCTTTGTTTATTATAGAGTGAATATCAGGGTCCACGAGCTGCTTTGCATAGTTGAGTTGTGAGATGCTTGTGAGAAAAAATGCAGCTGGGAGGCAGAACAGAGGAGGAGGAAAAAGAAGCGTAACTGTCTAGCTGTGCAAAAATAACTGTGGTGCATGGGTAAAGTTTAATGTTGAAAAGCCCTGATAAAAACTTTCCCTGCAGCACATTTTCATGATGCTAACAGACAAGAGCAGGTCATTAATCATGAGTACCCATGTTAGAGTTTATATTTCATGCCTCCCCTTTTTAAGCAATGCTCCTGCTTTGTGACTAAGCATCCCATTTCTAGCTCTGAAAATTTCCTCAAACTTTAAGTCAGGAAACCTTCCTGCTGTGTTCCTATCTTTTAACTCCCCACCTTTCATCACCCACCATCCTGTCCTTCACTGCTTCCTACTCACAGTGTCAGCAGTGCCATCAGCAGGCTTCCCACAGCCATCTGTGGTTTTATTCTTCTAGTTCAGTTTTTAATTTATTTACTTCATTTTATCAGCTTGATCTGGTGGTGGGGTTTTTTTCTGTAATGTGACCTCTTTGCCTACCCCCTCATATCTTGAACCCCTTTTGTACCTTGCACCAAAGTGGTTTCAACTTTTATTAGGACTTGATTGTCTCTGTCCTTAGGTGACCTTCAGTTCTCAGCTATTGACATAAGATCTGCCATTGATTCTAGGCTGTCCCTTGGAGCTGCAGATTTCTGAGGTCAGAGCTTTGCAATTTCTCAGCTGAAGTATCCCCATCTCTAAGGCTTCAATTTGTTTCTATTGAACAAAACATTAGATTGGGGATCTGGGGTGAAGTGAACAGATATTGGATTAATATCACAAACCGACAGTTTCTAACACTATAGGGAAAACGTAGCCATAGTAGCCCAAACTCACTTTTAAATCTGATTAATAATAAAGTGGTGGCTCGATTTAATGAAGAATTCAATGTGTAATGAGGGCATAGTTCTACAAATAGCACTGAGGAGATACAGAGCTCAATAGATTAAGTCAGCTATATCTTTCCTTGTGTACAGTGGGGAATATGTGCCCTCTTATAGCAAGCTGGTTTTATTGAAGAATAGGGAAAGTTTTATTAACTTTTTCTTTAATTTATCTCCAGGAAAAAGAAACCTTTAGCTTGGTTGTGAAGTTTCAAATAAATGAGTAGAAATACACAGATAAAATTGGGTGCAAGAAATTAAAATGCGTTGTTTAAAATATAGAGAAACTTTCTATCTCCAGTGCCTGCTCTTGGTATAGGAAATGGCAATATTTTCTATACCAAGAAATATTTCTATATATTAATAGAAATTAAATTAATATAAATATAATGAATAGAAATAAATGAATAGAAATTAATTTAATAGAAATATACCAAGAAAGCCCTGAATTTCTTTCCTTTAAGCCAGTTGATACAGCCCTGCTGGGGGTCCATTCCACAGCTAAGGATAGTTAGTGCCTCTGAAGTATTCGGAGGCTTCTGAATAAACTTTTTTCTCCTAGCTAATTCCTCCTCCCTGCATTCTGAAAGATAATATGAAACTGATACAACAGCTCTATGTTTTTTCAGGCAGAGGTATTTCTCCTAGGTGTTTTCTACTCAGTTTATTCCCCCTTCTTGCTACCTGAATAATGAAGAAAAAAATTAATCTGTTGAATTAAAAAAAACCCTGGGAGTTGCTAGTTTGGACTTCTAGCTGTAGCAGGGATCTCCTGTAGTCCCAAGGCTGCAAAAGCCTGGGATTTTTCAGACTAGTTTCTAGGCACTTTATATTATGTAATTTAACGTATTATTAATCTTGCAAAAGCTATTTTTTCAGCCAAAGATGCATTTGAAAACTGGGTTTTTTTGGCTTGTGGTCTTTGCAGATTTACTTTAACAGCATGATTCTCTCCGGTTCTGGGGGAAGGTCATACTCCACGACAAAGTCCTATCCATGATGTGCTGCATCTTGGAAAATGCAAGAGACTTTCTTTGAGAGGTGAAAATTGCCTTTTGTCTCATCTAGAGATGAGATGAACTAGAGATGAGAAACCGTTCGTATTTGCAACAAAACAACCTCTTTCCTCCTCATAATTTGTAAGATGGACTTTAGCCTCCTGTCCCTACTTTTGGGCAAATGTATTGCCAGTGGGGAAATAGAACATTAATATTTTCTAGTGTCTTTTTGAACCAGTCACTATGGCCCATCTAACTACATTTGTCTGTCCATAGCTGGGCAGGAGGGGAAGACCTCAGTGTACCCTGGAGTTTGGCAATCTGCCTACTGTTCAGTACATTTCAGTTCAATTGCTACTTACTCTTTCTTTCTGGATAAACTCCTTTTAACCAAGTCTTGCTTAAGCACATTGTAGCTGGCCCTAGGTGCCAATTTTAAGCTACTCTAAGGAGATTGATACCTGAAAAAATATTCCAAGTCACTCTAGAAATGTACTAGTGAGTTAAGGAGTTGTGAAACACGCCTAGTTGGAATGGTGAATTGGTCTGAAAAGATTTTGTTCTGTGGTTTAGGTCAGGGCTCTTCTGATTTCAAGAGATGATGGGTAAGAGAAAAAAGTGTTTTGCCTTTCTTGCACCACTTGGGGAAAAAATGTAGGCTGTCTTTTAACACTTGCAAAGTGAAATCGTTGCACCTGACTGTACCTCATAGAGCTGGCATTTCTAGTTTATTTGGCTGCTGCTGCTTATGCCACTATTCCCTTCTTCAACTGCTCTTTCTGATCTTTGCATGATGTTAGTGAACACTGTGTTCTTATGTTTCTGTACTACAGCTCTGTCTTCATTCATCTGTGAGAGGAGCTTTCATTTAGTGATGTAATTTTCAGTGTGCGCCATGTGATTACATACTGATAAATAGTGGAAAGGGGTGCCGTAGCCTTTTGGCAATGCTTTCTCAATACCCAATAAAACACTGATTTTTCTTGTTAGAGGTTTGTGGGTTGGGTTTTCTTTCCATTTTCTTGCTGTTGTTGTTTTCTTATTATGCCATGTTTCTGCTCCTTGCTAAACCAGCAAGTAAGAAAGTGGTCCCTGTAAAAGGCAAAAATTACCTGGAATGTTTTTTAGCTATTCTAGAAAGACCTATTAGATAAATAGACATGGTATTCAAAAGCATGAAAGCAGAATCAAATTTTGCAGTTAATATATCAGATCCTCTCTGGATACAGCCATTCACCTGTTTTCTCACCAGAGAAAGCAAAGAACCTATTTTCCAGTACATGGATGTTGAAAAAAGACCTGCAAAATTGTATCAGTCAGTTTCATGTTTTCTTTAAAGGGCATATTACTTTAACACACCTCCTGTATTTTCCAAATGCCATGTAAAACGCTTTTAAAAATGCAGGCTTTTATTAAGTATAGCTTGTAGTGTAATTTGTGGAAATAAAACTTGGTCCACTGAAAAATAACTGGTATTACTAAAGTAAACCAAGTATATCTAAGCATGAACATACATATTGCGTTGTGCCCATGATTCTCAGAGTAGCCACACCCATACACACATTTCTGATATTCAGAGGTGCAGTGGATATTTGCATGGATACTTTAAGAATAAATAAATACCACCACACAACAACAGGATCCAAATTTCAGAAAATGCATGTGCTATTTAGTACTTTGGCAGAACGTCCTCACATAAAGATCCCCTTACCTTTATTGCCCAAAGTCATAGCTGCTTTGTGTAGAGGTTGTTCTACAATTGCCTTTCTTTGGTGGTGTTTTCTTTTTTTACAGACTATTCCAGGTTAATAGTTAAATAGTTAAATTTTAAATAGTTAAAATTCATTAAGAATTATTTGCTTGTCGATTCCACTTTGTGGGGTTTTTTTTTAGGTTTTCTTTCTACAGGCCCTGTGCTATGTTCAGTACTGTTAGTTTTCTAATATTTTTCAACAGGATAATACATCTTAAGAGTTTTAAAAATTAAACATTGTGAAAAGTTCATTCAAAGCTGTATGTTTGTGCGTCAATATATTGCCTATGTTTACAATGAAAAATGTGATCAGATTTTAACATTTATGAAGCTACAAAGAAGCAGTAGCAGAAAATTAAATCAAGCCTGTGCCTATAGTCTAAAAGCAGTTGTAGATAGAAAAGCATTTTAATGTTGGCACCTCTGAGCTCTGCCAAATGGAAGTGAGACAAAATGCAGAAACACTGGTGCCCACTAAAAAATGGCTTGATGGCTGAGCAGACTGTCAGTATAGCAGAAAAAAATCCTGCATCAAAAAAAACCCCAGTGGGATATTATACAGGGTAGGAGGGAACTAATAACACTCACTTATTCATACCCTCACTCAAAATGAAAGCCCAGTCTGGACACAATTCAGCAAGGTCCTGAGCACTTAGCTACAAATCCATCAGAGAAAACAATCAGGTTGATTTTGAAGGGCAATGTCAAGATGTGATCTCCTGGTATTATGTCTGTGTGTAGTCACAAGCACAGTGCGTAAACCTACTGTTTCCTTGATTAAGGCCAGTATCTTCAAAGGAGATGCCCATTTTTTTTCATTTTGGAGTAATTTTATAAATTCTGAAAGCACTAGTTTATTACAGCAGATTAATTTAGAAAATTTTACAAAATCTAGAAGCTCTTGATCAGTCATCATCTTGCAAGCATGGGTATTCCTCATGTATATGCTTCATCACTTCTTACTAGATAGAATACATTTTATAATACTAATGAGTCCAGAAGATACTGAACTCCTCACAGTATCTAGTCTCAAGTATTGGTACTTTCTTCTAAGTACAGTCCTTATAAAATACCAGGATTTCTAAAGTATCAGTGTTACTCATGACTTGATGTCTATGTTCAAAAGTGGTTTAGGTGCTGAAAGTTAAATAACTAAAGCTAAAAACTTTATGAATTAAAAATCTTAGTTTGCTAATGCATAGGTTCCCATTCAAACCATAGTGCTCTATAAGGTGCAGGAAGAGATAAATGCTTAAGCTGGTTTTCGCAAATTTCTGTGCACTGAAATGGCAGCTTATGGAGAGAACTGCCTTGGCCAGCCCCGTGTGTGAAACCTGCTAAGGTTAAGGAGGGTCTACCAGGTAACATTAGACCATCAGCCCTTTGCCTTTTTTTCATTAGCACAGGCTGAATAGCTTGACTTCTCTCAGACGTTACTTTCTCTTCAGATGTCTCATTCTTGTCTCAAAAATGCTCATGTGTGGGAAGTGTAGAGCTACGGCCATTTCCAGTAGCAAACATGCCTGTGGGCACAAACGAACTCGCGGATGTGTAAGCCCTTTGGTACATTCGGTACTGCTCAGCAGAGGCAGTGGTTTTGAGCAATCCACTGAAGCCTATTTGGCAGATATATGTGCCTTAAATCCTCCTGAGGCATCTATACCTGCCGGTCAGAATTAATTTCACCCAGTTTGACTATTTAAATCGTTAACTGTGTAAGCCTAAACTGATAACCCTAGATCCCTTCCTCAGCCTGTACACAGGCATAAGCAGAGGGCAATTACTCTTACTCTGGGAGATAGGACAAGCTGCTCTCTGGAGCTGCCTTATTGACTGAAGCAACTGGCTGGGGTTCTAAAGACGAATTTACACACATCAGTGTCTAAGAACCACCCACAGGAACGTAAGTCTCCTTGAAGTCAGTAGGATTTGGATTCTGATGGTAAAATCTCAATCCCCATCAAAATTGAAGTCTGAAGGAAAAAAGCCTATTGACATTACTGAGGGCAGGTTTTGAGACTGAGAGCTCAGTGATATGCCTGCAGCACAGACAAAAAAGATCATGACACTGTAACTTTCTTGTTTTACCAGCATCAGTGTGTTGGCAACAGCCTGGAACTTACTGCTGGCTGCAAAACCCTCCTGCAAAGCTGGGGTAAATATTAGATGTTGGCCTGCCCTGAACTCTGTACTGCTTTAGCAAGGCCAGATAACTCACGGAAATAAATAGACAACAGTCCTCTTATAGAATGCCCTTACCACACACATCTAAAACCAACAACATTTCCAGTCCTGGGAAGACAGACAAGAGCCAGTGGTTCCCTATTTTGTATGAGTTTCGTGTTGTTCAACTTATCAGCTTATGTAAGGTGCTACAGAACACGTAGCTAGATACATGGGAAGAGAAGCACTGGTTTGTTTTTTTTGGTTTTTGTTTTTTTTTTTTTTCCAAAGGCTCAGCTTCTTGGTGAATGCAAATCTATGTGCATTGATTGACAACCAGGGTGTCAAAGACCTCAAAGGCTGTAGTATCCCTTCTGATAGAAGGTCACAGAGGAAAGATCTTTAATGCACTTTTAAAATTGCCTGAAGTCCAGAGGGATCCTTGATTTTCCACTGTTCAGAATTTGATGTGGGCACTGCAATAATTGCTCTGATCCTCTGTGAAAGGTAACGCTCATGTGTCCATGTCAGTGTTTCTGGATCATTAGCTGACATTGACACTTCTAGCCTTAGGATTTTACTAAAATGAGTAACATTGGCTTTTACATTAGCTGAGATCTTTTTTCTGTTAAGGACACTGGGATATTTACTCAGTAAGTCCCCGCTGGGACATTCCTGTGATCTTTGCCCTCTTCCTCTCTCCAATGGCAGCTCTGTCCACAGTCTATGGCTGGCGCATGCCTTTCTGCCTCTTTTATTTTTGGTCTTCATTAATACTGACACATTCACTTGGGGCTGTTTCAAGCTTCTTTACTATCAAACAAATTGCTTGTTGGGATTCTGGGATTCCAAAAGTGTCCTGAAACCCCCAGTTCTCTAAAGACCTAGAACCACATCGTTGCTTTGTAGGCACCTTGAACCCCAACCTTTTTACCCTTATGTTGTGACATGTAGAAGGTATTCGAGACATATTTTGGGCTGTCCTGCCCACTCAGCATCTGTCAGGTGCCAGTGCTGTAGGAACAGGTGGAAGCCGCAGTGCATACCATTTGTGTGGCATGCATGTATGTCCCAAAACACGAGGAGAACTAGGGGTATCCCTCTTTAGAGTCCCAGATGAAACTTGAGGATGCTCCAGCAGATGGATAAGAGAAAATTTTGCTCTATGTTGCCTAAAGATCATGTCCTATACAGCATCCAATACAATCAGTGCTTATATGAAGGGATGAATTATGGAAAACTCATCAGATATGTAAAAAAAAATGATGAGAAGTTGCCTTGATTAGAGATGCATCTGTAAAATATTTAAGTATAAAGGAATGTTCAGGTATTTTTTTTAATGGAAAGAAAAATAAAATATCTTTCTCAATTTTAACTTCAATAACGTTTCTGGCTTTACTTGGTTTAGTTTTTAAAATAGTAAAAGTGGTTGAATTTTGGTGGTTTTGTTTTGTTGTTTGGCTTTTTGGTTTTAGTGGCTTTGGTGTTTTTGGGGGTGTTTTTGTTTGCTTTTTTTTAAGCCAGAAAAACTGATGGTTCATTTATTTGCACTAGTAACCCTGAGAAAATCAAAGTAGTACTCTGGAAAAAAGAAATACAGAAGAGAATATTGCTTGCATATCTTCCCTTCACTTCTATTACTTGAGTCCAAAATTCAGGCAGTTATTGAATTTATTGTTCCTCTGTCATCATGATAAGAGAGAACACTTTTACATTACTTACATTTGACAGAGAGGTTGCAGCATTTTCTTTCAGGTATGGAATGAACCACACATGAGCTTGTCAGTGTACAAGTAGATTACTGTAGAGTGCTCTTCTTTACTGCAAGTTTTTATAACAATTTGCTGCAGCAATTTGTTATAAAGCTATTGTAGTGTAACAGGGACACTAGAGAGGTGTGTGACTCTCACTGCGTAGAACTGTTTGTCCATCAAGCAGCAAGAAGGTTCGATAGAGGTGTTACCAAGGGATTATTTCCAAAATACCTGTTAAGGGAATTGTGACTACAGATGTGGAGGTACAGAAGTACTGGATACCTGTCAGAGTTGCTAAAAATAATCTTGTTATTGTCAGGTTGCACAATGGTTTAATTCCCCATGAAAGTCTGGTTGACATATTTGCTACCCAAGTGAATAAAGTGACAAATATTACTAGGGCTAGTAATAAATAAATTTGCCTTTTGGACAGTAATCTTTCATGCTAGCTCTTATGCCAGTGCTTAAGGCAAACTATTTAAAACACACTTCACCTAGTATGAGTCTAGCTAAAACACAGGAGCAAGAAAAATGAATCACAGTCTTTCCTTTTTGACAGATGTCTCTCTTTCATTCATCTAGATGAAATTTAACAGGCCATGTCATCAGGAATAAGAGCAATTTTATGCAATAGATCAGTTTTCTAAATAATAATTAATCCAAACAAAGATAAAATATTGTATGTGTATTTACAGTATATTCATATATATTATTTTTAGAGGAGATTTTTGTGATTTGTTTATATATGGATGTGTGTGTTTTCATGTGTCTGTCTAGCATTTTTTTATGTTTGAATACAGATACATTTGATATATTAGTTTAATATAAATGACTTCACATATATGCTTTAATAACTCCTGAAACTGATTATTTTTTTTGCAATTCACTGAACTTTACAGACAAGTCAAAGCTATGTTTTGTTATAGTAAAAAAAAAATAAATATCCATTTTTTGGATTTAAACATGTGAAAGTCATCTGCTTGGGGTCCAGAAATAGCAGAAATCAGTGCTGCTCCACTGGAGTCCCCAGCCAAATTCTGTCAGCTAAAGTTCTGATGTGAGGAATTTAGAATTAAGACAATTCTCTTTGCTTTGAAAAATGGAATATCATGGTGGAACTGGAGTGCCTTAGTTGTCAAGTCATAGTGTCAAGCACTGCTAAATGAAATAGGTTACTCTCAATAGGCTGTACATCGTCCTGTTTTCTGTGAGGAACATTGGTGGTCTCAGTGTAGTTTGAAAAGGAAAACTGAACAATTACGTCAAAAGAAGAAGAAATTTGGTAGCATATAGCTGGCAAAGGGAAAACTAGTGTTTTGGGATTTTTTTTCTGTAATACTCAAGAACTTAAAGATATAATGAAAACTTGATGAGATTTCCAAAACCTAAAGTAAATTTGAAAATCCCATTGGGTAATGAAATTACACTATCCAATATACTGATCTGTTCAGGTAGGTCAGATAAATCACACTGAATAGTTTTGCAATCTGGGCTTGCAAAGTATGCAAGAGTATCTTGACTCTAGCTCATCCACAATGAAAGGAGAACCTAGAAATTATCACTAAACAGAATATTTTGTGTCTTCTGATAATAAAGAAAGATAATGTAATATGGAAGGGGAAATAAACAAAGCTCAGCATCTTCTTAGAATTATTTCCCAAAGTTCATTTCTTTAAAAATCTTTGTGGTCATAATTTTTTTAGCTTGATTCTACTTTCTTTTCATTCTCTCTTACCTTTCGTCTTTCTCCTCCTTCCATTTTATGTGAGTTTCTTCTCCACTGCTCATTTGTGCAGCCAGATCTTTCTTCCACATACTCTTATTTCCTCAAGTGTCTATTTTGTTTTCAAAGTTCTCATTCTACCTCACACCATTCCTGAAATAAACTTAGTTATCCCCTACTAGATGATGTCGTTACTGGTCCTGAGAGGGAGAAAATAATCTATATAATTTATACTCACCACGTTATGATATGCACAGGTGTTGAGTATGAGGATTCACCCATCCCCAAAAAATGAGAGAGAGAAGAGAAAGAGACCAAGAAAGAAAATTTATTTCCCTAACAAGCAACCATTAAGAAATAATATTTAAGACTGACAATAATTTTACAGTGTCTGGTTGTATTGAAAAAAAAGAAAAAAAAACCAGCAAGAAATGTTTCATACACATTACCAAGTAATTCTGTATGACAATGTGAGTCAGGAACTTGGGGTGCCAGGAGAGTACAAATTAGAGCTCACTCAGCCATCATACTGTCTATCTAGCATGTCTATAGGGTATGAACAGTCAGTCTGTCCAACACTGCCTAACGCCAGGCACCCTATCACTCCCCACTGAGCACTTGCAGAATGCAGGTTCCTAATTTCCTGTGCTTCTACTTGTCTAAAATTGACAATGTGAGTATTCCCTTCTCCTTCCTTTACTCTTCACCTGATTTTGCTATGATCATGATAAAAACTGAATTAATTGGAAGCACAGACTTTGGATGATTGCACATGTCATTTCATATGCAAAATAAATTGCCTCGTGAATTGTAACATATACTCTTAAGCACTTCCATTTTAGGTGTGCATTGTACAAGATAGAGTCTACAGAACTGCATTTAAAAATATTTTCCCTGTAAGAAGCTATGTAGCTACTGCAGCAAACAGAAAACACATATACTTTCTAATACACTGGTTTACTCACCTTGTATATTACATAAATGCTAGTTACTGATTGCTCATTCTGTTCCTTTATATTTTTTTTTTTTATTAATTTAAAAGAATGAAATTTGTAAGGTGACAAGCTTAAGGTACTGCAGGATTGCAAAATGACATCTGTGGGGCGCGGTCCGCTACTTTGAAACTATCTTGAGTCAGACCATTGCCTATCAGTAGAGTACCAAATAACATACTGACTCAGTGAAAAAGGCAATGAGTGCTTTTAGATCTTGCTTCACAGGAAATCATAGAAATGATTATAAAGCAGATTTTCTCAAGTCCTGGTAGAATCTTAGAAACTCTTATTACAGGGTATTCCAGCTTCATAACGTCTCCAGCTCTGATGCATTATGTTTCTGAGTTCCTGTGATTACTTTTGTGAAACTTAAATATGAAATAAAAAATAACGTGCAGCCATATTTATAGTGAGTAACACTGGCAAAGCAGTCATGAACAGCTGCTGTTCTATAAAAGTTCTTTTAAATGTATTTATATTTTTTTTCTATTTTTGCCTGTTGAACTGTCTATAATCAACAGAGTGGAAAATTACCACCTGAAAGTTTAGATTCTGAAAAAGAATCTGTAAGGCTTTTATATAAGAACTTGCAAACAGCATTCTTAAAAAAAAATAATGTTCTAGACTCCCGGAAGATGATGAAATTCCTAGATTTGTTTGCCAGATACTAAACTTTCTGCGTGAATATGTTTTTCATTTAGATTCCCAGCCTGTTCTCTGAGTATGTAGCATACCAAAATTATACAAACATATCACTGTTCCTGACTTAGAATGGAATCTGTTTCTTTAGTCAAGTCAGTATGCTTGTAGCAGCAATCTTCCTTCACACATTTCCTGCATGAAAAATGGTTTCTTCTGATCTGTTGTTCTTCAATTTCCATTTATATCTGTCATTCTATAATCTATGTAAGAAAATTCTCTTGTAGAATTCTTTGTGGTATTTAAAGATTTTATACTTGTCAGTTCTAATCTTTTCCATCTCTTCCATTTCATTGAATGAGGAGGTAGGTAATTTTTTCAGTTCTCATTTCTTTCCTTTTAATCAAAGGATTTGTAAACTTGCAGTCTCACAGTGTTCAAACTGAATCTTTTCTTGGTAAAGGTTACAACTAATTTCACTTAAGATGCCTGTCTTTGCTGTCAATAACTTTGACACACAACCTTGGGTGGATAGGAAAATGGGTAAGTTTGCTTATAAAGCAAAGAACAGTATTTCTCAAAGTTTTTAAGAAAAAAAAATGCCAAACTTTTCTGAAGCTAGTTCATTAAATCTGTACACATATAGAAAGGAACTTTGTCACTGTCTGTCTCCAAACCCACCTTTTTGTCCATATTGTATGAGCTGTGGATCTATAACCTTTACTGTTTAATGTAAACAGCAGGTTTTTTCATGTGTCTAGGCTGGAAATTTCTAGGAAACAATTTATCCCAATTATCTTAACATAGCCAGACGAATCTCCTTCTGGAATTACCCCTATCCTTTCTGTGGTCTAGTGAGGACAAAAGGCTAATCCAGTCATGTAGCTTTTCAGTTGTATAAACTAAGTGGAAGTTACTCCTACTCAATATGTTTAATGGTGAGAGAGGGAAGAAGAAAGAACTGTCCTGAGGAACTGGGTCTCTTCAATAATTCTGTTGAAGATGCCATTGTGCCTATGATCCATGATCATCAAGTCTTTACATGAGCAAGAAATGAACTGAGAAAGGTTATTCAGTGGGAATAATGCAATTATACAAAGGAACTGTGTACTGATAAAAAGATGTGTTATTCTACATTTATAAATGTATTTCATTTGTCCAAGACACTTACAATGAAAAAGAGATTTGCAGATATGTAAAAATGTCATTTACACCCACAATAAATCTTGTTCATACTTCCACAGCAACACAAAGGCTCTTAGTGCAAATGAGAAGCCTCCAAAGAGCTTTTCCTCTAATGATTGTGAAGTGATTCATCCTGCATTGCTACTACTGCCATTAACAATAAGAAGTCAGAAGGAACTGTGGGAGATCTACAATTTTGTAAATCAGGACGTAAGTACTAGGCAGTGGGCATCTGAAAACTGAGGTGAGTGCTTAGATGACACCCCAAAGTAGCATGGGATGTCTACCAGTGATGATATGGCATTAGCAGCCTTAACTTCTACCTGCCAGCACCCCTGAGTACAGCAACTCTGTACCAGACTGCCCAACCATTGAAAAAAGCCACTGGAAAAATCCTGCCTAATAAATCAGAAACAGACTGAAAACATACTAGCTTCTCTGCAATTTTTCTTAAAACATCCAAATCCTTGAAAAGCTGTATTTTATACATGAGATCTGAAGCACCATCATCCAGCATTTCCTTACGTGGTAAGTTGCCTAAAAGATTGTGTGGCCTTAACTGTTTGATTTGGAGCTTGTTTGATAGACAGAAGTAGCAAAGAAATATAACATGTGAAGGTTATGTGAGGGAAGAGGATGGGACAGAGGTGAAGGCATGAGTCAGATCCTGGGCAAGAAGTCTTTCTGTGAGGGCAGAAGAGATTTCAACAGGGTGTGCAGAGCCTGGGAGGTCCATGACAAGTACTCTTTGGGTGATACTAAGTAAATCACTTGCAACAAGCTTTGCACTCTTATCATTAGGTGCCTGGTCTAGATTCATGTGAGTACCTCTATAGAGGGAACTAGTCAGCTTATACCTGTTGTAAACCCCCATGTGCTTACATTTATTTTATTCCTAATGCTCTAAAATTCACTAGTTTACTTGAGAAACCATAATATTAGATGTATGAGTGAAAAGTAGGACTGGCAATTCAAATTTAAAATTATTTCAGCCGTGGTTTCATGTCACAGCTGGTCCTACAGAAATGGGAGGTCTCTTAGGGCTGAAAGAATTTGTCATTATTTATTATACCAAGTGATTGTTTTCCTCTGATGTGAAGGAGGAAAGGCTATGCTATTGAAAGCTTTTTCCTGTATTTTTTGCAGAGAGTTGTTTCGGTTTCTTGTGTTCATTTTTTTTTTATTTTATTTTTATTTATTTTTATTTTTATTTTTCCCCTGAGGAGATTAAAGAGGACTGCAAAACAGGAAAGAATAAGCAACAAACATTACAGTTATATGCACTCCCTGCAGACATTGGGAGAAGTGGGTGAGGTGGGCTGTGTGGCTGACAAGGGAAGGAAAAAGTGATAAATTAACGTGAAGGATCTCTTTGGATACTTGTATGTGAACATTCAGTAAGCAGTAGAAGGTGCCAGGGAATGAGGCAACTTTCATATAAAAAATAATAAAAAATAATTTTAGTTGGCTTAAATAGAATCGGTAAAGTGAGTCAGAAATGACAGTGAAAGAACGTGTATGTTACAGGGGATGGAAGATAGAGTAAGGGTTTCATTAATTTTCTCTCATGCGGTTACAGTTACAGTAACCATCTTGCAGTTATTTTGTCATGATCTGGGGACGTAGGCTATGCTTGATTTCTCTCCCCAGAGTTCCTAGAAGTTGTCAGTTTCATGCATTTGAAGACAGAACTCTACCTCCAGCAAAGTGTTCAGGAAAAAGTTGGAGTTCTTGGAAGTCAGAAACAGTAACTCTTTACTCTGTTTAAAAAAAAGCAAAGCAAAACAAACAAACAAAAAAAGCCAAAAAACAAAGCAAGGAAATTTGATGATCAGGTATCTTTAATAATGCAGATGTAAGATTAGTTTGTGGTATCTCAAAAATGGGATTTTATGAACCTTCAGATTAACAAATGCAGCAAATCTGAAATCTTGAAACAAATGAAATTAAATGCATACCTGCACACCTTACCCAAACAGGAGGTAACTGCTTGCCTGGAATTTAGAAGCTGGGATGATTTTCTGAGCTTGATTTAAAGGAAGAAAGTGAAAAAATGCTCATAAGCTTTGGGCCTGCCCGGTAATTTTCAAATGTGCGTGTGTGGTTTTTTCTGTCTTCTATAGGAAATTGTACAGTCTGTATGAATAAGCAAGCAGCAAAGACATGGACCTCATTTTCCTGCATCCCACGTGACATATTAAGCAGAGGCCTATAAAATCCACTTTTTCCACTGACCCAAAGAATACTTAATTTTGAATGCAAAATAGAACAGGTCTTGCTGGGGAGCTTGGCAGTAATTTACAGAAGACGGTGCAATACCTTGGTGTGTGCTCCACTTCCCTTGCCCCAGCAAGAGCAGGCCTTTTTTGAGCTGAAACGAGCAAAACAGAAATATAAATCTGAGCTCTTTATGCCTCAGATCAATGCTCTGATTCTCCTCTTTCAAGTGAGAACATTCCCCTGAGTGTTATGGTGTACATCTATCTTTCCTTTTCTCTGGAGAAATGAAGACTTATTCACCTTATGTCAGTATAAGGATCATGTCAGAAGATGCTGAAGTACAGAGATGGCTTTCTTGCCAGACAGCCAGAGTGTGATCAGGTCACTACTTACAGATGTAAATCCTACCTCTTTTTCATGCATTTTGTTCCTGGCTTTCTTTGCAACCTCACTTAGTTTCCAAAGAGCCGTTAATGAGTGGTTATGTGTGGGGACACTCTTGTCTACAGCAGTCACATCCGCAAGCAATAAATCCTCATGCTCTGCACTCTAATGCATGAAATACCTCCAAACATGTAGACGTAATATTTTTGCCCAAAATTACAATACAGTTTACAGTAGAGTGGAAATCGCGTTGAACCTAATAAATAGCCTAACATTCTTTTCTTGTTATATCAATAAAAAGTAATTTTATTAAGTTAAATATTCTGCTGAAAACATTTAGGACCCATTAAAAGCTATATTCAAATAGCAAAATACATGCCTTTATGCTACAAAAAAGAAATAGATTTTAGTAATTTTGTCTTGCGAGAAAGAGTTCTTGTCCACTCCAGTCTCCATACCCAATTAGGGATCTGATCTGCATCTGCTGAAGGTGATGACAGTGCTCTGATTTGAGGCCATCAGTTTAAGACCTTTCCATGAAATATAGATTCTATCCTGAGTGTTAAATTAAGAAAGAATAAATCTCCCCTTGTTTCTTCCTCACTGAAGAATTCCTGTTCTCCAGAGCAAGACTCATTACTCTTGGTTGACTGCCATGGTACTCTTTCCTTGGCAAAGCTGCCAAATCATCACTAAGCAGAAACAAAGGGATGTTTTTTCTCCCACTAGCCATTGATAGCTCAAATGCTAACCAAGTATGGTATAGACTGGAGCCCTTACTAAATGGGTAGTGCTCTGGTGGGAGCATGTATAGCATGTTTCGCTAGCATTTGGTTCTGTTGTATTTAATTTCAGGCATCTCAAACTGAACTTTTGAACCCTTTGCTATGAGTACACTAGAGCTCTATAGTGTTTGTTTATAAGGAATACATGGAAGGGTTTCTTTAGCATGTTTTAAAAAAAAAAGGTACAAAAGAAGATGGGAGTTAGTCTTAAGGTTCTGCAGAGTTCTCAAAACTAGACTTGAACTACTCCTGTGCAGAGATGCAATAGTGTAAACAGGCTTTGTGGAGTTGTTTTCAAGAACATGTTAGGCAGTAAATATAATGCACAATGACATAAAGTCTGGTATATGAAGTAACAAGTTCAAGTCAGTGATTAACTGCTTAGTTTATTTCTTTAAATCCATTAAGAGATGCTGAATTGTATGGTAAAATATAGCCCACATAAATGTGACTTCCACAAATAAACTGTATATAATCAATGCTATTCCAAGGGCTAACAGATTCACTTAACTTGGCAAGGCTTTAAAAGGAGCTGTGATTAGGGTTTTTTTTCAGCAAAATTGAAGCATTAAGTTATTTTATGATTCCTAGTTCAATTAGATGTGGTTTGCTCTGTTCAAATTTCAGTGGGATTCTTTTGGAATTATATATGACATCTGAATTAATACTAGAAGAGTTCATCACGATTAATGTCATTACAACAAATGCTAAAAGGATTAATAAGGATTTCCTACTTGTTGCAAAGTGTAGAAGCCCTAGGGGCTTTGCCATCGAAGAGCACTGGGGTGGCCTCATGTTGTCAGATCTTTTGGATTAGAGATATTAAATAAAAACATCTGTAAACTGCTGCAAGATTTACATTCCTCCTTTCTGTTATAAATGACATTGCTAACTCTACTGCACTTCTGGGGCCCATTTAATTTAGCAGTTGCTTCAGAAAGCACTTCATAAAAAACATTTATTGAATTAATTGTGGTATTTCTAATACACTATGCATTTATAAGCTCGTCACCACCTGTAAACTCTTCTCCCAGTTGCCTTGTAGAGGCAAAACTAGAACATGTTATGTATCATTAAAGTGAAAATTCCAGTAGTCCTAATGCTCTGGTCTCGTCATGTAGCACTCTGCAGACATGTCGAGAGTGAAGTTTGCTGCCACGTGATTTGTGCCTTCCTTCCAGTTGCCTCTTATAAATGGAGACCAAATATCCAAGACCCAAATCTCTCACACTTAATATTGCCTGGTTTTGACATTGCAGCTATTTGAGATAAAGTCTACTGAATTATAAAACTCATTGGAATACACTGCATATGGCTAAGCTTTTTAGGTAGGTACAGCCCTTATTTTGGCAAGGGTTCAAAGCGACATCCTCATGGTACAAACAACTGTTTAAGGAAATACCTAAACCAGAGAGGAAAAATGCCCTTAGAGTTTGATGAGCTTTCTGAGAAAAAAATCTGAAATTCCTTTTTCAGGAGAATAATATACTCACTTGTGTGTGTACATGACAAAAGGGAAACATTAAGCTACAATTTTAAATCATTCTTATGTGGTTTGTAAGGACTCCTCTTTGGAAAGCATGGTCTTATTCTGGCAGTTTCCTTTATACAGTTGTGCATGCAACATGGCTACAAAGGATCCTTTTAGTAGGTAAAGGTGGTTCCTGAGTCTGTCTTTCCAGTGTGTAGTGATGCAGAAATGAGTACCAGGTGTTTCAGTCTCAGGCTGTCTCATCCTAGCAGCCTTTTCATGTCTAACCTAGTTTGTTTAAACTCTCTCTGATACATGGCCAGGTAAGTATCTCCAGAGGACAGTAAACATTAGACTTTAAAGACCAGTGGGGTAAATAACTCTTTGGACACCTTCCTCTTTTGTCACTGATGACAGAGGAAATCTAGAGGACTTAGGCTACAGACTTAGAGGTGTTATTCGGCTACCTAAAGTTATGTAACTACTGACACCTGAAATGCCCTAGGATACAGGAGACATGCACAACTGGAGATCGGGCAGGATATACTAAGACATTTAGTTGTCCATCCTTTTGCAACAGAATCCCATCCTTAAATTTTAGATACCTACATTGTGATGGCATGAATCCTATCCCATCATAACATAAATTACATGCAAAAAATTATTATCACCATTAGAACTGTTTTAAACAGCTCTCTCATTTCAAGCCTTTGTTCATGTCTGCTTCAGGCACTGGTGCAATGAAAGAACTAATTCTGCTCAAGGATATTTCCCAAGTCCTGTTTTTATTCATGAGTAAACTTGTTAAGAGCCTTGACATAACACTATTCCATTGAAAAAAATAGTATTCAATACTAATGTAAGGATCTTATGGGAGAAAATTTTTAAATCTCGATGGGAAAACATGAGCATCCAACCACATGAAAATAATATGGGTCAAAATATGTTCGTTTGAACTGGTCTGCACTACCATGAAAGAGGAATCAATTAACATTTCTGATTTAAGCTTTCCTGTGCTTCATTTCTCTATTTCTGTTGGTCTAGGCCTGGCCACTCCAAGATCTGCTTCAAGTTTTATGTTTCTAAGTTAAAGCTATAGTAAAAGATGCTGGTCTCACTTTTACCATACAGAAATAGCAGCCTGCTGTAGCATGCTATTGATCCCAGTGTGGTATTACAGTTTGTATAGCAGCTTCACACAGGACAGATGTAAATGGTAAATCTACTGCCCTGGACTGTTCATTCTTCCTAAAACTACACTTGAGATGACACAATAAATTGCTTCACAGCCCCGGGAGCCAAGACATGAGAATTATGACATGTGAAAAACAAATATGTCCTTTACATCATTGTAAACGCACCATAAATTATATGGCTTTTAATATGAGTTTGTATAAGACTATAAACAGTATTTTATCCTACAGGTGTGAATGATGTCTGATATTTTGTTGCCTCACTATTTGCATGTAAATAAAATAGACTTGCAAGTAAAATCAGATTTTTAAGCCCTTTTGCTGGATTCTGTACAACACAGAAGCTTTTGTACAAGGTTTAACATTTAAAAAAAGAAACATACAATAAAGCAACCACCTTATTAAATGGACTGGTCAGGGCAAGGATTGACCTAGTGTTTGAGTTAGAATAAGAGCTGGAAATCTGCATCAAATAATATATTTGGGTAAGATAGGCAGCAAAGTTCATGAGAGGAATGATGATAAAACTCTGGCTTTGAAACATAGGAGAAGAATCATTCTGGGGAACTGGTGGAAAGAATGCAGAACCAACCCACAAAAACAAAGAGTAGCAGATCAATTCAATTTTCAGGGGATAATGGGAAGTACTAGTTGATTTAGTATCCTCTACAGTGGGAATATTACATTAAGCGTTGATAGCTAGTTCATCCACCAAGTGACTGGATTCTCTGGGCAACAGCAGGCAATACCTCTGTCTATGGACACTGTGGAAGAAGGAATAGCATGAATAAGTAGGAATATGATCATTGGTACAGGAAGTTATAAAGTAAGTGTGACTCAGGTGCCACAAAACGTTATCTCACCCTAGTTGTGTGAACTTGTGATAAATATCAGTTTGTTTTAATGTTTGGAGACAGCATGCTGACACATTACAACACTTAGTTTTTGCTATATCAGCAATAATCCATCATCAACAAACTAAAATGCCACATTAAATATTTCTGTGGAGCCTTATTTTCCAGAATTGCAAACGTGTTACTGCAACTACCATGTATACAACTAATTTATCAACCATCCAGGTACTGAACTCATGTAACACAGTGCTAAGAATCTGCACGATTAACTTTTGCTTGATAAATTAAAAGAATACTCCATTGATGAGGGCAATGTATTCATTCAGAATTTCTTCCTCCCATTGCAGCGGCAATTTTAGCTCTTTTTTTTTTTTTTTTTTTTTTAAATCATCTGAATTAGCTGTTCAAATCTGTTTTTCTTCTTGGAAAGAAAAAGAAGCCTGCCCAGGACAATGGAGGGATCACTCAGTAGTTGCTACTGGTGGTAACAGTAGCATGTAAAACAGTACAGTAATGTGTTACTGGCATAATACCGATTAGCGTGTCACACCCATACCTGTGGATGAAGAGGCAGAGCCTGGAGACTCACAATCAGGAACTGAAATATGAGACAAAGTAGCTTGCAGGATATGTATGAGTAAACCAAAACTTTTTTGTGACTGCTAAAGAACAGCTTGGTGATATGAAGAAGTAGAGAAGAAACTACATGGACTAAAAATGTGTGTTCCTAAATGAGTGAAACATTTTGGATTAGTGGATGAGCAGCTTTTCAGCACAAATACAGTCTCTGGAAGATAACTTAATAATGACTTGATATTTTTCCTCTACTAAAATGGGGGCTGGGTGTTTTTTTAAAGTTTCATTTGGTGACTCAATCCCAAATCACCACACCACCAGCACAAATATTAATCCTATCCAGTGTTCAGCAGTTTTGAGAAGTAAATACATTCACATGAGTGGTGTAAGTTTTGTTCGTGGAGATAGGTCATAAAACGCTTATTGAGCTATTAGCACTTGCTCCAAGTTCAGATTAGTTCAAGAAGATGGATATTGCACTGGGGGACTTTAGTCTTCTAAAACACCATTGAGAGCACAACCAAATGAGGAGGAAGAATAGCAGAAGAGAAGATGGTAAATGGCCATAACACTCAGGTTGGAGAGAGGAACAGGAAAGGAACTGAAGCAGAAAATTAAACGGTCTGATACTGACTTTGAATAATAGCTATGGGTCACCCTGAATCTCAGTGTACTGGAAATGCACACATATTAACACCCCCTAGTTGTGATCAATTTTCTTACGGTGCGAAGCATTTTCTCTGCCTCTTTCTCTCCCTTTCCTTATACGAATATATATCCATAGGCTAGTAAAGAAGATCTTACCACTTAAAAGACTATGCCATAGTAAAATAACCTTTTAAATCTTTTGGAAAATTTAGGTATTTTCTTCTCCTTTCATAAACTCCTTCTGAAAAGTTGGTCCTCCTGTGAGTCCTTCACTCATCAGAATCTAATTATTATTGCCTTCCATTCAGGTCTGGCTGCCTGGGTCTAGCTATCAGAGGTGGCCTCATGGGAAATCAAACTTGCTGAGGTATTTGTTAGCACCGCCAGTTACCTCTCTAGTGGGAGGCACTTTTTTTTTTGCTTTCATTAACTCTTTTTCTTTTTTCCTGCTGACCACTCTTTCAAGCCCACAATCATTGTATTCCCACAGTGAGCTGAGGCAGCAAAACACCCAAGCTGTGGATTTTGAATTGTAAAAATTATAGCTGGAAGAGACCAATTAGGTTATCCTACTAAGCACTGCAAGATTATATGCCACACTATATTTTTATTTTGTTTTATTCATTCTAATTTTAAAAATCTCAAGGGATGGGACTTATGCACTTCCTCTAGAAGGCTTTTCAACAGTTTAATATAGCTTACTGTAAATAGGATGATTTATTGTGGTTTTTTAATCTACATATTTATTTGCATAATGCCTTTCCATGAATTTTAAGTTACATTCTTTTGAAAATATTTGAAATAAAATATTCTTCCTTGATAATGTCTCGACTGCATATGGGCTTTGTTGTTCAGTGTAAATAATAGACATCTCCTATGGAACACATGAAACATTGCTTTACCTATTCTTTCACACAGGTACCTGTTGGACGGATATTAAGAAACGATCCTTCTAAGGGTTTTCCTACTTACACAACTCTTAGCAAAGAAAATGTAAGGATTCTTCAATCTAGAAAATCACATTTAGAAAAAAGAAAAAAAAAAAATGTAGACCCCATTTCTGGCTCAAATGACCTGTCCTAGAGAAAACAAGCTCACTGTATTCAGCAGTTTCTTTCTTTATCTTTTTCCTTACTACTTGTTTGCATTGGGTCTGCTGTGTCCCTGATCTGTTCTTGACAAAATCACCACTTACGTTTCCTTGCCCAAACTATAAGTCTTCTTCATCCCCTTCTTTTTCTACCATCCAATCTCACTGACAGTGATTTCCAGTCTAGATTATCATTAACATCAGATTTGACACTCTCCTAACTCAGGTCTTTTGTTACAGCTCAGCTACCGCTAGTAATTACACCTTCTCCCTTCCCATATTTCACTACCGTTCCTTAATACTTTCTGTTCTATACCTAAAAAACCACATAGATTCAACTATCAATGTCTTTCTGACTCTCCACCTCCATATCTAGTTCAATCCATAAACATCTCACAACTCTCTGTGAACTTTCAACTTTTCAATTCTTCTCCATATCACCAACCCGTTTCTTTCTCTCTCTTTTTCCCCTTATTTCCTAATGCTGTTGGTCAGCGCTGTGTTTTTTTCTCCTCACATAATGACTTTGAACTATTCTGTTGTCTCTTCATTTTCACTAGCAAAGGCCCATGTCCCAGCAGTCTTCTCTTAATTACTGCAGGTATAACTCCTCCAGGCTCCTAGAGTTATATTAGGTTGGTTTTGGTTTTTTTTTTCCCAAGGCTTCTATGGAATCTATGCACATTGCCTTAGAGAACATTTCTAATCTACACGTATTAATTTTAAACTCCTTGTTGTGCTGTTGCCAGGCCTTGCCCATGAAGTCCTGCCCAAAGCCCATCACGTACTTCCAGATTTTATTTGAATTTCCTCATTGGAAGGACCATCTTCACTGTTACTTTCACTTTCTTTGTCACTGTGCACACCTGGAAAACTTTGAAAACTTTGAAAAAACATTTAGTTCTCCTTGTTTAAGTAGGGGTTTGCTTAATCTTTACTAGGCAATTCGTCATGCCCAGCGTCATACTTATGACTACATTCAGTTCACCAATCCAGTCATAGGTGTGATCACATATGCATTAGCAGGGCATCAACACAACAGAAAGGGTGAATAGCAGAGCCTAAAAAAAGGTTGTTAACAATTAGGAAAGTATCTATGCAGTAAAATCCCTTGAACTGAAGAAAATATTTGGATGAATTGAAACAAGAAAACGCTTCATTCTTGCAAAATGTGCAAGAAGTTTACAATTTCTGTTGCAAAAAGTCATTGCTAGTATTCTGCATGTAAATACGTTTACAACAAAAATGGAAAGGTTTTTGATACCTGTTTCTAAGTCAAAGCCCTAAAAATGATGATTCCTTACTGCTTTACCTCTTATGTGGGTATATCAAAAGCAAAAGCAGGCCTTAACTTGGTAAATCTAACAATCCAGAACTTTCATATGTTCTGCTGAAGACGGTAACTGAAACATGAGTAAGAGTTTCATTAAATTAGTACTTTAATTTGTTTTCATATAAAATACTATTATTTTTACATTTGTCTCAAAACACTAAACCAGTCAAATCTAGCCAAAAAATTAAAGGAAAACTGTCAGTTGTTTTCATATTTTCTAGGCAACAATGTTTTCCTTAAAAATACTTTCATTCAGATAAATAAATGGTTTTAATCAAAAACACTTTCAGCCATGTCTAAACCAGATATCTATCTATCCAGAGGAATCAGAAAGTGCTTTGTACTGAATTTAATGTCATGCTAACACTGCTACAGTGTATGTTACTTAAATATTATTCTCAGAAATGTTATCTTTTAATTTTAATTTTTTATTCCAATGGGACAGATAAGGAGCTGGAAAGAATGCAAATGAGAATGGCTTCAGAGACAGGCATGCTTTGTCATTTGTCACTGCCAAAATCCATCAGTAATATAGTATCATGAGATGGAACTGCTGAAAGACTAAGAATTTCACTGGAACTTTTAAGTATGATATTGAAATGAGATTTGGAGCAATGCGTCTGAAGAAAAGTAATGCTTACTTTGTTAGTTGCTGTGAAGCAAGGAAATGTAGAGAGGGACCCCTCATTTATTTTCTTTTTTGCCCCTTGAGGCTTCTTCAGCTAATCTGCCTGACTTTTAAAATATCCAGCTAGCTTCATAAAATTAGAGACCATTAGAGAACATTTCACTGGGGCAAGGAGTAGGACAGTAGAAGCTCCTTTCCAGTCTCCTCCCTGATCCGTGGCAAACACAGAGCCTGCTGCTTTCTGCTTCCCTCCTGCTCCTTCTCAGAGCAAGGGCAGGTCAGCATAGGCTGGCAGGCATCAGCAAAGGTATGGTGGAGAGGAAAGAAAGGGAAAGGAAAAGAGAAAGGGGCAGAGAAGGAGTTAAATAACAGCAGTTTTTCAAAGGCAGAGATGATAGCCATCCAACCAACCTCCCACTGTTTTTCAGCAGCGCAGTCACGAAGGCAGAACCTAATAGCCTCTGAACTAATTCAGTTTCTGTAATTTAACATGGCTCACTGGCTTGTGCCTGTGGGATTTCTGAGTGGCCTCACATCCAAGTGCTAGGCGGATCCTCAAGTACTTAACTTCAAGACAAGATCAGGTACATTCAGATGACATGGCTGAATCTACTGCAGTCCTGTGTTTTTTTCCTTTTAAAATCAGTTGTGCGAAGGCTAAAGAATCATGGTACCATGAGGATAGACGCTTTTCATAGCCAGTGTAAGGACAGCACTTCCAAGAGCTCTGAAAAATACTGTGCTTCATAGTTGATGGGTTAAGTGTTAACATACCCTGGAGAGATAGTTTAGGGTAAATGTTGTTTTCCTTAAATCATGAAAATGAGAACATGAAGAAGTAAAAGGAAATCACAGAATGGTCAGGGTTGTAAGGGACGTCTGGAGATCATCTAGTCCACCCCCCTGCTAAAGCAGGTTGTAGAGTTGCATCCAGAGAAGGAGACTACGCAGCCTCTCTGGGCAGCCTGTCACCATCAAGGTAAAGAAGTTTTCCCTCACATTCAGGTGGAAATTCCTGTGTTGCAGGTTGTGTCCGTTGCCCCTTGTCCTGTCACTGGGCACTTCTGAAAGGAGCCTGACCCCATCATCTTGACACTCCATGTTGACTACTCCTGATAACTTTTGTTTCCTTGACATGCTTTGAGATGACCTCCAGGATGAGCTGTTCCATCACCTTTCCAGGGATGGAGGTGAGGCTGACCAGCCTGTAGTTTCCTGGGTCCTCCTTCTCACCCTTTTGGAAGACTGGAGTGACATTGGCTTTCCTCCAGTCTTCAGGCATGTCTCCTGTCCTCCATGACCTTTGAAAGGTGATAGAGAGTGGCTTAGTAATGTCATATGCCAGCTCCCTCAGGACTCGGGGGTGCACCCCATCAGGGCCCATGGATTTGTGGGTGTCCAGTTTGCTTAAGTGATCTCTAACCTGATCTTCCTTGACCAGTGGAAAGTCTGCCTTTCTCCAGACTTCCTTTCTTGCCTCCAGCGTTTGGGAAACCAGAGAGCTGGCCTTGGCAGGGAAGACTGAAGCAAAGAAGGCATTCAGTAACTCTGCCTTAATAAATCAAATATCCAAGGCCGCACCAAGAATCTGTGTCAGAATTCAGGACACCTTTACCTGTGCTGCTGAGGCTGTGGCTCAGGTCATACTATGCTAATTAGTGCTTTTCTAATTCCAGTACTGTAGAACTGCTTGGGTTCATTTTTGTCTTGTTAGAAGGCATGAAGCGTAGTGAAAAATGAGCAATATGTTAATCAGATACATGAGATTATGATATTGTGGTCCAGATATACTATAGAATGTGGTGACCCTAGAGGTATTGAATACCTTCAAACACAACAGAAGTCATATGAGGCATGAGATATTATTATAATTATTATAATTTTATAATTATTATAATTTTACAATTATTATTTAATTATTGTTATTGTTTTATTATTGCTCTTATTTTATTATTGTTATTATACATTGTTATATCAATTCTGGGTTCCTTGGGAGTTTCCAACAAGACATGCTATTTATGGCGGAATAAAATTATTTGATTTGTCTTTTTGAGCAATGTCTTTCTGATACTTCAAAATCTTAAAGGTACAAGACCCTTAAAAGCAGACAAGCTTGCATTTTATCCTAACTGTTCTGCCTCTCCTTAACAATTTTTCCTACCATGTGTGCCATCAGGGGCAAGCACAATAATTAGGTTCCATAACAAGTAGAAGGGCCAACTGCTCCCTGCCTTTTGTGCTAAGCTAATGCATTTTATGGCAGCTGGGTAGGGGGGGTGGCATTTTCTGAGACACCCTCTCAAGTTCTCTTCTTCCACTAGCACACTAAAATCATTATGCAAATTAAAAAATAATTCCAGTGCTGCGTAACAATTTGCATCATGAAATTAATGATCAAACTGGAGTACCTTTTTCCAGTAGCAGAGGAGGATCAGTCAAGGTCAAAATGCTTTAAAAGAGCAGGCCAAATAAAACATAGAGAAGATAAGCATGCCTTTCCTGTTATCAATGGTGAGGATGCTTGGTAGCCAGCCAAACAATTCAGTTTCAGTGTCAGTATTTTTCAGCTTGTAAAAAGCAATTTGTTGAAGGCGTGAAGCTTCCTTTATTCAGTTGTAATAGGCAATTCATTGACTGCTGGCCTTTCAAAAAGTTGGTGCAGACCAATTAGAAAATAATCCCCGCATCCCACAAAAGGCTGAGCTGGTGTAATCAGAACTGGGAAGTCTGCATCATATTGACTCTTTGCTCAGCTGAGTGAGAAGCAGCCCTATTGTGGTTTAGATTTGGGACACTGTTCCCACATGTTCAGTTGTGACTGGAGGATTTAATTTCTTGTCTTATAGAACCTCAATCCTTTAAATAAATAATAGACACCCAACTGAGAAATCCTTTTAGAGGTCCTACTCCACCAAGTGCAATTCAGTTGCTTTCCAATTCCTTTCCACGGGACCTTCAATTCTGGCACCTTCTGTACTTCTGTAGCTCTTTAGGCTGTTCTCCTTAGGCCTGATCCAAAGCCTGTGGCAACCAGTGAAAATTTCTATGCTGATTTGAATGACTACTGGACTGGGCTGTGTTGTTTTTGTTGTTAACAGTGTTTTTCTTTGTAAAATACATTTTGAAGATTAGATTTTTTCCTTCTCTCCCTTTCTTTTTCCTTTTCTCTTTCACTTCCTTTGTCTTTTTCCTTTTTTTCCTTTTTTCCTTTTTTCCTTTTTTCCTTTTCCCCTTTCCCCTTTCCCCTTTCCCATTTCCCCTTTTCCCTTTCCCCTCCCCTTCCCTTCCCTTCCCTTCCCTTCCCTTCCCTTCCCTTCCCTTCCCTTCCCTTCCCTTCCCTTCCCTTCCCTTCCCTTCCCGTTTCTCCCATTTCTCCCTTTCCCCCTCTTCTCCTCCCCCCTTTTTTTTAGACCATAGACATTATTTTTCAGTTATTAACTGAATCAAGCTTTTCTTATTTTTTCAGCAAAGGCTCACAAGGAATCTCTTCTCACAAGGTATCAACACAGCTCGACACCACCGGGGTGAAATGAACTCAGTAACTCCTGTGTCAATAGGTATTTATTCTTCCAGAGCTTTTGTTTAACTCTCATGCTGGAACCTTTTGTATTGATTGCATAAGCTTCTGAACATCAAAATTAAATGTTTTTCATGGTCTTTGATACAATTGATGTCTTCTTTTACCTTTGATCATAATTTTTTAGTATGTTTATTAATCAGCATTCATTATTTATATTCACTGTGTGAAGCTGCTGTTTATAGTTTCCTTTCAGCAGAACATTGTCTCAATTTGAGACTTTTTGTTTTTGAGACTTTATGTACAAACTTTAGCTAGCATAGGATCTTGGAAACTATAATTCACTTTCACTTCTAATATAATCTCATTTCATATTATATATTTACAAAATTTTCTATATTTCAGCAATGATTACTATGCTAAAGTGCTGTTTGCAATCCTGTCATTTATTTTTTTTTGCTTAAAGTAAAAAATCTGTCCATTGCTTAACCATTTGTAAGTGCCTCCTGAGACACTTTACAGAAGACTGACAGGATGTGAATCTTTTGAGGATATTTCTATTTTTTGGAGAAGGCCTAAGTGAGCTGCCATTGATATGAATCATTGCTATGTTTATAATATTAAACTCCATATTTAATGGGTGTTGCCAAAGCTGGAGAAAGGATGGTGCCAAATGAAATGGACAGATCTTTATGAAGGACCTTGAAATGAGCGGCAGCTGTTGAAGATGTGGGGCAGATAGCCATGGCTGGTAGGGATGGAAAGCGCTGAGGGTTATCGGTATCAAATCGCAAAATCAATAACCTCTTATGCTAGCTTCACAGAAACGACACCAAATGGCTCTTGATTTCTTAGCATAGATTAAATATCACTCAGTTGAAATGCCATGGGAGGCACATGATAGATGCAGACTGTACTGAACAGAGGCAGGGCTTGTGTTTTGTTACCTTGGTGACAGCAATAGAGCTGTCCTTCTGTGAGGGGAGTGGAAAAGACAAGAACAAGTGGGAAAGCTGAAGAAAGAAAAGGTTGGATAGGGCTACTCAAGACCATGTATGTGCATAGACAAGATACACATTCGTTTAGGGAATTAGATGGCTGGAGACAGCAAAATTGTCATTGTCATCTTCTTTGTTTTGCCGTATTCATATGGCACCTACTGGGGGTGATGTGAATTGCTAAAGACTGGGGGCAAGAACTAGTGGTCCTTCATCTCTGTACACACACACACACACACACACACTCTTCTCCCTTCAACATCCCAGAAACAGCACTAGTGACCCTGTATTTCTGGGGATTTTCGTGGCTCCGTGTCCCACTTCTGCCACTGGCAGAAGGCTCAATCAGCCTTTCTAGGCATTGAGAGGGATAAAATGAAAGACTTTGAGAAGTCTTTAGTAACTTCTGATTCTGTGTGTTTCCTTTAAGAGATTAAATACAGAACAGAAGACTGAATTTGAATGGAAAAGTCAGGAGGAAAACTAGGATGAACTCAGTGAGGGAGCTGGGATACAGAACAAGCAAGTAGGTGAAGAAGATCGGTGGAAAACTGAGACAGGTTTGTCAAGAAGCCTATAGTGCTAATCAAGGCAAATAAGCCATTTTTTTAAAAAAGGATGGTTCACTTATTATTTTTTGTAAGTACCTAACTCCTTGCATCTGATTTGTAGGAATGATGAGCACTCGGTGAAAGAATGATACAATGGGGACTAGACACAGAACTTGTAAAGTGTGAAGCAATGTTAAGTCCTTGAAAAAATAATTTCCTCAGTGACTTAAATTGGCCACTTCAAATCTATGGATACTGTGGACTTTAATCTCTCCAAGCCTTAGGATCTCAGTTGTGAATGGAGGAAATATTTTGAAAGGGTGCTCTGAAAACGAATGCATGATAGAGATGAGTTACACAGAAAAACCCATGAGGAAATTAATAATTCTGTCTTCTGAGCAGTTATAATTGTGTGCAATAAATAAAGCGTAGAGTGGCACAGTGAAGAATAAGGAGAAAACAAAATACTGAACTGCTGCTCATTAAAAGAGCACTGTTTCTTCTGTGCACTGAATGAAGTAGAGGGCCTCTGAGAAAAAAAGTATGTGACTATGTAATTTAAAAATGTATCATTATGTGTTCACATGAGGGAGCCAGATTAAGGCAACTCGAATTCTGACATTTTCTAACTTTGAGTGCTTTCTATGCAGAATGTTTTGTGGGCCTCAGAAACCAAAATTTTAGACTGGTTCATATCATCAGACATTCTGCACTGGACCTTTTGATCTTTTTCACCAATTCCAGCCAAACCTGGCAAAATTTCAAGGACACTAAAGGAGGCATTCAGTTAGAGGTTAAGTAGGTAAATGTAGGTGTCTTAAGATGGTAGGTATCTACAGAGAGCAGGTGTCTGAATTCCTGATATAGTTAGCAGAGACGTAGTCTCAATTCAATTGCCTGCACATCTGTGCAGTGGCATTTGACATAAGCTTATATATCCTGCATGGTTTCCTCCTGCTGCTGCAGAAGTCTTTCATAGGTCCTGTGTCCAATTTGCCTAACCCACGTGGTGACCAAGTGCATCTCAAATAGTGGCGGACACCTGACCACAGAATCATGCCTCTAGGCAACTCAGTTGGCAAAGCCCAGGGAGGGTGTCCTCAGATGTAAATTTATCAGTGGAATTATTCTCTACACTCAGCTGACTGAATTGACAAGATTTTCATGGACTAAAATTGGAGCTGAGAGATAGAATGTTCCCTTAGATACCTAGTGTGGATATCTAAATTTAGATGTCTTTTTATGAAACTAAATCCTGTGTTAAGTACCTGAAAAAATGTTATATACTTTTAATATACCACTCTGTGGGGAAGACAGGGTGAACTCAACCATTGTCCATTGTATCTCAGCAAATCCCTTACCAGTTAGCACGCATGTCTCAGCTGACCATTTGGGATACACATAGATCCTGATTAGCTCTAGCGCATGTTCTTTCCTGTCCAGACAGAAGCCAAAAATGTAGGTAGTGCACGTGGGAGGAAACAGGGAAAGGAGTTCTGGGTGTCATTGGAGAAAACAGAAGATGTTGTCTAGTGATATGAGAAGGATCTGGAAGTAATACAATCAGGGTGTTACATAGGATGTGGTGTTGCAATAAGGAATAGGTGACACATGAAATGTATGACACAGAACAGTTGGAAATAAGGCATCATTGATTCCTCAGTTCAAAGACAATGCATTTTGTAACACATTTAAGTTTGGATAGTGATTGTTTCTTTTCTATAAAGAAGGATGTGAATTCTTTAGGTTTAAATGTTACTTTTTGTTTTGTAGGGGTACTTTTGGAGGGGCTCACTTTTAGTCAGGTGACAGGCAGGTAGGAATATGCTAGACATATTACTCCTATCAAGACATGAGTTTGTGTCGTGAGTTCATGTCTAAGTCAATCTCTTTTATCTCCTTTTGCTTTGTAGATTTAAGACCATATAGCTTAGCTTGTATCCAAGAGGCTTTGGGTAGATCTTGTAAAGGCTTCCTATAAAGTGAGTCTCCCAAATAAATAATGTGCAAGAGTTATTACGCTTCCACGGAAACTTTCAAATTTAATCTAAAATTAAACAGTTTGCAGAGATGTATGAGACTTATTTTGTGTCTCTGTACTTGCCCATTGTTCGTAAGCAGGTTTCAGTGTTTTAAATGTGGTTATTAGCTGGTTGAAGTTACATGTAGAGTCCTTAAAATATCAGAATAACAAAATAAAATAAAATCCACACAGATTAACTGCCCTGAATGCTGACTATGAGGCATCTGTGGAATGTTAGGCTTTTTATATAGACAGATTCTGACGTTTTCTAAAGGTGTCTTCTGAAAGCAATAGACTTCTTTCACTGCCAAAGGTGGGAGGAAATTCCTCTTTTTGATACCTACTTCTCCCATTCTGTGCATTACATCCACAGAAAATCATATACATTCATTTTAGTGTCTCTCCATTCCCAGACTCTTCTTCCCCTATGTTTGTTTTAGACTGCCCTGCTCCCTTCCTTTCAGGGATCCTCGCTGGGGAAAGGACAAGGAGTGCTCAGTTAACTCTGACTGCTTACCAGCCAGCGTTTGTATGTCACCCATTGCCCACCTGTCTCTCTTCTATTTTTTACCTGACATTCAGTTTCTCATCATGTCCTGCCTCAGTTGTTCTACAGACTTTACAAGGTTATTTTTTAATGGATGTTTTGCTTTTGCTTGTAACTTTTTATGCTCCTGCTGTCCCTTTTTCCTTCCTGACCCACCACCGCCTGAAGCCTCCATGTGTGTCTGGCCTATTCTTTGACTGTAGAAACTGTTGAGTAAGTGGAGCAGCATTTCAGGTGACACAGCAATTAATCACTGGTGGAGTATGGCTAGTGTAAACTTCGCATGTAAAGAACCACCTGGAGCCACGTTGAGTCCCCAACATCTACTTCTGTCATCCCAAACCAGGGCTTCAGCTCATCCAGCTCCTGAGCCTGGTGCAGAATCAAAATTATGCTACTGTGGATAATTCCCTTTGAGAGGAAATTTAGACAGTTGATTCTGGTTTTCAGTTGATTGGTCCCTTTCCAGCTCGCATTACACCCCTGCTTGGATTGTCAATGAATTTCCAGCACGCAGCAGCCGTAGCAGCAGTCATCTTACGTAGCACATTCCACTGTGGGCTGTGTATGAAATTTATGCCTTTAATTTTTGTATATAAAGCCTCACTATTGTGGCTGTAGACATTTTATAAACTTCAGAATGAATAATGAAGATATTCACAGCCCACGCCCCCACACTCCATTATAGATATGCTACAATCAGCTGGGAGTCATGGCATTTATCAGCTGCTGAAGGATAATGCAGTTTATCACTTTTTAATGAATTATTTTCTGTACTGCTCATTTCTGGAACAGATAAATACAGTCAAGGACATCCTGTATCAGGAGGGAGTTATGCTGAAATTTCTTCTCAGTTTAATGGTATTTAGCTAGATCCTTCCCCATAGGTTATGGTTTGTTTATGTTGTGCCATGGTACAGAGGCTGGTGCAGAAAGACTTGATATGAAGCATAGGTGAGGCATCCTGTTCTTACACCCACCATGGAAGAGATGGTCAAAAAAAGCTATATCTAAAGGGCTTCAGCCCTGGAGGGGACGAAGGGAGAGGTAGAATAGAGCACCATCCTTTAGGTGGTAGTCAAAGAAGAGCATATCTAGTCTGAACTGTCAGCTTGACGAGATTTGTGCTAGTTTATAGAAACTGTTAATTTTGCGATATGTATGTATATGCTTTTCATTCAGACAGAGCTTGTGAGAAAGCCTACTGAAGTCTGTCTTTCAAATATAGATTTGAAAATGAGTCAGGCCTCTCTGGGAGATGATCTTTCCATATTGCTGCTGTTTTCTGGAGTTTGAAGGAGATGCCAAGACAGCCCTGGGCATGTAACAAAGCCCAAACTGAAAAAGCATTCATACTATATAAAATCTATGTATCAAAACCCTCAAAATATCTCTTAGTGAAATGGTTGTTGAGGAAGATATGTCTCTATACACCGCTTCAGCTTTGGTAAAATGAGTTATTATGACAAAATCTCATTTAGCTGGAATTAATCTGATAAACTCTCAGAAGAATGTTATTAACTTTTAAAATCTAGAACCTTTTCAGATGTATCAGCACTGGCATTTCTACAAAAGATGTGATGAATAGCTACTCCAGGTTAATACTTAGATGTTTTTTAATACATCACAGCTAGTTTGTTTATATAGCTGTCAGCAATGCATCAGAACTTTTTAGCAGGAAGAAAGGAATTCTTTTAAATACTTTTTTCAGTGATGCCATTCTGTCTGGCTTTTTATTTTATTTTATTTCATTTTATAAATGTGCATTATAAGATTTTTTAATGATTTCAATTTTGGTTTATAGCTATCGTCCGTTGTTCAGAATTTGACTTTTTGGTGTCCTATATACTCTATCGCATAATCTGATATCACTACTCAAGCTATTACTGGTTACAGGCAGCTTACTTAATGTAAGATTCTTTTTGTCATTGCATACTTCTCTTTCTTCTGTTCACTTGAAATACTCTGATTTGGCCCTGATTCAGTAACTTTATTGCTCTATACACATAAGTATAAAGCACTGAAGCCATCAGGATTTTCCAAAATTTACTGAACAGATGTCAAGATCACCATTAAATATAAAATCCTTTTGAAATACAGTTAGTTTGATTTTTAAAGTGTTCTTAATAAGATATAGATAAAAAAGAAGTAAACATTTTTCCATCTAATGTATTTTTTACTTCTAGTAGATTAAAACTTGTCTGCAATGCTTATTTAATAATGAGCCAAACTACTTAATGCACCAAAACTGGAGAAGTAATACTGGAAAATGCTATTATGAATGTAAAATATTTAAGGTGAGATCTTTCATATAAGTATATATTTTTATTTTTTTATTTGCATGTTGCCTTGCAAAGTCAGGACTTACTGAATTTATATATTTTTCAGAAAAATATGAATAGTATAATATTTTAATTTAGTAAAGGGTTATATAGGAAGATGAGTGAAAAGAGTTTGTGATTTGCAAATAAAGTATTCAGCATGGATATGCACAGTCTGTGGAATTAAGTGCAGTGAAATTTTATGAAGGAGCTGGAGACAATTGAATGTTAGGAAATTTTGAATATTTAATTCCCTTATGTATATTTTGATAGGCATGTAGTGTCAAATGGTGTGTTCTTTTATTTTGCAAGGTCAAAAACATTCTAAAGCTCTTGATAAAAAATTCATCCTTTGATCTGCTTTAGTTTACATATACCTGGTTTTCTCTTAAAAAACTGTCTTTTTCTTTTAAATGAAAATGAGAAACCACATTTTATGAAGATCTTATAACACACGCTTCAGCCTACAGCAGTTTTTTGCTTTCCAGTTATCAACTCTTTTACCAGGGGGCAAACACAACTGTAGTGATATTTGTATGGATAGCAACACTGTAACAAGGCTCCCATGGCTGTAAATTGTATCCTTTTAAGAGTGCTTCAGGATTTGAAAAATATTTAAGTAATCACAGTTTCGGAGTTATCATCCGATAATGCCTGGGAATTGGTGACCCAAGGGACTAATTCCAAACATTACTTGAAAATGACATTGCTCATGTCAGTGTGGAAGTGTCTTGGCGAATATAAACTGTAATATAAAAGCATTTGCAAGCAATTTGGCCATCTGCTGTTTCCTGTCGCTATTGTTTAAGAATAAGCTCATAGCTTCACGCAAACAAGTCAACATGCCAGCACCTGAGGTAAAAGTCTTTGAGATCCCAAGAGGATAAAGTCATCTTTCTTTTTTCCCCTCTCCCCTCTCATAACTGCACATGAATAGAGAAGGACTGGAGCTTAAACCTACATGTGGAAGCTGCTCTTCTCAGCTCCCAGCCTTCTTCCTTCAACAAAGAATTAGAAACTTGTCCCTCTTGTAACCCTCCATTAGCTCTGCTGGGTGCTCAGATAGAAAAGAGATACCCCAGAGGCTGGCCAAGACAGAGAAAGAGACATACCTGAGGGACACTTAGGGTAGGTCTTACATGTTACCAGCATGTAGTGGTTTTTTATCATTCTGCATTTCATCGCTGCATCTGCTTTGCATCAGTCCATTTGCACTTGGTTTTGCAATGCTGACAGATCCAGCCACATGCATCCCTCTGGAATGGGAAAAGCTTAGTCTGCATGAAAACCAGCTTCAAGATATTGCCACACGTGCCCAAAGGGACGAGGGGGTGCTCACTAGACCCTTCCCTTTCTGTGATCTCTCATGGCTGCAAAATTGTTTTGAGGTTGTGAACAGCTGAAAGCAAGTTAGGGAAATCTTTTGGTTTTGTTTCTTTTCCACTTCTCCAGACAGTTCACTGAGTAGAAATCTGGTAATATTCTCATTTGCTGGAAAAGTCTTGAATCACTTTTCTCCTCTTTTTTCCCCGTTGACTTTAAATGTTGCCAAAATGAAACATGAAACTGAGGAAATTTAATATGCAGAAAGTCCCACAAACTCTATTAGCACAATAGCTCTATGTGACTCGTGCTTTTACATCTGATCCTTGTTCTTAATTTTCAGGTTGTCTTTGATTTCTGCCTCTGTGCATTAACAAGCCTGAATTCCTATCTCACTCCATTTCTGGTTTTATTTTTATTTTGAAGCTTTTCCTAACTCAATAGTTAGCATTACAGTGTATTGATTTTCAGGGCACTTGATCACTGGCTGTGTTATTGAGTACCTTGCATAAGAGACCCTCAACATGTGAAATTAGCCCACCATGGCTTTTTTTTTTTCTTTTTCTTTTTCTTTTTTTCTTTTTCCGTACCATATTTGGAAGCTCATTCATGGCCCATTGGGAAAGATTAGGACTATAATTAGACCTCTTTTTTTCTAGATATTTCTGCAATAGGATGCATGAAGGTTAGTAACAGTTTCCTTTTAATTGATCCCTGGTGATTTTACTGTAAAGCTGTTAACTTGTGCACTGGGGACCCACAACCCACAGGCTCCTTGTGCTGACATTTGCAGCAATGATTAGAATGTCATTGCTTTCCAATACTTCATTGTCATTCAGGGAGCACTCTGAATGCCTTTTACTTCATATTGCAATGGAACACACATTTGCCAGCGCGCACACACGCGCTGGCTTTTCCATTTGATCAGCACAGGTCTTTGAAACTGGATTTGTTTTGAACATCCACCTCAATATTGCCTTGCTTTTCTGCACAGTGTCAGTCTCTTGTCTCTCATACTAATGGAAACAAAGCTAAACTCTCACTCCGCACATAATATTGGACCCCAAGGGCTAAATGTCTGTCAGTATGGAAAACAGCGAAAACAAAGGAATTGTAACGATCTGTGTGCACGCAAGAACTAATGTTCATCCATGTCAATTCTCCCAAGCCTTTGAACACAAAATAGTCCAGTTTCAACCCCCATCACATCATTTATTAGAGATCAGTACTCAAAATTTTAACAGGTCACAAGACCAGTGTACTTAATGTGCTGGAGGGTTTGGGAAAAAGTTTTTAAAGAAGAGGAGATTCTGGTTGAAGATCTATACTCTCTGTAACTGAACTGTGTAGCTGTTATTGAAAATTTCTCCTTTCATCCCCTATTTTTCAATTTTCCTACCTGGACCCAGATTAAATAAAAAATGTATATGTAATTTGAAGTGTATTTTTTGGAGGAGTAGACTCACTGATTCCAATATGAGTAATAACCAGAAAAGCTCATTCAGGAGTGGCAGAATTCAGGTCTTGGTCATTTGGGCCAATGATTCTATTCAATTCTAGAATCATTTATATTCAAATTCAGTTGAAGCCAAACAAAAGTGGGATCTCTGTTTTGTTTTGGGGTGGTTTTTTTTTTGTTTGTTTGTTGGTTGGTTTTTTTTTTAAATTGAATTCAAAGCATAAAAGTAACATTGAACTGAAGTGCTTTCTGTGAAAGTTTTTATTAAGGATTTTAAAACAGTGCCAAGTTAAATAAATTAACTTGCACTTTCTTGGAAAGCATCAGGAATAAACCTTACTCTCCACCTGAAATCTCCAATAGGAAAGGCAATTGCTTCACAAAGTAAAACCTGAAAATTTTCTTTCTAAATATCTCTGAGGAATACATCACTTTGACTAATAAATTGGTTTTATCAGGATGATTTAAGACTTTCATTCCAATGCACTACCTAGATACCAACTTTTTATATCCAGCATAGAAAATTCTGTCTAGAAATACACAGTTCAAGGTTAAGTTCATTTATTTGTTTTTATTTCAGTAAAACAGCAATAAGGGGGGCATAATTAATGTTCAATGTGTCTCTGAAAGGGCCAGGAGGGAAATAAACAGCACAATCATAATAAATAGGGAAGGCAAATGAGACCTCCTACAGCGCCAGTTGACTGGCATGTGTAGTACTGAGTGACAGTGCAAAGGCAAAAGTTGTAAGTGCTTCTACACCAGTTTGGAATCCTAAGAACAAGAAGGGGAAAAAAGTGTTTGGCATCAAAGGACAATACTGATTTAAGTATCTCAGGGACCTAGTGGCACTTTGTAGGAGATGCTGGTGCTAACTTTCCAGGGATAACAGTGAGATGTACAGGCACGGTACGTGGAGGATAATATAAAGTGTTACAGCATAAAATATATGGGAAAATAGAAAAAATACTTGCAGATGGACATCCTATACTCCAACAATTAAAATGTAGTGCTGTTCTTGTACTGTAGGGTGATAGTGATCAGGACATGTTAAAGACGTTTAGAGAAACTGCAGCTTTAGCATAGGTGGTGAAAGAGTTTTAAACTACCTGCATATTGACTGGATCAATGCCTCATCAGGACAAGGCAAGATGCAGAGATTAAGTTACTAAATGTAATAAATTACTGATTCCTGGAATATCCTGAGTCAGAGCCCACAAGAAAAAGGTGCTGTTCTGTACCTTCAGGCAGAGGACCAGATTCAAGAAGAATAAATTGGAGAACTGCTCCTTAGTAACGATCACAGGGCAATTTGATTCAACGTTGTCATAGGAAAGAGTGGGTCAAATAAAACTTAGCACACAAATATTGACATGATTCTTGAATATTGAGGACAGGGAACTACATAAAACAATAAAAAGCAACCCGACATAATAATGGAAAGAAGTGTTCTGAAAATGAAGATGTCTACAGCCTAGAAGCTGATTAAAAATGGTAATAAAAGGTAATAAAACAGTTGTGGATACTGGAGAATATGAGGGATTTAAAGTACAGAAAGTGGCCAAGGCTTTGCACTCCCCTGCAATAACAACTCCTGCTGTCACTGGTGGAGAAATAATACTGGGCTTGAGGACCACAGTCTGATGCAGCAAGGCACCTCTTATTCCAGTTCCCACCGCTCCTCTGGGTATGGCTGTCCCAGTAAATTGAGCGGTACCAGGGTTTGATACCTGGGTCTTGGGATTAAAACACCCATACTGTTAAACTATTGGCTACTGGGGATTAACCACAGGCCAGGGTTGTTCTCAGTAAGCAAGTTGGACATGGCCAGCATCTCCTGGGAAGTTGGAAGCATTTAGCTGTATGGATGTGAGCTGCACCATGTCAGCTGGATGAGCTGTTAACATTCCATGTACCATTATATACACATATGCAGAGACTCTATTGCAAAAGCGGCTAATCATGTCAGGAGAGGAGTGATTCTTATAGAGCTGTAGCATATATTTCAGAATAGATGCATCACTATGTACAACAGAGAGTATACACATCTGCCAGATCATCCTGCCTAACAAAAATTTACAAAAGAGTAGCAAAGCTTGAAGCTTGAACTGCTTTTAAAAAAGAGTAATGAAAAACTTATTATTATTATTATTATTATTATTATTATTATTAGTAGTAGTAGTAGTAGTAGTAGTAGTAGTAGTAGTAGTATTTGATGAGCTATGTGAAATCACGGGATACTTCATTAATATGTTGGTTCTAGTAATTTTTGATCACTTTTCCAGTTATTCACTGAATGAAGGAGTAATAGGGAAATATATTGCTAATTAAAAAAAACAGAACTATTTTCTGTGCACAATGAGGTACGCAATTCATTTGCAGCCACTTCAGAATCAAAAGAAGAAAAATAAAATTCCTTTCTTGCCATCGATTGCTGAATCTGTCTTGTTCTGGAGACCTTACCTCTTCAGATTTCATCAGGTGTTAGATCATTTCCAGTATCATCTTTATTAAACTGGTTCTACAGGGTTTCTGCACTTGAAAATGTAAACAGAAATTTGTGAAAAAACCAAGAGAAACTTAAATCATTCTGGAGAATTTAATGTTCTTTATCTAGCTAAATATTTTAGAAGATCCAGTGCATCACTACATCCCCTTCCAGCAACGTATCAGACCCACATAATTTCTTTAAAGTCTACTTAGTACTCCAGGTGAAAAAATGTTTCACATTGGTGGAAGCATGCAAAGGAGCAACTAAAGTCATAATCAGGCATGCGTTTAGGAATATGTGCTAGTTACAGATCAAGATTTGCATAACTTGTTTTGTTTGTTTCTTTTTGCAGAAATTGATCCTTTATTCCCGTGATTGTAAATTAGTGACACACACACCCCTCATGTCTAATACTGCATTTATGTGTTTTGTAAAAAATTGTAGAAAAACCTTTTAAAAAAATAATTTTGGCAAGAAGAGTTGATGCTTTTCTACAATCTTCTGCAGTTAAAAAGATATAAATTGGGAAGCCACCTGTTCTAATCTGGAAGTGAGGTACCTACAAGGCATTCAGGGTGCCAGTGTCCTAGAAAGGAGCCCAAAGCCCAGAGCTAGGTTCTTAGGCTGGCTGTACATTTCGAGAGAAGAATTAGGTGGTTTAGAATAATGGCTCAAAGATCTGCATACTGACCTGGGGAGCTGGCCCATGTGGAACATTGAGCATGGAGATATTTCTGTCTGCAGCCTCTGAAACCCTGACTGTGATAGCCTGAGATGTGCCTCAGCACACCCAGTGCCGAGGAGCTGGAGCCCTTCCAAGAGCATGGGCACATACAACTGCTCTTCCAAAGCCCTCGGCAGACCTTGATGTTTTCATGCAAACATGGTAACCTGAGGAAGTGAAAGGGCTGCTAGTTGCTTTACCTAAGAGCTTGGAACGAATACAAAGAAAGAAAAAGCACTAAGCTCAAATGCTTTCTCAGCCTGAGGAGATTAAAGTCTACGTTTAGGGTAGTGAAGTCAGTCAATAGTCAACTCAGTCTGTGGATCCAGAAAGCTATTCAGCTCTTCCTAAATCAAACAGCCATTTGATCAGCTGAATTGAGTAGGTCTTTGCTTACACGCAGACCTCTAGTGTCCTCTGAAAATGTCTTTGGATATCTAGGATGTCTTTTCAGGGTTGTCACATACAATATAGGACCTGTGGCACACCTGCTCCTGAGAAGCAGAGACTGGAGCAAACAGGGCATTTGTAGAGCAATTGCACTAGATACTAGATGTGAGTGAGCAATTGATTTGGGCTCTAGATGCCTACATCAGGTAAATGAATACAGGCCTAGGTTTTTCTGTTTCTGTGATGGAATGGGGACAGATAGACACCTCCAGAATACAGTTCAACATGCATTTAAGTTCATCACAAGTTAAGATAAATTTGTCTCTGATCATGTCTACTTCTCTGTGGACTACGAGGTCTTACATGATTTAAAGAACAAAGTCAAAATTTCTTAGTGACTAAGTATCCTTTATTGGCAGCACTGGGTGCATGGGGGATTGCTCCACCGAAGTCATGCACACCGAGGGAACCCCTCAGCCCCCTCCTTATACCAGTCACTCATGCCTATTCATCAACTTTGTGGGAACTCATTAACATATCTCACACCTGGACAATCAGCACATTCCATTCAAGGACCCAGCACATCTTCAAGTTAACAACATTAACGTATCTTGTGCCTGGACAATGTCCTTGAGGAGTTGTCTCTGCGCAGACTCTATTCCTTAGTGGCCATGTTGAAAGTCTCCATCTTCGCCACGTTGCGTGTACAACAGGAATCTAAGACCAAATGTCCCTTTTTAAAGATAACCACCCCAAGGACTTAGCAGTCTGCGCATCCATCATGTGGCAATAAGGGTCCTTGGACATCTCCCGACTTTAACTAAACATAGGTGCGTCATCCTTTAGATAAGTGGTACGGCATTCACTATTCATACATCACAAATCAGAGTTCCTATGCTTCTTTTCAAACTAAAGATGAGATCACAATAATGGAGGTGATGTTTATTTTCAAGTTGTAGTGGGAAGGAAAATTCCATTACACAGTGTATGCAAAGCACTGAGGTCTTAAATTGTCACACTGACTAAGCTTCAGTTCCTGAAGTGAGCAAAGGCACATGCCTGGTAATTTCACCATGTTCTCACTATTTAGCAAGCCCAGTACCTATACAAATAGTATTCAAATTCAATTCAATTTGGATTTTCAGAGCTGAATGTTTTTTGGTAGTTAGTGTCAGCACAAATGAACTCTTTTCTCCTCAATTCATTTCCTTTCTGTTAGAGTTATTTTAAAAAGAGTAACAGACAAAAATCTCCCAGAGAACTATAGCAACTGAAATCATACTCCATGAACGCTTAGGTACTATTTGTTAGAGACAAGGTAGTGATGTGCAGTGAATCATGCAATTTAAGATTAGAGCTTCATTTTTTTTCTCACATTACAGCCCTGTGAGGTATCCATAAACACATATTCTCTGTGTTGATTTCCGCTCCCCGCCCCACCCCCCCCCACCCCCCCCACCCCCGGTTTTTCTTTTCCTCCTGCTCTTTTTTAACTCTGTATATTCATTTGTTCTACCCCCTGGAAGATGGTTTAATAATTAGGTCCTACATATCTATCTTTGTGTGGGAGAAATATGTAGGCATTCCTCTGTGGAAATTCATGAAGAATTAACCTTTGAGTTTCATAACAAATATGCTTTTGAAATTTATTTTATGTGATCATGTGTATGAAAGAAACATTCAGAAAAAGTGAAAAACATCACATGGAATGTGAGCAAGTCTTCTTCTGACTTTTTTTTTTTTTTTAAACAAAGCTCAACTTGTATTGATATTTTGAAAGAGAGCACCCAAACACCTTCAGAATTCTTATCACTTAAACACATTTGAAAAATTTAGTGTGTATAACATTAAGTATGATGGACATAATGGAACATAAAGACTTTTATACTACACTACACGTTCCTACAGGTATTGATTATGTCACTGCTAATATCTATGGGGATTCAAAGAGTATTGCTGTCCTACAAGGCTGGAGAGTACTATGGCATATTCTTGCCCTTACACCAAAAGGAACAGGTTGAATATGTCGGTGTCAATAAATACTCCCTCAGAACCTAAAATCAAGTCTTTATATCCATACCTCTGTGGGGTCTGGATCATACTATCTCCTAAACAGTGCCTGGTGAAAGAAAGCTCCTTGCTGCCAGCCACAAGTATGCCAGGGTCTGTTCTAGCAATTTCACTGTATAGATAACTGAGTCATGGTGCCTGGAACTGTGTCCTGGCACTTCTTGATTTACGGTTCATAACAAACCTCAAATGTGATGTCTTTGTTTCCGTTATACTGATTATCATTTACTCCTCCCTTCTTCTCTTTCTGACATGAGTGCTGGCCAACACTTAGAAAGATAAATGGGGAAATTTTTGTCTGTCTCTGAGGTGACAGTGGGGTGGTCAGCCCAAGCAGCCATAGCATGGACATCCTAAGAGCCTACTGCTACATTTCTGGGGTGGCCACAGACTGCCATGCAGATCTTGGTCTTTCTGACACAGCTGAAGGTAGCAGCGGATGCGGATGCTCTTGTTCCTGCCTGCTACAGAGGTGACCACTCAGCTGGAACTGCTCTAGGAAGACCAAACTCTTTCCATACACCCTATTAAGCAGTCAGTAGGTGGCAACATTTTTTTGTGGTTATCACCTTGGGCTGGTTTACAATCACAGTATGGACGGCAGAAGTATTATAACCCATTAACAATCCCCTGAGCCCCACAGCTCTTTTCCTTTCATGTTGAAGCCTCCATAGGTGTTTCCTAGCATGAACAATTCTGACGTGACAAGCTACAACCAACGCATGAGCCTCTGGAGCCAACATAATGTATCATGCCAGTAGGACTGCAATGCTTAGGTACTGCATTATTAAATTTTTGATGAAAATTATTTTTTGCACAGCAGGTGCTTTTCTAAATGAAATAATTCCTTTGATTTAATTTTTTCCCAAGGTCCCTAAAGGCAAAAGTGCATATTATTGACTAATGATGTGAAAAATTCCCGTTAAACTCACCCCCAGATCCCCAATCCCACATACGCATGCAGAAAATGAATCTCTCTTTTCTTGGTCAAGACAAGAAACACCTGGCCTTTGTTTGATTGATTCCTGGTGTGTAAATTAGAAGAAAGCAAGCTATATTTATCCTTTCAGATTTTAAAAGTTTTATTGGCAGTTAGATAAAAACATATCTGCAGCCTTTCAGCCAAGTGAAAAGAGTAATTCTGGAACTTTAGGAATCTAAAGATAAATCACAAAATAATCTTCACGGTAAGATACAGGATGCTGCTATTAAAATACTAATACAAAAAGCCATTAACTCTAATGCTAATTCATGTGCTTAGATTAGTTTAAACTGGCTCTCTTCCTTAGCAGGAAAGAAATTCAGCAGAGAACCTGTCTAAGAACAGTAGGAACATTAGGGTGTCCTGCTGTATTCAACTTCTTTGGAGGCTGGGTGTTTGTTTTGCTGATCAGGCCAAAGAGGCCCAGCTTTTTTCATGATGATTGTCACCGTGACAAAGCGTGATTTACCACATTTTCAGCGTGTGAGAAATGAAAACTGTAATGAAATTTTCATATGAAATTTTAGACAATTTTAGGAGAACCTGTGTCAAAGTTCAGAAAAAAAAGACTTGCAAGACCACTGCCTAGTCCTTCTGTGCCGATCTGACTCCACTGTGCAACATATCCAAGTGCAGGCACATATGCATATAATCAGTTTAGTTGCACTGTGTTTCCTGGCAGTATGTGTTAGCTACTATCCCTCAGATATGCAAAGGGTAATTGGATGAAATACAAGGATTTACCAGACTAGCTGACTAAACAGTTCCTTCTGCATTTGAACTCTACGGATCCCAGCTATGTTAAGGACACATTTACATTTAGATACGAATTTCAGTTGCAAACAAATATGAACTGTTTTCATTTGTGTTAACAGAAATATTCAGAAGTGCAACACATAGAAGCTAAAAATGACAGTGGTGTTGGGCTTGAGGCAGTAAGCCTTGTCAAGAGGCAGCTATACTCTTTCAGATACAAGATGGCAAGTCCACATAAGTAGACTCCAGGCTGTATGCTGGTCTCTGCTGCTTAGGTATCTCAACACCTTGTTTGGGACTATGATATAGACAGCCATCTAAGAAAACACATCCTGCACCGGTTCTCATCTTTGTAATTACCGTGGCATGTAGTCAACACTGAATGTGAAAAGATTAGGAAGGATATGATTTTTTTTTTTTTTTTGAGCAAATACCTGAAAGAGCAGCCTTTCATGCAAGCATTTTGAGGAAAAAGGATGGAAGGATTATGCAACTGAGGCAGCTGGGCAGATATGGTGGAATGATTTTGAGATCACTGTTCGTACGTGCCATTTTACCTCAGATATGTTCAGCTGTAATCTGGGATCAGATGGTGGTTGAGATTCATATAAAACCTCTGAACCCCAATTTCTGGCTTCCATGCACAAGCACAACCAGATCAGTTCACATTCTCCATGGCATCTATAAGCTTTTGTTCATTTGTATTCCTACCATAGACTTTTATCCTCTGTTTGGAAGCATAATTCCTTGATTAGAAAAGTTTGCTCCTTGACTTCTGAAGTGCTGAACAGCACTAATGCTGCTTGTATTAAATTTCACATATAAAAGAAGGCCCTGGAGTTGTGAGGAATAAGTAAGTGTACAGCTAGTTGGAACAATTATGTAGTTCTGGAGGCAATATTTGCTGCTTGTTTGTATATATCTAGCTGGAGAGCCCTTATCAAAAACTACTTTACTGAATCTGAAAAGGTTAGGGGATTTTGGGGGGGTTATCTCACACAGCTTCTTCATATCGCCTTAGGTTGTTTAATTCACATCCATAAAGGACAAGTAAGCCATGGAAGGAAAAGATTACAGTGCCCCTGCTAGTTCTAAACAGCGTGTATTTGATTTATTCAGCCCTCTTACTTTTATTTGAGGTGGAAATCTCATCCAAAGGCTGCTGACTCTCTCTGTATTCCAGATGTTGCCATATCAGCCTAAGTTGCATTTCTCATATCTCCCTTCTCCTATCTGTCAAGTTTATGAAAAATTAGAGCCCTCATACAATCAAAATGTCATCCTCCCCGCCTTCCCAGGCAAGCCTGGCTTTTGATTATGGGTATGCAGTCATGTGTAAACCTCATATTGGACCTCATAAACAAGAATGTTTAAGGACTGTGGAATCTGCTGCATGATATTATTATGTCAGGTTTTTATTGAAAAACTTTATGTGCTGCAAAAACATTGATTCTGCCCCACCCCCACACCCCCACACCCCCTTCTTTTAAATGAAATGGTGAACATGTCCTGGGAGGCTTGAATACTTAGGTAAAAGGCAATGTTATGGTGGAGAGACTTTTGACTGTGACTTACAGGTCTGAATCCACTCTGGATCAGTTGTGATCAGGATTTACTAATACCTGATGGTCTTTGGTACTGAATGTCAATAATCAAATGGATTATGCGCTTGTATTTCAGTAGAAGAAGGATATTTAGCTGTGTTAGCTGACCTAAAAGATCACTACTTATTGCTTAAGCTCAGAAAGAGTAGTATTGACAGAATGGAGTTAACTCTTTAAAGGTCTTTTATTTTCCTTAAACAGTGGACAATAAAATTATAGGTGTTGACAGGACATGTACACTACATGCCATCCTCCTGCTACATCCTGTGAAACACTTGCCAAGACCTTATACAAACTAAGACCTGACATAAAAGACCAAAAAGTCACACACAACAGGAAAGCACACAGTGAAATAAGAGGGGAGGGATAGTACAGCGGTTGCTTTTAATATAAAGCTCACCAGCAACCTGAGGAAGTTAATCTAGTCCCAACTATAGGAAAAAGAGCAGCAAGGAGAGAAGTGATAAAATAAAACTTATAGTTTCATAATGTGCAACTAATGGAATTCACTGGCACAAGTTAACACAGATTGGTTAGCTAAGATTGGTAGCGGTAACTGGACAAAAATTTGACATGCAAAACCAGATTTCCAAATGTTCTGGTATCTTTGTTTTTCATGAGTCATGCAAAAAAGGATGAAAAGCAGCTGGACTTGGTTAGCTGGGGTGTTCTCCAACGGTGAAGAGTCTCACATAAATCACAGATTTGAGTTCTGATGAATAGGGGCTTGGCTGGAGGACTTAGAGGCCTTGAAATCTATAACCAAATCTATATGTCTAAAAAATATCTATCATGATGCTGGAACTAGGCTGGCATTCAGGAAAATACAGGTTTATAAATAGAATACAATTATTTCTGATTAACTTTACCTGGAAAAGTCAATGCAACAGAGAATCTGTTCCTTGTATGGCAAACAATATCAATAATAAGATTGATAAAGCTTTTTGGTTTTATTGGGCTTACGTTTCCAGGTTTAGTATATCACTTCTGTACCTACCTGTTGAAATTTAAAAATTAGAGACTCCCTCCACTTTCACTTCTTATAAACTGCAAAGGGGTGTTTTTTGGGAGAGGGAAAGGTAATGGCAAACTGCTCCAATACAAAATGTTATGAAAAACGTTGGCTGCAACTAGAAAAGTACATTTATATCATTGGAAACTTACACCAGTACAATGTCCTGTGAGCCGAATTTACCAGGTTCTTAGGACCACAGCCCAGACTCTAAAGAATAAATCTTCATTTAATAGTAAAAAAATCCTGTGTCATTTAATACAGCATAACATTGCACACTAAGGAAATTGAAAACACTAACTGCATGTGGTTTTTCCATCAACATTTGTGTGATAAGAACAGGTTTGGGTCTCTTCTGTCTCACAGCTCCCTTTCACTCATCTTCCCCTGCATTCCAGGTCAATCCATCTCTTATCATTTCAGACACTTTTCTGGTTTTAAGTTTTCCATGGTATCCATTACTATAATTTCTAAGTGTTGACCTTTGAATCTGCCCACATTTAAGAAAGTCTTTGAGAAAAAGGCCAGTTCTTTGACCTCACGTTGTCAACTGAGTGATTTAAACCAGTTAGTCTTAATAGATATATAATACTTTTTTCCAAAGCAGTAACTCAAATTCTTATGGCTTCATGCCCGTTTCACCACATTTTAATTTGAGTGTAGCCTACCAAGTGTTATACAAAATAAAGGCAGGATATTATTTTCTTTATATTTAAATATTTCACCATGTCATTTTACCCAAGCAATTTGACTGTGGTTTCAGTGCCTTCTACACAATGAGTTCAAAATGCTGGCTGAAACTTAAAAAAACAGCTTTTCCAGCAATGAGGTGTTTTGCTACAGTCTCTGCCACTAGTACAGCTTGCTTTCAGCATTCTGAATGTAAGTGGAAGTGGGATGGGCTCTTAACATTTAGGCTCAGGCTAAAATACAACACTTTAATTAAGATAAATCTAAGTCTGATCTGGAGACAGATTCCTTTTTTCCCTCAAAATGCTTTTCTCTAATGTTTTTTCATCCCTCTGTTAACTAATAAAAGCTCATCGTATTTATGATCTTGAATCCAAACTTGACCTATGATACAAGAAGGAGAGGAAAAAAGAGTGAGACACTATGGAAGAGCGAAAAGATAAGTTCTATGTTTATTTCCAGTCTACCACAAAGAACAGTACTCAGTCTTACACACTTACTCTTTTAGTGTTTTGGGATTATTTTATGTCATATATTCATAATGAACAAAAGCAGACTACAGAGTGTACGTGTCCCTGCAGTCTACAGAATTAGGCCCTTAGGTCAGAGGCAGGCAGACTGATCATGACCAAGACCCAAGTAAAATGTTACTTATGTACCTTTACTTGGAGAAATGTCTTTGACTAGACTGTCACTGAGGTAGTGATTAGGATGGTAACATCTCAACAAGTCTAGATATACCTTCCTAACAGAAGAGTATGGCTCGGTGTTTTCCAGAATGAGAAGACAGTAGGTCATTGTAGACACTTATTATAAATATTAGGTTAAGCTCATGAATAAAGATTTTTTTAATGGACCAGAAATAAACAATAATTGCCATGAACCATTCCATAGGTAATGCAGAAAAAGCATTGATCCATTATGATGAACTTCATGGTGGATGATCCATCATGCAAGAAGAGTTGATCATAAACAGTAATTCCAAGGACAAACTTTCTGAAACTCTTTTGCTGGTAATGTAAGTTAATAAAGGCTCTCTAGGTGTCTGCTAAAGGAGTCACAGCTGCCTCAAGCCTTCTTTGTCATGTAGTGGGGAAGACAAAATTTAATTGTACAGCGTGAACAGTGAAAAAATGTTCAGTGGTAGACCAGCTTCTTCTAGACTAAGAAGAAACAGACCTGAGAGGACACCAGCTTTATCTAGGATAGGACAAGAGCTGTTTGTAACAGCTGAAATGTTCCTTTCTTTGCACCCCTCTTCCTCTGAGATGAGATTTACCTCATCCCCAGGCAGTCATCTATTTCTGTTCCTGCATTAGAAAACAGTTGCCTTCCTTCTGGAAGCCCATGGTTCCTTCCTACACTTCTCTGCCTGCTGTAGAGAGGATAACAAGATCAGGTCAGGGCAAGAGAGCAGATGCCAGAAAGAAGAGTAGGGTGGCAATTAGTGACAGTTGCTGAAGTGACAGACAGTGACAGAACTGAAGTCTCCCCTACAAATCTGACTGAAAGGGACATATTTACCTCTGTGTCCAATGAGGCCTCAAAATGTGGAAATGTAAGGATGTGTGATTGTTTATTATTACTATGCCACTAAATTAGTAGAACATAGTCATCTTGATTCTTGATACCTTAATTTCTAAGGTACCCTGAAACTGATATGGGGAAGTCTGAAAAAAGGTGTCCCACACTATCAAGTAGTTTGAATTTTGATAGATAACACACTGTTTGGTAGTATACACTCCAGGTGGCACTTTGACTAAATGTAAAAAAAATATTTGCAGCTAGTAAATCATGCATTTACTTATTTTGTGTGCTGGAAAACATATTAGTTACTGCCTTTCTTCACCATCTAGGAAAAAAAAAAAATTATAAAGACACATTTCATCACCTTGAACAGATGGGCAAATCAAGGTACATCTTCACAATACAGTTGTTTCTTAGTAAAGTTGAAGGTTCTTTCAATGTTTTCTGAATATTAGAGAACAGCTTCTTCAGTTTCATAGTTAAAAACATTCCTTAGGTTTTTTTAAGGTCCCTAAAGAATTTTTACATAAAATGTGAAGATGTAGAGACACTTTCTTTGATTAAGTGCTACTTAACATCTTACATCAGCGTAAGAAATACGGTACATTTAAAATTAAAGAAACTTGATAGTTTATAAACAGAAGTTCATGACATAATTCATTAACAGAAATGTAAATGACAACAAGGAATTTATGGTAAATTATTTGTCCTCATGTGTAAGTCTTAACTAAAAATATATTAGGCAAAACAGAAAAAATGGAAAGGGAATTTATTCAGTGCTGGAGTCTCTAGTTATCCAGCTTGTTTTGATTTTAGTGATCAAAACCCTTCAATTCACTTTACCATGAAAAAAAACCCCTGTCTAGTGTTATAAAGGGTTCATTTTTTTTTAAAGCTTGGGTAGGAACTATTTGCTTGGAAATTATTACCTATTCACAGACATACTACAATTGGTTTGTGTTTTTCAGGATTTTCCTATTAGGAAATGGCATAAAACTCAGAACTGAGTTATCCAAATTTCTTAACACCTGTGGGTTTTTCAAAAGAATTCCTATCTAAAGCATAATAGTGAAAATATTAGTTTTTCTTCTTGTATATAAAGACAGACAGTCTGTAAAACACACACCCCCCCCCAGAGAAACCCAAAAAAACACTGAGAAAAAAGTTGCTTTAGTTAAAACGGCTCTTCAAATTAATTTCAAGTAAACCATTATGGATTGGTTTTTAAGAAGCCAAAAGTATTTCAAATGAAGCTTGTGACTATTGAACAGTACATTTTAAGGCAATGGAAAATGACATAAAAAATAAACACATGATCTGGAAAGGGATTTTTTCTCTTAAAATGTTCCTAAATAAAATATTTTTTCCTTATTTTTCATTTATCTTATATTTATTTTAATAAAATTGAAACGGGTCATCTTAGACAAATCATCTTTTCCAAAAAGAAAAGAAATAAGTAGGAGTGAGAGAAAGGAAGGGGGGAGAGAGATATTTGAAATAGCACAGCCCATGGTAGGCTGTAGAATAAGTAGCACTGCCCGTCAGTAAGTAAACTATAGTACATGGGCTGAGAAAAGAAGCAAGAAGTTAGAAACTGATGAGGTGCTTCATAGCTGGGTAAGGTGAAGGAAAAAAAGAAATGATCTGTGAACTACTAGCCTTTGTGTTGCTTTATGTTTTCTGCTGAAACAGGGATACAGAAATGTGAGTAGTCATCTAGGTGCATTGGACTAAACCCCAGTATTCTGAAGAGTAATTTTTGTTAGGGAGGCAATGTGGGAAACTCATGGAATTGGACACAGAAAAGTGTTTCATACAGACTTTTTTTCCTTTATCTTTGCTCGGTTATCTATTTACCCTTACGGATCTACTGCAGTAGTAACTGCAACATCAGACATCTCATTGATACTTTCCAGAAAACCAGTGTCGTGGTTTAACCACAGCCGACAACCAAGCACCATGCAGTAGCTTGCTCGCCTCCCCCTCACCCAGAGGGGTGGGGAGGAGAATCAGAAAGGAATGTAAAACTCGAGGCTTGAGATAAGAACAATTTAATAAGTGAAACAGAATACAAATGAAAGAGCAATAGTACTGTTGATGACAATAACAGTTATCATGAAAAGAGGAAGGGAAAAATGGCATCCAGAGGGAGAGGCAGCAGGGAACACGTGGTGCACAGCGCAACTGCTCACCGCCTGCTGACCCATGCCCGGTCCCCGAGCAATGACCTGCCCGCCCCGGCCAGCCCCCCAGTTTATATACCAGGAATGACGCCCCATGGTATGGAATACCTCCTTCGCTAGCTCAGGCCAGCTGTCCTGGCTCTGTCCCCTCCCAATCCCTTGTGCCCCCCCAGCCTTTTTGCTAGCAAGGCCTGAGGGACTGACAAGTCCCACATCAAAGCCAAAACACAGCACCGCACCAGCTCCTGAGAAGATAATTAACTCCATCCCAGCTGAAACCAGGACAACCAGCTACAGCTGTTCTGTGTACCAACATCTCATCTGTGGAGAGTTATGGTGTATTCATAACTACACAGTGGGCTATATGGACAGCTGTGTCCTCACCTGTAGATCATTTACTGTGCAAACCCTACCAGAACACGAGAAATGTCCTTTTCCAGTCTTAGCCTAGAATCATATCCAGTCTGTCCAGGTACAAAGTCTCTTGCATGGAAATAAATGAAAATCCTACCCTAAGGATTGCTCTGATAAACTAGAACCACAGCCACCTCACTAGGCAAGTGTTACTGAAACCTTCTGCAGCCTAGCTTGCATGCCATGCCCTCACCTGTCCACAGGTTTGAAGACCTTAGTGTGAGGGTAAGTGGAATTTAAGAATACCTGGTCTGTTACTGATGTCTGATTAGTGGCTATTCAGCTTAAGAGCCGAAGAGAAGAGACAGGAAAAGCAGTAAATTAAACACTCAGAAATGCAAACCTGAACAATGGCAGATAGTGGAAACACTAACAGGGGGGGTTAGATCACAGGCTGATCAGCCATTGAAAGAACCACTCCAATATCACCTGATGGTATTTAGCCAGAATTTTGTAACTGATGAGAAAAAGTGGAAGCAAGATTGTGCTGAGTCTTACTGGAAAGAGCAAACCTATGTGGTATTTGAGGGCTTGAAGGGTTGTGTGAAATATGTTACAAGGTGTTAGAAGGAGGCTGTAAGGGTGCGATAAACTTGTTACCGTGTGTTCAGGGGAAGGGGCAAATGCTGGGGAAAGGGGGAGGGGGGATGCTGTTGGGGTGGATCAGGGAGGAACAAGTGTGGGAAAATGGGCAGGAGAGGGGATAGAGGAGACCAGCTGTGTAGGAGGGCATATTTGCTAGTGAACTTCAACAAGCTGGACTAGCCTGATAGTAGAAGACCAGCTTCTGTAAAGACCTAAGTTGTGAGATCTTAGGAGCCAGAAGTGGATTCTGGATGGATGTCAAGTCCATGCAAATATGTATACAGATCATCCAGAAATGACAGCAAGCTTGTGAATCAAGCTTGTTGCCCTTGTGAGCTTTAATCTCTGTTGTCGGAAAAAAGAAGCAAGATGGGGCTGTCTGTGGTGTTCTCCACTACGTAAGTGCTGTTTGTGTTAATGGGGGTACCGGTAAATGCCTTGCTCTAGTACTTGTGTTGCTGTGTGCCCGGCCACATTCGCATTCTGTGCATGCGTATTTGCATCTTTGGAATATGCTCTCAGCCCTGCCACTGGCTGGACCTGGAAATGGGACAGGGCAGCTAACAGGCTGGGAAAGAGAAGTCCCTGTGGTCTTCAAGTCCACTGAAACTGGCTTCTTTTAGCACATAGTGCACGCTCCCATAGTGAGGGAGTGTGCTCCTTTTTCATTCAGTCTTTAATACCTATGATGGAGTATACCTGGCTATGTCCTGTCAATTGTGCATGGGAACAAGTCAGGAAAAGACGATATCTCTCAGCCAGGTTGGGCACCTGTCTTTTTTTTTTTTAATCCACTTGGGGCTAACTGATAAGTCCTGAATAAGTCCCTGAATTAATATAGTGAATCCTTTTTTTTTTTTTTTTTCAGTTTCAATTTCCACATAACCACTTCCCTCTTCCACCCTAAATACAGCATAATAGAAAAAGTTGTGAACACATTAGCTTTTCCACTACAAAAGGTTTGTATTTCTTTCTCCTTAATTGCTCTACTCTGGCCACTGTCATGAAGACAATAGCAATCTAGTTAGGTGCACAGCTTGATCAGAACATCCTCTCCAAAGAAGGAACTCTTACTGGTCTCCTGAGCAGGAGCCCCCCAGGTTAGTGAGTGTCCCCTGCTCCCCCAGGTGCTGTCCACCTCAGACCTTCCTGGCCCTTCTCTATGCCTGCCTGGGACTCCTCACATTCCTGGGCTTTGCTTTCTTGATGTGGGTCTCAGCAGCTTCTGTCTTCCAACATACACAGTATTGGAGAAACCCTTCTCCCTCACCTCTTGGGAATTAACGTTCCTTAAGCTAATCCCAAATCAGGTAATGGGGCACAGAGTATAGTGCACCCCCAGGGGAAGGAGCACAGACAGGCTCAAACCATTACAGGGAAATCAATGAATTAAATGACTGGATCTACATGGTTCCAATCATGAATAGCCTAGGCTTCTCTTTATTTATTTTTGAGTGCTTTGTGCTCATCTGTAGTTTATAGTCATTATTTGCATCTAATACTAAACTGGCACCCCATTATATCTGCAGCGTTTAAGCTAGCAAATTACAGTGGTGTGACACTGTATGACATGGTAAATCTTGACCTTTAAATAGCAGCCACTTTAAGAGTTCATTGTTTGAAAATAAATTAATGTAAATGCTGAAATGTAGAAGAAATTAGATTAAGCAATTTAGTTAAAAGATTATAACCTTTTTACTTTTTTAACTTTTTTTTTTCTTTTTTTTTTCCTCTTTATTCTGTTGCCACTACTTGTTGATGCCCAGGCTGTTGAAGGTCTTTTTCCTTTCTTAAGGAATATTAGTTATTGAAAATGAATATATAGACTTGCAGTTTCTATTAAATCCTTTAATCTGTACTGCAGGAGTACATTCTATTATAAATGCATGCACATAATATTCACTGACATTAAAAGGAGTTATTGGTACTCACTGAGTGAAGAAGAGACGACACTGTTGCTGAATAAGTTGCTCATCACATCTTTCAAATGCATGAAATTTTATTAAAAGGTTCTGTAAAGGGAAGAGTTAAGAACACAGAAGCGAAGCTAGTGGTTTTATTCAAAGGAAGTTTGGCATTTATCTACTGCAGATTAATTGTCTGGCCATACTAAATATACTACCATAGATAATATTTCAAAACAATGCAAAGTCGCAAGCTGTTCGCTTTACTCCATGTAGACCTGTGGATGGTGCAGCACTTCTGAGTTTTATGGATAATATAGGTTTTATGTCCTAATGTGTAGGAAATTAATAGTCACAGTGGTCTGAAGAGTGATGACTTCCCTGATAATAATGATAAACGAATTGAGGACTTGATGGATGTACCTAACCTAGTGGAGGTTAATGATGGTGCTCCCCAAAGAATTGATTTGGTAGTGATAAATTGAAGATGACCTACAAAGATAAAATACAGATCCCATTAAGTTTACCAGAGCCTCCCCTCCCCCTAGAAGAAATAGATGAAAGGGCGCGTTGGGTGTTTTCGTATCCCAAAAATAACAGATTGTGTTGTGTACTGTCCAGTGGCACCCACTTCTGATGCAGTTGATTAGTTTGTCAGAGTAACTACAAGGACAAATATCTATTATACAGTGGTTGAGTCTCTAACAGTGAAGATTAACTTTTAACGGCAGAGCTTAACAGAAAAACCTCTGACTATATATGCACTGACATAAGTTTGGGGTTAGGTCACAGTGTGCTGCTGAGTTCATTAAAGCCCTGATGCTCCTGCTCTAATAGCAAAGCAATAACTTACGTAAAGGGCTATACTAAAAGGGAGAACCACGCTGGCTCTCCCCAGCTGCATGATACCATAAAGCCAGACACCAGAGGCCACATGATCAACAGAAAGAAGAGAGGCAGAGAAGCAACATGACGGCATTTATTTTGGGGGCTTTTTGTAACAAGTTGATAGAGAAAATTAATATATTCCTGTCAAATTACTCATTTTTCTAAAATGGTTATTATATCCAAAGCGCCATTTCAAACACAGCCCTTGGTGGCAGTTAACATTTGTCACTACATTGGGAAGCAAATATCAAATAAATAGATGATATTAAAACAATTTTTCAGGACCGACTGTCCATGCTGCAAAAAGCAATAGATCTTCTAGTGCACTTTGGCAGTGTTCTGGAGAAATCAAAGATCTCAGGCCTATGGGACTGAGTGGCTCTTTTAACCTCATCCTCTTGTTGTATATTGAAATAATGGGTAGACAGGGAGGTGTGAGGAAGCTTGCATTATCTGTGTCATGATTGGGATTGGATTTCGGCTGTTGCAGCTGTCAGTATGACCTTTTTGTTGAATTAAATTAGCTTTAAACCCCAGTTTTTCAAAGCCTAGCTTTTCTTCATACAGTGTTTGCAGGTAAGTAAAAGTGATTTTTGCATATTACATTTTAACAGTTAATTTTTAACACAATTAATTTTATCAAAAGGTAGGGAAACAGGTCGGAACACAGAAAGGACAGGTCAAAAAATATTAAATAACTTAGATGTACCCAAGATGTTAGGATCTGATGAAATTAACTAAGCCAAAACTGTCTTTGAACTATTAGTAATTACATACAAAAACTCTATGAGGACAGAGTCCTATAAGACTGGAGAAGGGCAAATACAGTACTATATATTAAAAAATGGGGGATGGGGTGAGGTGGGAAATACGACAGAAAGGAAAAAAACTGAGCTACAGGCAAGCCAGCCTGACTCTGCCACCTACAAAGATATGATAACATGTTTTTAAACAACCATTTAATGATATCCCAGAGAAGGCAGACCTGATTTTGTGAAGAACAAATGTGCTCAAACCCTACCACATTCGTTCCTGGTCAGGGCAACTTTGAAACACAGGGTGGAGACATGTGTAATATATTAGCAAGATTTTTCACATGGTCAAAATATTCTAATACTGAAAGAAAGAAAATGTAGTCCAGGACAAATTAGTAAGATATGGTTATGTTAAGGGTTTGTTACTGAAGTAGGAGAAAATCTTATTTGTAGGAGGCTATTCCAATGCGACACCATACAATATTTTTGTTTACGAACTAGCTCAGCAAAGTAGGAAATTTATTTCTTTGTGGATCACAAATGATTGCATTTGGATGAACACTTTGTAAAGTAGGGACTTTAAAGGATGGAAATGAAATGGGAGGTGGTCCTAATGAAAAGAGAACTATCCAAAGTATATCAAAAGAAATTAACTGAAGACCAGTTTGAGGTAGTGCACTGAAGAGCCATATCTCTATTGAAAACTTACAAAACTACCTTGCATAAAATGTACAGTGTTACAAAGTGCGTAGGCAGTTGATGTTATGTAAAAATAAGCAAACTTCATGTAGGTATTTATTTACCAAAGTGTAGTATATAACACATGGGAGGTAATTTTCTATTTTCTGTTCTATTTTGGGCACTATATTTTAAGAGAATAATATCAGTAAAACAGAAGCTCTTAAAAAATATCAGAAATGAGCAGAGACTCAGAAAATATATTCTCTGGGAAATGGTTGAAAGAAAAGATCATGTCTTCTGTACAGAGGAGAAAGATGACTTCAGATACATTGAAAGTGGTAGTAACAGAAGTGGCTTGTTTCTGTAAGTGATCTCCCACCCACTGGGGTTTATGCAGAAGATAGAAATCCTGCTCAAAAGTTCCTGAAAACAGGCGAGAAGAGATTTTGATCCTATCACAGACTAAGGTGATGAACTTCATCGCTTCCTGAGTTTGTCAGTCCTGTTGTGTTTGCCATGACTGCATTTCATCCGTGCGTGTACTGCTGCGAGCTGATAGAAAATATTATTGGTCTATGCTATTTTATGCTATTTTTTCCTTTCAATTCAGTTATTGTCACAATTTACACACATTGCATTACATAAATTTTGGACTCCTCACAAACACATTTCTAATTATCTAAAAATACTGTGTATCAGCAATATTTTTTATGAGTTTTGTTGACTATGGTATATAATTAATCTGAACTAAATAGTTTTTCATACAGAAAGGCTACCCTGCTTCCACTGGAATTGACTGGGTGAGTGTTATCTATTGGTCCTTAATTAGGCAAGCTATAATAGCCAGAATTATTCCTATTGCTCATTTCACTCTTTACTTCCACTTCAACAATTCAATATTTTTCTCAATTCTTTCAACAAATGAAAATCAGCACAAAGTGGGAATTGGATATCTTTTTGACAGCCTTCAGAATACCTGTTGCAGAGAAGTTTGTAAGTGGTTGGGCTACGTTAATTTTGTAAACATTGAGGACATTTTTCATCAGTGGTGTAGATTATAGGAGGAAAACCATAAATAATGCCACTGATTCAAAGACAGATGCAGTTTACAGCAAGCCTTGTCAAACTGATGTCCTCTGAAGATGATGCCAAAACACAGGAATGAGCATCCAAATTCAGATAGTGTACTTTTAGATAATTTTAGATAATTGGGCATCAAAGACACTAAGTTCATTAAAGCTGGTGCTTATAGGAGAAAAAAAAAATGTGTCTGTTAATCCCATGCACTTTCATATCTCCAGGTGCTGAAAAGAGTTTGCACAGGTAACTGACATTACAGATTGTGTTAGCCTGCTGTGTTTGTACAGGCAAAAACTCTAGTGATATAATAACAGCTAATTTTTGTTATGATAACTATTCTATCTTATTTTTTGATAGCTCCTTTCTGTAAACAAGAAGTACAATCGTGCTCAGGCACTCTTCTTGGGAGCCTTGGGGACAGAGATAACTGGAAAATTACCTTATTACAGAATAATTCTGGAAATTTAGACTTAGATTTTTATTCTCTTTGTTGGCTTTCAAACTAATAAAGGACTAAATATTTGCTTTTGCTTCTCATCGGCACTGACATAACCCCATTGTGCATGATGCAAATATTACCAAATGCCACTGAATGAATGAACATGATAGAATGAACCCAGCAGTGTAAATTATATTCATTGCCATCTGAACTTTGTTTTCCATTTAAACAAGATTAAAATCTACTTTTCATAGATACAAATACAATCAAACCATGACTGTTGCAAACATTGTCAGTGTATAGTAAAGGGCAGGAAAGCTCAAATGATAGTTGAGGTAAATAATTCCACTCTGAAAGATCAGTATACCAAAATTTAGATTACTAGTCTGAATGTGATGATTAATTCCATAGTAAATAATCCATAGTTTAACCATATTGGAAATGTTTTGGAAAGAAACCCACAAAACCTCACAGCTACAATAACTGCCTTATGTATGTTGCTTTTATAGCTACTTTGCAGAAGGAAAAATAACTAAATAAACCCACTAAAATATTTACACGAAATATATTTAGAGCGCAGGAACATACAACATTGATTTTCAAGGATCTTGAGTAACCGTTTTATCTGTATCACTGTAAAGTGGAACAAAAGATTCATACATGTTATATACAGACACATTTTCACAGAACAGTCTGTATTTCATAGAAAACTTTGCAGGCTATATTGTTGACAAAGCATCATTGGTGTGTATGAAGAGGAAGAGGCAGTCTACTCGCTACTCATTTTAGCCTATGGAGCAGATGCAATTTTGATAGAGTGATGATAATACACCATATTTTTATGGGAAAACAAAAAATGTTTCCTATTCATATGGAATAAACAACTAGCCTATTCTTGATGAAACTGCAGTTCCATATGGGTTATTTCACACGGAGTGACAGGGAACATTTAGCTCTATTAGCCAAAATAGCTTCTGCATTTGACACTTTTATGTTAGCGGATAGCAACACAGGATTGTGCCTTTACAATATCCTGACCACTACGTAATTATCAATCTCGGCTTCTATATGGTACATGTAATTTTTAAACTTGCTTTACATCTTTGAAGGCTAAGGAACACAGGAAATTTTCAGGAAGCCAAGTGGAAAAGTCTTTTGTAGCCTGTAACACTCAGAAACAAATTTATCGATAATGCTTATTCTGCATGTCTGCACAAACTTATCCCCTTTCAACTACAAATCCTCCATAGTCTCCATTTCGATTTCTTTTTAGGTTAGACCCAGCAAATTCCTCCACAATAAAGCAAGTCAAGGTCACAGTCACCCAAGGATATTTTTATCAGATCAATCCTTCATAAAGCTCAAAATGTATAAAAGCTTTATTGAACAAATAAGAAGCAGCATCTCTTTTAACAATTACTTGGCTCCATAATGAAATTGTGCAAACTTGTCTCCTTTAACTCACTCTAACAAATTTATGCCTGCTAGAAGTGGAATTTTCCTTTATTTAATTTTGCTAATTTCTCTGAACAAACGGGGGGAATGAGACGTGGTGGAAGATGAAAGGATAGACAATGCAATATGTAAACCCCAAAAGGCTGAGAATGAAGACAAATAAAATGAAATCATCAAATCGATAAATAAGTTTTGCATTAGAAGATTAAAAAAAAAAAAAAAAAAAGCTAGCAGCCTAACTCCAAGCCCAAAGTGAGTGGCTCATACAAGAATTAACACAGAGGCATATGTGATACATAAAAAGTACAGTATTCAAGGGACATCAACACCAGATGTGTTTGTTTAATAGCTCAAGCAATTAAGATGTGAAACAGACAGTCTTTCAGCCTCCTTAATGTTGCTTCATCCTCATGTTGCCTTGCCTTAAGTTGGTTCCCTGGAGTAAATGACTCCAGTGAAGCTGGCAGCTGGGTATTTCTGGGCATATTCTCTTTCTTCATGGCCTAAGCAGCTTGTTGGAGCAGATTCCTGGTGCTCAGATCTGCCCATAATTAATCATAAGAAGATGAAGAGCCATCCATCTTGAGTTTTCAATAAATCTGGAGTTAACATTTTATGGATGCAAGTGGGCTTATTCTGAGTCAGGGAACAAAAGTTTAAGATTGAATTGTGAATAAGTAGGTGTCTTTCGTTTGACTCTGGCCTCCTATCACCCTATTGGCATTATTATTTTACTTGTGATATGCTATTATTCTGTTCAGTGACATGTTTTCCTGGCACTGCTGCTGATGTAAGTTAATTTATACAATGCTGCTTTCAATGCTTTGCCTTTTGGTCTGATTTTGAGATCTCAATTCCTCACACACACCTCCTCCCCAACACACACACTCAGGACCATGAAAATCTATGTTTCATAATCTAAGGAAATGCTCAGACTGATTTTGGGTAGTAAATGCACATAATTAATACAGCTTCAGTGTACTTAAGATGAAGTGATTACACAGCTTTTATATATGCACACGTGGCATCAGGCTAAAGTTTCAGCTATGCTAGTCAAGCACAAGGGAGATGTAAAAGAGAAAATCATGACTGAAGAAGTTCCTGAGATGAGGATGAGACCAACTATGTACTAGGGGATCAATCTCTACTATTCTAATTAGTATACATCTGAGAGCAAGTTACGGTGGGTGATATAAGCTATTCCTTTCTTCAGTCTAGCCAAGAAGCATTGAAAAGCACTTTACTCCCTGAAACATTTTGCTGTTTGTAAGCAGGATGTCGCTGAGAAATTGCTAATCCTTCAGACTTCATCTTTTATTCCTGAAAAGCTTAGGATTTTTCTCCAGAGTTTTACTTCTAAGCTCATTTTGCCCTGCTACATGTTCATCTGTCCTGATACCTTATTTTCATGGATTGTATATACATTTGGAAGTCTTATCCTAGAAATGGTCTGCATGTTGCAGTGGAAATGCGTACTTTTTGTAAATGAGGTTGGTTTTTTTTGACTTATCTGACAAACAGATTGCATTGTTTTATTACTAACTCTCTGTAATTCCACTGCATATTTGAGAAATTTAACGAATTCAGTTGAAGCAGACTCCCTTGAGTGTTTCTCTTTATTTGGTAAGACTACAGGAAAGAGTAGACTTGACATCTTGTTAATCTATAAACGCCCCCGACACTTAACAGTTGCAAGAGCTGCTGATATAGAACTTACCTAACATGATTATCAAGACAGTAATATTTTTTACCTTGGAAGACTTCAACAGCAACATAGATGATGTCCTCATCTGCCTACTGAGATTTTCACCAAGGTTTCCTTCAAACAGCCTGACTCACACATTCATATATAGCTTTAGAATGCCCGGACAGGACATGGAACACAGTTGCCTCCACAGTTTCCTCTCACAGTAATGACAAAATCGTTAGTCAGCAGAGAAGACTTCTGAATAATGGAGGAAAACTTCTGTAGGAGGAAAGAGAGAGACCATGGACCTTAATGTCATGAACAATAAGAAAGACCATCAAATTTACTACATTTAGACTGAAACTAGCTTTTGCTTATTTTTCATGTGAAAGTTCATCAGGAATATGGATATTAAAGGATCTGTATGTAGGAAAGAACGTATACAACTGAGCAACTGCTGACTTTTATTCAATGAAAGTAAGGCTTTTACATCCCAATACAGGATGGGGTCACCTGGATAATGTGAGTATCTTAGGTAGCCTCATTAATTATGACTTCAGGTATCTGTCCCGATTATTTTAGACTGATACCTCAGCAATAAAAAGCCGGGCAATAAAGAACATAGAATGGCATCAAATTTCAGATATTTTTAACCTTATGTACCTTTTAAAAAATTACCCTAATGCTTAACCAAAACATTATTAATTTCTTATTTTTTTATCCTAACCTGAAATATATCACAAATTTTTCCCATTGTAGACAACACTATAATCCCAGATCTAGCAAAGTCAGAAAAATAAATTGCGAACACTTTCTCATATTTAATTCCTGCTCATATGTTAAGGGACCATGAATAATGAGACCCACAAAGAGGGGGGTAAATGGAAATACTGATGTGTAGCTGTGTAGCTACATTTCATTCAGAGGAGGTATTCATGGTTACATCACTCTGGGATGTGGACCGCTGTCTAGAAAATGTTCAAAATGCAGTGCACATTTCCTTATACCCAGGAATTTCTTATCGGTTTGACAATAATGCAAAATTAATATGAAGTGATGACACTTGCACAGTACAGTGCTATTATATATTCAAAATAATATTTACACAAAAATTAAACTTTATTAAATTGTACAGGAAGGAATCTTTTATGGATGTGTCTCTATGCATGCCTATGCAAAACACAATCTAGGACTTAAGTTTATTTATTTTCCCAAAAATTAAAACCAAAGCAAGCAAACTTGTGTTACTGGAATAAGTTTAGATTGTAGTCTGATCAGGCTACAGGAAATTTCAGTTGAGAATATTGCACCTGTCAACTGCTTTTCATTTCAGGGAATTAATCAAGCTGGCTGTTCGGAGAGTTTTTGAGAATGTTCATTATTTCAGCTATTAATTTTTAAAGGCAGCAAATGTTGCAAGTCAACAGCATCCATAAAAATTGATTTCTTGTGCAATTTACCTCATGCTATGGGAAGGAAAGAGAAGGGTTTGTGAATCTACTACTCCCCCTCTCAATTTTCTAAGGCATCCGCTGTATGTGTGTATATATATTTTTAAGAAAAAATTATTTAGTTGAAAGGAACAGAATCCTCTTTGCATTGGTTTTACACCAATGTGGATGGGTAATATCTGACCACATAATTTAACACTAAAGAGAATAAGAAACAAAAGCAGTTACATAGAGAAATAGTCAGAGAACTGTAATCTGAAACTGGTGGAGCCCCACTGTAATACTGTGTCAGGCATTAATACAGTTCTCTAGGCTTCAGTCTCAGCGAAAATCTATTGCGCACTCTTCTTTTATAACGTGTATTTGCCTGTGGACCCCACAAAAACCAGTTTCACATTGTTTAGGCAAAGTTACCTGGAGGGTAAGCTGCTGTTAAACACCTGAAAATAAAGCTTCTTGCTGCAGAATTTAAGTGATCTGTTTGTGTTGGAGGGGAAAGATATCACAAATTTAGGCATTTGGTCTTCTCAGATACACTAATTCACAGCATCTGAAGTATCTGGAGTAAGGTCTTTATGTTAAATATGGTTTACAGAGTGGTGCAACACAGCCACCTGGTACAAACATCCATCCTGTGAGCAATTTCCATCCCTGGGATGTAACAACTGTAGAGCAGTGGCTAAAAGCATGGTCCGACTGTGATTTGTGAGAATTCAGTTAGGGCTAGGACCTAGCCTCTGCTTCTTCAGGTGGGGTAGTATAGCCTTGACTTGAGGGCTTTGTCATTTGTCTGTCCGCGGTAGAAGTGGCAGACAGTGAGGAGCCTGGCTGTTTTACACAAATTAGATTCACTGTGCAGATCCCTTCCCTGGACAGGAGATACGACACACAAAGCCCATGGGCCTGTAACACTGATCAGTGGAGACCATTGGACTTGACCTGCACATGCAAAGCTCCAAAGGAGGGGAAACACTGCACTGCTCCCCCCCACCCCCCCGCCCCCCAAAACCACCCAAACCACCCAACTCTTCCAATAGATAACTCCTGAACAGATTTTCTAGGAGATTTAGAGGGAATTGCAGACCTGTAGTAGAACACAGACCTTTGAAAACATTATTAATAATTCAAAAAAAGAGACATAAATCAGCCTAAAAATCTTGAGTAGAGGACACTACACAGTTCATTAAAATTCCCAATATTATTAAAGAAATGGTAGACCTTCTCAGTTCTTTAAGGTTCTAAAACTGTAGATCTGAGGATCAAAGATCTACACTAACACAATGAGAAGGAAAGACCATATAACATTTTTATAGTGTTTGTCTTCTTGATAGCTTTGCGCAGGAAAATATTAGCTTACTTTGGCCTTTCATATCTGAAATATAGGCCAGATTATGAAATGAATAACATTGCATTTACTCTGACCAGAGAAATCCAGAGTGTGGGGACCAATATTTGTTTTACAAATCCTTTTTATATTATGTATCTGAATATTCCACAGACAAAAAAAAAGGATGAGAGACTGCTCACATACACTTTTTAAAAAGAAAAAATGGTGTGGGATGATATTTCCTGAGCAGTTTTACAGGAGAGAACCACAAAGAAAGTAAGGCTTTTATGCACACATTTCCCACGCAATATTTTTACTTCCCATTAACTTCTTTCTAATAACATAAAGTCCCTAAAAACCAGAGAGCTTAGGCTGCGTTACAAGACCTTTATAGAACCATTTATGTGTCTTAGCTTCAGGCTTTCATATAACCCTTGGGTGGGCGTTCAATGACACCAAAATACACCTGTAGGGGGCTTGTGGATTCAGTAATAAGTGGCGAGTCCCCTGTTGGGACATTGCTCTTATCATTATCATCTTGATCCTTAAAAATATTCAAGCTGGTAATGGTTTTATGCTACCTACTGTGTAAGATTTCAGCTTCAGTGTAACATTTAATAAAGCATTATCTGTGGAGTTCAGTGGTGCTGTATTGATAAGAGTTGCCTTTAGAAGACTTTGTGAGGCTGAGCAGTGGTGGCTGTGTTACACAAACATGGGAAATAATGAAATAAAAACAAGCTACATGATATGCAGAGATAAAATTTCAGTGCAACTAATAAAGAAAAATAATAGCAAAAGGCAAAATATTGTTGAAACAATGCAAACAAATAAAGCAATAGCAAAGAAGAAAGACAAATAACAAGAGCAAACTAAGAAATGAATAACAAATAATAAACCAGTAACAAATAATGAACAATAACAAACTAGACTTCAGAGGTAATCAAAGTGAGAAAGAAAGGAAAAGAGTGTATTATATCAGAAGCAGATTAGTGCTGTGTGCTCTTGGGATCAACAACTCAAATGCCTTTCATAGGTAAAATGGGTTAGGGAATATTTTTGCCAAAGTTTTGCACATCACAATAAACACCTCACAGTTAGCTGCACTAATTGTTCATCAAGAGAGACCTCAGAACTGCTAACCCATGGATTAGCATGCAGGTTCATGGAAGGAGTGTGATACCGGGAAACACATAAGCTGCTTTCTGCTTGTCTCAACATTTGCTCAAATATTAAAGGCATGCTAAGTGTTCAAGAGGATCTCTCCATCAACTTCAGTGGTCTTTGGATCAGAAAGAGATAAAATGTACACACAAATGAACAAATGGAAACCATCTATTTACTTTTTTTGCATGTTGGTTTCCTTCCCTTTTCCTGTGAAAGTGACATCTGCTCAGCATTGGTCCGAAAAAAAAGATGGAAGAATTTTCTACTTGCAATTGCAGTTTCTCTGAAATTGAAATAGTTTGTAGGGGTATTTGCATCCAGTTGATACTTTATTTTGGCAAAACCAAAAACACTTTTTGACATTCTTATAACAAGATAGTTTCATTTCTCCTTTGAAATGACTATGCTTCTATTCTGTTATCACATGTATTATTATTCTGCTGTATTTTGAGATAATTCAAAATCATGTTGCAAGACTAATTTAATCAAAATGGAATTTTTTGATTGATAAAAATTAATTTCCAGTTATTCATTTCAGAATTTTATTTCATCAAGCAATATCTCCATCCCAAGTTGAAATAAAGATAGATTTGAAAACTCAGTATACTGCATGAAATACTCATCCTCTGCATATAACTACTCCTAATATTATGCAGTATTTAACAATGGCATCTTCAGAGAATAAACATTTCAGGAAAAACACCTGGAAACACATTATGTTTCTTCCACACTTTTTGACCTTGAGAATAGGACAAGAACACACAGAGAAAGGGCAATCTCAGAGGGAGACAGGTAGGGGAGATAGCAGCTCATGAGTGAGATGATGTAGCTTTCCATCTGCAAACAAGTTGTGCATTCTGCTACTGAAGAAGCACAGGAGAGAGAGAGAAATATCAGCATTTGCCCAGTCTTCCACTAACCCAGTTGTCAGGGCATTCCTGACAAGGGTCTCAATTCACAGTTGTGATCTGTTCCTTGTGTCTTTCCATGTCACCGGGAGAGCCAGAAACGGCTCTCGTCTGCAAGGAGGGGCATCACACGTGATCCATATGCCACTGGAATGGGCACTGCACTTGTATGCCCCAGCTGGTGGTCTCAAAGGGGGATCCGGGATCCCCTTTGTGCTCCATCCATTTCAACAAACCATCAAGTTCAGGTGGGACTAGTCACACTGAAAAATTCCTGGCCTTCTCTACCAACTTCCACAGCTGGAGGTCCAAACTGTCTTGCACATGACAGCATCATGCTACCTTCATGCCATATATTTCTATCCTTCAATTACTGCTGTGAAGGAAAGGTTGTCTCACAGACAAAATGCTCCAACTGAGATTTTAGTACACTTTTTGTTTTCTGTGTTCAAAATGCTGCCTTGGTTTCACAAAACTTACTTTTCTAAGACATTGGATTTTAATGACATAAAAAGCACTGAGCCAGCTGTCACCATATTACAAATGTAACTTCGAGAGCAAAACCAATGAGAGTTTGAATCCACCAGGACTAGAGTTATTGCAGAAAAGGTCTAAGGTCTTCTTTCTATGCTGCTGACTGTGGAGGCATTATCAGGTTGTAGACAGACATTTTTAAAGCAGTGAGGAAGGCTATAATATTGAAATGATCAAATAAACTATGTTTTGATGACCCTAACCAGCCCCAAAGAGAACCCCCTTCCTCCTTACTCTCTACCCTCTCATCCGCTGACAGATTTCCTTTCTGACTTTAAATGTGGCAAACTGTTTACAGCCTTGAATAAAGAAAACCAGCCAGGAACCTAAGGGCATATTGACAGTGCAGTGGAGCACTGCATCCACCCTGCGTTAGCTGCAGAATAAAGAGAACCCCAGAAACAGCTCACTTAGTTTCTGCCTGACCTAAACAGCAAAGTCCAGGTTCCTGCACAGAGCCCAGTGCTGCCCATTATTATCCCAGCATTGCTACCTTAGGTCCAAACTCCATTTTACCAAAATTTACACTATGCTAGAAGGTTTCGTAAACCAGAGTAAGCTGCCTCAGTTGCCTTTGATGTATGCTCGAAAGCTCAAAGGGCCAGGAATTACAAGGACAAAGTTTTTTCTTTCCATTTATAGCCGAACCTCTAACTTCTCAACCACTGAACTACTTTAGAGAAACACAAAAAGATTTTGTTATCTTTGCTTTATTTATAACTTATATAATATCTACATGTATATAAATATATAAAGTTATATAGATAACTTTGTTATCTAACAGTATTTTCCACTTTTGTTTTACAAAACTGGATGAGAATGTGTGGAGGTCAAATGCTGGTTATGCATTATGCTAACAATTTTTCTGCTGAACCAGGATACTGAAAATCCAGGACACATATAGGTGTAATTCTTATAATTTTATTGCCTTAAGTTAAAGCTGAATTCAGCAGAGAATTCTTTTTATGATAACTAGTATCATTATAACATAAACTGAAGTTGAAATAAATGTTGGTATGCAGTATTAAAAGTAATAGTTCATGCTGGCTTGGGGTTTAGGAGGTTAACTTGGGAACAGACACATTTTTGCCAACAATTAAAATAGCAGAATTTTTTATCTGTCTTCACTATTCTGCTTTATAATTTATTTTACCACATTTTAGATTTTGCAGATACAACAGTGATGATCACAGATGCTAAGACTTTATTTTTTAATTTACTTCTCAGTATATTACATCATATTTCTGTATAATATGATCTATGGCTGTTAAATTAGCCCTAGAGACGCCTGGGTTGTTAGCAGGGGTATCATATAAGCATCCTGAAACCACTGAGGGAAAGATAATTGAAATATATTTAACAGCTAGATCAGTAAATCAAGTTCAGCCTGGTTTGTACCATGCTCAAAGTAACCATTGAATACTAGAAGTCCCATTTGTATCAGTGCAGTTCCAGTGGAGTGAAGGTGCTGAGTTTAAACCAAGCTGAAGTCTCAAGCAACTCTACTGAGTTTAGCGGTTTCCTCGGATTCACAGCTACAAGCGTGAGAGTTGATTTGATTCTCATGGTGTTTCTAACTGCAGGAGCAGGGCACAGGAACTTAAAACAGCTTCTGCTTCTTTCATCTTCACAGGGAATTTCTGCAGTGCTGGGTAGGACTGAGAGCATGCACTCCAATTTACCCTCTCCACAGGGTCTGGAGAGATACCCTTAACCCATCCACTGGCACAGCCACTCTTTGATGTGTGAATCCTCGTGCTCGGTTTAAAGTTCACTTTGGGTCCAAGTGAATAGGAGAGGAATCTGTCAGAGGGCTGGAATGAGGGGATGTGTTCACTGAGAGTCCTAAATTCATGTGGAATTTAGGGGTAGATATGGGCCTCAAATTCTGCCTAAATCCCAGCCTACATTAAACATTTTTAAACTATGTTTTGATTGTCATCTGCTTGATATTTGGAAAATACTTAACCTTCATTTTTTCCTAAATTTAATCAGATCCAAATGATACCAGAGATTTGAGCAACATTAAACATGGGAGCAAGTATAACCTGAAAATGTACTGCTTTACATTACTTTCCTCTTTTTTGTAGCTCTGCTTGGATTAGAACAAACTCTGTGCCTTATTCAATTAATGTCCTCATGACAGCCCTCAGAAGTGAAAAGAGTTAAAAATTCACAGGAGAACTGTAATGGTAATGTGTCCTGAGAGATATTCATTTGGCCCCAGCTGTCCATTTTATTCTAAGTGCTAAATGCTTTAATATACATAGACTATCATTTACATAGCAAGTGGCTATGCAAGATGAATTATTTATTTTGTGACAAATACCTAATGCCTAATGTACTGTCAAATACAAAGAAGTTCCTTATTTGACCCCCATGTGTAAATTTACATTATAGAATTCATTATCTTTGCACGTAAGTCACATTGAAGTTGTGTGCAGATATCTGTCAGAGGAACTGCAGATTATCACACCTTCGATTGAATTGCACTATTTGCTCTTACGCTATTCCTGTATAGCAAGCAACTTGGTTTTTAAGCTTGGTGCCATAGAAGCTGCTCGTATATGTAACAGCTGCACTTCTAATGTAAAAAAAAAAAGGTAGGTGAAATAGAAAACCAAACTCAAATTATGATGAAAATGTTATGAAAGTCAGTAATGTGTATGTCAGACAAATGGCACAAGCATTTCTTGTGCCTTGGTGAAGACAGATCTGGATGTAAACCTCCTAAAATGAAGACAATAAAATCTGGTCTGCCTTCCCCAGGCAATAGGTGTCCTGATCTTATGCAGCCAACTTCATGTTTATATTCAAAAAACCTACAGAAGTCAGCTTAAATAAGAAATTTTATCATATCAGATTTACTTTTCTTATACTGCACACAGCTCTGTTAATTCTCACAAAGTCTCACATTAATCTCTGATTCTCTCTCCTTAGGATCTAAATCTCACAGTCACTATTATTTAACCATTTAGATACCAGTATTACTCTAAAGATTATAGAATGTGACTATAAATCTATAAAAGATTATAGAGGAGTCATCAGACCCATCTCAGGGCAAATATTGCACTGCTCACCTTAGTAACTGTTTGCCAAATTTAACATTTGTTAGCATGTCTTTATACACCAGTTATCAGGATGATCCTCAGAGTCTGCTGTTATCTCAGATAAAGGAAATGCTGAGTTCAGAAACATTGCATCTTCTCTCTGAAATCGCATGGGTATACTTAAAAAGATCCTGGGGTAGGACTTCATCCGTGTGCACAACACACAAAATTAAGATGTTTATTTACACAATTTTGAACCATAAAACAATGTTAAAGATCTCACAGAAACAGACCGCCTTATGCTTTTTTTGTATGTTTAGCTTTTTGGTTTGACATCTGACGTAACTTGTGGAGACAAAGAGTAAATAAAACATTTCTGAAACTTGAAAGAAATTTTGCCTGGGATGAAGTCAGGACAGGAAGGTCAGGTCAACTTTTATTGAATCAGTCCCATTTCCCATCTTTTACTGAGATACAATTTCTAAACCTGCTGCCTTCTAGGCCGGTTCATTTTAGCAGTTCTGCAGATGAGAGGGAGTTGAGAGTACCAAAGGATTTTTGTTCTGTAGGTTAGAAAGTTGGTACAGTCACAGACTGAACTCAGCCAGAAGGAGTTTGTGCCCACTACGTGAACTGAAAATTAGTGTTGACCCTGAAAAAGCTCTTCTGTAGTTGCAGAATTTGTTTATCTGCACTTTACCACATCTTGGATAATGAAAGCCTTTGAAGCACAGTAGGCCAGTTGCAGACCTTGTGTGAATGGGCACAATGCCACTGAAACCAGTCGAGTCACGGCCACTCGCACCAGGTTTGAATTTGGCACATTGCCTTTGTCAATGGCAAAACAATGTTTTCAAAGAGTTTCGCGGCAGAAGCTATGCTGCATGGAAAATACATTTGTTTAATATGTTTATTTGCATAACAGACCTGAGCTTTGGCAGAGTTTATTATTCATTATGCAAGCTCATCCACTTCCCAGCCAGCAATGAGGTGCACATCAGAAAGGGTACTCAGAGTCTTTTAGAATTGAAGAGACCTTCTGGCATTTTTTTATTGCAGTCTCCCCCTACTTTCTCTGCAAAGAAACAACTTGAATGCTGTGCCAAACCCTTCAAACACAAAAGTTCAGTAATAGATAAATACACTGTCCTATTCAGACTTCTGCCTGGCTTTCAGTAGTGCTGTGTGCTCTCTGGCTCTCCTGCTGATACAGTCTTTGATTCTGAAACAATATGAAATAAATGAATGGGAGCTCAGCTTTTAATCAGGTAGAGACCTAAATATGGATTTAGGTAGCTAATTTAAGTTTCTGTTTTCAAAATTTTCCCCCCGAAGTATCAGAAAGGCTGATCATTCAGCTGAAATCTTCCACTAGGAAACCCTCCTGTAGGAGATGGAAGATAGTGTATTTCTATGGGGAGGAAGTTTAATTTCCTTTACTACTCTATATGAAATTCTGTGTATTTGGTACTATACTATTGAATGACGAAGCTTGAACAGTCAGGTAACACGTATGGACAGATTTCTGAGGGCCCATGTGCTCACTGCTATAGCTTTTCCTTCAGGTAGAACACAGGAAAATTAAATGACCCAGATGTGTAAACAACCTGTTGCACAGTGTCATCTGTTTCCTCTTGTATTTACATGAATAATTAACGTTATCAAGAAACATTTTTTGGGGCCCTCTTAGAGGTATAGAAAATTTAAGTCCCTTAATGGATTTAAGAGAAAAGGAGGTATTTTGGGAAGCTAGGGGCTGGCTGCTTAAGGTGGACAGTATATCACACTGCTGTCTGTAGGCAACAGAGGGTCCCTAGCTGAGTCCACAACTAGTGTCTCCCTTTCCTACTCCAACTAAGCTTTGTGAAGGAGCTTTTGTATAAGTACTATGTGAGCAGAGTGATACCAAGAGGAGTTTCCAAGGAGAATTTTGAGGAAGGTATGTTATCTGTGGGGTTAACACACAGCTGAGCATGAGAGTGCATGAAGTATAACCAGAATGCCAGACTCCTAATCTTTTACCTGCAATTGCAAGGGCCATTTGAGGGTGCCTGACATCGTATCTTTCATTGGAAACTTTTATGAACTCTTCCTGTCAGGGATGGAAAGGGAATTGCTGTAGGTGTATTGAAAGCTTTCATCTAAGAAATTGTCTAAGATGTGGGGAGGAGACCTGCAGGAGAATGTAGTTAAGCTGGGAAACATCCGTGGCTGTGAAGACATCAGGGGCATTATACATGCAGAGTCCTCCAATAATACAGAAATTTGTTTGGTCAACAGAAAGCGTGTTTGCCATTCCTAAGGAAAGAAAATGGCTTTTGGCTTAAGGGCACAGTGAGTTTCAGCTCTGAACAGCAGCTGCTGAGATCAAGAACAAAATCACCAGTCCAGCAACAACTGAGGTTCTAAATACAAATGGCTTGATCCTGTTCCCTTCTCTGGTTGTTCCAGATGAATGTCTGTTGGGGGGGTGGGAAATAAATATATATACACACACATATACAGTATGTTTCCTCTTGCTGCCCTCAATACACACACATGCACAGACACATGCACTATGAATCCCCCCAGTAGCTGGCCTTATGCTCCCAGTTTAACCAGTAGCTGGCCACTGGATCCGCTGGAATCCCAGCTGCTTCATGCACAGATGCACACATGTAAATGAGTCTTTCTGGCAGCTGGTCCAGACTTACAACCTTACCAGCAGCCAAGTGCCAGACCTTACGTTCTCCCCATATGCTGAACTGGACCTCCTGGTCCCTTCAGTAGCCAGCGCTCAGGCTCTCTAGTCTCTCCAGTATCTTGCCCAGACTTACAGCTGCTCTAATATCTGACTACTAAGCTTCTATCCCACTCACCAGCTAGTTGAACTTTATGCTTACTAGTGATGACACATTGACATACACAACCACACAAGATACGCACACTCTGCTCTCTCCTGTTTCTGGCCCCCTAGGCACATATTGCTTATGACCTATGGTCTCCACCTAATTGGTGGCACTTAGACCTCCACACAAAAACATTTACAGAACTGAAAGTACACTCATTCAAGAAAATAATTAGAAATGGATTTTAATGAGAAGACAGGACAGACTGTGCAGATCAGATGCAAGACATGGCCAGGCATGAGTACTAGCCAGCAGCCTGTTTATGTGCTTGTTTGGATGGTTTATTACCTTATCCCTCTGTTTTCCCACTCCTGTTCCTCCCCAGACCACCTTATTCCATTCTTTCCCTGCCTTTGGTTCCTCCTCTAAACATCGCATAGTAAGTCTTGTGCAACCCCCAAGATGTTTTTCCTCCACATCCCGTAAGAAGTATCATACCTCCAAAGACAGTATCCACCCTCAGTCTGCAAGGCTACCTGGGGAGCCTATCCAAGCGTCTGGTGGTGATGGGTCTCAGTCTCTGCCCATGGGGCTGAGACCCTCCTGAGATGTCCTGTGAGGGAATGGGTCAGGGGCTCATTCCTCTGACTGGGTTATTGGGATTCCTCCAGCTGCCATTGTGCCTCTGGGCTCCTTTGTGTGTGTGTGGAGATGAACCTTTAATCACCTAACCTACCAACTTCAACGTTGTTGAACTATATCTGTACATGAGAGAGTTGTCTAAATCCTCCTTACGGTCACTATCAATATGTTCAGTGAAGCCTTCAGTATTGACCTATGCACTTGTGCCTACTGCCACTTGAGATTCCACAAAGGAAGACTGCTCAGAGCTTCCAGAGGCTGTGCAGTACCTCCAGGGGACACTCAGGTTAATATAGAAACAGCTGAATACCTGGCAAGGTAACCTGTAAGATCTCAGGTGGCACTAAAAGCCTCCATGTGGGCATATGAACTTACAGTGATGGGTCAGTAGCGTCTCTTACCAGGCTCAAATAGTCATTGAGTAGACAAAATGAAGATCTCCCCATTGATCATAATAGTCTTCAGTCATCTATTCCGTCTAAAAACACCTACATATAAACACTTACACTTACATAGGTGTTATCAGTAGATAAATGGAAAGTTTGCTCATCAGATAATTTTTATTGGGAGGTCCTGGCTGCCTCGTGGTGGTTCATGAGGTAGACAAACGGCTGTCAGTGACTGACTTTTCTGAAACCTGTCATGAAAGTCAGGATATATCAGAGCAGTGCAGGGGGAATCTGGTTCTCTTTGTGGTCCAAACAGCATTATTCTACTGTTTTGAAAGAACAGCAGAAGTGGGGAGAAAAAAAAGGAACATGAACGAAAGCAGAGGAGAAGGCTGGGAAGAGAAACTGAAGTCAGTTTTACATCCAGTGGTTAGAAAAAACAACTTGGGAATAGAGTATTGGACACTGTCTTCTTGCTTGCTTGCATTTTTTTAACATATACTGCAGTCTGAAAAATGTGTCATGATAGATTACAGAGACAGCAAGGTTCAAATACTAAGTGGACTGAAGTTAGAGGGGATGGATGAGAAGAATTGTTACAAAGGAAGACTATAAGCTGATGACTATCTCTAAGGCCAGGATATCTGAATGTGATCTTAAACATTCCTTCCCATCGAACACTGACAGTGGAAACATTTGCTGTGACAGTGACTGCCCTGTGCAATGAGCTTCATGTCCTCTAAAGCATACACTGACACTTAAAGCTGTGTTAAAAATGCACATTGTAGTTCTATTTCAATAAGTGTAGGAACAAACATTCCTCTTTATGGTTTCAGAAGACAGTTAGATATGGAGCACAAAATATTTTTCTAAGCCTTGTCTCAGGGCAGTTATTGAGGCCATGAATTTTATTTCCCAAAGCTGCATGTGCAGATTGTTAAACTCATGTTCTTTCATATCCATCATATCCACCAAAGGTCCAGGACTGCAAATGTAAGCTTCAGGTTATACTTTACCTGTTTTTACAGGTGACCACTTCAGCACACAATGACAAATAACAACTGTCATCACGGAACTCAGGGGGAAAAGATTTTAAAATGTTTCTTAATATTTCTGTAGGAAGAAAACAATGATTATGTGAACTCAAGAAACAGTAGCTTTTTGATGTTTTTTTGGTTTGGTATCTTTTTGCTGTAAACACTGTGAGAATTTCTATGGGAGCTTTTCTGTCAATAGAACTATAAATAGTTCAAAAATATTTTAACGCTTCTGGTGTATTTTACATGTGTCCATTTGCTTTCCTGTGGTCAAACTCCTGGTAGCTAGACATGATATTTATAAAATTGGCAGTTGAGTATTTATGATTGAGGTTTTTCTCTTCTACTTTTTCAATCAGTAAAAAGCTGTGTGAGCAATTGAATCGAATGAATTAATGAATTCCATTCCTAAGTGAAAGCCTTACTTCTTGACTTAAAGCTTAGGAATGGTTTTTCATTTGTCTTGGAGGGCTTTTGGTCTCAGGCTTTGAATACTGTTTAACTTAAAGTCAATGGAACTTTTTTTTTTTTTTTTTTTTTAAGGCATAAATGAGAGAAGGATTGTTTTTGAAAACTAAGTAACATTAATCAAAGCTGGTTTGAGATGTTACATAGGGGCCCCAAAATCAATCAAGAATGCACAAATTCCTTTCCGTGTAAGCATGGGACTACAGAAATAGCAAGGTGCTTGTTATACACTGTATTTCATCAATGCATTTCCCATTTAATACCATGTTTTCTTCTCTCTTCTGTATCACTGCAGATTCCTCCTACATCTTACCAACTATATTCTTAATTGATATGTTAAGATATAATAGAGTAGATAATATAGCATGCAGTACTTTCATCCCAGTTCTAAGTCTAGAACAGTAACATCAGAGGGCTTCTGATGCGATAGGTTGTTGAGAACAGACATTAGCAGTGACAGATGTGGACTTGGGATCACCGCTGTACTGTGGTTTAAATATCCTAATTCAATTCCTGTGTCATGGGACTTCACTTAGAGGTATAGATCCTTGACATGGTCAGTTTTACTGTGACTTCTTCCTAGATTTTCACTTTACCACTGATAACTTGTATAAAACAAGGAACCACATCTAACGGACACTGCCCATTTCTATTGCACTGGAGTCATCTTTCATTTTTGTCCATGAATCTGTGTTCCATTGAGCCATTTCCTTTCAAATGCCAACATTCCTCTCCGTTTGTATTATTTATATTGAGTCTAATATATTAGCACACACATATCAGCAGCATACTTTCTCTTCCTGATGTGAAATTATTAAATGACTGCTGTAGGATCAAGCTATTTGCTCGAGTCTTTGAGAAAAGTAGGAGGTTTATTGCCTAATGATTTATTAAAGATCATGTTAGATTGCTCTTCTACATTAGCACTTTTAGTTGCACCAGAGTTGTGATGCTCAGCGCAAAGTGGGGGTTGAAAGGTGGCACTTGCATGCATGTTTTACTGACTATGAAAAAGGGACTGGAAGAATTTAAAGTCCCTTACATGAGAAAGCATCCTTTCCCTCCCCCGGTCTCCAGTAATTCATTATGGACCTTACAGCAAAACTTGTCTTTTGGGAGTTGGAGTGTTATTTAGAGAAAAATATGTGTGGAGTAGAATTATAATCCATGTTGAGTCTGCCAGTTCCTGACTTGCCTGAGATGTGATCGTGGTTGGAGAAAGGGTGCTGCTGCTATTTGAATTGATTACATAACCCTGCTTTATTGTGCTTTAAAGCTTACGCCAGTGCTATGCAGGGATGTAGACAGATACTCTTTGATGTGAGGTGTTCAAATCAAAAGGGAAAATGAATAATTAAACTATCTATAATTTTTAAAGTCCTAATTATGACCTGAAAATTAAACTAATTTTTCTCTGCTACACTGCAGAAAGGAATGTGCAGTATGGTCCAAAAATAGTTTATGATAAAGAAATAAAATATTATGATAAAGAAAAACAATTGTTTTCTTTCTTTATTAATTTGCATCTTTTAAAATGTTTAAACTACTATGAAGCGTCTGTCATTGTATGACAAGATTCTGATACCTGAGTGAAAAACAGATCAGAGAATACATTGTTAGAAGTATAGAAGGTAGTATTTATACATTTGCATTCTTTTTATGTTAATTACACCAATTAAAAAATTGGAAACATACCAAATTGAAAATTGGGCTTGTAAAAACACTTAGATGCAAATGTAATGATGTTCATACTGCCAGTGTACCAATGAAGTTATCTCACCTGTAATCCAATATACTGAAATTGGCATTAAAACGTCAAGAGAATAAACGTTGTGAGAAACAGGAAGAGGAGCTGCAGAGAGAGAGTGAAAGAAAGAACTGGGCATCAGAACTTACAGCAAACATGAGTTTTGCACTTTACAACACAATTCAAATGCTTTTCTTTTTTTTTTTCCTTCTTTGAAATTTAATTCACTAAATGTTTGTTGTCAGCTGGTACTAGTTCTTACAATATATTTTATCACTGTTCTTTTGGGAGGAATGCTGAATGCTGCAAAATAGTGTTCATTTGGCTGCTTAGTTTTCAATTAAATGGTGCAATATGAACTGCAGTAACACAGGCAGGGGGATGGTATACATGAACCAATGCTGTTTTAATCAAAAGTGCTTGCCGCTCTGAACATAGCATACAGGCCAGATGCTTGAATAAATGTCCTCTTTTTATGGCCAGTTAAATCAGCACTTGTACTTCTGTAAAAAATTACTGTAAAGGAAATTGTAGATATGGGATACTTACTCTAGAAAATATTTTGTGAAAATGGAACACAGATATACAAAGACATGTTTAGTTTAACATTTTTACAAAGATGGAAACAAGCTAATGTATTTTATAAACAACAGAGTAGGAAAAGTACAAGGAATTTTTGAAAAAAATGCTTGGGAAACAAGGAATTATCTACAGTAATCAATCCATCAGGCTTACATTATGACTCTCTGAGGATTTATTAGTCAGAGCAAGACCTCCTTAACAACCTCAAATAAATGTGACAGTCATAAATTCCCAGAAATGTTGACTACACACTGTAAATGTTCCTCTTGCATGAAATGACTCTCCTTTTCCTCCTAGCTAATTCCATAAGTATAATGCACTGGGTGAATCTATCTATCTGTATCTATCTATAAATCAGGGGGTGGGGGTAGGGGTAGGGGCAGGAGGGTAAGTCGAATATTAATGTGAACAGAGTGGTTCCAAAACTTAATATGTTTACGATTTTTTTTCCTCAGTTGTCCTTAAAGTCCACCAGAGTGCAACACTGAGTGACAGTGGGATAAAATTGAAAAAATATTCACAACCCAATCCAGTTTTGAGTGTAGAAGAGCAGCCTGACTATAGTGTATACACCAAATTTTAATTTTAGAGTCTGTGTTCTCTATGGTCTGTCTACAACATATAAATATCATGGAGCTAGACCAGAACATGACCAGTCTCAACAGCAAAGGTCTATATTAGACATGTGTCTAAGGGGGTTCTAAAAGCAGCCCTCATTATTCTGTGCCTCCCACTCCTTGTCAGGACATACATCACACATTTTCAGTATCACCCACGTCAGTTATACAAAGCAAGAAAGATGTTAGTGTGTGTTTCTGCATCTCATCTCAGCAGGTAGTGACCCATGCACCATGTAACCTGAATGAAAGAAGCAGCTTTTATGTGTTCTGACACAGACAAGGGAGGTCTGTGCCTACACCAGTCATACGTGGAGCCAGGTTAACCCTTTCTGTACCAAGTAACTTTGCTGAGAGGGTCTCTGGACCAAAGTTAGTTGTCTTTGCCTGGTCCTGCATTTCTCTGTGCTAATTCAGCATTAGATTCACAACTGTTATCTTTGTGCACTGGAGACAGATGTCTTGGTGCAGAGCCTGGAGACGTTCTACATATCCTAGAAGGTCATTTGACTTCATCTTGGGTACCAAAATTAACAACGTTGTCTATACCACTGAGAGCCTTGAGGTGTATGAGCACATCTGGCTGCTCAGATGGGATCTAGGCATCTATGTCTCTGTCATTTAGCTCAGTTCTCTGCAGGGTCTTGAAATGGACTTCAATTCAGAGTAACGTAAATATGTAGGGTAAATTGAGATTTTCAGATTTTAGTTCTTAACAAAAAAAAAAAAAAAAAAAAAAAGAAAAAACTTAGGTCCGTATCCTGTTAGACACTCCTCTCTGCCTTTAAGATGACAAAAAAAGAACTGATGCTAAAACACATAATGCTTCTGCTGGGTCAGATTACACTGTAACACTAAAATTATCCTCTGTAAGCACTTTTGTAATTATTGTCAAACCTTGACTCAGTGAGACTAAAACCATCGAAGGAAGACCCTCTGCCTTCCCACACCGTCTCCCAAATAGTAAAGAGAAAGAAATGAGAATCTTCTGATAATATTTGGAGGAAAATTTTGGCAAGAACATCTTTCCAGTACGTGTCACATACAGGTGCAGCCCACCTCTCCCAATGGTGGCTTCCCCACAAAGACTGGGAGAAGCAAACCCTAATGTTTCTTTGATCATCACCCTGTGATGAAGCCCACAACAGATAAATTTGAACCCCAGTTGGTGTCAGAAGGATTCTGTCTCCATAGACTTAGCAATGAAGATGAGATTTTCTGCATCTTCTTTTTTAAAATGGTGAAGGAAAGACATGAAAACTTTCTTTCAGATACCACAGCAAAAGAAGTAGAGGAAAGATAAATAACTCTTTTTCCCTTTTGCTCTTAAGTCAGGGAAATAAATTTTAATCTTTATTGCATTCCTGTGCTTTATTACATCCAATTTGCTTTCTTATCATAGGAAAAAGGTTTCATCGTTTTCCCGTTGTTGAGATATGACACCTTTAAACATCTGAGGCTTCAGCTTGCCAGGCTTTATGTAACTGATCTCCGCTCAAGGGTTTCTTGTGATGTTTTACGAAGGTGCTGTCTTGACCAGCATACTGGCATCAGCTCTGGGAGTTGCCATCTCCACTGATAGCTGCAGATTAAATGTTCCTTCTGGTGAAGTGTAACCACACTTGGACCACTGTTGAGTTAGCAGTGCTCCCCCAGGGTTTCATCCAGGGCCTAGTCATATTTATTATATAGGCTTGGATCTTGGTTCTTCTATGCCTTATTTTTCTCCAGGTAGAGACTCCTTTTGTCTTCCCTTCATCCTGGGTGCATTAATTTTTGAAATACATTTCAATTACCCACAGATTAACACAGAAATACATAAGTTAGTTTGATCTCTCATTTGTGATCATTTTGCCAAGGGCTCATAAATGAGCTTTAATATCTTACTGGACTATTAAAGAATCTGTGATGAGCATAAGATGCTCTTGGATTCTTTATCTCCTAGATAAAATTATTTCTTAGCCACTGTGACTGTTTATTTCCTATGTATCACACTTCTGGCCAATAAATCTATAACCGTACCCTGGGCACTTACTTACTTACAAGGTATGTATAACTTACCTTGTGCACACTGAGGTCAGACCTTCATATGCCCCAATAAAAACTTTCCAAGCCTTGCCTCTTGCTGTAAATGGGATCATGCACATGCTTAACAAAGTGAACATTTGTCCTTTCTTGACTTTGATGTTGCCTACAAAGTATATTAAAGTTTATTTTATAATCTAATGGATATTTTATTCTGAGTTGAAGTACACACCCTTGATTTATTCTACATATAATTATTTAAATTTACTAGATTTTAGGTTACTTTGTAGATCAGAAAGACATAGTTTATGTCTATAGTATTCTATGCTATTCCGTTAAGCAGTACCATTTAACATCACTGGGCATTACAAACTTACTTTATACTTTAAATAGTATAGTACAGTAGAAAGTTTGGCTACTTCTGAAATCCTATAATTCATAGAACACACCGACACCAGAATTATGATAATTTGTACATATTTCCTGGTCTTGAAACACAGCTAATCTTCAAATTTTAATAGTGAGTTGAACCACAATTTGGAAGTCTAATAAGAAAGTATTATTTCAGATGACTGGTCCTTATGTCTTTGCACTCTGATGCTTTACGAAAAGTTTTACACCAGCAATTTATCAAAGAGTATAACCTTTCTAAATGTCTTATTTTCGTAAACAAATCACACATTTAAATGTTTTTCCCCTAATCTTGAATTTTTGACAGTTGGAAAAGTTTCTTTCACTGCTCAAAATGTTCTGGTTCATTTTGTCATTCATGACTACTTATACTGGGTCTGGCTGGGATGGAGCTAACTTTCTTCATAGCAGCCTGTATGGTTCTGTGTTTTGGATCTGTGGCTAAAATGGTCCTGATAACACACCAATGTTTTGGTTACAGCTGAACAGTGCTTTTGCACCATCAAGGTTTTCTCTATTTCTCCCTCTGGCTACCAGCAAGTAGGCTGGGGGAACACAAGAAGTTGGGAAGGGACACAGCCAGGACACCTGACCCAGACTGACCAAAGGGATATTCCATACCATTGTAACATTGTGCTCAACAGTAAAGTTGAGGGAGTAGACTTTTCCAAAATTGTGGTTGTTCTGAAACTGGTTGGGTACCGTCTCCTTCTTGGAGGTGGTGAGTGGAGAGTAACTCATCAGCTTTATGTGTGCTTTAGCTGTCTAGTTGTGGTCTACCTACCACACAAGTGGATTCACATTCTTATGTAGACCTATTTCAGCTGACTCATAAAGCCCAATGACTTCCTAATAGTAATAGTAGTAGTAATAGTAATAGTAATAGTAATGATAACGATGATAATGATAATGATGATGATGACAACGATAATAATAATAATAATAACAATAATAATAATAGTAATAATAATAAAAAAATTGGTGATACGCTGTCTTCTGAAAATTGCAGAGGAGTTGGATGTATTTCAGCAGAGTGCAGTAAACCATGATCTAGGGCACTGGCCTGATCTCGCAGCTTCACTGTGTTTTGACTTTGATTTACCTGCCTAAAATAGCATTTTTTATTTACACAAGAAAGCTAAAACAGATCAGGCATTTTACAACACAACAGTTTCCACTAGAAGAAACAAACTTCTGAGGCCATCACTAGCCTTGATTGTCTTAATTGTCTAACTTAATTGTGTACTTCAAAATGTTAGTGTAGCAGCTGGCATCATTTTGAAGCCAGACAGAATAGCAGTCCCAAACAATTCACAGGCACAGTTTAGGAATTAAATTGAAACAGGTGCTAATCCCAGCAGATAGCTTGCAGATAGCCCTACGGTTTTTTTGAATATGAAGATTTAGTAGTACCAAGGTGGGCCATTCTACACTAGCGATTCTCAGCCTGGGAATGTTTTATTTACTGGTCTATGTATCACCATTGAGTCTGTCATTTTCCTGTAAGATGCATTCAGTTACAGAAACATTTGCAGGAACTGCAATTAGTCAGGAAAATACCAGCTTGTGATGCAAGGCTTATTTATATAAGTCAAAGATCCTTATTCAGAGTAATATTTGAAGGTAGATCCCTCCATATTTGAGGCAGGATGCAGTTATTGAGTTCTTTCAAACACTTTTTCCCTTTCTCTGTCTCTCCAATTTGTGATGAAAAAATAAACAAAAGTGATACTGAGGTAGAATGTAAATCAATCTGATTAATTCAATTGTTTGTAAACAGAACTTATTTTCCAGAGGACACATAACTATAACCTCCACTCTCCTAACAGGAAAAAAAGGATTATTCATATGTAATATCAAAAGTTGACAATGTAGATAGCTGCATATGAGCTTTTTTAGACATGTACTAGCCATAATTCATCCAACTTGTTTTAGGTATCTTCCTTAGATGAAATGAGTCATCTTCTAGAAGTTACTATTTTTCCCTCCAGTTAAAAAGATTGTTTAGATGTGTAGTTCATATGTAGAAATCTGAATTGTAACTGTCTAAAAAGCTAAGATGAATCCTCCAGTGCAGGTCTATTCAGTTTTTATTATGCAATTTAAAAATAATCTAGTTTTGAAAATCTGACTGTGTAAAACCCGATTATTAGAAGTTGTTCTTTGGCTGAGAATTCATCATTTCAAAAAGGTGTTGTGTTGACAAGAGGATGCACTTGTCTCCTACTTTCTTTTCACAGAATAGGTTTAGTGAAGATACCCTAAGAAGGATTTTTTTTCTGGACTCACACATGACACTTCTAGGGATAACAAAATACATATTTAAAAGTGTAGCTTCCACAAAGCTGCACTTTTTTGCTGCATAGACAACATGATTGCAGCTCATTTCCAGTTATGCTAATGTTTTTTGTGATGAATACGAATGTCATGTGGGACGTAGACCATGACAGATTCATTTATCACCATAGCCACAAGGCCTGTAGAGGGTAACACCTTCAGATTCCTAACAGCAGAATTGGATTGACGTTGGCAGTCTCCACTGAGGCCTTATATACCATTATTGATACCAGCAGTCCAGAAAAGTAGCTTGACTATATGATATGTGGGTAAATAAGCTTGGTGCAGTTCTCCCAGGCAGAATGTACTCAGTAAGGAGATGTCAGGGGAACTGGTATATGAAAAGATGTTCTTTTAATAAGTAGCCCAGCATAGAAGAACTATTGAATTACTGGCCTATAAGTGTGAATTGGGGTGTTATACTACAATGTCTCTACCAACTTCAGAAAACTTTATGTAAATACTGAGGCAACTTCTCCACATATTACAGCCTGTAAGAAACCATTTTTAAAATGCATGTTGCCAGCACTGAAGGTTTTAAAAACTGCAGTATGTTCAGCTCACATTATTCCAAACAATGGAGCATTTTTCTTATGCACTGTGTAATTACAGTCCACATTGCATTTCTAGTGCTTTTTCCATGCCTGTAAAATCAGACTCTTCCAATACTAGCTATCTGTGATTTCATAAACATTCCCCATAGCTTTCTTTGCTGTTGGCTGTCCCCAGGGACTTTGAGACTTGGGCTGCTCAGTGCGCCTGCCCAGTGGCACAGCTCAGTGGCACTGAAGTTTATTGACATTTCTTTTTGCTTTTATGCAGCCCTGCTCTGTAACATTTACTCTGTCAATTACATTCATTTTGGTATTCATAGTCAATTCTATCTCTGTGTGACTTTAATTGTATTTCACTAAATTAAAGAGGCATTATAAAGTTGTTACCCTTTGATTTTGTAGCTTTAATTTCATTTTTCTTTAGTCTTTGGAGCACACTAGATTATCAATTAGCATAATAAAACAGTCACCGTGGAATTCAGTAACAATACTGGATATTCTCTGAAGTGAATCAGCCCATTTAATGTTAGTAGCATGACAACAGTATGTGCACTAAGTAGTAATGTACCCAAATTCCCACTCCACACTTCTATACTATCCCTATACATGAATGAAAGGATTTAGAGATTTTGGGGGGGATTGTTTCTAATGGTGGTGGACTCCTTTTGAATGTTTTGTACACTCTAAAGCTGTAAGAAATTTGCAAGACCTTAATTCTTTTGAATATCTTTTTTATTTTAGAAGCTGCAGTCACTGTTACCCATAGGCAGAATAAAATCAACCAATACTTTTGCAGTGTCTAAGAGCTCTTTTCAAAACAGTGATCTCTGCTCCCATTTTGGCTCTTAGAACCTGCTTCATTCCAGTGGTCAATACTTCCTAGCTTGTCGTTTGTGATACTTGTCCTGGAGAGACTAATAATCTTTGTGCTTTTCCTGTAGGTGAGTTGAGCTTCTGTGTTAATTCTCCTAAATTGCCTGCTTCTTGTAGGGAGGCCAGTTCCACTGGTGCATAATGTGCATTCCCTAACGCTGACGCTGTGACACTGGCTGCAGGGCTGGCAGAGTCATACTTCCCTCTACCAGGTTCACCCTAGATAGAAAGCACATGGCTGCCCGGCAGAATGGAGGCTATTTTACATGTCTGAAGGTGGGGAGAAAGAAGATGTGAATAAAAGCTCCTCTTCTGAAATATTTCCGTTAAAACATGTCGGTTGTTTCCCCTCCTCTGTTAACACCAAAGCTGATCTTAAACATGCTTCATTCCAGACACCATGTGCTTTCTATTTGTATTCATTGCAGATGTGCACTAAAACTACTGCAAATAATTTAGGTAATTGGCAAACCACAGGGGCACTTACCCTGTTCACTGGCCTATTTTAGGCTGGCTCATCATCACCATCCTAATTGATGACAGGTCTCTAGTTTTTCACTTGCCAGGCTGTAAGACAAGGAATACTAATAAAGTATTCTGGCAGTGGGGATGTTGTAACTGTTCCCAGCCTTTTGCAAGCAATGAGCTCCCCTGTCCCTGCCCCTGCTGCTAATGCACAAGTGATGTGGTGGGGAACTTTTTCAGTATAAGAACACTCTCTTTTCTCCATCCACTCAGCCCCTGCAATTACCTAATTCTAATACCACCATAGCTATTTTAATATAATGCTATACGCTGATATATGTTGTTATTTTGAAGTAATGCCATCGAAGTAGCTGACATCCTTATTGAAATAACAAACTTTTCTCCCTTATATAAAGAACATTTCAGACACTAAAATTGGTTTTATTTACTGTTTCCCACTGCCTAGATGCTCAGCAGAAGCATTTATGAATTGGAGAATATATATATATATATCTGTGCTCCGTTGTGCTATTTTCTTCACAGTCTCAGCATAGCAGCCAACTCCTGATCCAAATTATCTCTTTGTCTGACTTCAATCCACTGTACAGTACCACAGAGAAGTCACAGGGCTGCAACAAACAAGGGACTCTTCGACCCATAAAATAATTGTTCCTGTACCTACACTAGGTTCATGCCACCCTGTAGTGAAAATGCAGCAGAGTTTCTCTGCACTGTGTGTAAGACATAGGAAGTGTTAAAAGTCTCAGGGTCTTAAATACCAAGATCTTAAACACCAACACACCCCACAGCAATGCCTGCAGAACAGAACTAGGACTAGTCAGTACCAAACACTAAGCATAAGGGTATATAAAACAAATGGTTGCCTGTCACCTCTTGTGGTTTGGGTCATGGCTTTAGTTAGGCTCAAAGTTGTCTCCTGAGAGAAAGCAGTGGAAGTGGCTGGTGTCAAACTTCTGTGTAACACTGTAGAACTGGAAGTCCCTCACTTGTGTCTCTGTTTTCTAGTCCTGCCCTTCCTGATCATGATGGGGATCACATCACCATGTCGTCTTCTACGCTAATGAGTGCCTTTGTCACTGTGCAGTAGAGGAATCAAAGGAAATGAGATACTTTAAGTACTGAAGTCCTTTGTTACAAAATCTAACTTTAATGACCAACCTAAAATCAAATAATTAAGCTGAGCCATGCAGAATAATTGTATACACACTTCCCTTTAGCTGGTGTTTTACCCGGCCTCTATTCAAAGCATATAGTCTCATCACCCATCTAGGGACATAACTTGGTATGTGACTTAAGTCAACATAAGCTGTTCTGGTCATGAAACAGGCAATCCTGCCCTCTGCTTGTTCTTTTCTCTTTCCTTTTGCCAGTGCAAGGATTGGAATGGCCATACGGTCAGATTAGAGAACTGACCAAGCCTCACATGGTTGGGAAAAAGAAGAGCTCTGGTATGTCATAACATAGGGGACTCAGAAAATCCATTCCAAACAAACCACAGGAATACAAAGCTGGATACGTGTTTCTTCTAGAGGAGTATGGGATCAAAGCCCAAGGAAGGTATGTCACCTGGTCTATACAGTATATAATCTGTCATCATAGTTGGCAAACTCTTTTTCTCTGTTTATTTCTCTGTTTCTGGCAAACTCTATTTCTCTGCAATAAATTGATGCTTTCCATTCTATTTGTCTTGAAATAGGCTACTAATTTGTACCAAGGTGTTGAACGTGGAATTGCAAGACATGAGAGGCTTAGGCTTGACCACAGTTCTTCTTGAATCTTTTCATACGCTAAGTAAGAATACTTTCTTCATGGTTAGTCAAAGTCAAAATGTTTTCATCCCAAGTTAGCTAAAACCTTAGTAAAAGACACAGGAATCTTTGCCTGACATGTCTATTCAAGACCATTAAAATAATTCTTAGCACTTTGGCATCATCATGCCAATGGCCTCTAATACATGGATGAAATTCATCCTAAAATCACATATCTTACATGCAGAACTGTACTTCTGAATCTAAAGATATTTTTCAAAGCCACTTTCATCAATGGAGAAAAGTAACTCATCCCATCCTAAAAGAAACCTTTTAAATAACACAGCTTATTAAAGCTCTTTAAAACTCCTGTTTCTTTCTACTGACTAGAGAGGGAATTAAGACAGCTACCTGGTATTGTCCATCTGACATGAGGTGAGATGAAGCTCACTTTCAGTGCCCTCATGTTAGGCGCTTCCTTTGACTTATACTCATCCAACCCGGCACGTGAACTACAAAGCGGCGCGTGGCGTGCTAGGCGCCACTGCAGCGGCAGCGTGTGCTCTCACTATCACTTTTTGTGATAGTCACACAAGAACTTTTCAGATAAAGTAGAACAGGAGGAAAGGCTCTATACTGTCTTTTAAAGAGTCTCTATGCTGTTCCTTGGATAAGAGACTATTCCTTGGTCAGGAGACCTGAGTTGGAAAGCTCACCGACTTCTTTTCCTGTTGGACTCAGCGGTGCTATGATATTTCAGCCAGTTTGGGTGGTGGCAGGGGTTGAGTGATTCAGTTGTGGTATTGCTTTCATCCCACCATAGAAGTTGTTACTAGTATAAATTAAGACCATTATCCCGCTTGCAGGATAATGAGATAGATGCCACATTTTATAAAGCAAGAAGTGGGCTCCTGGGCAGGAACATACTTCTAAGTCTGATTTAGAAGAGTTTGAAAAAATAACTCTGCCCTCCCTCTACTTTTGCTTCTGTGCTTGAAGTTCCACAGTGCTGAATTTAGTACTGCTTCAGTACTGTAGCCCACAGACCACCCATGCAATAAAGAAATCCTCTGAACCACTCGGCCCTGAGCCTGTCAGTGATAATTGGTGCAGGAAAAGGAAAGGAGTAAGTGTTCGTTGTACTTAGCACTTTTCTAAATCAGGCCTGAAAGGAGAGAAATTGCTAGTGAAAGGGGAGAGCATAGAAGGGAATGTTATTTTATTCATTAAAAATAAACGTCTGGAGTTTAAACACGTTGACAGGCTAAAGCTCTGTTCTGCAAGGCACCGAGTGCCCTTGAATCCCTTTGAAGTTAGTGATAGGTGAGGTAACTCCGTGCTCCACAGGACTGAGCCCTGAGGATCCTCTTGAAGGAAAGTCACAAAGACGAAGAATGCCCATGGGTTTTGAGCTGAACCGCAGTTCCATCCCACTCTTTCTGTCTCCTAAATCTAGGTCTACCTAGATGCGTGTGGTTAATTCATTCGAACGTATTACATGCGTACTAGAAGATTTAGTGTGCAGTTCAGCACAGTGGATGGATGGATGAATGGATGAAATGGATGAAAGGAAACAGCTCATTTCTCAGAGACAGGCTCTTGTTATTCCGTTGGAGAGCAAGGGAGGGAATGCTTGTGCAATCCAAGCTGTTTGCTATGTAGTCCACTCTTGCCACATATTCCTGAATTTGGCAGACAACTCCTGGAAATAAAAAGAACTAATGGAAATAAAAAGAAGGTGGAATTAGATCTCTGAGGGATTTAATGACCTAGTTATTTTTGAAAATACGAGGGATCTGCAGAGATACTTCCAGATTATACTTTGCAGCAATTCTTACACGCCGTGGTAAGGAACTTCAGAACTGCTTTATCAGTTGCCTCAGCTTCTTATCATTATGATGTTTTATGCAAATAAGTTGCAAAATCTAGACCACTTTCTGGTCCAGTGTTTGACTACCCTCATTGTAATTTCTTTTCCTTATATCAAGTGTCCACCATTTCTCCTGTGAACTGCTAGACAAGGTTTAGCTCTGTCTTCCCCACATCCTCCCATTAGGTAATGGTAAAGATCATATACATAGTAACAAAAGATCAGGTTGTTTCACAAAGGCTGTGCAACCTCCTTGGCGTACAAGTTTTGTTTTGGTTAAACCCTGAAGTGTACCAGCATTTGAGGGAAAATGAAAAATCCTTCCAGGACCAGGATCATCACCATATTTCTTGTCTGAAGGTGAGACACAGTGCAGCCCCAATGGCTGCTGTTTGTGAGGTGGTTGGATTCACAGTAGATGTTGCAATTGTGCTTGGCCCTTTCAGAGGACTGGGTGGTAGATCCCTAACTGAGTGAAAACATCTGTGTGTACCACCACTGCATAGACCAATTACAAATGTATGTGCATGGACAAACGTACACATATGTGTTATGCACATGCTGTAAATTTAGTTTTAAACATAGTGCAGACAACAACCAGATCATATAAAGTTAGGTCACATAAGTGTTATGTTGTGTACTTAGTGAATGTTTAATTTTTGCTTTGTTTTTTAAACAGCAGAATTAGTGTCTGAGTGCCTTTGATTTCAGTATCGATGATTCAGGGATTCAATCAAGATTCAGGGAGAAACAACTTGGTTTTATTATATAAACCCATCACAGGCATCTAGAAAACTGGATAAAAGTACTTGAAGGATTCCCATGTTGCATGTAGAAATTATTGTCTAGTGCTAATCTGAGGCTTGTATACGTTTTGTATTTAACCTCTTATCAAACAATCAGAAATCCCGTAGTTCCTTTATAGTAACAAAATTCAAGCCTCCTATTAATGGCACTGATTTCTCCAATTCCCACTGAAATCAAAAGAAATAGAAAGCACTTATATTACAGTGATCCTTTTGATGTGATGGTGATACTGGGGAGAATAGCATAATGTTTCTCAGAGATATTTCAAAGGTTAAATATGTGCATTTCCACAGCTCACTACTGTATTTACTCTAAAAGTGACTGCTCTTGGTAGATTGATGTCCCTTCTGAATAATATAATGTGGAGATTAAAAAAAAAAACCCAAAACAAAACCAACACAAAAAATCACTTTAATAATGTCTGGGCCAATAGGCTCTGAAATCAGTAGCAAAACTCCTACCGAGTTAAATAAAAACAGGTTAAAGTGCTGTGCAATCAGAATTCCTCACTGTAAAACAGTCAGCCCGTCCTTTCACTCCTTCCCCACTTTCTCTGTGTTGTTCTATCAGCTGTGTGATCAAGTGATGGTGTGAAGGAAAGCTTGACCCTGATGCTAATTGAAGAAGACTTGGTTGGAGGCAGCTGGTTTGCAACGTTTGTGAAAGCAGTTTCAAAGGGGAATTTTGAATAAGTCTTCGAGATGGAACACTAAAAGCAAATCTAGTTGATCATGCAGGTTCAATAAAGAGATTAGAAAAGGAAGAAAACAGAAAATCTGTAGTCTAATACAACTGATTGCAAAAGGTCTAACATCTGAAATGGTATGAAAAAGTGTGATCACATTTAAAATTGTTATTAGAACAAAGCACATTTTTGAGTAACATGTCATTTTCACTTAAAATGTTAAGCTCTGCAAATATCATCTCAGAAATACTAAGGGTATAATACAAGATAATCCATTTCAAAGTGATGTGGGGGTTTCCTGAATCTAATCTTCAACCCAAGCTCCTTAATTAAAGGATATTATGTGGATATTGCACTGGGGGGCAGTTGTCCTGCTGTTAGCGAACAGCAATATGAATGAGAAGAAAACCCTGAAATGGAAAATGTGTTGAAGAAGGGGAAGGTCTGGGTTTTTTTTTCTAGGAGAAATGAAGCTCATTTACCTCTGCTGATAAAAGGCAGGGGAAATGGAGCAGGGTGTGTATGTGTGTGTGCTTTTTGGGTAAATTTTGCATTCTATTTTGGTATTCTGCTTGTAAGCATTTCATCTCAAATATTCTTGCAAGTTTAAAAGCTTTGTATATTAACACCTCAGTAATTAGCTTCCCAAGGAACAAAGAAAAAACTTAAAGAACAAATTATTACTGAAAGGTAGATTCTCTGTTTCACCCTCCATGAGAAGTATAATGAAACTTTAATGTCAAATCTGCCCATGGTCTGCCTGTTAGTCCCACGATCTGCAACTTTTGGTTCAGTCGCGGCCTGCTGCTCTTGATATCAACCAAAATATAACTTGGGGTTTATGTGCAATTTATTTATTTATTTAAAGACTTTTGTATCAGGGACAGCTTGTTTTTCCAGGGTATGATTGTTAGAGATCCAGTCCCTTTCTGGCACCTGCTCAGCTGTCTGTCACAGAGCAGGTGAGCTCCAAAATGTGATGCTAGGGGGCTGCATGGACCCCTGCAGTATCCTGCCTGTCACACAAACATTCCTGAGAGTCATATGTGGTGCCACAGAGCAGTTGTAACGAGAATCACATTTTAAACTGTTACAATATCTTTTGGGAGGAGTTTTGGCATGGCAAAAGTTGTAAACCAGGATCATACAAAAGATCAATGTGTAGATGGGAGATGACTCATCAATCTCATTTCCTTTAATACTGCAAAGATTTAAATGTGTCTGAATTGAATGTTTGCCATGAATACTTCTGTGCTGTTCTCAATGTAGTGCCTGTCATATCTGTACCTTCGTCTACAATAAATATTATAATTACTACATCCATATGATATACTATGCAGAGAGAATATTTTGTGGCTTTAGATAAAGATAGGCTTGGTTATCAGAAATACAATAAACCCACCAGGTATTACGTCATTGAGAACAGTAGGTTTCTTCATTTAATGCATGGGGATACAGGCATGCAACTCTTTCATACTAACAGAGGTCCACAGCCAGAAGATTGTACATCTAATGGTAAATGAGGTCCTAAGAGTTTGCTCTGTCAATCAAAGCTCTATATTTATGTTTAATAATCTTATCCCTTGTATGGAAATATTAACATTCTGAAATTGTCTGCTGGAATGTGATACGCTTATTGGATCCTTTTTACTCTGTCATCGTGTCCAGGCCATATTACTTCGATTGTCTTCCTTCCTTCCAGTCTAGATGAATCACTTTTTGAAGACTTATGTAGCTATTTTTCAGCAGAGTACACACTTCACTGTGGAGAATTTTGCAAGTTTACAAAATGAGTCAGTAAAAAAATAGTCTTCAGGAATTATTATACAATTATTTCTAAATCAATACAAGATATATTTTCCCATATTAATTGGCTATTTCCAGCCCAAAAGAATGACTATAATTACTCTGACCAGCAGATGGAGAAACAAAAAAGGAAACCTCAATTTATACATCTTTCCTCCTTCTGAAGAAGCTTGGTTGGCTCAGTTGCTCTGCCTAGATAAATTATTTGAATCATACAAATTCTGTTCTAGCTGAAGCTTACATAAGAAAAAAATACCGTAAGAATAACTTTGTATCTCATAACACAAGACATGGTGAGATGTCAAGTCTAAGGAAAGGCACTTAGAAAAACAAACTAGCAAGAATTTTCCTTTCCTCCAGGCAACCACTGGAGATTTTTATTAGGCAGAACTTTCTGCCAGCAAGAACATGTGCCAAACAGATGAGTATTACCACAGATCACAAAACCATTATGTGTTTTGCTCTGAAATTGTCACATTTTGGATAACAATAAATAAAGATTTGGTGGAACCTTCTTATCATAATCTTGCCAGCTGCAGTGGCTAGGCTCAATTGCCTCCTTCAAGGGAGGGAGGAACATGGAACCTAGGAAAAGCAAGCAGGGACTCACAGAATCCTTGCAGATCTCCATTATGCACTTATGGGAACACTCCCCTTTCCTCTTGCTAATGACAAAAATGACCCAGGAGTTACTGAACACCGTAAGTATTGTCCTCTCCAAACTAAATAGAGTGGGAACAGTACGGATGCTGGATCTTCAGCACCAACTCATTAGTTCTAGAGATCCACTGAGTTGTGTTGCACTAGTCATTAACATAGACATTGCTTACTGCTACGTGTGTGTGTATATATATATAGATGTTTCACAGAATCTTCTTCTATCCCTTTGCCTACTGCCAACTTCAATAAAGAGATAAAGTTAAGTGAATAGACTATCATGGGAAGAACTTGGGAACCACTCAACACAATAAAACAAACGAGATTTTTTGCAGTAAAGAGTCTTTAACAGGTCAATTGTTCTACTCTTAAGAGATTCGTAGAAAAGTAGCTTGAAGGCTATCAGTCTTCTACTAAATGAAACCACGAGAGAGAAGACAAGTGGTTATGATTCTTATCCAGTATCAGTTCTTTCACTTCACTGCTAGAAGCAGCTCATTGCACCTCATTAATTGCTGCGCCAATGATGAGGGATAGGCATTAAGAGGAGCTGGACACAACATGCTTTTGGCTGTTGAAGTAGAACAGAAACAATCCAGGACTGGTGAAACCATACAGTGGAAGAAGAGGAAGGGGCCCTTCTGCTGGAGAAGAATGATAAATAATTTCACGAGGTGTATTCACTCATGATCATCACAGAATGGTTTTCTGGTAGAAGATGCAATTTGGACAATACTTGGGTTCTTGAAAGAATTAGGAACTTGGGTGCTTCAACTTGGACTTGAGTTTAAGGGCTAGAAGAAAAGAAAATATCCCTTTGCTATAAGGCATTTTATACAAGACTAAATGTTAGCAAAGGAAGAATAAAATCTAAGGAAGTTTAGATAAGACATATATCAGATTTTCCAAGCAGACAATGGAACTACTGCCAAGAATCCAGCAGGATCCAGATCCAAACTAACTGAACATACACTAAACGTAGCCATGTACCAAACTAAACTTGTATTAAATGTGACCAAAGGTACTGAAGCAAACTTAGGGAATCCTTACTTTTAACCCATAGAAGTTATCATAGCTTCATATAACATGACAAGCAATATATCCAAACAAGCTTATTCTGTAAGGGATGTGTGAATAAGAAATTATTCTATAATTTATTATTCATGAAGAAAAGTAAATTATTCTAATCACATTTTCTGCATTATGAATATTACAAAAAGTGGTGCTGCAGGCAAATGAATGGCCATGGAAAGTGTGATCATTCATTCCAATCTTTTTTTAATAAACTTTATTCAAATTATAGGGGAAAAAAATAATTACAGGGAAGCAAGTGTCTAAAGACTACCTATGTGAAATGGCCATTTACTTTAAAAGGACATCAGAAGCCTCTTCAGAGCAAACCCACATTTCCAGCATTAAATCTTTAGACCATGTCTAAAGACAGTAACACCTGTCTTTAGAAAGTTGATTAAAATGCTTTGAACTCCAGTACCAATTAATGTATACTCTTGAGCTCTCCACTGTGCATAGTCATGGAGATAGCTTTATTTTGAGTAAATGGGTATGCCAGACTCCAGTAAAATACAGTGAATGTGAAAGCTTTATCGTTATTTAATAATTTGAAAGATAAATCAATCATTTGGCTAAGTGAAGCTTGACCTTCTGGATGCCAACAAACAGTTTTTAATCTGAATTAGTATTTTGGGTATTATATAAAACTGCAATGTATTGAAGAATTTGTGTCTTAGGTAATTTAAAAGCATTCAAAGGTTATTTCATGTGGAGAGATGTTTTAAAAAACACAGCTTTCATGGAATCTGACAATTGTTATTTTTCTTTTCTTCTAGACTACAGAAAACAGATCCTGTGCTGGATGTCACTGCCTCCAGAGAGGAGAGAGGATCACTAGAAAGCTCCTTGAGGACTTTAATATTGCCATTCTAAAATACTGGTAAGTGCTGAAACTGGAGAAATGGACTAGAAAATCTCTAGATATTTTTTTACCCTATCTTCTATAGCTGTGTGCTCCTGTATTATCATTAGGACTGGCAGTACAAAATATAAGGTATAAATAAGGATCCTTAACAGCTTTCCAAGAAAGGTAGCTTGTCATTTTCATTTTATGAGGTTTAGTGACATCCTGAGCTTATGCATCATTTTACAACTACTTTTCGCTTTACACTTTTAGTTTTTTATCCTTCTTACTATGTCCTTACAATGCTCTGAGTTCCAAATACGATAACATACCTTAAATGCAGCTTCTAGATGTTATTTTGCTGTGAGAACAACAACAGTATTGTCTGTACAGAGAAAAAATGCTTAGCCTGCACTAAGCTCCATACTGTCTTGATTAAACTGCTACTATACCAGACCAGCTATTTTAACAATAGCTGAGATGTGTAAGTTTGTGATGGAAGTATAGACCCCATCTTTGAGTGGTCAATTAACATGGATTTCATGATAATCCAAATATGTTAAGCCTCAGGAAGAACAAAATACATCGAGACAGCATCTTATAAGTAGTTTTTTTCATGAAGGACACAAAAAGGTAAGGAGAATGATTTATGCCAACAACATATATATTTGGTTCTTCAATAAGGTGATTTAGTATATCCTGAAATGAGTGTCCCAATACAGGCAATATGCTATAAGAAGTGTGCCTACATGATTACATTGAGCTCGAGGGCTATTGTCTGTGGGGCCAAGTTTAAGTGAGATGAATCCCTCTCAATTGTTATTGGAAATGGGAAGGTCAGCAGCCTCTCTTTTTCACTGGGCAAATGAAATGTTTTGGGGAAGCCAGCAGGAAAACACTGTATAAGAATGAAAGGTATAGCTACCATGAGAGATTATTTTATTAAAAGAACCTGGGCCACGTGTTGGTTAAGAATGTAGCCACTGCCTTTGTTACCACTGAGTTTCTTCTGTCATATTTTTCTAAAAGCTATTTCTCTATCACATGCGTACAAAGAAAAAAGTAAGACTCAGGGTCAGGCCGTGGCTTATTCAGCCTGAAGGGATACGTGCTGATACCCTTGCGGCGTGGCATGCCGCAACAACCTGTATTTAGCAATGAGGAGGCTCCACAGAGAGTATTTCTTCACTTCGGTGACCAGGAAGTCCAGGAGCGAGACATACCCAAAGTCTTTTTGCACCTTTAGTGTACTTTCTGACAAAATACAGCAGGGGGGAATACAGTGGTTTGGGTGCAGACTGAGGCTTGTTCTCTTCTTTGGAGATGCTGGAAGATGGGGAGTCTGTGACCCACTAAGTCACAGCATTCATCTCAGGTTGATACTGGGGCAACACAACTGCTCCATACACTGGCTAGCTGAAAGCAGCGGTAATGAATGTCCTTTGGTATTGTCTGTCATTTGCCCCGACCCTTCCTCTCTTATTAACGAAGGCGATTCATTTCCCATTTCAGTGAAAGGAAAGACCCCTGCAGACCACATGGAAGCTGGATCATGCTGCAACACAGTTAATGTTACAGGACAGCACAGTGTTACCATCAGAACTAATCCCAGCAGTGGCATAATCAAATCACTCCATTTCCATTTAGCTTTCGTCAGTATCACACACAGGCAGATATGGATTTGGTCCGTGGAATGGCATTTGCCTTTGAAGTCCTTTTTCTTTCTTCCCCCCACCCCCCTCCCCATCATGCATTCAGCACTAATAGAAAATTTCTTTTCAGAAATGAATTCCATTCAGTTGCTGAGCATGTATCAGCTACACTGCTGATCAGCAGTGTGATAGGGAAATTTTAGGTTTTCTCCTCTGCATAAACCTCATCTCTTTTTCTCTGCTTTACATGGCTGTTCATTTTTGACATGTAGCAACTAAGTTGCTGCAATTGTTCCAGAGATTGCTTTGATATTTGCTCTTTTGTTGTGTTAATAGAACCACTAGTCTCTCTTACTTTGACCTTGCATTATTTTGTCAGGGCTTTCAAGCTCCACATTCTTCTGTACAGGCAGTCCTAATTTTTGTAAAGCTTTAATTACAGATTAGCCCTTCCTGCAGCACTGAAAATGAACGTGTTTAGGCTGCTTTATGACATTTGTCAGAGAAAAGGCTAAGGTTTTTTTGGGGGTTTTTTGAGTTTTTTGGGTTTTTTTTTTGTTTTGTTTTGTTTGTTTGTTTGTTTGTTTTTCCTGGTCATGTAATTGGTCATTATTAGATTCAGTTTGCCCTTGTGTTTCAGTCATGCATCTTGGAACAAGGTCGGATATTCATTTTCTTCTTCGTTAGGTCCTGCTACTTTTGTGTTGATTTTGTGGTTAGGCACCACTAGGTGTGGCCCGGTCAGAACTTGTAGCTTTTCTCTTGCTCTCCACAGCACAATAATCTGTCTGGACATATACTTCACTTTTCTTTCATTGAAGTGTTTTCTGCCTGCAAAACAATTTTGGATGCTACTGAATATACTGAATATGCTCTTACCCCTATAGGAAAACTTAAAGCCTGGAATGGAAACATTCAAACGCTACTGTGAGCCTGGAAATGATGTTTCAAAGAAGAACATGGACAGATATGAAAATCTGAAAATTTATGCAGTATCATTTTTAGGGCTTCTCTTGCATCAAAGTCACTTTTATCAATAATCACATTACTGCCTAAGTCACCCAGCACCTCTCAGCTCTTATCCACAATCTCCAGCTGAATTTTGTGGTGTGTTTCAGGGACGCTTTATAGCTGAATCTTACATAGGAGGATCTGCTCTCTTCCTTGAATGATTTCTCTTTAAATGCCTTACTACTTTGGCTATACAATTTGGGATGGAGTGGGGAAGATTCCTTACAGTATAGTGATTTTGTCTCAGTTTAAGATTAAAGATGGGAGACTGATCGAATTCTGCTACTGATACAGGCTTTTCCCTTCTCAACTTTTTGTTAGCATTATTTATTAGGAGCAGATATTCTTACTGTTTGTATAAGTTCATAATTATTTCTGAATTTTACTGATTACTGATCTTGTAGCAAGTTGTTCCAAAATCTAAATGTGTTATATAAGAAGATAATTCTGTTAATCAGATTTGAATTTCCACTTTATTAATTTAATGTTTCTCTTTAGCTTTCATAGAAAATACCACACCTAGAAGCCTCTGTGAAATAGAATTTTAAGAAAGGAAAATAATGTTTTCATATAATGCAACTATGTACAAATGTACATGTCTCAGCCAGATTTATTTTGTGTCAGGCTTCCTGCATGAACAAATTAGTCTGAAATTTTTGTTTTCTGGGACTGTAAAATCTCCTTCAATCTGGATCATGTAGTCTATTTATAATTTAAAATGTAACTAATTGGTTTTGTTTTTGTTTTTGTTTTTTATCCTAAATAAAACCATTTATTTTGTAAGAGATTAGCAATAAACTACATTTCACCTTCCCTTCACTTTTATTTGTCAGTATTTCTAATCTAAACATTTTTGTCTGCTTTTAAAAAAACAGCAAACAAAAATCATGCTAATAAGGAAATGAATATGTTACCTTGTAAAAAAGAAAGAGAAATGCTACTGCAAAACAGCATTCACTAACATTTATAGAGGTCCTACTCAATATAAGAAAAGTAATTAAGGATTTCTTTTCTTGCCTTCCTTATGACTAAAACAGTATCTTAAGGTAGATGAAATTAAGCTAACAAAGTAAAAGTAAAAATTATCTTTATTAGCAACCAGTAGATCTGATTGATAATAATAAGAGAATCCATATGAATGAAATAGCACAGCCACGTTTCTGTAGATGTGAGTTATCTCTCAAATTACAGCTTCTTTGGATACGTCAAATTACCCTCACTAAAAAAAAAAAAAATAACTTTTATAGCAAGATCTAAAATATAATGTGTCACATTAGGCTTGTTCTATAGCAAAGATTTTACAATATAGGTCACTTTGTATGTTTTTTCCTGCGACCACTTGCTGGTATAGTCACATTGGTAAAAGCACTTGTATAGGTATGGTTGTAATAGCAAAATATTTTTCTGGTGTGTGTGAATTTTTTTGTTCTCCAAGAAATTGATGTTAGCTGAATGCACAAAAGAACTGTTTCCAAGGTGAGCTATGTCTCTAGCATAGTGGTTTGTTACTATAATTCTATTGGCATGACAATAATTACAATTCCTTTTGATTGCACACAGGACCTCAGAAGAAAATAGAGATATGCTGTCTTCCTTTCATGTTCAAAAGTCAAATTTCACAGCTTATATCCATAAATCAGCAGAGTATCTCTCAGCACAGTAATGAACTAGCATTTTGCCTCAATCTGTTCCAAGTCCTACCCTTAATGAACACTTAATGGCTGAAAAGAAAAACAGCAGAAAAGACAAAATATTAGTCCACTATGGGTTAAAATCTTTAGAAGTATTTTCCTTTTTTTTTATTCTGACTGGGTACATTCTTCAATTTCCTTGTTGAATCTTAAAATTTCTTAACCCTGTAAAAGTATCATTTAGGAAAAATAAGATTTTCCATTTATCTACCTCAGCTCTGATCTTTCTGAACGTCCTAGGAAAGTAGGGGTAGTTTTATTTTGTTACCCTTTTGAAGTCATACCAAAGTGTTTTTTTAAAAGCATTTGGTTTTTCTCTGGAACACTGATGAATATCATAAACTCCCATTACACTTTGAGAAATAAATAAGGTTAATAGAAAAAAATAACTGTAAAGATTGTGCATGATTATGATACAGATGAAAAATCTTTCACTAAAACACATATTTTAATACAGTTTTATGATCCATGTTATCTAGAAAAAATCTGAGAGCTATTAGCATTGCATTAGATATATTCAGATTAGAATGGCTTTTTTGTTGTTTATTCTGTTTTTCTTAAACCTTGGGAGTTAAGCATACATGCAATATTGTATACATGTTCTAGAGGATAGGGTTGTTTTGTTTTGTTCTGTTTTGTTTTGGTTTTCGGTTTTTTTTGCATTTGCACCTCCTGGGAATGAAATGGTGAGTTTGAGCCATGTTAGTGCTGGGCTCTGCAGAAAAATATGTATATTTAAAAGCAGAATTTCTTTATGAATTACACAAGCTATAAATGCTTGAATGCTCTCTAAGGATATATGTATACTATTTGTAAACAATTAGTAGCATATGCAGAAATAATAGTGTCAGGGATAAGACAAGTGCCATTCCTCCATATATCATTTGGGCCCAATGAAATGAATATTATACATCATGGAATATTTCTATTAAAGAGTTTCAAATGGGTTAGATTTGAACACATTAAGACTGGTTTATCAGATCATTGGGCACTACCAGCAATATGTGTGTGGAGTATACCTTGTTCAAGAATTCTTTATGATTGCAAAGACATGTTTCTTCTTGTTGCTTTTGTCTTTATAGTTATCTATTTCATCAGCATGACATAAAATATAAAACTGCGGGGAATTAAAGGGATAGAAATTAAATGAGGATTCGGATTTTCTCCTAGTTAGTCCTTTAAAAGCAGATGCGATATTTTTCTAGAACAGATGTTTAAGGTGTTTCAGTCATAAAACATTTCAGTCACATTTCCATGACTGAGAATCTGCTTTCCATATGGAATTCATTACATGCTCCCGGGAATTCTACTGTATGAAGTAAAACCTGGACTGTAGCTGAGAAAGTCCAAATGCATTCATAAATTTTTCATCAATTAGTCAAGGATACTGACAAATGTGAGTGAAAAAGACTCTTAAAACCCACCGCAGTACCCATATTGCAAACACAAACAAAAGTTCAGTTTCATTCCATTCCAAAGGCATATTCTATACCTGACCACTTTTCCCACTTGATCTTTTTATTCTATTTCAGTTACACAGAAAGCCATATCTTGAGTTCACCTGTGTCATTTACACATCACCTGTCTTTCAGTTTCCAAACAATTCAACTTAGGAACAAATCAGACTTCTATTGCCATTATGGCTTCGACAAAAGCACAGAAATGGCAAATCCCCAAATCTGAGCTAGCTAATCTGCCTGGCCAGTTCCTTCCCTAGCAGTTAATACAAACTGCAAGACATTTCTCCCAAATCTCTGCTGCTGTCAGCAAGAACATTACCACTTTTAAATTTGCATAGGTACCTTTATCCTTAGTTCAAACAACAGCAGTAATGTTGATGGCGTTCACACCTTTGTCTCTCTTGGGGCATCTACGCTGGGTCTGAAGCACAGTCTGCAGGACTGGCTGGTACAACATGCTAGTGCCCCAAATGGGAGCAAGTTATTGCCATTGCCCACATAGCAGTAGGAGACATTTTTTCTGGCTAAAATAATTCTTTAAAATCACACCAGTACAGGGAAGACATGGATCTTTTTTTTTCGCCTCAGCTTACTGAGCAAATTCTGCTAAGGTGGCACAGCTGAAGCTTGTAGCAGGAAAATATTCAAAACATTTTTCAAGATTTTTTTTTAATGGTTTGTGGAGCTCTCTGGCTCTCCTCTCTGACAGAGGAGAATGTGGAGAAAAAAATGTTCTTCACAGCCTCCTTGATAGGCTGTTGAAACTTTTCAAAGGTAAGAAAAAAATGTTGTGGGAAGGAAAACCCAGAAAAGCTTGGTGAGCTTAGCTGGAGCTTTAAAGAGATTATACCCAAAGTTCACAGGCAGACTTAGAAAAAGTTGAACTTGACTGTTATCTTGAAAAGTGTTCGAAGGCAGGGATCATCAGCACCACCACAGTTCTCATCTCTGGCAAACAATTTCAAGCAGCTTCGGGTATCAGATAGTATAGCCTTGGGACTCAAGAAAGAATTTTCAGGGCTGCTATTTCTTTATAGGTTTCTGATTTGGAAGCAAAGTTTACCATTGCTACATCCAGAGAAAGAAAAAGATAGTAGTTAGATACTGAAGATGTGTCAGATGGTCATTCTCTCAGTATTGTTCTTATTACGTTCAGTGGCAGCAGGAATAAACCTGATAAATTAGATATCTTTTTTTAGTACCAACTAAAACATTAGGTGGTGCCTGTGGTTGGAAACAGCACTATAGGAAACCATCCCTCTGTCAGGCAAGGTACAGTGCTGGCTCAGAAGGCTGGTTTTATTGGCACCTCACAGTGGTGGTTTGGTGACTACATGAAAGAAACCCTTGGGTTCATTTCAGCTTGTTAAAAGGAAAAAAAATCCAGCACCACCACAGAACCTTCGTGAACAGCCTTATTATACATGTCAAGGTCTGACTGAATATGGTACCTGAAGTGATCTCTTAACAATTTTTTCATAGTTGCTTTGTGGGTACAAGTGACTGGACAATGTTCCCTTCCAGGGACTGGCAAACAGAAAGTGTTAATATTACTTGCTACACAAGTTTTTCTTGAAGTCCCTTGTGTTTTGGAAAGTGAGGGATGAAGTTCATGGTCTTGATTAACAGAAAGAATGAATAATGTATTAAATAACTATGCCTGACTACTGCAAAGGTATGTACTGTCACAAGCTGCCAGACCAGCAATGAGGGACACAGCTGTCATTGATGGCAAACCATTATGCAGATCTCTATAAAATTAAATTATTCCAGACTATCAGCCTATTACTAATATTAAATAGATATTTAAAATCAATTCGGCAAGTCAAAGGTCAGCAGCGATGATCAATTTGATAGTTTTATCTTTTTTTGCCATGCTGCCTTCAGCAAAAAACAGTACTTCAAGTGAGACTTCCCAGCCATGTGAGAGTCAGTTGGAAGCTCATTAGGTTCAGTTTGGTCAGACTTATTTGTAATTTGTAATGTCTGCTTAAGCATCTTGGAGAATAGGAACAAGATAGGAGGGACATGACAGCACTAAGGAACATCTACAGAGAAAGGAAAATGTAGATTTTCTTGTCTTTAGTTTATTCTATTAAACCAAAAGTATTCTGGCTGTAAAATTCAGTAAAATAAAGTCACTATCTAATACATCAATATGGTTTATTTAAGGTATTCCACCCAATAGATAATTTTCATTTTTTTATGTGTGTTCCATTGTGGTGGTCAGAAGTCCCAGTAGCTATGTTGAGAAGTGGGTTCGGTAGCTGCATTCTTCATAGATGTTAAGAAATGGACATGTTCATTTTAGGAAATGGGGAAGGCTGCATAAGCTCTAACAACAAAGATTCAGGCAAATACTTCCTTTGCCTTCTGTTGTGTGATGCTACTCAGGATCTTACCTTCTTCAGTACTCAGAGACATGAGATGTTGTTTCAGCTCTTGTTTTGCATTATTCACATGTCCTAGTCATTAGAATTTCAGCTCCAGCAAGTATGACATGTATACGCAATCCCTTTATAAGGAAGAATGTTGAAACAGTAAGTTTTCCATGCTTAACTTAGCATTTACATAGCTTATTCATCATTAAAATCAATGCAAAATCATAACTAGATATATGAACAACCTGTCAGGCACAGTGACAAATCCAAGAAGGCAAGTAATTTACCTGAGTCTACATTTGGCTAAGGACTAACGGGTTATGGTGATTATCTTTCCAACTGATCATTTTCAGTTCACTTTTCAAGTGCAGATTTAAACAGAGGAAAATATCTTTGTACATCCAGTACAAGGACAAAATATAAAAATATATAACTAATCTTATCTCAGAGTGCTCAGAGGTTGATAGATACCTGATAATGTAGCTGCTTGTACCTGTAGTTTTCTTAGCTGTATTAATGTATTTGAATGTCCATACTAACATGGGATTCAGAAGTCTTTTAGCCAGCTGGGAATAAAACAGATGAATCAGTAGTCTGTCCATGGCAATAAGAAGTCTGGGTTGCAGTATGTTAGATTTATAGAACAAACACAGATCCATTTCTTAGTCTTTATCCAAGGTTTGACCTATATCCTACAGAAGTTAATCATGGCCTAATCCTGTTGCTCTCGCAGTCTCTGGTAAACTCTCAAATTCTGACCCTCTAGTGAGATTCTTTTCACAAGGTGAAAGCAAAAAGCTTCCAGGTAAGAACAGAAGCAGGATATGAATGACTGCAGTGCTACAGAAACGAGATTTCAGATGTTTCCCACAGATTTGTATGAGTAAGGCACTTAGCACCTGCTTTGCAGGTTCTTAAAAGAGCAAGTGTCTATAGAAAATTTACTTTGAGGTGAATACTCCCTTGATTTACCTATACATAAATCTCAGACACTGGAGGCCAAGTTTATTTTAGTTCTTGCTGGACATCAGCTTTCAGCTTGGAAGATTTTTGGCACAGCTAGGAAGGCACCGTAATTGGGTCAGATCAAACAGTGGGTGCCTTGCAGACTTTGTGACTTTGGTGTTATGTAATAAGCCACACACAACATGAAACTTTTTGCTTTAGATCATGCAAACCTTATTTAACTAGATCTTTGAACAGCTGTACCATGCTATCTCTGAATGACTTATTGTGGTAGGTTGACACCGGCCACCAGCTAAGCACCCCCACAGCTGCTCACTCACTCCCCCTCCTTTCAGAGGTACGGGGAAGAGAATAGGAAGACTAAAAGCAAGAAGACTCATGGGTAAAGATAAAGACAGTTTAATAAATTAATAAATGAAGGAAAGAAAGAGAAAAAAAACCAACCACAATAAACCACACGATGCAAAGGCAATTACTTGCTACCTCCCACAAGCAGACGCCCATCCATCCAAGGAACTACTACCTTGCAAAAGAACGTCCCACATACATCCCACCTCCTACTCCCATGTCTCATTTCTCGTTTTTATCACCAAGTGTGATGTTATTTGGTAGGGAATATTCCCTCGGCTGATTTGTGTCGGGGTCCTAGTAGTGTCCCCTCCCAGCTTCATACCCAACCCTTGCTACTTGCTGGCGCACAGTGTGGGAGAAAGCCTTGGTTGCTGCGCGAGCACTGTTCTGCCATAACCAAAGCACTGGTGTCTTGTGGACACTGTTCTAGCCACAAATCCAAAGCAACCCCATATAGGCTGCAGTGAAGAAAGTTCAAAACTCCATTTGACCCAGACCCAATACACGTATTTCCTTAGCAGATACGTCACTGACCCTGACAATGGCAAAGATGAACTATTTGAAACAGGATAGCTATGATAACATAGCAACGGGGACTGAGACTGACAAGTAGACGTGTGCTAAAAACATAGCAACAGAAAGCATTTTGCAAAAATTATGTATCTATGGAAGGACTCTGTCTGCAACCCATTTAATTTGGAGCCTAAAAGCACTTGATAAAAGGAAATAACCCGTCTTTCTTAGTAATGTTTGTAAAACCAAGTGGTCAAATGGTAAATATACCTCAAAGTTTCTGCGTTTGATTGGATTTTATTGTAAAATAAGAGTTTAAATGGAGTTTACTAGACACCAAAGTGCTTATTTGAAGCTAGTTTAACCAGTCACAGGAAATGCTGAAGGCAGAGATACTAGGCAGGCCAATTTGTTGCATATTCTTTACACCTGCCATAAGCTGTGCAATTATTGAAAACAACTATTTAGTGTTCCTACATCAAGTCTAAGCCTTTGAATTCAACCACCATAGAACTATACGTGTATTATAATTATATGTGCATAGTGGGGAAAGAGGGTGAATTACTGTTTCTGAATGATGTTAGGAAATTGATAACTATACTTGATCTGCTGGCTAAGGGGAACATCTGGAAGAGATGGAAACTAATGACATTTATACATAAAGATTACTTAATGAGTCAGTGCTTCAAGGCACGCTATCTCCTCAAGGGTATTGAATGTCCTCTTCTCTAATTTAATGAGGTTTTCAAAAGCATGGTTAAAGCAACGTAGAAGCACTTGCCTCTGTTCCCTAGCAGGAGACGAAGGGTCTCAATGCTTGTGACATCATTAAGAAGATCTTCAGCATGATTATGAAACAAATTGTGCCCAATGGTACATTGAGTGGCAAAAGCCACAGTGATGTGATCCTTCAGAAAGTCACTTTGCAGCCATGTGAATAGTTGAATTTCCTCTCTCCTTCATGTATTGTGGCTCAGGGCAGAAATAGTAAAGAGCTCTCCTTAGATTTCATAAGATTCCTAGATGTCTCTTGGAGTCAGCCGTGAGTGCCTTTATATTATGTAAATAGGTTTATTTTCAACTGGCTTTATTACAAGTCATATTTTATGGTTAATTATGTACATGAACAGCCCAGGAAGCAATTTAAAAATAAAAGTAAAATTTATTTACAAATGCCTGTCCATTAGAAGATCTGTGTGAGCATCACTGGATTCTCACTGAAGAATCTCCACACACTGGAAAATTGCATCTTGGGGTTTGGACAGTATATAAAGATGAACTGATATTATTAGCTGGTATTCTTTTCAGAAGTGGTGGTGAGCTTCATTACGTTCAGAGGAGTGAAGAGACAGTTATGACTTAGCAATCACACTTTTCCCTAGAGATTTTTGTTGCACGCAGAAAATGCACTCTTAGTATAAGATTGTACACATCTCACCAGAACTCAAACATTTCCTACTTAAAGTGTTGGTGAGACACAAGGTGAAACACTCCCTGGAATTGTCTTTATCTCTTGATTATAAGGGGAGCCCAGGTACTGCTTTTGTTTAGATTTCTTTGTTTTTCCAGTTGAATGAAGCTGGGAAAAACAAATCCAATCTCTAGCACCTTCTAGCATAGACTGAATGTGATCTTTCTTACGCTAGCTTTTTGCTTTCCAGGTGGCAGATCCTGTAGGAGGTCATTGTTCTTGAGTAAAGGCATACTGAGAGGGCAGAAGTTTCTTATGTGCTCTTATAAAAACACTTACTCTGAATTTGCAAGCTCCGTGCAGTGAAGAGCTACCTGTTTCCACCCCACCCCCCCCACCCCCCCCACTTTTCTTCATAAACAACTAAACTGTCTAAATGAGTTTTTTAAAGAAGTCCTAGCAAGATTAGAGAAAGACAAATTCAGATTGTGGCAGAGCCAAAGTAGTACGTAAAGATGTATCATTTGGCAGAGTGAGACATCCTGGGGGCTGAGAACTGGTTAGTGATGTAGATGGTTAAGGTTCTGCTTGATGCTGTGCTGGTCTATAACAATTAAATAAGGGTCTGAAACTGATCCTCTGTTAGCTCAGCCAAGTTTCCCAGCCAGCCAGTTGCGTACAGATACAGACCTGCTTTTCTGCATCTGGAAAGAAAATCATGTCTCAGTCTGAGAACAGATTTGCTGATACATCTATTTTTTTTGCCTCAGAACCCTTAAATGAGTGCATTTCAAAAACAAACGCTGATTCCACAACAGAACAATCATCTTAAGGAGGGTCCTTTAGATAGGTCAGAGCCTGCCTGTGTTTTCACATTACTAAGGAGTATAAGAAGGCTATTTCTCCTCTTTCCTTGAATAACTGGAGATCCTGAGAAAGTTCATAGTTCAATTTCCTCTCCTAAATCAAATAATAATGTTTTTAAATGCTGGGATTTCTTGTGGAACAGCAATTCTGTAGATGAGCAGGCTGCCAGAAATGCTGTGTTAAGAAGATTTTGCAAGACTGGGTGCAGCGATACCCAGCAGCTGCTCCAGTATGTCAGAAGGGAAGGGTGTTCACACTGTAAAGATTCTTGGATCTTGCAGTAACTGCAGTAAAAATGACATGTATCAAAAATGTTTCTGAAAGAAGGAAATGGAATATATTGCATTACCCCTTTGGGAAGTAATACGCAGTTTCAGGGTAAAGCTAAGTATCAACTGTTGCACTTGAAAACCACAGTGACAGATTCAAACAAAAATAAAACCTTAAACCTATCACTATAAAGTATAATTTTAGCTATTAAATGAAATATTTTTGCTGTTCATAATTCCTATTTAAAATTTCCTCAGAAAACGGTTTACAAGGATTCAAATGTCTACTAAAATCCACATGTTCTTACTTTTGCAGCACTTGGTGGCTTCTTTGCCCTGCGGACCATATCTCGAGACATTGGCTTTGTTCTCTTTCCTCCTCTATCAAGCCACCTCTTCTCAGCTGTTTAATCCTGGATGAGCACATTTCTTCCGTGCTAGCTTTCTCTTCTGCTTCTCTTTCAGAAACATTTCTGTAGCCAATAGATGCATCATCATTTGGCATATTATGTACCAAAACCATTTTATCTGTGCACTGGGTTGTAAAGTCCTTGATACAGAGGCAAATTTTACTTACATGCAGCTGATGCATACAAAACGCAGCAGGTCTTTAAAAATGACTACTAAATTTTAAGCATTCAAACACACAATAATAGACTTAAGAAACAGAGAATGCTGAGCATCACCATTAAAATGTATTAGTCTCAAAACTACTGGTGCTAAAGTTAATGACAACAATAACTTGCTGAAGTTCTGACCATTGCTGTGCTGATTCTGCACTAAGACAGGAGGTATTTTTGTCATAAGGAAACAAATCTCCAAGGACTTGGGTTTCTGAAGGCTCAGAACCAAATCTCAGATCTCAGCAGAGCCCAGAGCTCAAACAACCTCTTTTATCCCCATTGGTGAGCCAAATATCTTTTCAGTATATTACTAGGTTTACACTTCTTGTCTAAAAATAGGATTGACGCCATGTTCTCAGGCTTCTTACCCGTAGGTGGTTTATCTTACATTGCAGTGGCTTTGCTCTAATCTAAAGCCCAAAAAATTAAAGAGGCAAAAGTGTTCACTTTTTATGCCGGGAGTGGGCTCTGCTAACTTTTGCTTTAAGAGTCTGTGAAGAATAAGCAAAAGCAGAAGAATGTATTTCTGCAGAATGTATCAATCTTCTGGTAGTCTTTGATCTCTTTAAGGGTATTCATGGTCTAAATGACTAACACGCTTTTATAGAAATAACTGAAACCTGGATTTGAAATAATTGACACCAAAGGGAAAACATATTAAATGTAGTAATCTCTATCCACTGCTTATTTTTTTTTTCCCAATGCCAACATTAAAGGTGAGCTAATCCTTGTGTTGTTGGTTTTTTTCTTGAAAACTAGTGATTTAGCCAAAGTAAAGACATTACATTATGAAAGCAGACAGGTATACACTATTCACAAGGAAGACACCTAACAAAGGTTTAAGAAAAAATATTTTTGTCAATAAACAATGTTGTCTTAAACACTTTTTTTTACCAGTTACTTAGAAAATTTTCCTTCTTAGTTCAAAAGTCATAAGTGAAAATGAAAAAAGAAACCCACAAAACAAAACCCTGTAACACACATTTTGCTCAGTAAGGCTTCAGAAAGTCTACAATTAATATGTATTAACCTCTTACGAATCTACTTTTTGCAAAACTTGCTGAGACTTTGTAATAGCATCATTTTTTCTTTACCGACCTGGGATGAACATTTGATTAACACAGCCAGTAAGGGAAAAAAAAAATTAAATAAAAGTGCAGAGGACAAGCCTCTACTGGTTTGTGAGAGTAGATTTTGTAACAGAAGAGGGTATGCTGGGATTTATTCTTGCAAGCTCTGCTAGATTTCATGGGCCAGATCACATCCTCCTATTAAAAAAAAAAAAAAAAAGGCAAAAAAAAAAAAAAGCAGTGTGATGGCCAAAGTTAATTAGAATACTATGGCATGCAGTTCTTTGCAAGACATGTAGATACTAAAGGAGGAAGATCTCCATAATTTCCCTGCCTAAGAACAATTTCTCAACAAGCTGGGGACCACAAGGCATTTCAGAGCCCCTGTGGATTAGTGGGACTGACAGAGGCACCCACACTGGGACTGAAGGTTTCCTGGCTGCTCTGTCAACCCTGGTGGTGGAACTTCTCCCTCACAGGCTCATCCTTTTCATAACAAGATCATAAAAACACTGTCTAAAAAGGAATGACATGACAAAGCATTGAGACACATCAATGGTATGTCAGAATTCCTTTCAAAATGAATATTGGTATCATCAGTGTTCATCTCCAAAGAGAATTACTTCATAGGTATGTCAGAGGGCACTGAGGTGCTGGGAAATTTTCAGCTTTTCCCCTTTTTGTGCTCATCCACACTTACTTGAAATCATGATTATTTAGGTGGCAGAGAGCTGCCATGTAAGAACAGAAATTAAAAACCTCTTACCTAAAACTAATGACAGAGAACAGAAAATGGGATAGAATGTAATTAAATCACATCCAATTTAGTAAGTAATGTGCATGCCTTTATTCACAGTCAATGCCTAAATTTCACTCCTCTAAAATAAAAGTAGTAGCCCATAACACAGTAGCTTGTAACTCAGTTGGGATCTTGTTTCCATTTTTATAGGATAGTCTTTATCCTCATTATGCCTTGGCCACTGCAGCCAAGAGCAAGAACAGTCTGTTAAAGATGCCACAAAAGAGGTTGTTGGCTCAGTCTTCTTGGAAAAGTGTTCTGGGTTAAGCCAGGTTCATCTGATCAGCCATTTTACTGTTTTTTTTAATTAATATATGTCTCATTCATTGATTTAAAAATAATAATAATTTCAATAAAAAGGAGTATCAGAGGTAAAAAATGTGTATTTAGGTAACAGTTGTTGGAATGGGGGGCACCAGAAACCATTCGCTTCTGATTTCCATCGCCATATTACAAACCATTTGTTGTTCAGGAACATCCTTAGATTCACACATTGAGATTTTTTTCACTGATGTAAACAATGCTAAATCTCTCTTAGTAGTCAGACGTGGTATTTGGCTTATTGCCACTCCACTGAGAGGCTAACAGCAAAGAAGAAAAAGGAATAAAGTTCAAGTAAGTTTTGAGAGATTTCCAAAGAAAAATGTGATTATAACTTCTCCTTTTTCAAGGGGTCAGTTGTTCATTGAGGCAGTCTCTGAGGGTGACATCACATTATTATACCAATTTGTCACCTAAATTAAAGCCATTTAGCCTGTTATTTAGTGTGCAGCTGTAGAACTGATGTGTTTTATTTTATTTTTAATGTGTTTTTTTTACAGATGGGAAAAAGAAAACTCTATATGGAGGTAAAAATTGCGTCAGAACTCTCTAGACATTGCTTATGATAGAAACTGTCTGTGGCAAGAGGAACAATAATCTGAACAGATCAAAGTGCTCTCCTTTGTTATATGTATCTTACTTGTTGGTTAAAAACACAGCAGTACAGAGATACATCTTTTTACAGCATCTTATTTTCTTTACCTCTGTTCTGTTTTTCTGATAATATGCTTTCCCTAAAACAGATAGCACTCCGTTTGGACATTCACAGGAGCTAGTTTATCTGTTGTGACCATGGATAGTGTCTTCTTAATTATGAAACAACTTTATTCCAGTTTTTTGTTAATATAAAATACTGGTTTATATGTTCATACATTTTGCTTCTGATGGAGAAAATCTTTGACCTATCTACCAGGAATAAGAAACAATATCAACAAGACAGATCATATGGAAAACAGCCACTGGAGAAAGGCAAGAGTTTTGTAAAATGCTGTAAGATGCAATCTGAACAGCTCTACTTGCCATTTGAACCTAACTAGAAGGTTGTTCAGAATTTCTTGAAATCCTGGTCTGATTCTTATCCCTTTCTTCCTTTATAATACAGAGTGCTTATCACCATACTGTGTTAGCCGGAGGCAGTATTTCTATCAGGATAATAAAATGATGTTCTAGCTGATAAGCTCTCCAAAACTATAAATAGTTTTTATACATACCATATCATAGAATCATAGAATCATTTAGGTTGGAAAAGATCTCTGAGATCATCAAGTCCAACCATTAACCCAGGACTGCCAAGTCCACCACTAAACCATGTCCCTAAGCCCCACACCTATGCATTTTTTAAACACCTCCAGGGATGGTGATTCCACCACCTCCCTGGGCAGCCTGTTCCAATGCTTCAACACTGTTTTGGTGAAGAATTTTTTCCTAATATCCAATCTAAACCTCCCCTGGTGCAACTTGAGGCCATTTCTTCTTGTCCTGTTGCTTGTTACCTGGGAGAAGAGACCGACCCCCACCTGCCTACAACCCCCTTTCAGGTAGTGGTAGAGAGAAATAAGATCCCCCCCCCCCGAGTGTCCTCTTCTCCAGACAAAACAACCCCAGCTCCCCTCAGCTGGTCCTCATATCCTCATCAGACTTGTGCTCCAGCCCCTTCCCCAGCTCCGCTGCCCTGCTCTGGGCACGCTCCAGCACCTCAGTGTCTGTCTGGCAGTGAGGGGCCCAAACCTGAACCCAGGGTTCGAGGGGCGGCCTCACCAGTGCCCAGTACAGGGGGACAGTCACTGCCCTGGTCCTGCTGGCCACACTGTGTCTGACACAAGCCAGGATGCTGTCGGCCCCCTCGGCCACCTGGGCACACTGCTGGCTCATGTTCAGCTGGCCATCAACAGGTGCTCCCAGGACCTTTCCCCCAGGCAGTTCCCAGTCACTCTGCCCCAGGCCAGCAGTGCTGTGTGGGGCTGGTGTGACCCAAGCGCATACAGCTGGCCTTGGCCCATCGATCCAGCCTGCCCAGACCCCCCTGCAGAGCCCTCCTGCCCTCCAGCAGATCAGCACTTTTACTTAACTTGGTGTTCTCTGTAAACTTACTGAGAGTGCACTCAACCCCCTCATTCAGGTCATTGATAAAGACATTAAACAGGACTGCCCCAGTGCTGAGCCCTGGGGAACGCCACTTGTGACCATTTGCTAGCTGGATGTAATTCCATTTATACCACTTCGGCCTTGGCCATCCAGCCAGCTTTTTATCCAGCATAGAGTACACACGTCCAAGCCACGAGCAGCCAGTTTCCCCAGGAGAATGCTGTGGGAAACGGTGTCAAAGGCTTTGCTAAGGTCCAGGTAGAGAAAACATCCACAGCCTTTCCCTCATCCATGAAACAGGCCACGTTGTCACAGAAGGAGATGTTAGTCAAGCAGGACCTGCCTTTCATAACCCCCTGCTGGCTGGGCCTGATCCCCTGGTTGTCCTGTACATGCTGCATGATGGCACTCAGGGTGACCTGCTCCGTAACATTCCCCAGCACCATAATCAGACTGACAGACCTGTAGTTCCCTGGATCGTCCTTCTGGCTCTTGGAGATGGTTGGCACACTGGCTAACCTCCAGTCTTCTGGGACCTCCCTAGTTAGCCAGGACTGTCGAAAAATTATTGAGAGTGGCTTGGTGAGCTCTCGCGCCAGCTCCCTTAGTACCCTTAGGTGGATCCCCTCCGGCTCCATGGACTTGTGTGTGTCTAAGTGGAACAGCAGGTCACTGACCATTTCCTCCTGGCTTGTGGGGACTTCATTTTGCTCCTCCTTATCCCTGTCTTCCCTGAGTACGCCAAGGATAACTGGTCTTACTACTACAGACTGAGGCGAAGAAGGAATTAAGTACCTCAGCCTTTCCCATATCCTTTGTAGCAATGTTCCCCGCTGCATCCAATAACGATGCAGATTATCCTTTTGTTGATAATGAATTTATAAAAATATTTTTGTTACCTTTTACAGCAGTGGCCATCCTGAGTTTTAGCTGGGTTTTCACCTCTCTATGTTCACTCAGCATAACCTTGCAACATCCTTGTAGTCCTCCTGAGTTGCCTGCCCCTTCTTTCAAAGATCAAAAGCTCTCCTTTATTTCCCTAAGCTCCAGCCAACGCTCTCTGTTCAGCCAGGCTGGTCTTCTCCCCTGTCAGCTCATCTTTTGGTACATGGGGATGGCCTGCTCCTGCACCTTTGAGATTTTCTTCTTGAAGAACGCCCAGCCTTCCTGGACTCCTTTGTCCTTCAGGGCTGCCTCCCAAGGGGTTCTTGTCAACCAGGCTCCGAAACAGGCCAAAGTCTGCCCTCTGCAAGCCCAAGGCAGCGAGAGATTCTGCTGACTCCCCTCCTTACTTCTCCAAGTAACAAAAACTCTGTCATTTTGTGTTTGAGATATACTACAACAAATTGACTTGCCTGAAAGGGTATCTGCTCCTGAATTTTCTCCCTATTTCTATATCTAGCTTTTATTTTGAGAGTTGCTGACCTTCTAACAAGCACACTCCTTTCCTAGTTTTTTCTCCCTTTTTAGCTTTGTTTCATACCAAACTATCATTTTTCATTCCTTCTCCTTTATTTTCCTTCAGTGTCTTTGCTTTTGATTGCTTTTCTAAATTGCACTTCACTTCTTGACTGTCTCATTAAAACTATCATATTTTTTTTTATTTCCAAGAAGCATATTTATATGTCAAAGAATAATAATACTGGCTTTTTCGTACAACAATGTTCATGTCTGCTTTTATTTAACTCAAAGCAATTGCCATGTGGGTATAGCCGTATATCTGAAGGCTCTGAACAAGTCATTTGCTTCCAGTTGGACTCTGCTATCTTATTCCCAGCGTGTCAGCTCCACTTGGCATCTTCAAACCTGCACAAGAGTGAATGCCCACAAATACACAAACAGGCACATGATGGAGTCTTCTCTTCCGTGGGCAGCAGAAGTGGGATTAAATCTCAGGGTGCCAGACTGTAGGGGGCCGTCATAAGCAATAGTGTCAAGCCAAACTTTTAGTGACAGGATCACATGGAGAAAGTTTGTAGCTGGCAGCTGTCGGAGCAAGGTTGGATTAGTTATGAAGGCTCCGTTTGACATGACGGTGGGGAAATCCTGAACTGCTACACTGTGATTATGATTTGCTACACTGTGATCATGACTGAGTGTAATCTCATCTTTCTGCTGCTGAAACTGACACTGAGGAGTATGGGGAGACCTTAAACTGAAATTCAGCTCTAACTGTTCTTTGTTTAGATCTTTTCAAATACTGTTTTGGTGATGTTCTCTGAAACGATTCATGAACAATCAGCATTTCACTGGGGTGTTGTCCCCAGTCTGTTTAAGAAGTCTTTCTAGTACAGAATGATAGGAAGTAATGTAAACTTTAACAGAAGAACTCAGCAGGGAAAATCTTAGCACCCTGTCAAGGCATCTCGGCACCTTTTTATCACAGCACAAAAGGAAAATGCAGCTTTGTAATAACTCACTGATTTTGTGCAGTTCAAGTAAAAAGGGCAGCAAAAACAGTACTCACAGCAACTAGTTTCCCCATAATCCCTTGGAGTTCTTAATCTATACACAGCCTTAATTTCTTTCTTTCTCTCTCTCCCTCTTTCTCTCTTTCTCTCTCTCCCCTCTTTCTTTCTCTCTTTCTTTCTCTCTCTCTCTTTCTTTCTTTCTCTCTCTCTTTCTCTCTTTCTTTCTCTCTTTCTTTCTCTCTTTCTCTCTTTCTCTCTTTCATTTAATATAAATTTCTATTAACTTCTTAAATGCTTCTTTGACCAGATCTGGAAAGTATTGGTATATTAAAAAGTAGGCACAGAAGTCAAGTCATGCATTGGTCAAAATTAGCTGTTTTACCAAAGCTGAGCTATTTTATGAAGAGATAGCTGGATACATGGCATTTTCAGGGGAAGGTAAAACCAAGGACAACTAAGGTGCTAGAGATGCAGCTTCAGACCTTTACTGTGCCTTATTTGGAGTATTCTAGGGGAAACGGTTTTATTCTAAATGTGGAATGCCCTCTTACCATTATTTATGTCTGTACCTTAACAAATGGACTAAGAACTCTCAAAGGACACATTTCTTTAAAGTTAAATAAATAAAAAAAGCTTCTATATTTACACAATCAGAAGAACAAAATTTTATAAACTAGATGCTTGTTATAGTAATGAATTATTATTTTCTTTGCAGGTGTCTTCCAAAGGCATCTTTCTATATTCTGCACAAATATAACATTTCATATACAAGCTCCTGCTCACGATTCATTTGCTCACACATCTCCACCTGTGTTATGTCATCTGCATTGCAGCTGCTTCATTTGAAGAGCACAGATGCCCCCTAATTCCTATGCAAAACCTCCAGGTGCACATATGTGTTTTGAACATTGCAGGACCTCAAAGGAGACTTGACACCTATATTTAAGCATCCCTCAAACAGTTTAATTCTACAGCTGAATACATCTATCACATCCACTTTTAATATTCTACTGGTTTAAAGGGAAATATTCAGGTTAGCTAGTCTTTGTAGATAAAAATAGGAATTAAGGGTGCATTTCTGTGGTGGCTCCCTAGGACTGCTCAGTGTACAAATGGAGAAATCGGGATCCACCTGACCTGGAAAAGCAGATAATTTGTTTTAGTTAAGTTAGCTTAGGTATATACTAACCATGGTATTATCTAGTGAATACACATTTTTAACTAAATAAATAAACAAACACTAGTTAGTGAAGAAGGATCAAACTTTTGGATGTATAAGGCTGCTCAAGATTGTTCTGTTGAAAAAGTCATTCCCCATTCTTCCCTCAGATACACTACTGAGAAGGAGACCAGAATGAATACCTGCATCCTTTCAAAGAAACATTTGTGTATATTCTGCTCATTCCTCTCCCTCCATCATCCCCACTTTCTGTGGATTTGGGATTTAGTTTGAAGACAGGTAACTAGTTTGGGTTGCAAATATATGTAGAGTTTATTTGAATACTGCTGGAGTTGATAAGTCAAGCTTCCAATTAAGGGATGTTCCTTAAACTTGAAGCTTTCTGATTATCATTCATTCCTCTTGTTACTGTCATTAGAAGGTACACAGGGAAGAAAGATGAAAAGCAAGTGGGGACTATATATTATTTCATCCAGAGTCCCTGGAGCACACTGAAGATGGTAGGAAAGACAAATCAAATAACTTGACTGATATTAAGTCAGTAACTTTCTCCATTTTACTCCTCTTCCTTTTCTTCTACTCCCTCAGTTGGGATATGCTGACCTAGTATGCACATGGATAACAGATCTTAAACTCATGGAACATTCAGTTTGATTACACTTTATTATAGAAGTTAGATGAGAACAAAAGATAAGAATGCCAATCAGTGAAATGGAGACTCATTTTAGCTGAGATAACACAAAAAATGTTTATGAACGAACGCTCAGAGAGAAACTGTTTTCCAAATTGCAAATTTTATATGTAAAATATTTGAGGAATAATATACTGTCCTGGAATACATACTGAGAAAAGCTTATGGAGAAAGAGTACTACTAAGTTTGCCAAAGCAAACTCTTCAACATTAAGGAAAGCTGGTTGCATCTGCAACTTTAAATAAGATCTGTTAATTTCCTGTCACTGTAAGTAAAGTGATCATACGCTACTTTTTTTTATGGGACTCCTTCTTTATCTGATGCTCAGAGTACCCTGCATTAGTCAGTGGCCTTTGCTCAGATTTTATCTGTGGAGAGATGTGGACTTGCTATTAAGTTAATCATCAATATGCTATCTTAGGACTTCCCAGACAGCTGTAAATCCACTTTCATACGTCCTTGCAAGACTGTAGAATAGTATTATGTATGTTTCAAAATAAAAAATAATGCATTCACTGAAAAGTTTTTTTTAAAAAAAATCATTAGTCATGTATGAGATGATGGAGTAAGTGATAGTAGTGATAGGGGGACAGGCCGTCATTCTTTAGTTGCTCACATTTGGTGAAATTTGTCATATGTTGTGAACCAAAGATCTACCATGGCAAATTTCAGCGTAATGGCTTTAATTTTGGCAAAGTTATAAGAAATTGAACCCCAGAGCCTATGTTGGAAAAATACTACCCAGCTATATTTTGTTAACTGTTAATATGCCAAAGAACAACCAAGAATAATAAAGTTTTTTTGTCAGATATTGTACCATGCAAACAAGTCTAATTTTTTGAATTAGGCCTTTGGAATGTATTGTACAAAGTATGCTAATACCTTTTAGATGATAACAGGCTTAGCCAGATGAAATATACATCTAATATTTAAGGAATCTGTTATATACAGTGAGAAAAGTTTTTGAAAGCTCACATAAATGATGTTGTGCTAAAATTAATCAAGGTTTCTTAAGTTGTGTTGAACAGAAATATGGCAAAATGGGGCATAATTAAAATTTACAAATTAAATTATTCTGATTTCCAAGGGTGTAAAAAAGTAACTATGATATTTAATGTAATTTTTCTTCCTTTGCCTCCAGGACTGTTAAAAGAGCAGCAGAAAGTAAAGGCCATGACACTGAATTAGGAGTCTTGAAAATGAGTTTTGTTCGCAGCTCTACAAGTGATTTGCTTTCTGACCTCTTCACTCTTGCTTCTTTTAGAATGTGACAGTTTAGGGATTTTGGTTTTTATTTATTTATTTATTTATTTATTTATTTTTGGGGGGGAAGGATTACACCTTGACAAATCTCTGGTCCATACCTAGGCAAAATAGGAAACTGTACAGAAAACCAGACAACAATAAGAAAATAAAAGGCAGATTTAAACCTCATCTTTTTAATAATCCATGTGACAGGAACAGGAAAGATTTGATTTAATGCATTTTTAATATTCCATTTCTAATTTCTGAAATCTCTAAGTTCTTATTTAAACTATGACTAATAGTGATAGAAACCTGTCTACCGGACTTGCAATCATTAAATGCTAGCCTTAACAAATTAAGATACTTTGGTATAAATTTCCCATGGTATTAAAAATGTGGCAGACTTCATCAAATCACACCCTAGATGGCTTTATACACCATACAGAAATTCCTTCTAGCCTCGGTCCTCAAAGCAGAAGCTGTTGCTATGGGTCATGCTAACCCTGGCTCATCATGTTCTCTCTGACCTAGACTTACAGGTAACTCATTTAGCTCTTCTGGTGTCTGCCCACAATAGCAAATAAATCTCATCCAAAGCCTCTGAAAAGCCAAGCTCAAAACCTGGACTAGTATCATGCTGAGTGTTGAATTTAACTAAGCAGTGCCAGCAGACCTATCTCATCAGTCTCCACCAGCTAATTTTTATTTTCCTAAACCAGCTGGGGACAAACCAGCATCCTCTTCTAGGCTGAGCCCAAAGCTTAATCACAGATCCAAAATTATAGGAACATAGGACCGAATCTTAGGATCCAAATCCTGATCATAGGACACAAACTTTTTGTGAAGCTTTTTTGTGGTGGCATAGTTTAGTGGTGGACTTGGCAGTGGTATGTTAATGGTTGGTCTTAAAGATCTTTTACAACCTAAATTATTCTACGATAAATTTAAGTTTTAAACTTAGCCTGCAACCCCAGTAGGTCCTCTATGTCTAAATGATATTCCTAGTTACGGTGACATTAAATCTAATTCCTGGATGGGATGTCCTTCCAGGTGCTATCTCTTTTCAATTTTGTTAGCAAGCTCTGAAAATCATGCACCTCAGTACTAGTATTAGTTTAGTGGCTTTTCCTGGCCTGAACTTTAAACTCCAGCTGAACTCTAAACCCTGCCTGAACTCAGCAAGGTTGACTCTGCCAAGCCAAGCCTAGCCTAATGGGATCTAAACCAATAAAAAAAACCAATAACCAGTTTTCAGTCCTTGCTATATTTAGCCATTGTCCCCAAATCCCTAACTGCTCTACTTTAATCATCTGCTTTGCTCTGTCCTACCCCTAACTCTAGCTCAGACTCTTAGGAGCTTGGAGTTTACCTAGTCTATTGAGCCTTGTTAGCTAATATCCTGACATCACCTTTGAACTCAAGGTTGACCCTTAACATCTCTAGAAGTACTTTTTTCCTTGCAGTCTCCAAAGACCTTTACTATTATAGTAAAAAAGAAAACTGAATAGAATGATTATTTTTTTTCCCCCTGGAATCTGCTGCTTTTACGGAAAGATTTTTAAAATATAGACATCCATATAGATCTTCCACAAGAGAGAGGTGCTGTAAGAGAGCTTATGCGTTACAGTGTTCAGTACTGCAGCATTCAACTTTTAGACATGTATTATTCAATTCAGTTTATTGGGAGGTGAGCTATACTTGTGTGAAGCATGGCTATCAGATGGGGTACCTTAGCCAAATAAATGTTACCTACTCTGTAAATCCTGACAGACTCCAGAATTATTTAGTACATGCAGTACAATGCTAAGTTGGTACTTTAAACCTCTTTCACTGAAGTGAAGGTACCTAAGGTTACACATGCCTAAGGACATGTGTGTTAGGCAGCAACCATTGGTAGTTAAACATTGGTGATAAAGGTGTAGCTGGTTTCTTGTCACCTCTGTGATTCTGGAAAGCACTTTTTAACTGTTATAGAGGTCAAAGACCAAAGTCATGGGCTTATGGATGTCATTCTGAGCTAGGACCTCAGCACAATGCTATGTTTCTAAGCGAAGAACTGTTTTGTGACATTGAAGGACTGCTTAATTGTTTCCTTGTATTATATTTTCAAGCATGGGAGCCATTCAGCCTTAGCTGACTGCTTAAACCGATTGTTCAGACATTTGAGAAGTATGACACTCCTAGAAATAATTTCTTTGTAATTGAGCTCCAGTCTGCATGGTTTGCCTTCCTTCTTTGTGTGTTTTTCAGTTCAAGGATCTTGTCTTGTCAGTATATATCATAAAAGAGGCTCAGGTAAAAGCCAACAATTCCATGTACGAAAATCTCTGAAACACTTGTTCCCTAACTTACACAGACTGTTTTTCTCTGTTCTCAATGACTGTTGTGCAGCTAATCTCACTCAAATTGAAATGTAACGGTATGTATACATAAAGTATATATGCATACACATTCGTGTACATGCATGCGCATACTTAAACACATCTTTGTTTTACACAGCTACCGTGCTCTGACCTGATTAAAACAGTCAGTGTGTGGCAAGCTCTCTCTCAGCTGCTGTAATAAATGGATATTCCTTTTAAGACCTCGAATGACATAGCTTTGTGGCATAAGAGGATTTTTGAGTCTTGTACTGATGTAAAATGTTTTGATGCTATTGATAGGGGTGTGTGTGTGCATTGAATAGTATTGTCCTGAATAGGGTTAGCTCGTCGAAAATCAAGACACTGTAGTACAAAGCATCAAAGCATCAACTCTTTCTGATTGAGCATGTGGAAATGTACATGTGGATTTGCACCAAATCCGTCTGTGGCTGCATTATTCACAGGACATGATTACTGATGATTGTTCTGATGAAACTTGTCACAGGATTATTTTGAATCATCTGCTTTTATAGCAGCAAAGTTTATAACCCCCATGCAGTGGGAAGACAAATAGAAAGAAATGCTGTAAGGTTGATTTTTGGGGGTTTTATTCGGTAAAGTGTTCTCAGATTTCACTCTGATGTTGCAGTATATGGAATTTAAACAAAAGCTTTCTGAAATACTTTCTGGACATTAGGCCCATTTTATCATTTACATTTAGTTTGTTTTGATGATAAAATTAAAAATATTGCACTGGTTCTTATTTTAGCTTCTACCAGGCTTACCCTATTTAATTACATACATTCACTATTATGCCAGTGGTGGAGGTTCTGTATGTGGAGGTGAAGGTTATCAGAAGTTGTATCTTACTCTCTTTCTTTACACTCCCTGAAGTCCCCTGATTTTCTGCATACAGCTTACAGTCGCTGTCTCCTTTTCAGTGTAGTCAGTTAATTATTCGCTTTGTGATGAATGCTGGATGTTAGCTATATTAGGAACCTTTTGTTCAGCTTCAGTAAAAAACTTTTTTTTGTTTTGATTGTGGTATATTTTCCAAGAAATAATATATTGAGTTAACGTGAACAAAGCATACTAGAAAACAAAGGGGGAAAATACATTCTGATATTTTTAATAGTTGCAATGTAAATCATCTCAAGTAGCCTTGTGGGAAAATTCACAACTGTAGAGAGGAATATATATGTAAGTTGTTGCTGAATGAGGGCTTGATATGTTATAAAATATGGTCAGAACTCTATAGGTTAATTCATGTAGGTACAAACCTTGACAAAATAAAATAGCCATTGCTCATATCTCTGATGATGCTCTTAACCATTAAGACCACTGCTGATTCTTAATATTAATCTGATATCATGATTTTTAGTGCTCCCCTTTCAGATACTTAGGGTCACAGGATGTTAGAAGATTCAAAAGGATAGAAAGATGATTCTGTTGTAAGCTGAATTTAGAAAAAAAAAAAAAAAAGGCTGTTACAGGAATATTTGTGGCCTTGGCAACAATTTGTCTGACCATGCAACATTAAAAATTATTTTTAAACATCTTGGTAGTGCCTTTGCAGACATTTCTGTTTGTTCTGAAATAGCATATGAAGTAGCCTTAACATAGCTTTCACTTTCACTATTAAAATGAACAAAAATCCTAAAATAAGCATCTTATGACACTCTAGGCATGTGTTCTTTGCTGGCATCTTCTCCAGTCAGTTCCATTTATTGTGGAGTGATCTAAGAGTGCATGAACTGGTTTTCTTTCATCTGAAGCTAAACTGGAAGATGTGATGGAGGTATAGATCAAGTTAATACACTCCAGCCATAAATGGACATTCTCCCCATATGAGAGCTAGTCTGAAGTAATCCCTCTGCCATGGAAGATGTGTGGTATAGATGTCAGGCCTTTCTCAGCAACTCTCTCATTCAGCAGATTAGTACATAATATACTGGGCCATGCTATCTGCTAATGCAGATGCTGCCTAACGTGCAGCGTTTTTGGTCTAAGTGTTCTGAAATGTAATGACACCAGTAACAGTTCTCCTTTCAGGTCAGGCTCGAATACATTTGTAAAACTCCAAACAGGTAAATCAAGTGAAATCAGAAGGTTCCATAGATACATAAGCAACATCAGTGTAACGTGCTTGAGCAATGCAGCATGGGAAAGTGTTCATCAGTGATGGACTACATATTTAGAACACAGATTTATTCACAATAGTTGCAGAAAGAACAGAAGAGGAAAGAGCAGCCTTTCTGTGAAAATAACTTTTTGAAGCAGCCTATGTGAATTTTTTGGAAAAATACAGGTGGACTAGGAACTTAAAACTTGACATTAAAAAGGGAGCAAACTGACAACAGAAATTCACTATGCACTGTCTGATCAGAAGGAGCAGCATGACAGGACAATAAAAGAAATCAAAAGGGGAAATTGTCTAACCACAGCTATTTAAAGTGAGTGGTAAACATATACGACTTGGGATGATGGATGATTCTGTTTTCATGTTTCTAATAACACCCTTGAGTGGGCTAATCATTGCTCTGAGAACATGCCAAATTGCATGTGCTGTCTCATTTTCATGGAAAGGGTATAATGGGCACAAGTTTTTGATGTTGTCACCATTATTATGATGATCAGTGTAACAGCATGACTGTGTGAATCCTGGCAGGAAAGACTCTTTGCAGTGCTTAAGCGCATACACATATATGCACATACATGCACATCCTTGTTCTACTGTACATACAATCTAAAAAGTATGATATTCTTCTGATTTTCTTTATAAGGCCAAGTATTTCCTTGGAGCCTTGATCAAATCTGAAGGTAGTGTAAAATACTGGAATAGAATTCACTGAGATGGTTAATAATCAGCCTGAGTAATGGGCCACAAAAGGAGGGTCTAAATAGTAACTTTCTCAACAAAGGTTTTATGGAACTCTTTAAGTAAATTAGTTTTATTTTTGTGGAACCTGTACACCTAGGTCACTGATCTAACTTCAGTTATCTAACGTTTGGCATCTAGTTTCAGCATACTCATTTTGGCTACTCATCTAAGGCAAATGAAGGAAGAGAGAATGTCACCTCTAGAAACTGATTTATCCTATCACTCTGAACTACTGAGATGTTTAGATGAATCATCTTTGGGAGTCCCTATTCTGAGACTATAAAGTGGCTCAGAATATTCTACATATTTGATAATATTTTGTTTAAAAGGCTGAAGTTATTTGAACTGAAAATCAATAGAAAGAGCCCAGCATCTCCAGAATCAAACCATTTCACCCTCAGACTGACATAAAACAGGTGGATATTGGGTTGAGACACTATTTTAAGCTACACACCTACTTTTAAGAAATTGGTTGTGGAATCCACATGACCTCCTTTAGACAGCAAAGGTTGGCACTCGTTCGTCTCCTTAGACTAACTAATGAAGAGAAGGTGCTTCTGAGGTGCAGTTCATGTCATCCTAAAGGAGTTGTCTAAAATGTTTCAGATATATTATGCCCTAAACCACTTATTTCCCTTTATGAAAGGAGCCCAGGGAGCCCAGGGACAGTACTTCATGTGCAGGGGTCTGTGTTGTGAAAGTTTCAAGTTAAGTGATATAGGTCAGCTTCTGAAAATTCAATCCTTATCACCTAAATACAAACAAAGGACTTAATACAGCGTTACCAAGACTAATAAATATCTGTTCATGCCTTCTTTGTGAACAAAGACTACATGTCTGTAGGCAAATAATTTCAATGGGCCACTTTTATAGTAAGAAGCTATTCACCAGTGATAAGAACAAGATGAATGGGAACAAATTTTACATTGCATTGCAACAGGGTAGTCTTGCAGGGATAAGAAAGAGGAGAAATACCAAAAATGATGGCACTCATGCTGTTATTAATGTTGCTTCACGGCCACTGCACTTTGGACCACATGATAGAAGAACAGCTGAATCACTGTGGTCCTCAGCAATCTAGGCAACAACAAAATCTGGTGCTTTACTGATGCTTACAACATTGTGTAAAACCAAATAATTGAATGCAGTTTGTAGATGGGGAAGCTGTTTCTTTGTCTTGCCTGTCAAGGCTTCTCAGGACTACCATTCTAAGTAGAATACAGGTAGTAGTGGAAGCCTAATTGAAATAATAGCTTTTAATGGATGAATTCTACTGGAATTTGGGAAAACACAATTTGAGAATTTCTTTCAAGGGAAAGAAATATGGCTATAAGCAAGGTAGAAGCAAATAAGTACAAGAAAATAAGGAAATTTTTCTTTATTCTTTAGGAGAGTTTGTTGATGATTCTTTGGTCTCTCTGAAAGCTCCTGTTTCTTTGTTTCATTAATCTGCCTGACCATTGCGGTGTTTGCTAGCAGAACATATGGTGACTACCTGACCCTGTATATGCAATCAGGCAGAATACAGGCAGAGAACTAGTCATCACTGCTCACTGAAATGTTTCTGAAAATGGTCATTTGATGTGACCATTTTTCTTCTGGGTCTCTGTTGCTGCTGTCAACAACCAACTCAGCAAAATGACGAAGGGTATATTTCTCTCTGGGGACATATGTCTGCCCTTTCGCTAGATATCTGCTTTACAATATGTTCTAGGGCATGAAAGGGTGTGAAATCTGCCAAGGACTACAATGTGTGCACACACTGTAGAAACACTGCCATTTCCTTAACCTTTCCATGGCCTGCTCAGGCATAGCAAGGACTAAGACTTCGTCCTTAACAGAGATAAAGATGTCATAATAACAAAAAAATAAATAAAAAGTGTGGGAAAGATTTTTATACTCTGAAACCTCAAGTCTTGCTCTACCCAGATCAACAAAGTATGTTCACTGTTGGAGTCTTACTAAGAAAAAAGAAGTTCTGTTGAATATAACATTATATTCACAGAAATGGAATTGAAATGAAAGCAAAGTTCTGAATTTGAAAAGTTCACTGATTTTTCTTTTAAACACTGCTAAAGTATTCCTTCCACCTGTCCTTGTATAATAACACAATTAACATTTATAGCAAAAACCTGACATGGTTCTTAAGGAGACTTATTACAAAGATTAGACACAATAAGATGGTTATTGTTTTCTGCCATTAAAGACCTACTTTAGGTCAGAAAACTTGTTTCATGTTGTTCTTTTTCTGCAGTCCCTTGATGACCGCTGTACCCTGGATTTCAGTGGGGTTTAGCTGCCTAGGCTCTTGACCTTAGTCTCTTAACGAAAGGATGTTTTCTAACTGAAAGACATCATGTTGGCATCTTTACTTTGTCCTCACAGAATGGTCACATTTCCTTTTTCATACCATATTGAAGATGGCAGGAAAAATCTTATACACAGCTGACATAGAAACTACTCTGCATCTTTTATTGTAGTTCTGTTTTGATGAGAAAAGCCTTTTCTTAGGCGTTTGCTCAGAAAGGAAATCCGTGTCTGTGTTCTGGCTCACTGTTCAACTATCTAAAGCCAATCAAATGCCCTGTAGTTTACAAAGGCAGATAAAGGCTTGTGTATCTTGAAGCTGTTCATACCAATTCCTTTGCATCATGTGTTTAATCTAATCTAAGCAGGAGTTCTTTCTTCTCCCTCCAAGAAGTGCTACTGGCCTGTACAGGTGACAGCACAGCAGCGATCTCTGCTGGCATTAACTTTGAGGATTGGAAAGACTTAACTTTGCTGATGAGTAAAGTCAAAGAGAGACCTGGAAGTGGCTTCGACCATTGCCTGCGGACAGCACAGGCAATGGACTGACCCCTACTGATGCCTCTGAGATTTTTTTTTTTTTTTTGGTTTATACCATAAATTGCAGGAAGCACTTAAAAGTAAAGGTGATTTTTCTTATTTGTAGCATCAATGATACAGAAAGATATTTCAGCAGTTAGTTTACATCCTCTTCAATAATGTTCCACTAAGCCCGTGATCCATTTTTAAGTAGAAATCTTAAAAAGTTATTGACATAAAAGTGGTGTAAAATTATTTGGTTATGAATAATCCTTTGGTATTTAGAACACTTCTTTCCTCCTTCCTTTATTCCTCCCCCATCAAGCCACCACAATGTAATTTTTTAAAATTAGGTCATCTACAGGTCACCTACTTACATGTTGACTGCAGCAATTTTTTATTGTAGATATGCACATGCCTTTGTTCTGCCCAAGCATTCAAGAGTTTCTTTGCTGGTTTTGCTTTTGTGTTTGTTTTGTTGCTGTTGTTTGTTGTCGTTTCTGGTTTTGTTTTTCCTTTGTTTTGCATAGTCTTAATTACATTACTTTTGCTTTATTTTTTAACAAAAGCATGCAAGAAAAATAACATTCTTTTAAAGTAACTTTTCTCAATTAAGTCAAATGTATCAGATAAGACTAGGGAAAATGCTTGCAAAGCACTGGTCAAAGAGAATGAGCCCTTTCCTGTTAAATAAACTTTAAGAAAAACATTCTAAATGATCTAACTTGTATTATTTGTTGAATGCAATCACAGATTATATTTGAACAAGCAAATAACAACAGGATCCAAATTTCCTCCAAAATAAACAGAAAGGGGATATGTTGCATGTCTGTATCTATAAATAATAAATTCTTTAAAGTTTGTAAACAGTAAATAAATCAGTAGTTTAGGACAGAGCTTAGTTCTGCTCTCACATCATTTTTGCTGGTGCAATGACTTCAGTGAAATTTCAGTGGAACTGAGATTCACTGGTTGATGAGAATTAAGCTTCCTGGTCTGATGCAATGAGCCTGAATTACAGACATTTGACCCAGGCAATTTCATTAGTGATTAAAAAGCATACAGAAAGCAGATATATGGGGCATAAGGGACAATAACTGGAAGTTTCAGAATGGATTCAAGGAGGAAAATGCTGTTACTTCACAAATTTTAAAGGTATTTTAGTTCCTTCTCCCCCTTGCTGCCTGTGGCTCCTTACAGGCATTCCCATTTGTGATGGAGGAAATATTTATTACAGTCTTTGGTGGATACATAATGATCAGTTTAAACCATCCCAACTTTAAATGAAAAAGTTCATTTTAACTTGCACCATCCTATTAACCTGGTACCCCATGCACCTACATGAACGCAACATGGCTGAGAAAAGGGGTAGTGGTGCAGGAGCAGAAATGTGAAGAAGTGACGACTACAGGACCAAAACTCTTTGTAAAATTACAGAGCACTTCTGGCTTAATGAGAATGAGCTCTGCTTAGGCACCTTCTGCTGGCAGTAGATAGGGACTCCTCCCCACGCAGAGCTTAATTTTCCCACCCTGAGCTGCCTTCCCCGGGCTTGTACTGAGCAGGAAAAAAACCTGAAAGATTTAGCTTGCCCTCAAAAGAAAATGTATGGCTGTGGTCTGCAGCTGCAAAGGGACATGTGTGGTGGTGCATCTCACCTTGTCCGCTGGGACACTCTACGATGTCAGGAATCCTGTTAGGACTTCAGTGTCTGTGTAATGAGTTGGGCGGTTAAGCATCCCTTGACCATACCGGCAACTCTTGCACGGCTGAGGTGGAAAACTGCACTAGCTGTACCAGAAACATTCCTTATCAGAAATACAACACCTGACAGCCTTGAAAATCCCTTAACAAGACTGGGAGCACTTTATTATGACTCTGAGTCATAATATCAGTGTCAATGGAATTAAAATAAATAAATAAATAAATCCATTAATTAACAATTTAATTGTGGCCAGGACAGAAAATTACTGATGACTAAAGCCGATCACCTCCAAGTCTATAAACAGAGGTCCTAAGTGAGGCCCTTTGAGCATTCCTGGACCGCAGGATGCTGTGAAGAGCATCTCCCTCTGAGCTGGAAGCCTCTTAGAGCTCACAGACTCCCAAGTCTGTGATATTATGGGGACCATCATTGAAAGCTGACAGGGCCTGGACTGATTCCCCTGCTTCTTGAGGCTCAACCCTTCACCCATTAAGAACTGCAAAGGCACTCGACATGAGTATTTCACTGAACTCGAGGGGAACTTTTAACAGGTATATACCTTTGTACATGTCTCTGTACTTCTTTTGTGTCTGTGTACATGTGTGTGTAAACTAATTTAGTAACATCGTAATCAGTATAAGTGTTATCATTTTGAATCCATAGTTAAGTGACTTCTATAATTTAAGTAAATCCTATTTGATTTACTTTTATCACTAATGATAAATTAGTTGATGATTAAGTGCTGCTAAAATCCTGTGATCAACCTTAAACTGTGAATATACCTTATATCCTTTAGACATAAACTGTTGACCAAGTCTGAGACTAGGATTGGGTCTAGCTGCACCTAAACTCTAATAAGAGTTTAGAAAGCAAGGGGGTCCACTCTGAACTTTGTCACTTAACCAGAGGGTCTTCCTTACCCTTCTACATTTTTAGTATTTATATAAATCATTCCAGTTAATTTTGATTTAATTCTTCTTTGTGTGATTTGTCTATGCAGCAGATAAATCATAGCCTCTTTTTGCTACTCATACCGACAGTGTTACTATGTCTGTCTGCAGTGTGGGTGTAGCGAAAAGCCAAATGTGCTTTTGCGTTTCATGCTGCTGTGGGACAACGCCTCTGCCCCTGCTGCATCACTCAGCACCAGCTGGCTCTTCTGGGGCGAACCAGGAAGTGGAGAGAGTCAGGAACCCACAGTGTTTTGCCAAATTAGAGAGCACCCCAGGAGGCGAACAGAGAAGGCATAGGTAATAGTGAACAAAACATATACTTTGCTCATATTCCTGACAACAATAGTTTCAGTTTAATTATTCATATGAATACTTTGCTGGAATACTGCAATTGTAAATGTGCTCTTGCATATTTTATAAAAGTGATGACTTATAGGACTAAAACCCGGAAACGGTATTCAGTCTGACTGGCAGGGCAGCAAGCTGGGCTGCTCTCCAAAAGACAGGGCAGAGAAGAGGAGAACCATCTTCCTTTGTCACCTCAGTGTGGCAGTACCGTGCCTTCCCAGACCCTCCCCAGACCAAGGACTTCAGTGTGTTGTAAAAAAGCATCCACGCTACAAGAAGTGCATACCCATGGACATACTGTCATTGCTTAACCATTCCACATGTCAGAGAAAAATTGTTACATAGAGAGATATTGCCAGCGACCTGCACGGAGTCCATGCAGCTGGTCCTATTTTGTACAGTGGAACTACAATCTGTTTTTTGCTTAACACCATTGTGTTTGGGCAGGCTGTGACCTTAACAAAAGGCACTGTGTTATGATTTGACTTCCCTGCTAAAGATGTGTCTGTGCTATGATATTCCAGACAGATGTTTGTCTAACCTATTCTTAAAGACCTCCAGTAATGGAGAATCAGTGATGTCCCCAGACAATCTATTTCATTGCTTCATTATCATTACTGCTAGAAACTTTCCTAAATTGCATTTTTATCATAATTGCTTGTAGTTGCAAGCAACTGATTTCCAGAATGGCAGATATGTAAATACAAGGGACTGTTCCCTCATAAGTCCTCCATTATCACTTTTTTTGACAAATTTAAATAAAACAGTGTCTATATTTCAGAAAAGGGTCATTTATGAAATGTTTAATTCCTGGCACTAGCCGGGACAAATTATATCACAGTTTCCAGCAATGCAATACCCTATGCCACTGGAATAGTGCAAAAGAGCCAGAAATTGCCTGTGAACATCACAATAGAAATCTTGGAAGGAAATCTTCTAGTGGTAACTATGTGAAAAATCTTTCATATGGGTGTAAGTATTTGCAGACCCTCAGCCTTTCCTCTGTTTTGACATGATGCAGCAGAATTTCACATTGCAATAAACTGAGTGCATTGCTCAGTTTAAAGATGTTACTTTAAGAAAATCAGTCTTCTCACTTTATTCTTTTAACTGTACCAAGAAGAATTTGAATACTTATTACTTTGCATAGACAAAAATGTACCCAAGTCCATCCTGAGTATTGAATGCTATCATTCTGATTTAGTAATGTTTGTGCTTTTCATAAATGTAATTGCCTATAAGAGTAAGTAGGATATGAAGCCCACTAGAGATCTGTCTTTCTAGACGCAATTTCATTTGATGAAGTCCAACTATGAAATCTTGTGACTTGCCCCAGATCTTGAAAAAAACCCCACATTTGGACGCGTAAGGTCTTTAGATATCCTCTAATTGTAAAAACTAATGGAGTCAGAATTGAACGTGAGTTGGTTAATTAGGTTCATTTTTAATTTACAGGTTATCAAACCAGTGTGAATTGTTTATACACTAGAAAGGCACAGTACAGTACAAAAAGTAAAATAATTTAAACTACAAATGAAGAAAGTTAATGAAAAAGACTATATCCAGACCTCTTATGTCATATCTGCAACAATACTCACATACAAAAGATCATGCGGTGACTACAACCTGTATGTAAAAGCTGACTGTAGGATCAGTGGGGCTGCTGTGGACACTGTGAAGTACAAACAGATTCAGAAGCAAAGGAGTAGACTGTCCCATCCTAGTTTCTGGTCTGTCTAGTTGTTATGAAGCAGAATGTGCTTTGATGTCAAATACAGAATTAAACAGACAATCCGGAGTGGTGAATAAAATCTCAAATGATTGCAGAACTTTTCTCCTAGTAGTAATTTTGAAGAGTAGAACAGTTTAAGGGTCAAGTCATCCAATCAAATGAACTTAATAATATTGCTGTAGGAGTGTAATCTCAAGGAGGGAGATATAATAACTATTGCAACATGCTACTAAGAAAAAAAAGAGTGCATTTGTAGTATACTGGACAGGATGGCTAAATGGCCTGCCTCAGGGACAGCAGGGGATAGAATCATCACCAATGCAACTGACTTTTTTCTTTTGTGTTTCAAAAGTGTCAGTTTTGCAAAACAATGTAAAAAGAGAATAAAAGAGGTTTGAAAAAGAAAGTCTGAGCAATTGGAAATGAAAATAGAAACATAATGATACCTGAAATATGCTAAATCATACCACAATTCATGTATTACCTTTTCAGCACTACTTCAAATAAAAAAAAAATTGTGAAAATGGTGCAAGCCAATAATTAACCTTTCCTGCTTAATGACACAGTAAGTACTGTAGCCACAGCAATGTTAGATGACTATTTTCTGAAACATATTCAAGACTGTTGGACCACATCTTACAATCAAAGCTACAGAATCCACAAAATAAATTGATCAGCATGAAAGGAAAAGTCTGTGTGCAATTCCTATAATTTTTTCTCCCTTGGGAAAGGGAAGAGAAGCTGCAAAGGGAGTTAAAACTTCCTCTCTCTTTTTGGCTGGGAATTTCCCTTCTGCATGAGTCACTGGCTGTGTATGACCACTTCAGCTAGCCCTGTAGTACCCCTGCCTAACCATTCCTGACGCACTTTTGGACAAGCAAAACGCAGTTGCCACTGCCTGCCCTTTCCTATGCGTGTTGATGTTCTGTAGCATGAATATTTGAGGACAAACTTAGCATTTGCTGTTAGTTCACTACTTCTGGTTTAGTAATTGTCCCTTTTATCGTGTATAACCCTGGAAGTCTGATATTATGCTCAGACCTTTCTACTAAGTGTTTTTGAGATATTTAAAAGTGTTATGTCACCTAAGTGTACAAAATCAGGTAGACTTATTGCTTTTATAAAGGTAGTTGAAGAGATGTATACAGAGATTAAGGCTAGGAATATTAAGAGGATTCACTAGTGGTGTTTCAAGCTTGGCACAAAGAAATGCTTGGCTTAAATGGAAACATTGGTGAGTATTTCTGATAACCTTATCTTAGTGACTTCGTAAAGGCCAGACAGTGATTTAGCGGGAGATCTCAGAATGGACTTAGGAAACCTGAACTCTCCACTCCGTAGTCTAACCACATGGAAAATAACTATATCACATGGAACAAAGTCATATGCCAAATCAATATGACAGATTTGCAATCATTCAAAGGAACTTTTATATTTGCTCTGGAGTTAAGCTTACCTATACATGTGGGGACACAAAGGAGAAGACTGACAAAACTCGGAGTTAGAAGTAATAGCTTCTGATGCTCTTGATCACTTCTGCATCAGAAACTCTTAATAAATGGTTGCACTACTGCAGCATACCGCCAAGGTGACCATCTGTCAGTTAGCTTCCAGGGTATCTAAGGAAATTCTTTTCTAAAGCAAGATTATTATTTTATTTTTAAATTGAGGAAGAGGGCTCTTTATAAACATCTTTAATTTACCTGATGACTTTATGGGCTAAATTGTTAATAGGATAAGAATTCTCAGCAATAAGTAAATAACATCAATTCTCATCAGATACAAAGCTCATGCAGAGATTGAATGATGAGGGTAAAAGCTATCACGGAAACTTGAATCAAATTTATTAGCAGATGTTCAGTCGTGCAGAAGAATTATACATGAATAATAAAGTGCAATGCTAGCTGAGAGCTCTCAATTTCTCGCTTTTCCCAGGAAGTACCTTTTAATGGAGGTCTTCTCCCAGAAGCTTAACATTGTGTGGAATTATAATTAAGCCATATTGAGAAAACATTAAAGTGACAATGATTTACAAATGATCAAATTATTTTGGGGCTTTACTGACTAGAATGATTTCTGTTATGACCACATATCTTTTAAGAAACTTGATTCAAATGTAAAAACTACTATGGGGATTCTTGAGACAATTAAATAAAAAAGAAACTGAAAGTGTTTCCTGCAGTTTCCTCTTCTTGTTTAATTAATTAACCTTTGTGTAATTGTGTTTCAGCCTGTGACAGCCTGAGACGGGGAGATTTGATGTTAGACCTGGAGTGATGAAAACGCAAACAAGGTCAAATGCTGCCAATCAGGAAAGTTTATTGGAATGGAGTGTTGATAAGAAAAGAGTGATAAGAAAAGGAAAGAAAAGAAGGAAATCCAGCAAGCAATTGGGGTAGAGTTGGAAGAGACTGTCACCACCATGGATCCAGTGGCGTCCTGTTGGTCGGTAGTTTCCTTGCTCCTTGGTGGGGGTCTCCAGATGGCACACTCACTGTCCGAGGCACCCTCACTCTTTGATGGCGCAGTCTGCCCATAGGGCATTCCGGGAGCCCATTTCCCTGACACAACAGCACGTGCTGCACATCTGCACATGCTCCCCGTCTTGGCACTCTGGTTCCAAGGGGTGCACACGGTGGCCGCGTGGTCCTTTGTCATGGTATCGCGTGTGCCTCAGCAGGTTGAGGTGGTTGGTCGTGTCTGGACATGTCCTCAAAACAATGTGGCCATTTCTTGACCCCGTCTGATGTCTGGGTTTGGGTGGCTTTCCTCCTTGTCTGGTCCACAACTGCTGAGTTCCCATCAGGCAGCTTTGCACCAAGCTCAGCAGGGATGTAAACAAGCTTCAAGACAGTCAGCTCACAATGTGGTCTCCCACACCACCCTCTATCTTAAAGATTGTCTCTTCTTCATCCATGGTGGTGGAAAGGTAGAGAAAAATAGTAAGGTGTGGAAAAGAGAATAGTTTTATATGTTTACAACTGTGGTTTCAGGCTTAGACTGAAATAAGACACAGATATGTCTGACATCAGAAGATGAGGCAGCTACAAATTGCATACTTGAAATAGTATGCTGGATCAACTGTACAAAACATGGAATTAAACATGGGAGGAATAATAACAATGCAACACCACATAACATACAGAAAAGGATGCATTTAACCCATGGGGTACCTGGAAGCCAAGAGAAAGGATCAACTTCCCAACTCTCCCAGGTCTGTACAGGCACATGGGGCAGTTTTCATATTCCTGAAGTAATATGCTTAACAATTTGACCATTATAATCAATTTTTAAACAACAATTAGAATTATTTAGTTTACCACAGACACTCTTTGACTAGCAGGTAATTGAGAACCATTCAGTGCTGGAATATCACTGTTTGCATCTGTGTGGCCTGGTCTGCCAATAGATTAAGGGGGGCTGTCTCATTGGTGATAATTTCTAGGACAACTTGCAACCATATGATGCGATTTAAATTATAGATAGGTTCTGGAGCACCACTAACCAGTTCATTAGGGTTCCTAGTGGCTGGTCCATAATACTCACAGTACATACTTCTCTGCAGTAGTATTACTTCACTAAGTAAAAATAGCCATATTAAACCCTTTATCCTTTGCCACAATACTGATACCTTTGTGATTATTACATGAACATTGTATCCAAGTGCCATTGGATAACTGAACATGGGTCTGATTCCACTTGTGCTTATACCTTGAACAAATATAAGGTTTAGACCATATAGTTATACAATCACAACTGGATGATAACGTCCATTCACAGGTGCTTTCTCCCAACCATACCACTACCAATTCTCCCACTTGAATGCTACTGTCCCCTTCAGTGATTATTTTCCGTTCAGTTTTTATCTTCAAGGCAACAGCTTGATATTTTTCCGTATCTTACCCTCTTGTTTAGCAGAGGCATCTGTAACCCAAACATTCTGTAAGAGTTCTGAAAAGTAAGGGGCGACTTGCACCACAGGGGAAATTGGACCATTTTCAGTTTTCAAGGCAGCTTCTTCCTGCATAGCCAAGGTCTTGGCAGCACCCTCTGAAACCTTGAAAACATTACAGTAATGTTTGATCTGAGCATACCATTTCCGCACCAAGGTTTGTTGTGCCATCCTGTCAAGGGGATGGTGTCCCAGTCAACACAGGTTTTATCACCTTAAAAGGACCTCTGAGCACTATCAGTTATGTATGGTGCATTTGGCCTCTCACAGGGCTAAGCTGACCACAAACAAACCTTTTCCCAAGTGCAGTACCGTTTCTTGGCATTCTTAAAGCTGTCAAGAGTAGAACCCAATAGGTTGAGTGCGTCCTTCTGAAGTAAATGCAAAGCATTCTTGGTCCTCGAGTTGCAAGGGGACCATAAAAAACACATCTTAGACATCGATAGTTGCCATAACGGGATGAGCTTGTTCCTGGGTAGATGCTGCAAGCTCAGCAATGTTTGGCACAGCAGCTAACAGGCCTGAGTTAGCATTAAGTCTTTGATAGCCTACAGTTAGTCTTCATTTTCTGTTTGGCTTATGAACAGGCCATACCGGGGACATAAAAGGAGAGTGGGCCAGCAATTCCCTATTCCTTTAACTCCTCCGGTAGGGGGGTTATCTCTTCCTGTGCCCCTGAGGGTAACAGATAGGATTTGACATTGGTCAGTTGTGAGGGAGGGAGCAAAGGCGCAGCAGGTAACAGCCGCATATTTATAGATGAGGTGCCAAATGTCCAGTTCCTCCCCTTGTCATCAATCCACATCTTACCTTTCAGAACATCGACTCCTAAAAGGTTAAGCAGGAACAGCCCCACAACCACCATTACCAGAGTGGCTGTATTCTCCCCAGGTAACTGCAAACCAACAGTAGCCAATGTTTGCGCTTGAACATTACCAAAGGCATCTGCAACAAACATATGCTGCTCAAAATTATGCTGCTTTGTGCCGCATCTTGACTTTTAACAGCTGAAATTTGAGCTCCAGTAATCTACCAGGAACATTATGAGTACCAACTGAGGTTCCACAAAAGAACTTACTAATAGATCACCTCGATCATTTTCAGTGAGCTGTCTAATATGTACCCACCCTTTGCTTCCCCACTCACTACAAGGGGGCGAGGGCATTAGTTTCCCGTTGGCCTAGTGGATGCGGTTGACTTTCGTCAGGGGGCACCAGGAATCGGGCTCTCATTCTTAACCAGTAGACTTTCAGGCCACCCTAACACCAGCTAGTCCAGTTTGTCAGTTGGTAACCTGTTCATAAGATCTTGGGGAATACCCTTCCACCACCCCACGGTCCACAGACCCTTATGTCTGTGTCCTCTCTCTCTCCTGCTCGCTGATGCTACAGGAGACATCCTTTTATTGTTAGTTGGGTGTGGGGACGGTTTCAGTTCTGTGTGCCTTAAATCTTTTGGTGGACGGAGTGGTGATAGGGATGCATTTTCATTCATAATTTATTAAATCTTGAGCAACTTCTCCCTAAGTCCACATTTTCTTTTCCTGGGGTTCCCAATTAGGGGTTACTATCCATTCTAATGTGACAATAGCTCTTTCACCCTGGGATATCACCTGTATTTTCCCCTGTAATTGAATACCAATCACTTTTAAGGAGTCGGGGAGGCCCCTTATGAGAGGAGTCATTTGTTCCAGGTCAGTCAGTATCATTGTTGGGGATTCCTGTTTAGGTCTAAGCTCATGGTCATACATCATTTGCAGACATGCTGCCTTGTGTACTTTTTCTACTAGTTGGTCGACCGTCCCCATAATAGCAAGGGGATCCCTCCTTCCCAAAGGGTTAAGACCCCAGCCCAACAGGCTGTTCTTTGGGTCAGGGACCAGGGTACACAGTAGTTCCCAGTGGTCAGGAACACTCCTGGCCCCCAGTAGCCCTCAGCTTCCTTTTTGCTCAACAATATCTGATCACAGACAATGACATTCTCCAAACATATTCTGTCTCTGACTCCGAACTTAGGAGTCTGGCCAAACTCTTTTTTCAATTTAGCCAATTCAGTAGCAGAATATGGAACTTCTTTAGTAGTAATTTGAGGAAATTTATTCTCATCATCCTTGTATTTAAACTCAGTCTTGACCAAGGGGTGCAGAGAACTGGTGGGGACATGCAGTTTATACAATTTTCATTTTGCTTCCTCTGATTCATCATTGGGATATTCAATATTTTTTTCAGGCAGTGGAGAACTGTCTTTGCCTGTGAGGAGCTGCTCTTTGAAAGCACCTCGTAAACAATTTGCCTGGGTTCTTTCCTCATTTAGTCGTCCCTTTGAGCTTTCTACTTGCCCTCACAAGGCCTGGACCAGATCTTGTAAAGATTCTATGGTTTGGGATTCTGCTGTGTACTGTCGATCTCTGGCTTCGACAGCAGCAGCCAGGCTGGCACCCCGTCCAGCACGGATGATTGCTTTTCCCTCTCCAGACCGAAAGCCTGCACCCCTTTGTAAAGCACAGGCTCGGTTGGTCACATTGCAAATTACTCCAGATTTTCTGTGCCCAGCCCGCGCGGGGCACGGAGGGGCGAGCCTTGCGTTTCTCCAGGAAGCCGCACAGCACCCCCTGCCCTGGGGGCCGCCGCTCGGTCACTCAGGCCGCCACCCACAGCACCCCCTGCCCTGGGGGGCGCCAGGCGGGGAGGCCGCCTCAGGGGCTCGCTCCTACCCGCCCCGCCCGGCACACGGGAGCCGCAGCGAGGGAAACTGCGCCCCCACTTCGGCCGGGCCGGCCGCCCCGGGGCGCCCGCTGGGCTGTTTCTGCAGCACCCACCCCTGCTCCCCTGAGGGGCGCACACCTACGGCAACACGGGCCGAAGCCCGCTCCCCCGCGGGGCGGCCGCCTCACAGCGCCCACTCGGCTGTCCCGCACTCCCGCCCGCCCGCGCGCGGCGCACACGTGACCCCCGCCGGTGGCGCGCGGCGCTCGCACTTCCGGGTGCCCGGCCCGCGCCGCCGGTTTAACCGTTCCCGCCCGGGACAGCCCGAGCCCGGGGTTCCATGTGACACCCGGAGCGGGGTGAAGATGCAAACGAGGCCAAATGCTGCCAGTCAGGAAAGTTTATCGGAACAGAGCGTCGATAAGAAAAGAGCGATAGGAAAGGGAAGGAAGGACAGAAAAGAAGGAAACCTGGCAAGCAGTCAGGGTAGAGTTGGAAGAGACAGTGGCCACCATGGATCCAGTGGCGTCCCGTCGGTCCGTAGTTTCCTTGCCCCTCAGTGGCACGCTTGGGATGGTGCCTCCACGGTTCCATGGCGCTCCCACCACGGAACACTCGGGGAGCGCGTGTCCCTCACAGCGGTGGCCGTGTGGGCCTGTGTCAGGGCCCGCGCGCCTGAGCGGGCTGGGGCGGTCGGTTGTGCCTGGACATGGCGCCCGGAACGGTGGGGCCGTGCCCTGGCTCCTGCCGGTGTCTGGGTTGGGGCGGCTGCTGGCTCCATGCTGGGCCCACAGCTGCCGAGTGCCCGCCAGGGAGCCGGCACCGAGCTCGGCAGGGTTGTGGGCGAGCCTTGAGGCCGGCGGCTCACGGTGCGGTCTCCCACAAGTTGTCAAATATCAAGAAACAAAGGTCGTAACAAATGTAAATGCATGAACCTGTGTTTTACCTTGCCTGCTCATCACAGACAAGGACAGTTTGTTTTACAACCTACTTAACCAACCCAGCAGTAATAACTACAGGCATGGATTGGAAGAGCCAAAAGCCACTTTCACCTTGCCTAAAGATATTCCTGTTTTCATGGTCCCTGTTTGTGAAATTGAACTGTGGTTTGTTTCTGTCTCGAGACAAACTACCCCTCATCATGATGATCTTGATTTTAAGCAGCAACATGAAACTATACCCCCCTGGTCAGGGAGCTTAATTCATCACCCAGAAAGGGCTCCTAAGAAGTGCTCAGATGAACAGTGACACCCTGAAGGCTAAAAGGCTGAGGATGACCAATGTGAATGAAGAATAATGGGTGGAAATGTAAATATATTGTTTATTTGTGTGAGCTTTTACAGTAGTTACCATAAGTATCTACAGGACAGATCCAAGGTGACTCACATATGAAGTATAGGGAAAGATCTGAAGCTATGGGCAACTATTTCAGTCACCTAACATAGACACACCAAGCTTAAAATGTGAGGTTTTGGCTAGTTAAATGCCGCCCCCATCCTGCAAGGCATTGAACTTGATACTTGGCAAAGAGAACATTTTGATAAATCAGAACATGAATTTCTATGCATGGCTGTGCTTCCTGATCCTCCAGCCATGCCCACGCTACTTCCCAGTGTCCTGGTGCAGGTTCACTAGCCATGAAAAATGGGTTTTATTCTTTTTCCTTTCTAATGCATTGTAGTCATACTTAAGTCTGTTGCTGAGATCCAGCACAGGCTCTGCAGCTGGACTTAATTGGTTGTAAATTCACAAGTATGCTGAACATGCTAACAAAGTGTTTACAAAGTGGATCCTGATACATTTGGGGTCCTGCATTACCTGAGGCCTGTTGATGCTTGACGGAGGGAACATTTCTAAAGCACCTCAACTGGATTCTAAACCAGCCTTATTCCTCTTAAATTTGCTTTATTACGGAAGCATCTCATGGCAAAGTAGTCCACATAATAATCTTTAACATATCACTGATGATCTCTACCATTGCAAGTGAGTACTGGAATATCAGATAAATTATTCAGGCAAACTTATTACCAGAATGTTCATATTCCTTAAATTTGTCATCACAAGCCAAATTGGGGTACGTAATTGCACATTTTGTTAGCTTCCTTCTTATACGCAAAATTCACTATCTATAAGAGGCAATTTAAACTGAAGAAGCTTAGAATAAAAAAAAAAAAAAAAAAAGCTAAAGAAAACCTTGTCTTTAGTATCTCATTTCTAGCTCATATAAACATGATGAGGATGTCTGAAATGCACACATGACAAGACTGTGACACACTCCTGGCTTCTAGCTTTATATAAGACTGAAGATATCTTTATGTTGCCACAACTCATCATATCTCTTGTACAAACCCACTATCTGTAGGGGAATGAATGTGTGCAGACTCTTGACTCTCCCTTAGAAAAAATTCTGCCTAACAGTAGATTCATATCAGAATATTGGAAATCACTGTATTTCCAGTTAATTGGCAAAAGCTAGTCTTTTTAATATCTGAATTCAGAGAACTGTAGAAAAACAGTTCTGATAAGGCCTCTGAATGCCCACCCTCCTGCCTTATGAAGACCAATTATGTCTATAGGATTTGTCTGTGATAATTCTCAAATATTAGGGCAGTATTGTTTAGTCTTGATAAAGGTGTGCTCCCAACTGGAGTTCGTGAGTCCTTAGATTAGGAAAGACTGAAGGATATGGCTGAGCATTAATCTCAGAAAATATTGACCTTTAAAAATGTGATTTCTATTACTGCAGTCATTTTTGATTTTACTTACTACTAGCTCTTTCTTAGCATCACACTAATATTTCACTATTATTTTTTATAGTTTTTATATGTTTATTACTTTATATTTTTCATTATGCTGCGTATCTTTGGCAGGCTGTTTTCCTTCTACATTGCAAGCTTTAGGTATGCTATATACTGCAGTTTTATCCACTGGGCTTTTAAAAGTTACGTGGAATAAATATGCCTTAGTTTAAAAGAATATGTGACACATCTTATTAGTTGACTTTTTAGTGGGTAGGCAATGAAATTTACTGCTCAGAATTGATGGGCAACAAATCCAACAACAGGTGGATGGATTCATCAATTTCCTATTAAAAAGAAAATCATATGGCTAAAGGTCAGAGTAGTAGCACAGATAAAAGGCTGAGGTGATCACATTGAAGGAAAGCAGTTCCATATTCAGTATCACATTTGAGACTTGTAGAATTATTTCTGACTGGTTTTAGTTATCTCTAAATTGCCAGTTGAGGTTCAGTAGCAGATCTTATGTAGCAGAAGCTTTTCTAGTGCAATAGTTATTCTTAGAAAATAAATTGTTTTTTACTTCAAATAACTAAACAATGTCACCACAGAATGAACACTACTCTTCATATGAAGCATACATCTGGAAATGTTAGAAACACCATTATGTAAGCCAAAACCAGAAAGTCAATTCATCTAACTAACCTGAATTTCTGCACAGCTGTTTGCAGTGCTTGTGGTATTAGATTTGGACAGTGCATACTGCGTGGTAAATTAAGAGTACAGTCCCGCCTGCTTACTCCATGAATGGGATGCATTGAAGAGCAAGTCAGGTTACAGAACCAATGTGGGAGGTTGGAATGGTAAGACATCTTTGAACTTATATCTTTGAAGTAAATTTCATTAAACACTGTTCTTGGAAGCCAACACAGTTTTTGTTGAGACCTGCTGCCTTGCTGATTCTGCTGTAGCCAACTAAAGTTAGCTCATTGTTTGTATAGTCTTGGGAAACTGATTTAGATCTTTAGAGTAGGGTTTGGCTCATCTGTCTTTAGCTGTCTAGAAATTAGAAATGGGTCTAAGTAGCCTGGTTGGGCATCTAGTGTCAGGTGGAGTATCCTGCCTGACCTCCCCCTCTCTGCAATCTCTTTAATACTGTATAAGATGTTTCAGCTATGTGCAAGTTTCTGCAATACTTTAGGAGTCACAAGTGGCACTACAAGCTTTTGTTTAGGTCACTGAATCTCATCCCTGCATGGCCAGCCTATGCAAGGTGTTGAACTATGTAGTCAAAAGGAAGAGACAGGCACCTACAGAATCATTAAGCAGATTAATCATTCTTTGGAAATGCCAGACTCTCTGATTGACTACACAGAGTAGCCAATTTTTAGAAGGCTCAAGTTAAACGAGATGAATGTCTGTCTAGGAGACAAAGGCATTAATGAAGTAACACTTACAAATGGAGATACATGAGAAAGTCTTCGCCCACAAAACATATAGGTTTCTGCATTATCCTTTACATGAAGAGCCATTTTATTCCTTTTTGTAATTTAAGATTCTGTATGATGAAACTTGAGTATTTCATACTAAACTAAAATAGAAATTTCCAGGTCAGTCTCTGTGAAGTGCATTTCAGTTTTTCATGAGAAAGAGCTGTGCATCTGAACTTCTGAAGCTGGGGAAAGAATGTGATCCATGCCTTCAGCTCCCTGGACAAATGTGTTAAGTATTAAATATTATATAGTACTTAATATTGCTTTAAATTTAGTTACTGGCAGCTCAGTTTCTGTCTGATTTTTTTTATTAAAAAAAGCTACTCCTGCATTTGTGAGAGGCCCAATGTGTGACTAAGACATATCAGTATCCCAGTGGGTGGGACTAAGCTTGACCCTTATACCTGGCCTTATCGCTCCAGTAGCAACCTGGGGACCTCTCTGTGAATTGCGTGGAGGTTGGATGACAGTGTCTTTATTTTCTAGGATTACTTGTTCTCAGACAATTTTCTTGAGAGGGCATCAGGGTCCAGTTCCCTTCTCCAGACTGAGAACAGTAGGTTTAACTCTGATTTTCCTCCTTCCCTCCGTGTACAACAGTGTAGCAGAGGAAGAGAGAAAAGCAGCCAATCTTGTGAAAATTAAATCAGTAGTTAGCTAACACCTGTTTCCAGTGACAGTATCTGATTATTTCTCTGAGAAAGCAGGAAAATTAAAATCAGGGCAACACAACAAATTGTTATCTGGAGAGAACAAGGAGAACCTGGGAGCCTGGCTGATCCCTGGAAGGATCTTTAATGTAGGTTTTACCAGACTGACAGAAATGTTTTCTCCTCCATTTTAATTCTGGAGAAAGCATCAAAGGGAAGGCATTGTGGGTGGTGGTGCCACAGAGCAGCTCCTAGGGACCTAGAGTCTAGCCTTGGGGGCAGCAGGGCAGAGCAGCATGAGCCCTGTGTGACCCTCAGCCATGGCAGCACATCTTTCAGGGAGACAATAATCTCCACATGTATTTGCCCATAAGACCTTCTTATCATGTGTTGGTTGGAGGCAAACACAGACATCTTCTTCACTGAAACAGTGGTCAAGTATTGGAACAGGCTGCCCAGGGAGGTGGTGGAATCTCCATCCCTGGAAGTGCTTAAAGAATGCATAGGTGTGGTGCTTAGGGACATGGTTTAGTGGTGGACTTGGAAGTCCTGGACTAACAGTTGAACTTGATCTTAAAGGTCTTTTCCAATCTAAATGATTCTATGATTCTATCACAAAACATAACACCTATCTTTCCCCCTCTTCACAGTGTCCCCTCTCCAACTGCTGTTTATAAGGAAAAAAAAAGAGTTAAAAAAAAAAAAAAAAGAAAAAAAAAAGAATGGGAGTCGATTGTCTTTGGGGTATTTCCCAAGAGCTACGTGGGATGTTTGTCCCTTAGATGTATTTCACAAACCTTCCTTTGCTTCTTGTCTGAGAAGCAGCCTTTTTGAGAGACCCTTGGATTACTTTCTCTGCTGTAATTTGACTAGTTTTATGAAATATCCCTTCAAATCACCTACTAATGAAATAATAGATTTCGTTCAGTTTGCAAATACATGCATTATATGTCCTAATTTATTTTTCCCCCACACACATGTCAAAAAAGTTCAGTGAAGTCAAGTCTGACTTCTGTACTGGCATGATACCCCAGTTTGTGGGTTTTTAGTACTTCAGAAACTTCTCTCACTTGGCTGGAACATCAGATTTAAATTGTCACCTCAAATATTGTACATTTTAAACTTTTGAAACTATAAGTACAGAAAGCACCCTCTCTTTAGGTATGTAGCAACACAAATATAATTTGCAGTTTGAACTCCGGACGGTGCATTTCCTCCTTCCTATCATAAGCTCTAAACAAAAAGAAAGAAAATTACAGAAAAAATACAATTTAACAGGTTTCAGTTTCTTAAGTAAGTTGATCACCTCACAATGTTATTTAGGTAAGACTTGTCTAGTAAGCCTGTGAAAGAGGTGACATTTTCAGGAAGATAAAAAATCAACAGCTGTTCATGAGGACAGTAAAGATTTGTCAAAGCCTCCACTTGACTGAAGATTACACGGTGATCTCACAGTAGGGCAGCAAAGGAAACGAACTGAGCACTACTCTGTAGTGAGGCAGGAAGCACACAATCAGGAGTGCCTCCTTTCTGGGACCTCTCCAAAGGAACTGATTTTGTCTAATAGGAATGAATAGTAATGAAATCAGATCAACAGAATTTCTTTGTAGTGGAGAGACATTTGTTATAAATGGGAAAATGCTACTTAAACTCATGCAGACTTTAGGTTGTGACATAGGGTATGGACTAAACTTTGAAGGTTAGATAACGTGATCTTCAGTTTAAAAGTTTTTTCCAGTGAAGCCAGCCACTGGACTGCACCCAGAGCATCTGAGCTGAGGAGTCAGTGTGGAGGTGTGTACATGTGAGTGAGAGCTTGATTTGGTTGTCTGCATGTAGGCATCTACTGCCCATTTACACATTTGAGACTTTCTACCTGGCCTGAAAAGAGCATATCTTCCACAGGTCTTTGTCACATCTCCAGACTTTTACGTGTGTTTTAGATGCTCTAGGACTTCCCAAATTATACTGAATACCGTCATGATATTCAGCTAAAATAAGATCATGGCTCTAAAATTCCCATTATAACCTACAAAGATTTAATACGTACTATATATGAAATTTAAGGAGTGATTCAGATGACCAGACTTGAACCGTCTAAACACAAATGTCTAGTAGCATTTCAGATGTGCAGTTTTACGCAGTATGTCTGCACAGGCTGGTGGATGTTATCCAAGGACCAATGAATGTCCATTGTAACACAAGGGCTCACACTCAAAAAGCAGCACTTGGAAGCTGGGAGCTCAAAGCATCTAAAATGACACTAGAAACTTACGGTTAGGCAGCTAAGCCCCATCATAAAAGAGGTATTTAATTTCACTTCAGGGTGAGTTGAATTGCTCTCTCATCTTTGTTTTCTGCACTGACTTTATCTCCACTGCTTATGTTGTGAGCTAAGATACTTTGTACTATGGTTGGCAGTTGTCTTAATCTGTAGGCAGATTAAGTCAGAAGTCAGGTTCTAACTCTGACTTCTAGACTTGGCTTAAACCTGGAGAAGTGAAAAAATTAATACCAGCCCAAGTAAAGTTCACCACTATCTGATTGTGGTCTCCATTAAAATAGTCAAATGTGAGTCATACTCATAACCATCCAAAAGATAACATGAATGTATTGGTAGATTAGCTCATCTCTCTTCAACTAAGTGGAGTATGCTTCTCTCCTCAGCAGTGTGGCAGATGCAAAGATAAAAGATGGATCTGTTATTATTACCCTTCTTCCAGCCAGCCTCTTCTTAGGCGTCTCGCACACTCAAGAAGTCTCGGAGACAGAAGGAATTGGTGACAGCTCAGAACAGTGCTGAGGTCTGCATAAGGGAGCTATTCACATCCCTGTGCACCTGCAAACAAGCCTAGGCGTTGGCAGAAATCTATTTCATAATGTTTCCTTTCTCAGATAACCTTTGATAATCATCCTCCCAATTGCTTTTTCAAAATTAAATGCTGTAATTCCCTACTTGGCTTGAACACCCAAGCTGTACAGTCATCTAGACAAGGGAAGTGAGAAAGTGCTGGGTTTAGTGGAAAGAGGAGAGAATGTTACAGAGGAAATAAAAAGGACTTGTTGTGACGAAGCTTAGCACCTGCACTTACAATGATGTAGTACTGTGAGTTCAGCAGCTAGCGGATGTCTGCAAGATCCCACTAACACTTATTTTTACACCCTAGCCTCTTGCTGGACTTGACCGTTCTCCTAAAGTTAGGCAATACTGGGAAATTCAGGGGTTTGGAAGGGGACTTATTTTTTGTTTATTTTAATATTTCCTTGTGTATGTTCCTATTACTGTGGAAGTATAATATATTGAAATACTATTTCATGTTACAGTTATTTTCATTTCCCACTCTTTCATTCTTTTCGCTAAAAGACTGCACGTGTATTTATCTACATTCGCTGAGTTTAAAACAACATATCCATCAAGTATGGATATGCTTTTAGTGTTCTGATTCTGATATTTTACCCATTACAATTCCTTTAATTTGAGCTGCACGTTCTGTTCTCTCAGTTCTACAGGGACTTGCTTGTAACACACAATATACAACTCCCACATGGAGGAAAGAAAAGGAGTCTGAATCTACTTACATTCCTGAGTAAACTACTGAGATCAAGCTATGCAAGATGAGATGCCCGAATACTTCCATAACATTCTTTCTCTGACATCTTAGACTCCGGAGCAGGAGATGTTCCCAAGGGAGGGCAGGGATTGAAAGGAGTCAGAGTCCTAGGGTGGTCTTACCTCTAAGCAAAACTGACATGATATAACAGAACATCAAATTGTGTAGTGTTTGAAAGCAAAGTGTTGCTGTGGCACAATGCAAATGGCATTTATGGGCTACTGTTGTATCCTATGGCTCTTCCTAGCATTTGGACCTGTTCTAATTCTCAAATCTGAAGAATATGTCAAAACACTGCTGCTCCTACACAGTGTTTAATTTTAAGACCTGTTTAAAAAGGCAAGTGTGAAGCTCTTTGAACACCTGCAAGTTACATGCCCTTTCTCAGCTTGTACTCTTCAAGTATTATTATTTTGGGGTTTTTTATTATGTGAAATGGAGGCACTCACACCATACAGAAACTGTTCAAAATCTCACTAAACTGTGACTTGGGTGAACAAGTCATTTATTTATATTGTCGGTGTGCAAAAGTATGATAAAAAAAGTGAGCCATTCCAAAAATATGGTGGAGTTTCTCGTCATGTTGCATCACTAATGAAATATACAGAGAAAGGTGGTTTGTTTTCAAAATCCAAACTGAGAAATATCAGTACAGGCATTACTGTACTGTAACTATTTACGAAAGAGTAATGATGAAGGTTGTCTCTTCCTCCTGGTTTGCACAGCTTAGGAGGAGAGAGAGAGATGAAGATGCACTGAGGGTAGCAGACCACTGAATTCTGCTGATTTGGTTTCACTTATGGACTTCAGATATTAAATGCAAATATTTGCTGAAGCCTGCAGATGTGTGCTTCTGATACATTACATTCAGAAAACAAAGAAGTTGAAAAAAGTCATATTACATACTTTCTAAAAAGTTGCTGTGCACAGTTACTTTTTTGCTTGCCAGAGTATGCTGTTTTATCCCCTGACCCCTCTTCCATTCACTAAATATCCCTTAGAGGGAGCTGGTAGTGAGCTGCTCACACCATTTTTCTTTCGATGGACTGAGTTGAAGGGCCCCATATCATCCCCGTGTGCAGCTGAGACACAGATAAGGCATGCACCGAGAAAAAGGAAGCATTTCCTCATTTCTTAGTTTGAGTTAAATTTCTTAATTTAAGAAACTTATAATCTGTCTAATGAAACAAAAATGATCAGAGGGTACAAGAAAGACTAGTATAAAAGTTTTTACATTATTTTAAACTTAAATTAATAATTGAAACTGTTCTTATTTCTGGATTATTTTTTTTTTTCAGGATATAGACTCCCAATGAATAATTTTTTCTTTTAGCATTCCAAAAATGTAACCATACTGAAGGCATGAGGGAATGTCACAGTTGCCAAATTGCCGATTTTCTCACTACAAAGTTAGACCAAACAGCTTTAGGTGACATTACCACACATTTTAAGGAAATATGGTCAATTGTTAGGCTACAGATCTTCTCTCAAGCACTTTGATTTTCTTGCTGTAGAAAATCTGCAAAATGTCAGCTTCAGGAAATATGGTACACAGAACTTCATTCTGTTCTGTCCTATTTGCTCCAAAAGTATGATACCATTGTTATTTTTTTTTTATGTTCCTGTTGCTCAGCTAGTTCAATTTTAGCTCAATTTTATCCATCGTTCTTCCCTGTGATGCTGTTTATTCCTTATTGTTTTTATGTAGGATATATTTAGTTAAAGTAAGGTATTTTACAAGGCTGTTTAAATGATAACTTATAACAAGCCAGTTTGTCTATGTATTTCAAAGGCCAAGTACCGGTGATCCGGATCAAGCTTGCGTGGCTGTCCACCTCTGATTTTGACTGATCCTGTGTATCTGTGAACTGAGTGAGACTATTAGATTTTTATACTTGTCATACGCAGATAATTGTCACTGCAGGTAAATAATAAAAGGTCAATACCTTGCTGAACTACAATTTGAAATGGCTAGAAAGAAGTATTTCATAAAGCAGACGGAGAGCTAGCTTTATATGAAAGTAGTGTCATACACCAAACTACTAGGCTTTTGGGTCCTCAGTTCAAATAAATACTTTTTCTGGGTTTAGCTGAGATAGCCTATAACACATCACAGGTTATGAGTCCATTTTTGCTGAACAATTGTCAGGTACACCTAGACTCTTAGTATCTGTAAAAGCAAATATGCAAGATTTTCTCTGCTGCCTTTAACCAAATCCAAAGAAATAATAGGTTAATATCATCAATAATGTTTTGGTTTATTAAAATGGTTCATAGCTCAGGATGGAAATAAGAAAGGGAAGAGGGGCTTCAAAAAAGGACACAAACAAGTGTCCTTTGTTACTAAATTAAGTTTAGATAATTCATGATTAGGTTTCTAAAACCCAAGTGTATACACTATATTTTCTTTTTACTGCCTCTTCTGCCTGTAGTGGCCTATATAGCAGCAGACATTTTTCTAGTTTAAGAAGAACATCAGAAGAAAGAAGTGTGTGTCTGTTCATATTCACATGCACACACCTCTTAATTTTTGAGTTTAGAAGAAATAGTTCTAGCACCAGATAAATATGGTTACTTTTAACCCGTTGAATATTTATTCCTCTGTTATTCAAGTATGGCATAAATTGAAGTTATGTGTTAAATTGATCCACAAAGTAATTTAGTTTAATTATTAAATTTGATTCAATATTTAATTTGGTTTAATAAAAGTGGGCTTCCATAAATGTATGCATTTAACTGATATATATTGGGACTGTATAATTTTGAATAGATTAAATATTTAATAGAGAACACTTCCTTGAATTATTCAGTATGCAGACTAGATAACTGATCTACTCTTTCAAAATAGTAGAAATACAAATGACACATTATAATAATAACATATTTGCAACCAAGAGCATGTATAAAACACATTGAACCCATTGTTGGTTCATTTCCAGTCAAGCAAACCAATCTTTGCTTAATGGAACTGACTACTGAGAATTCATCAAGAAAGCTCCCAGAGCTGTTGTAACTCTAATAAAGCTCACAAAACCCAGACTATTAGAATATGCAGAATACTGTGATAACAAAATGGTTTTTAAAAGGACTGTAACAATATAATTTTCCTCTGTCTTTTGTGAACAGCTAAATGTTAAAAAGATTTGTAGCTAATGGGGATTTAGTATTCTGGATCGGATTCAGAGTGGAATACTCAGAGTCACAGTTAAATTCTCTAATCAAAATATATATTTCATGTTGATGCTGCA